>NC_071643.1:9674895-10274895 GCF_014839835.1 Dryobates pubescens
CAAGTGCTTCTGATTTTTACTCTGTGGACACATCCAGGCTTGGAGCCACTGATAGATACCTTGCATCCCTAGCTACCTGTAGGAAAATTAAAGAAAGCAAGAGGTGATCATCACAAGAACTGAGAAGTTAACTCTATCCATGTCAGTATTAAATAACATTGTTTAAGACCATTCTGTTTCTCAGCAATAGGACAACCAGTTGTAACTTCAGCCAGCACAAGCTGACCTATTGCTCATCCTCTTTCTCCACTCACTTTTTCTCCTTTTTTTGGCACAGTGTGAGTACTTTGGGTATTTTGACTGGTATTGCTAGAGCTCCTTGAGTCCAGATAGGAGCTTGCCTGGCTTTTGACAGTAGGTAGAGCCACCATGGTGCATGTACAGTGAGTGTGGTGCTTACTGGACTCTTACCAGATAACTTTGAAAGTCTTCATGTGGTTGGTGAGCAGCACTGATGGGCCCCAGCTTGCCCTACATCTTCAGTCTTTACTAGATATTTAGAGGAGCTCATTCCTCTGCCTATTTGACTCGGAACAGATATTGTTGATACAGGAAATGTTTTATAGGCTTTGTTACATCCTACCTAAAAACCCTATCAGTGTGTGTTTTGAGGGAAGATATAGCTTTTTCTGGTAGTTCTTAATGTTGTATCTGAGTAATGGTATTTGATGTTACTTGAGGAATATGCATCTGGAAGGTTTTCTTGGGGGCTGTGATGCTCTTGCACATCTCAGACCTTCCAGAAGGGAAGGAGAGAGTGCAGACCTCCAGAGAGCAGTGGGCAGCAGCACTGCATGTACACAGTGACAGAAAAAAACCCATTGTGAAAAGGGAGTCATTGTTAGGTGGGCTAGTATGCAGCCTCTGGAGTTCTTTTGGCTGTCTTGTTGCCAGTGATTAAAGCAGTATCAAATATGTTCTTCTTGCTGTTGTTGCTTCCTAATGAAGAAGAAAATAGAGAAGAATAAAGTCTGTTGTAGTGGCTTGTTGTGGTTTGAAGACGATACTCACTATCCACCCTGCTAATTCCCCTGACACCGTGCCATGTTAGATCTGCCAAAATAAAAAAGATACTAAAAAATTCACTGTTTTCTTGAAAGAAGCCCAGAATTCTTGTTTTTCCCATCGTATGAATATTGAGTCATTGGTATTTTATGTGTCACAGAATGGTTGAGATATCAGAGAAAACCAATGATTTGCATAAACGTCCCAGAGGCATTTTTGGCTTCCCAGCATGCAGAAGCTTTAGCCTGTTGCCTTTACACAGACTCTGCTCTAATGCTGCATGCCAGAGATGGTAATTCATTGTGTGAAAGATGATCAGAAGAACCTTTACAGAGGTGTGACAGATGCAGCTGTAGCCATCACTTGAAGCACTTTCCCATAACCTGAAAAATGTAACTCCTTTTGATTTTCTTTCTTGATGACTTTTTTAGGCATTGTTGAGCTGCAACCATTGCATGCAATGAAATTCCTAAAAGAACAAGGGGATAAAAAAGGTTAAAGTGCCCGCAGTCATAGTTTCAGGACTTAACCGGACAGTAGCTACTCAGCTACGAGCATTCCCTCAAAGAATGGAGAAGTTCTTGCAGGCTTCAAACAATGGAGATGCGTGGGTTGATGCCATCTGCAGCCTAGGGCTTGTGGAACAAAAAGATGCTTGAAGAAGGAGGAAATTCTCAGAGATATGGTAGAATAGGAATGATCTGAAAGTAATCAATCATTATGGTGACATAAATCACAACACAGAGCGGCCCACAGCCAGAAGATGTCAAATACCGCCCGCAGCGCGTCAGTCTCTCCAGCATCATCACTTTTGTGTGGCATGCCACTGCTCTTTTGTGGGCCATCAATTTTGTTGGGTGATGAAGGCCAAGAATGCCACTCTTCCTCTTTCCCCACTAATGCAAGCTTTATGATTGCGCACCCTAACGTGCGCTTCAGCCGCATTCATCCTCTGACCCACACGAACCACCAATTGTGAGCTGGGTGCCAAAGCCACCAGATGTTGCTTGATCTCATAATTACGTTAGTGCTCTCGCTCCAGCACCACGGCATCAAAACAATACCAGCCAGTCTGGGGCACAAAGGGAGGCTCTCATGTGGTCATCTGGTCCACGCCTGACATTTCTGCCTAGAGCTCTCAGATGTTAAACTTAATTTCCCAGCCTTGATTATAAGCAAAATGATCTGTGCCCAATATTAAAAAAACATTTATCAGCTGGAAAACAGTAAAAGGCATGGCATAAACTCATAGAAATGTTAATGAAAGGCAGACAAAATTAAGCAATAGTATTTGTGTTCCTTGGGCTCTTGCACACTTTTACTTAAAAGAGGATCTAACAGAGGAGATCAGAACAGAGTTGGAGGATAAGCACAAAAACCATTTGGAAATTCACTCCACTTCTTGTGGTTCAAAGCATGAAGTCCTGCTAAATGGGGCAAGCGTAATCCTCCTTTAACTTATTCCAACACTGATTGTCAGATCAGTATAAATCCTAAATCTCTGTTCCAATAGCAAGGCTCCCTCTTCCTGCTGCTATGAAGTGAAACATGAACCCCTGGCTGTATAAGCCCTACCAAGAAACAGTACGAAGCAGGAAGCCATTGACAGTGGTATTGTCTGATGGGGGTCTGTCCCTCTGAGTTAGAGCAGTGCCGTATGGATGGTCTACAGGATAGTCTGAGCACAAGGCTCCAAGTTCCAGTAAAAAAATACTGGATTCAAAGGACTCAAGCTGCATTATTCTTCATCATAGAACCATAGAATCATTTTGGTTGGAAATACCTTTAAGATCATTGAATCCTACCCAGTGTCATATTGATCTGTGATTTTCTCACTGAGGGCTGAAATGTAGCATTGTCATAGAATCACAGAACCCCTGCATAGTGGGTGTTGGAAGGTATAGTGCAACCTTGCTGCTAAAGCAGGGTCACCCACAGCAGGTTGTGTGGGATCACAATGTCCAGATGGGTTGGAATCTCTCCAGGGGAGACTCCACAACTTCTCTTGGCAGCCTCCTCCAGTGCTCCAGCACCGTCATAGCAAATAAGTTTTTCCTCATGTTCAGACAGAACCTCCTAGATTCCAGTTTGTGCCCATTGCCCCTTGTCCTGTCACTGGGCACCACTGACAAGAGTTTGGCCCCATCATCTTGACTCCCACCTTTTAGGTATTGAGAAGCAGTGATGAGATGCCTTCTCAATCTTTTCTTCTCCAGGCCTTTTCTCTTCAGAGAAATGCTTCAGTACCCTCATCATCTTTGTAGCTTCCTTTGGACTATCTCTGGTAGTTCTCTGTCTCTCTTGAACTGGGGAGCGTGGAACTGGACACAATACTCCAGATGTTTTTACGCCCCATTTTCCTTCCCTCTCTATTGTGTGCTACAATACAGCTCTCAAACTAGGCACAAGAAAAAACTGCAGTACAGGACAGTAATTATAAGCTAAAAAGAATGTCTATGCAATAGAAGTTGGCTTCAGCTTGCCCTACTAATGTTCTCCATCATACAATATTTTCATTTCAAGTGAGGAACTAAAGCCATACCATATATAAGAGAAGTTTTATTTCCTGTCCAACCACAGTTTTTAAGCATAATGGCCCATCTAGAGCAGTGGGCAAATATTATATCCTAAGGTTTCAGATAATTGCCATCTTTATGCTTCATATCTGATCTTTCATAAATGTTATTTTACACAGGGCAATTAGACTTCAGGATGTAAAACTCTGAGGGTAATCCTGAGCCTTTTAGCAGAGCTGGGTATTTTCAGGATGCGCTGACATCTAGATTCGGATCTAACTAATGGCACAAATCTGAAGCAATTTCCTTGAAATCAGTACAGTGACGTCAGCACAGACCCCATAAAGGTGGGATGAGAGTCAGGCCCTTATTTCTTTTCCAGCCAGCTCTAGAGATATAGGATTTTCCATTCAGTTAACTGAAAAGGGATAGAAAGGAATGATAGGACTCAATTTTATGATTTAACATCTGGGAAACTTGGTTATTTTTTTACCATAAGCATAGGGAGGTAAAAAAAAAAAAAGAGCCTGCTGAAGTAAAATGGAAAGAATTCACCTCAGGTGTTGTATCATGAAATCCAAGGAAGTGACATCAAAGATTAAGCTTGGTCCATTTATTTTTAAGCTATTTTGTTTAAGTATCGGATTTTACACCTGGAGCTTTTCTCTGCTCTGTGAATTTTTGAATCTATTTTTTTTTTAAAGCACAAAACTGAATAAAGATCAAAAAGAATTACTTTTTTTCTATCACCTCAGTACCACCATAATCCCCTCATATTGGGCAGTCAGATTCTTTTGACAGTTTTGGGTGTTGCACATGGAAAGCTGCAAACTGTGGTCAGTACGACCCCCAGATGTGGTGCGCTAGCGGCTTTGGCCAAGCAGGATGCAGTTGTTTGCCCACGGAGCACTCGCATCTCTTCTGCTGCAGAGAAGCCTTTTTATTCAAAGGACAAACTTCTGGAGTTCTTGGTCATGTTGAGACAATCTTCATGCTGTGTTAGCTAACACTGCCTCTTGGTCATTCTGCTTTCTTGAAAGGAGAGATGGGATTGCTAGCATTGTCAGGAGAGTCAGAGTTGCCAGCAGGTCTCCTCTTATCCCATGAAGCCACAGACTGTTGCACCAGCTGGGGAAGCGGTGTGATGGACAGGGCTGCTTTGTGCTCCCGGCTGCTGGTCCTTTTCTTTGATCTCACCAGTTCAGAAGAGTGAGAGAGAACCACTTGGGAAGCCACAGGAAACTTCCAGAAATCTATGGGAAAGAGAATGAAATGGTCACACAGAAGAGATTCCACCTGAATATTGAGGAAACCCCTCTTTGTGAGGCCAGAGCACTGGCCCAGACAAGTTGTGGAGTCTCCTCCAGAGAGATTCCAAACCCTCCTGGACACTGCAATCCTGGGCACCCTGTTCTGGGTGACCCTGCTTTAGCAAGGGTTTGGACTAGATGATCTCCAAAGGTCCCTTCCAACCCCACCATGATGAAATTGTGTGAAAATACTTTGTTTTGGGGAATGGAAACCAACAGGAAAAACATACCAAGGTGGTCCCAGGCTGTCCCATGGCCTGTGGGCAGCACGGTGCCCTGGAATGCCTCACACCTGGAAGTCTCCTCTGGGGCTCTCCAGCATGGGCAGACTTCACCCACGGGGGCTGGTGTGCTCTGGAGTATTTACCCGGACTTCCCGGAGCAGGGGAAGTTGGGAAGAGTGTGGAAAGCTCTGTGTGGATAAGATGTTTATCCATCATGCCAAATTTTGTTCCAAGTCCAAAACAGAAAACCTTTTTGTGGGAAGAAGTTAACTGGAACTGCCGAAGTTTCTTTTCATGGATTATTTAAGCAGTACAAGATGTCATTAATTCTGAATTTCTTCCATGTTATTCAGAAAAGTATGTCTGATTATGTAAATTAAAAGTTGCTGCTTAAAAATATTTTGCTTGGGAGATTGCAAAGGCAACACAGTAAATGAATTAAGATCAGAAAGCCTTGCTCAAGTGAGAAGATTGCATAAGTAACCGCATGTGTTATTGAAAAATACATATTGTTTACAACCTATTCTTGCAAGATCCTTAAATATTTCACTTTGAGGTTTGCTTGATATAAAATATTGCATTTGTTCAAGCTGTCACACAGGCTGGGCTCCGAGCTGATTTGCAGCTACATGCAGATTAAACCCACAACGTTGTCCCGCTGCAATTTTGGATTTAATTTGGTTACTTTCCATCTTTGTAAGAAAAAGAAGGGAGTTTTCAAACCAAAAGGCACCGAGTGCTTACCTAATTAAAAATGTATCCATCTGCTGGGTTGGTGGCTGGCTTGTGATTCAAAGCATGCAGATCTAAGTAGGTTGATTTATTTATGAAGACCTTATGACACTGAGAGATATGCACTCAAAAACATGTAAAAATAAATGTGGCTGCAGATGGGTCGACATACACGGATCTTTACGGGGGCCTAAATAACAGATAGAGAGAATTTGGGAAATGTGCTTTACAGCGAGGATCCTTTCATGTTGCTTCCACGTGTTTAACATTTAGAGCTCAAATAACAAAGCAGCCAGGGAACATGTTGTGAGATAACTCCAGTCTAAATATCCTATAGTGCCTTTTAAGCTGCAACGAGTGTTTCTGAAAGCTTTGTGTGAGTGATAGACTCAAAAGGAGATGATGCATTTTAAGCAATGTTTTATTTAGAGAACACTTTAAAGGGGATTTTAATTAAAGGGGGTGGGGGGAAGGTAATTATCGCTTGCAAACGTGGTGTATTGGAATCAGGGTAAATGCTGTCATCTTGTATTTAATGTCATTGATATATTGGTAAATGTCTCCCAAATTAAGTTTCTTCATAACTATACTCCAGCTTTGGAAGCATGGAGTACTAATGGATGCATTCTCAATGCTATAAATAGGGTTGCAGTCCTCAGGTGAAGTTTATTCACCAGTTTATGGACTCTAGGAAATTCCCAGTGTAGGGAAACCATTGTGGTATTTCCATGTGAGGTGTGGAGCTGCTGGTGTTAAACCTTACATTGGTACTGATGTAATTCCACTGGCATGATCTGGCTTCTTAAACTAATACCAATGGAATAATACCCATAACCAGTGTGTAATGCTCTTAGTGAGGCTCACTTTGTAGGTGGGCTGCATAGGCCACCTGAGATCTGTGAGGAGGATGGAGAATGACATGGCTGGGAACAACTTCTCAATATCTAAAGGGTGGGATTCAAATGGATTGGAACAGACTCTTTTCAGTGATGCCCAGTAATAGGATGAAGGGCAACAGGCACAAACTGAAAACCATGCAGTTCCATTTGAGGGTACTGGGGCACAGGCTGCCCAGAGAAGTTGTGGAGTCTGTTTCTCTGGAGAGATTCCAAACCCACCTGGACGTTGTGATCCTGGGCAACCCGCTCTGGGTGACCCTGCTTTAGCAGAGCGGTTGGAATAGATGATCTCCAGAGATCCCTTCCAGCACCCACCATCCTAGGATGCTGTGAACTTTGGAGTAGCTTTATGGCTTCTTTTTCTCTTTAGAGGATGG
This sequence comes from Dryobates pubescens, assembly GCF_014839835.1. Taxonomy (NCBI): domain Eukaryota; kingdom Metazoa; phylum Chordata; class Aves; order Piciformes; family Picidae; genus Dryobates; species Dryobates pubescens. Next base: position 9,681,959 of record NC_071643.1, read on the forward strand.
TTTCTACAGGGCCTTGGTGTTTCTCCTGATGATGTGCCTGGCAGCACGCTTGTTCAGGTTTTGTATGTTTGCCTGTGTGTTTGCATTCATAGATAGAATGAGTCATTTTATCCAAACCAGACAGAAGTTATTCCTTTGCAGACCTCTTGACCGCGCTGGTGTCCTATTAACCTGAAACTCTTGCACTAAATGATAGAGCTGCTTCCAGCAGAAGTGTGTTTTTTTACTGAACCATGCATTGACAGTTGTGTTTAGCTTCACAAAATGTTGTTTATCTCATCCAAGGTCAGCTTAAACTGGTTCCCTGGTATAGACATTTTTAGATTCTTTTTAGTTGCTTGTCAAGACAGACTGGTGGGTTTTGGAGTGCCAACACAATATAGAAGCGTGGTTTGTACACTGAGTCATCCGAGGAGGATATTAGAGCAAGCTGCCTTTTGGTAGGAAGCCATCCTGGCATTTCTTTGGAAAACTTTGAAGATGTTTGAACAATTCATATACTAACAGATGTCACCACTGGGATTCTGTTTTACTTTTCCAGCACTTTATTTGAATATCTTGCTGGTGTTTGGGGATATTTTGGTATGGTGGTGGAAACTCAAACAAACCTACATTGTCTTTTACTTTGATCTCTCCCAAAGATATATTTTGATGGACGTTTTAGATAGTCAGGGGTAGAAAAACCCCATGCATTTTACCATGTGTGTTCCCTCTGAGCAGAAGGGAGCTGGCAAAAATTGACCAGTAACCCCTTTGTTTTGTTTCCAGCATATTGCAAACGGCTCTTTTCTGTTCTCCTGGCGCTGCACAAGCCCTTAAAATGGGGGACAAAAGATGGCAACTTGTGAAGGCAAAGAGTTGCACTCTTCCTCCAAATTGAGCTGCTGTTCAAGTAGGATAACAAAGTTCTACTTGACTGCTTCTGGTCTGCGCTCAAAGCTGTGGCCAGGGTGGTAATGCGAGTAAGAGTTAATAGTGGTGATAGGAGAGGAAAGACAGCTGAGAAGAGTGGCATTTTTGTACCCACACAAGCTGTAGTGGTTGTACATTTCTTCCTGTATGCAATATTTTTGCAGCTTACCTTGGGATACTGCAAGAGAAAATGTTTGGGATGAAAATATGGTTGAAAATGTTGGTCATACAATTGATTGTCTCAATAAAGCAATACCAATGAGTCGTTGGTGATGGAAACCTTGCCGTAAGGTTTCCTGCTCTTTGCTGTCACTATGGACCTATGTACAAGAAAACACGCTCAGTTTTGGGGCTGATTTCCATTAATGGAACGAGATGGTTACTGCTGGAGGAAAACTCGGAGGGGAATGAGACTTGACTAAGAATGACTGCAGCTGAAGAAAGATGGTTTCTTGGTGCCATCAGTGGAAATAAGAGGAACTGATTTGTCTGTCATGAATTAAAGAGATTCTTACAAAGAGGTTCATGCCCCTATAGGATGGGGGTACAGACCTGCACACATCAATTGTTCTAGTTCGGCAGTGGTCCTCAGATACCTGAGAGCAGATTGAGATCTGGCTGTGCTAGAATCAATACAGAAATACATCAGCATGTGATGGCTATACCTAAAAAGAGAACAAGGAAATCCAGTGGCAGCGTTGCCCAGCACAACAAACTACCTTATTCTCTGAACAGATCAGTCACAGAACTGGGGAAAGTAATGGCTGCCACATTTCTAACATAAGTCAAGGGGTGGGTTTTTTCATTGTCCTTTTTGTTAACTGTAATTTATTTTGCTTATATGAATTTAATTTTGCTTATATGAAGTTCATCCAGGATGTGTCATATTCTGCTATAAAATCAGTGTGAATACTGAGCTAGAACACATGCATAGGCATATCCTCACTTCCCCCAGTTAGTAGCTCCCTGCAAAGAATTTCTTCGATAATAAATGACCTTTCTTTGGTGTCTATAGCTGCTCTGAAATCAGGAGACAGAAAACACAAGCAATGCTTCAGCTTTTGAGGTAAGCTCATCGTTATCACTTTAAGGCTGGCCAGCCTATAGACCACATATCCCACGCTGCCTTTTAAATGTTATCACAGCTCCATGTTCTTTGCATGACTGGAGCAGCAGGCATTGGATGCCTGCAGATCTCTGTAACTTCATATTTATTTAGCATCCTTGTTTTAAGTGAGTATTTGAGTTAATCACTTATATCCAACCTCAAAAGTTTTGCTGCAGTAGCTGTTTAAGGATGTCTGTGCAGAACTCGGAGCAGAGCCCTTCTCCCAGATGTGAAATCCCGATCTTAATCTTTCTCCTATCCTGTGAATATTATCAGTCATACCCAGAAGAACAAAACAAAACATATGTTTTCCACTTTCTAGAACAAAAATCAATTATTTTATACCCTATTTCACACCCTAATATTAAAAAAAAACCCAACCCCAACCAAACAAAACCAACCCCACATTTAAAACAGACAAAAAAAGGAAAAGGAAAAAAAAAGGAAGGGTTGTTTTTTTCCCCCTGATTTTAAAAAGAAACAATTTTCTTCTATATGGTGGCAAACATTTTGTTCATAATACAGGGGGGACTATCTCGGATAGGACAGTTTAATCTGAGCTAATTAGGATTTACTCTCTATTAGAAGTGCCAGAAATCTTCCGTGCTCGGCAGGGATCCTGCCTGTGGTGCAGTTTGATTGGTACCATCGTTGCATAAATAATGTCTGAAGAGATCACTGTCTCCGAACACACTGAATAAAAAAGAATTAGAGCTCTGCCACTGGTCTTTCGATTATTTGACCAAAACAGACAGTTCAGAGACTGCACAGAAATTACATTTTTTTATACAGAACATTTAGTGGTGCAATAAAACTAACCCTGTATCCTTTGTATTTCCAATAATACCTGCAGTAAATTATGGCAGAAAACCTAAAATTCACTGTGAAAATGGATCTGGAATTCCCCCCTCCCCCCTATTGATTTGAGGTTTATTCTGTTTCACATGAAGAGCCTGAGTCTACCTATCAATTGATGTTGAGTAACTAAGCTGCTGCTAAAATTCAGCTTTGCTTCAGGACAGGCCAGAATCTAGTTCAGAAATATTAAACTGAGACCCTGTTCTCTAAGGAAAAAACTAAATCTGCCCGACTGAATGGTTTTTTTCCTTCCCCTGCAGAAAAATGGGTGTGTGCTTTTAAAACAGTCTGGCTATAGTTTGCACGTCTCTCTGCCTAGACTTTTGCTTTACCCTTCCAATTCAACCGAGGCTCCTCTGAAATTGCCACAAACAGATTCCCCGCAATTTTTGGCGAGGCTCATTTGCTTCCACTTGGTTCGTTATTAACGTAGCCCGTGCTCTTGCAGCCGCTCCATGGAGTGCTGAGGAGGAGGTTGGGCAGCCTCCCCGCTGGCTGCTGGCCCTGGCCGCTCTCCTCCCACCACCGCCGCTTGCCAGTCCTACATCTTCATCCCAGGAACTTTTCTTTTCTGGAAGCTGACACTACTCCCAGATGATCCTGAATGAGTCAGAAGCCCAGCTGCTAAGGACTGGCCGTACAAAGCCAGCGATATTCGAAAGCAGTTTGTAATAATTAAGGTGTCTGTTAACCTCCACCGCTTCCAATAACCTTTCAGTGAAACGTGGGCAGGCACATTCCTCTCTGTCCGGGTTGCCAAGCATCTGTGCTAGCACTGCAAACGACCTGCAGCCTCACACAGTTATTTGTGCTGGTTTATTGGTCACACTTTCACGGAGAAAAAGCTCAGGTTGCTGCCTGCCCTTGGTCTTACTGAGGGGGAGAGCCAGGATGGGCTAAACTGGCATATGCACTGCAGAGGTGGGCACTTGAATTTATCACATTTGATCTATTCGAAGGATGGGTGATTCCTACGTTGACACCCCAGGCTCTTTCTTTCTCTTTTCTCTGCTCTGTTTGTGCTGCTTTACAGATTTTCCCTTTCGCCAGTGCGTTTTAATGTTTGGTTATTTTAGGAAGCATAAACTGCATTGTAACCACTCCCAGTTTCTAACTAGTTCTGGTGACAAGCTTTTCTTCCAGAGAGCTGGCGAGCTGCTAATGATGTATTATAAACTTAGACCCTTTTTTTTTTGGGGGGGGGGGGAGTTGTGTGGTCAGGAGCGCTGCAGTAAGAGTGACAACTTAATTGTCATTAAAATCCTGCTACGTTTCCCTTGCAACTGTTGGTTAGAAAAGGCAAAACATCTACACATCCATCCACCTGCCTGTATATTGCCGAGTTGCCAGTCCAGATAAATACACAGTGCTCAGCACCAAGGTGGTAATAAATAGGAAACTCCTGTGCAGATGATCACAAGTAAGAAAATGGAATGCAAATCATCTGTGGTGCCTGAAGCTGCCTTTCTTGCAGAGTGGATTTGCAAATGAGCTCTAAACCTGATCGTTTTCTTATCGAGGTCAGCAGCGAAACTCCTGCTAATCCCAGCTGAAACAAAATCATTCTGCCAGCTTGATGTTGGTAGAGATGCATATTACCTTCACGTGGCTGTGCTCCTGCTACGGCTTCTGTGCTACAGGCTGCAGCTGTGGCTAAACACGACCTGAGGAACGAAACCTTCCTCGCAGCAAATATAAAGCTGTTATTCTCAGAGAGCTGACCATCAATTTGTTGAGTAGTTTATCGGCAAACGTTTCATACCCACGGGTCCGTTAAGAATCAGTAATTCCAGGGAAGGAGACGCTGGGTGCATCTGAGCAGTGCCCTGGGCAGCAGTCGACCGTTGCTCCCAGTGCCAAGCCCGCTGAAGGTGCACCTTTGGGGCGTTATCCCTTTGACAATGAGACTCTGTGTGAAACTTCCTGGGGTTATTTTACACTCCTTTGCAAATAGCCGCATAGTGTGGAAGTTGTGTGGGAGTGGAGTAAACTGGGATTGCATTTTTGTGGGAAAAGGCATTTTTCAGAGGAGCCTGGTGATTTTTTTCCTGCAGGCAGTGAATTGCATACTAAAGGACGAGCTTGGGCTTCTTCCCTCCCCCTGCTTTCTTCTTTTTCCTTCTTTTTTTTTTTTTTTTCCCTTCTTCTTCTTTTTTCTTTTCCCTGTCTAAATGTAGTGCTGGGCCTCAGGAGGCTCATGAACACACAGAGCTTCCTACCGAGGCTGTCACTTGACTGACAGTAAAAAGCTTCTGGGGAGATGGACGAGCAGGAGTAGGTGGACATGGAAAAATGGCGAATGAAAAGATGAAGTAAAAATAGAACAGAACATTTGCCCCCAAACTGAGCCCTTTTGGGGCCCAGAATGGATTTAACTTATGGATGTTTCGTGTGTAATTGGGAAAAATGTGAAACAACTCTTTGTATGTAAGGGGCTGTGTGTCTGAGAGGCACTTAAATCCATTCAGGGAAGATATTAATGACAAAAATGCACCCCAGATAAACCACGTGTGCCAGCACCTGACTATTTGTACAATAATAGATTCCTACTAAGAAGGGGAAAACAAATTGTGGCTGAATAGGCGACAACAATTGGATCAATTTTTCAGTTGATTCCTTTCAAGGTGATGCGTAGTGTCTGAGCCCTTCATGTCTGCGTGTTCATGTGCCTGTTTGTCCACACCATTCCTGTCCTATAAACAGTTCCCTAAATAACTGACCTCTCTCAGGCATGAAATGTTTGATCCTCTCTCAGGATCAAACATTTCACATGTTGTCATGATTATTACAGCATCTGCTGCAAGTCAGGGTGGCTTCAGCGAGGAGCTGAGACTAATACCGGCAGGGCTGTCTCTCCTTTTCTGGGATGCATTAAATGGAGCATTTAAATGGTGTAAACTTGATTAAGGTGCAGACTTGGTGAGTCCCCATCACAGGGAAATCACTCCTGATGCTGGGTTAGGGCAAGAGGAGCCAGTGGGTTGGCAGTGGTGTGAGCTGCTCTGTTAAAGGGCATTAGAAAATGTAACGGCTCCAACAGCTGTAACGAAATCTGAAGGAATACATTTGGATGCCGGGTACTGTGCTGTGAGGTGAGTTACTTGCTGGAGCTGAGGACAGAATTAAAGCCGAAGTATCAATGACATCTGTTAAAACCAAGCTGGGCTTTTACAATCAGTTGAAATGACACCAAGTAAGGAAATTGTGATTGTTTTGGCAAGGCTTCCTAAACATACCCCTTTTCTTGGAGCCAAACCGGAGAGTGGATTTGGTGGAGTTGTGGACAGTTTAGTTTATGACATTTTCAGGCCCCTTTTACATTGGCTCTGTTGATTTTAGGTGAAATGTCTTTGAAAAAAATGAAATCACATTAATAGGAATATTTTTAAGGTTTCACAGCAACCCAGCATGGGTTGGAAGAGACCTCTGGAGATCATCTAGTCCAATGCCCATGCTAAAGAAGGGTCACCCAGAGGAGGTTGCCCAGGATTACAAGGTCCAGGAGGGTTTTTGAATCTCTCCAGAGAAAGAGACTCCACAACCTCCCTGGGCAGCCTGTTCCAGGGCTCTGGCACCCTCACAGGAAAGAAATATCTCCTCATGTTCAAATGGAACCTCCTGTGTTCCACTTTGCACCCTTTTCCCCTTGTCCTGCTGCTGGGCATCACTGAAGAATCTGGCCCCATCCTCTCTCCCCCTGCCCTTTAAATGTGGATAAGCATTGATCTGACCCCCTCTGAGTCTTTTCTCCTCCAGGCTAAACAGCCCCAGGTCTCAGACTTTCCTTATCAGAGATGCTCCAGTCCCCTCAGCATCTTTGTAGGGGATGGACTCTTCACTGGACTCTCTTCAGTAGTTCCATGTCTCTCTTGAAATGAGAGCCATGTGTGGGCTCACTAGGACAGAACAGACTTTCTGGTCACACTGAAAATATTTAATATTTTAAAACAAATATTTATCTCAAATATTTCAAAGTATTGAATAGTTTTTATGATGAATGGCTCTTCTGGCACTGCACCAAAAGTAACTTCAATTAGAGCAAGAAAGCATTTTGATGTTCTTTAACTTACAGGCTATCCCGTAATCTACAGAATAGCCATTGGGTGCATCAAAGACATAAAACCAAGGACACTCAGGTTGCTTTAATAGTGGCCTGCCTATATTTTTGGGGTAAATAATAAAAAAGGAACTAATCCTTTTCTTCCTCCTCATTAAACCAATAATTCCTGTACACAATTAAAGTCAGGAAGTACCATTTTTAACAATTGTGGCGACTGCACTGTTTCCTAACCCCCATTACCCATGAAGCCACTTGAAAGATTCATTTCTACAGAAAGAGGAAAATCCAAGGGCTATCTTCTCGGAGTTATCTGCAGGGTTCGGCAGTGGGTGCTCCAAAATAAACCTCTGAGGCAAAGGTAAATAAATCTGAGCCTCAGAGTGTGGAAACCTCCCTGTAACTGCTGCGTTCATAAACTGTTTTAAGCTAGTTTAAAACCCAAATAAAATACACCCTGACTAGGTCTTGAGCTAAGATTCAAGGAGGTGAAGGATGCTCTGCTTTGGAGGAAAATGTACCAATGAGAGTATATGTGCAAGTGTGTCTGAGTTTGGACAAGTGGAGCGAGTTAAAACGCAAACAGCGGAGCCACAACAGGCATGTTTCAGACTTTCAGATGGATTCAAAGTGTTTGAACTAATGGAGCTCTGTGGACTTCTGTGCTTGAGCTGCACTGAGTCCCTTAGTCTGAAGAGGAGAGAGACCAGCACCCACACTGGTCTGGGTGTGATGCCCTGAAGTCAGGATGCTGGAATGAAGCGAGGTACTGGGATGAAGCAGGGTGCTGGGATGCAGCTGGAGTGCTGGCCTGAAGTGGAACGATGGAATGACATGAGATGCTGGCATTAATGCTGGTGTACTGGGATGAAATGGAATGCTGCAAAGACACCAGAGTGCTGGGATGAAGTGGGATTCTGGGATGCAGATGGGGTGCCAGCAAGCAGCAGAAGGCAGGGATGAAGTGGGATCCTGAGATGACGTGCGATGTGGGGATGATGTTAGGGTGCTGGGATGAAATGGAACACGGGGATGACGTCAGCATTCTGGGGTGATAAACATTCTGGGATGACATGGGTTGCTGGGATGAAGTGGGGTAGTGGGATGAAATATGGTGTTAGGACGAAGCCAGGACAGTGGGAAGGAGTAAGATGCTGGGGTGAAAGCAGGGTGCAGGCGTGCAGCCAGAGTGCTGGGTGAAGGCAGAGTACAGACATGCAGCCCCGAAGGATTTGTCCAGGGCAGCGTGAGCAGATCCCCGTTAACAGAAGGGGGTTGCCCTCTCGAGGGGGTTGCCGTTTGTGAAGGTTTTTGGAACAGAGGCCGCGCAAGCTGTTGCTGGCAGCGGCACCGATTACGGCAGGGCCGAGCCGGAGCCCGCAATCCGCGGCCAGGCGGAGCTTTAGAGGGTCGGAGCCGGGAGTCGGTCACCCCCGGATTCCCTCGGCACCGTACCGAGAGGGGGCCGAGGGCACCTCTGTCAAAAGGAACCGTGTAAAGGACAGCGTTTACCTGACATACCGAGAATCGAGAGAACTTTGAAACCTGAGAATTTAACCCATACCGGTGTTATTTCGCCCCAAAGCATTAACGGTTTACGTGTTCGCGGTAAACTACTGCTGCCATGACCGGGAAGCTCCGCCGAGTCTTGCTGCAGGTTCGACTGAGCGGAACACCGGGAACACCGTCTCAGCCTGTGACTACTGAAGCTCCCCTCCCTCCCACTCACCCCCCTACCCCTCCCGCCGCCGGGGCAGCGGGCACCGAGCCGGCCTCGCCGCCCCGCCAGGTGGCGCTGTTGCTCAACGGTGGCGCCGCAGCCGGAGAGGGGGTCCAGAGCCGGCTAGGTTGCCGGTAGCCGCCCCAGGTTCAGCCAGCGCGAAGGCCGCCTGCTGCTCCCCCCGCGCCGTTCCGCAGAACCGGGGCACAACGGGGAGGGCTGCTCCCAACTTTTGGGTATTTTCTCTGCCTTTTTTTTTTCGTTTGGGTTCGGACGCCATTAACGTTAAATCTCCCGGCGGAGCGCACACTTCCCGGCGGGACCCTCCTCCTCCCGGCAGGACCGTGGCCGCGCGTCCGGCACAGCGAATCCCCCAGGCCCCCGCCGCCACCCGGCCCTGCTCCGGCGACGGGGGCGTGGCGGGGGCGCGGCGGGCGGAGCGGGGAGGGCGGCGATTGGTGGCATGCGGTGACGGGCAGCGCGGCCCCGCCCCCCCGGCAATGTCTATCGCCGCCGCGCGCCCATGCAGGCAGTTATTCCACTGGGATAGAGCGGCCGGAGCGGCGGTGGCAGCGGCATGGCCGGGGTCCCGTTCTGCGCCCTCCTCCCGCTCCTCGTCGGCGTCTGCGGGGCCGTCACCGGCTCCCGGGTCTATCCCGCCAACGAAGGTGAGGCGCGTCCCGCCGCCGGGCTCCGCGTTCCCTCGGCCGGGCAGGAAAAGTTCGGTGCCCCCCAGGGCGAGCGACGGTCCCTTCGTCACTTCGCTTCTCGCTCCCCCCTTGGAGCTGGGATTGCACTATCCTGGACGCTGGCTGGGAGCTCGGCAGCCGCTGGGCTGCCCTGGCAGCGCTATGGGGTCCCGCTTCACAGCAGCACAGGTGTCGCGGGGCGGCGAGGTCCTCACTTGTCCCTAGTGTCCCGTCGCTACCAGTGCTCTCGGCCGGGACGGGCCAAGCAGCGCCGCACCGGGGAGGGTGGTTCATTAAACCGGTTCTCCTGGCAGCTATGCGCTGTTCCCCGGGGCTGTGCCGCAGCCGCGCTGCGGGACGGTTCAGCGGCGGCTCCGCGGGGGACGCCCGCATTGCATCCAAGCGGGCAGAAAGCACCGGCTCTGTTGGGGAGCTTTTCCCGGTGTCCGGCCGAACTCCCGAGGTGCCGATAAGTGACGGTTTTCTGCTCCTCAATTGCGCCTGTACTGTCCGGCGGATCTGCCGGTGTCCCGGGCGCTCCCCGGCGGAGCGCGCCGATTCCGGCCAGCTGTGCGCTGCCGCCTCCACTCTCTTGGAAGCGGGAGCCTTCGGTACCCCCCGAGATGTGCCGGGGGGATTCACCGCTCCTTTCGCGCCCCGAGAGCGGCTCGAACCCGCCGCGGAGCGAACGTGCAATTCTTCAGATAGAATCCAGAGTTTCACGTTGTTTCGGGTCGGAAATAACATTTCGTTTAGAGTTGAGGGTGGGTGCCATCGCGCTCCTCGCATGTGGAAACGATGTAGTTTCCTCGCAGGTGAACGATGTAGTTTAATATTGCCTTTGGCAGCTGGAATTTAATCTCTTTTTATTTGTCTCTTTCTGCAGTTACCTTGCTGGATTCCAGATCAGTTCAGGGAGAACTGGGGTGGATAGCAAGTCCTTTGGAAGGAGGGGTGAGTTTTTAACCGCTATCTGATCAAAAGGGTAAAGGGGGTGATTAGTAACTTTCAGAGAGTCCTAATGGCTCGATTATTGTTGATTGTGCCGAGGAGGTCAGATTTCTTCCCTGGCTTGCCGAGTGAATTACTCTTTGTTGGAGAAACTCTATACTCCCTTCGGATAGCTCTGTCATGGAAGAAGTGGAAACCAAAAGGGCAGAAAAGAGGTTTCAGGATTAGGAGATTGGTGGAGGCACGGGTTTAGATGCCTATTTAAAACCGAAATACCAACAAGAAATGTGATCTGGCGACTGAACTGGCATTCTTGACTGTAATTGTTATATCTGTGGGCTGGGAGATGTTCAGGGCAATTGCTGCTCTATTTCTGGATGAAGGAGTCGGGATCGATATACACAGTAGACTTTTTGGTGAGACGGGATGGTTTTCCTACTTCAGGGTGTAAACATCATCTGAGCACAAACTGAAGCACCCAGTGCTTGACGGCGATTCCTTGGTGTCTCTTTTCACATACTACTCAAAGAATTGTAAGAGAAGATTGTTTGAATTCACTGATACTGATGTGCTGGTCTTGATGTTCACATATCCATTGGTGGGGCTTAGAGCCACTTTGCTTATTGAGCTGCAGCAAGATATCTTTACTAATTCAGCTTGGTATTTGTGAATGGGCACCTTGCTGCTCCCTCTATGCCCCATCCTTCAGTGTGCCCAGGGCCTTTGTGGGCAACTTCTGAGTAATGCACTTTGGAGTTGGTGGAGGCTGTATTTCCTGGGATCTCTTGGGGCTTTTTTCCCCCCTTTAACCTAAGTAATTAGAAAGCCTTTTTTTTTCTTGAAGTGAACAATGTAAGAAAAATGCTGGCAATGCACACTAAAAATTCATATATACATAAAAACTCGTCTCCGTCTTTTTAGTAAGTAAAGCAACTTAGTGTGTTTGATCTAAGCCAAACTGAAAAATAGAAGATGAGGACTTGGGCACAACAAAGCACTGAATTCATCAGGAAACCTACAAATTTACTTTTTAATGTGTTCCCACTTGGAATGAGGAGGAGCAGAGCTAAGGAACCAGCAGCGAGTGGAAGGAATCCGAGGGTGCGCTGGCTGGTGATGCATTATGCATAAGATCTGAATAACCTTAACATGGGAGAATGGGGAATTGTTTTGCTCTCCCGTTGTTGGACTGGGTGAACTTGACTACGGCCCTGGCTTATGCATGCTGGGCTGTCCCCAGAACTCGGTTTTTCAGAGTGGGACGGTGATTGGCAGGCCTCTGGCAGTGCATGTCCACTGCTGATTGCAGCAATTGCCCTCGTCTTTTGACAGGGTGGAAAGGTACAGCTCTATCTGGGTGAAAATTTGGCTTTCTTCATAATCCTATCCCCTGGAAAGGTCAGTTAATGAGATGAGGTCTTTTGTATGGCTTTCCAAGGGATATCTACACTGTGTAATGAAACAAGCTAAAATACAAGTCAGTGGTGGAATTGCTGCTCAGAGGATAGCTGTATAATTATTAATGGCTGATGAATTCCCCCTTTCCCCACCATGTTCTCTGAAAGCACCATGAGAGCTTGAGAAGGAAATGTGTGCTTATTGTGGACGTGACTGGTTTCACTAAGCCCACATACGTGTGTTCTATTTTTAAGCCCACTGGTGAAAAATTTAAGAGTACATGGTCTGTTTCTGAGATACAGTGCTTGGAAAGCATTTCTTTCAACTTCATATGCTGCAGATTTATTTGAAGCAGCAGAAATTAACTCCTCTAGCTTCCTGGGAAGGTTCTGTCCTTCAGTGCTGTTTTTTCTTTAACCATATGTATCTTATTGTTTGTTAAAAAAGGTATTTTGCTATTTCTATAACACAGCATGAGGGTTGTGTGGATGAGAAGGACTGGAGATAAACACAGTCAATTAGCAGTGACTAGCAGTAATCAAATCTATCGTAGCCCTGGAGGAATTAATGAACTGCATTATAAATGTAATTAATGGTTTATGGTAGCATTTCACAGTCGAAAAGCAGGTTTTGTGCTCAGAATGTTTTAGTCTGCGTCATTACGCTGTGGGAAGAGTTGAGTTATACAAGTTGAGCTCAGCTTGAAAGCATAAAGATTTGACCACATACATGGAGCTACAAATCATGAGTGGCTGGAAATTTGGGCTGTAGTTGTTCTTAGGTCTGACAATAAAGACACAGTTAGGTTTGTTCTGTGTGCATGTGTCCATGGGATCACACCGGCTGTATGTAATGGCGCATTGAGAACCTGATCCAAACGTTCTGATTTCACAGTCAGTCCGTTGACCTCGGAGCTCTGCTTATTGAATCCTCCAGCAGCATCCTCCATTGTCTGAGTGCACTAAAGGAAATCCCATCAACAAGTATTATTTCCCCCTGCCTCTTCCTTTCTCTTGCAGCACACAATGCAGGTAGCATAGACAGACTGAAGATAAGCTGAATGGAAAGTGATGGATCTTAAAGGCAATATTGTAACAGTAAACTACCTCCATGGCAGCTTTAAATTAAACAACTGTCTCCTTCCTAACACCATGTTACTCTTTACATTGATAGATGACTTTTTAAGGTGTATTTTTTCCTCTTCTTGTGCAAAGGAGTGATGTGCTGGGTATTGATTTTACTTTTTTTTTTGGTAATCTTTTTTTTTCCCCTCCTGCTCCTTCATTTTAATTTGCAGTTCTCTAGGCAGCAAATGAAATATTATTCTTTCTGCTCCTAGTGACTCATGGTGCCAACTACTGTCATTCTATAAACAGATTCAGCTAAGTTTGGGTCTTTTTAAGTAAAAATCACTTGCATAAGAGCAGGCCTTGGGAGAAGAATGCAGGATGCCATACAAGAAGCCCCTCGACGTGAGGAAGACTTCTGTGTATCAAAGCTACAGCAGCAGTAATTCTGAAAAGCACTTTAAAGTTACTGCTGTTTTCAAGGATAATTTTGCATTGCCTGCAGACTCAGACACTGTATCATTGTCCTTAATTTATTTTTTTTAAGGAGGATTTTTCTGACCATGATGCACTGTGGGCTTTTTTAAATTCACTTCAAAGATAACTTGCCTTGAGAGCACTCTAAAACATTCTTCTGTCTGTGATAAACCTTAGAATGATTTTCGTTTTTAACTGTTGTGCTTATGTGTGCTTTCCTTTTCCAAGCCCATCTTGTGGAACTGCTGAATTAGGTCTCGTCTTTCCATACCTTCCTTAGCCTGCATGTGGTGTTCTTTCTTAATTATGCTGCCTGTTAGTTTGTCATTTTTGAAGATGCCTGAACTTGGTTTGAAGAATTATAAGAGTTTTTTAAAGCCTTAATCTTTCAGCACTCACCTATTCTGCTGATCTTTTTGAGATTTGGGGAATAGGAATTTAGCTATTTCCTGATGTTTCCTCTAAGGCAAGGTGTGTAATACTCTTCTCTCCCACCTTCCCACTGATATTTTGTTGGTATAGCAGAGTTACAGCAAGGTTGGTGGTAGACAGTTCTATCTCCATGCGCCACCTGAGTCAAGAACCCAGGCAGCTATTTTTTGCCCAACTCCAAAGTAAGGAAAGCTTGAGAGTGTCTGAGATATTGCCAGCCCAGAAAAGTAGTTGGCAGCTTAGAGAAATAGTACAGAGTGCCTTAAGAGCACAAAATTCATAGTAACGATGCCAGAAACCTGGATGTTACTCTCTCTGTTCCAGGCTGTTTGTATGACTAAGCCTTGGGTTCTCACTGATATTTCCATTTAAAATCACAGAATTGTTTTCGTTGTAAGACCTTTAAGTTTGAGGCTCCACTGTTACTTCAGCACACAGGTGGGCTCTGTGTGTTACCTGCCTTGTCTGCCATAGGGGACACACCATAGAGTTGGTGCTGCACCATGAGTCTGAAGTGTTGAATGTAGCCCAGATCTCAGCAGGGTTCAGTGGACTGTAGTGCAAATAAACATATTTGGTCAATGTGACAATTGTGAATTGGTTCAGAGGGCCCTTAAAACACATTGCTTGATTTGAAGTTTGGTTCTCTTGAATGGATTCTTCTTTCAATGTCCACGTAGTTGAGGTCCTGGCTATGGCTTGGTCTTGCTGGGTTGGTGGGTGGTGTTCATTTGTTACCCTGTTTAAAATGGTTTCCATGTGAGCTGTGGAAACGCAAATCACTTGCTCTGCAGCTCCATTGTTCCTTCTAATACCAATGTGCTTTTCCTTCCCTTTCCCTCTTGGCAGTGGGAGGAAGTAAGCATTATGGATGAGAAGAACACTCCGATCCGCACCTATCAAGTCTGCAATGTGATGGAGCCCAGTCAGAACAACTGGTTACGAACTGATTGGATTCCCCGTGAGGGGGCTCAGAGGGTTTATATTGAAATCAAATTCACTCTAAGAGACTGCAACAGCCTGCCGGGTGTCATGGGAACTTGCAAAGAGACTTTCAACCTTTATTACTATGAATCCAACAACGATAAGGAGCGTTTTATCCGAGAGAGCCAGTTTGCCAAGATTGACACCATTGCTGCCGATGAGAGCTTCACCCAGGTGGACATCGGTGACAGGATCATGAAGCTGAATACGGAGATAAGAGATGTGGGACCACTCAGCAAGAAAGGGTTTTACTTGGCTTTTCAGGACGTTGGTGCCTGCATTGCTTTGGTGTCTGTCCGTGTCTTCTACAAGAAGTGCCCGTTGACGGTACGAAACCTGGCACAATTTCCCGACACCATTACTGGGGCTGATACCTCCTCTCTAGTGGAGGTTCGTGGCTCCTGTGTCAACAACTCTGAAGAGAAGGATGTGCCAAAAATGTACTGTGGGGCAGATGGCGAGTGGCTGGTACCCATTGGCAACTGTCTGTGCAATGCTGGCTACGAAGAACGCAATGGAGAATGCCAAGGTAGGATAAGCCATATTGTGCTCTTTGTTAGGGCTTAGTCGAATGTGTAATGGAATCGGCAATGAGAGTTAATGGAGTAAAGCCAGTAATTAGCAGTCCCTGTGGGATGTGGTGGGACAGAGGGATTTGATGAAGGAGTCCAAAGGGTCCAGGTGGCAAGGCCAAGAGTTATCTAATGCAAAGCAAATGCTGCTGCCATGGTGGGCAGAAGGCAAAACGCATTTTGTAGCAGGCACCTGAATTTGAATTGGCTCACGGTGGTTACTAAAATGTGAATGGCTGTGAAACAGTGCAGTCAGAGACAAACCTCTCGTGTTAGCTGAAGTGAATTTTTGCAAAGCACAGGAAATTCTGGTGATGTCTCCTTTAGATAATGCAGCGGGCTAAGAAGCAGTTGGGGAGGGGGGAGCTGAAGTTTTAGCTGGATTATTTTCCCGCTTTGGGAAGGGGAAGTCTTTGGTGTTTTACTTGTTGCAAATTTTTAGTGCTAAACACCCTTTGATATTTGACACTGCTGCCTTTGTTAAATATTTTAATTTCTCAGAGGGTCTCTATTGTCAGTTTAATAATAGAGGTGCTAGGATACTCTTAGAAATGCTAAAAAGTCTCCACCCCACCCTCCCACACACACTATCCTGTGTGCCACGGAATTAGGGATTAAAGTTCCTATAAAAGAGAGATTATCTTGAAAAGAAAAAGCTTCAATACTACGTTCTCTTCACCTCCCCTTTCTGGAGAAAGAAGTTGTAAAAGGTTAGAAAAGGGAGTTTATAAATAAAACAGTTTGAGCCTCGGATTCTAAACTCTTGCTCATGTAGACTTAAATTAAAATCAAACTTAAATGGATTCTTGCACAGGTCAGTGGTCTTAATTTTTCTGGGTGCTGAATTGATGGTGCTTGATGGTCCTTTAGTGAGTTTGGAGCTATGTTTTGGTTCTTTGGAGGCAGACAACTTTGCTTTGTGTTTTCTTGGTGCGTTTTTCACTAGGTTGTGTTTCTTCATCTTGAGACTGAGAACTCGCTGAACAAGTAACTGCTTTTGCACTGCACTCAGTAGTCTCTCTTGAATGTCCTCCTTCATTTCTTTTAAATGATAATTTGCTGTTAATATGAACTGCTTTTTTATGCATGGAAATTAAGGTTTAGCAGGAAAGAACTGCTAAATACGAACCTGAGCATCAATTTCTAGTGCTTTTGTTACACGCAAAAAACTTAAGCGTGCCGTATCAGCACCATATTCCTGAGGGCTGTAGAGAGAGCTGAAAGACAAGCAGCATGGATGACAGGGCAGCCTGAGATAAATTACTCTGGTGTTTTGTTTTGGTTTTTTTTGTAACCTCCTGAGATGGGAACTCAAAACACCCGTGTATTGTTAAACATACGAAACTGGGGCTGTGGTGCTGACTGGGTACTACTGGGGAGATGCTGTTACTGTTTAATAGCTCTAACTCGTGGGTAAATCTTACACCTTTAAGGGCTTGTGAGAGGAGGAAGTGAATGAGGTGGGAGGAAGCATCGTGGTTTATTGCAGAGAGATTATTCTGCCTTCTAAAGGCCTATTCGGTCAGTTCTGGGTCACTCTGATTGACACAGATCTACTGTTTTTCAGCATCAGTGGCCCAGAGATGATGAGCTAATTGCCTAACAAATCCGGTGTTGTTTGGGGAAAGCCCTTGAGGTTTTGCTGGTGGGCAGTGGTGATAGTGGTCTGCTTTTCTAATTTATTTTTATGGTGTTGGACTAGACCTTGAGGCTGAATATCAGCTTGCATACCAGCTCTCAGCTGTATTCGGGGAGGTTTGGGCTCAGGACGCTCGATTCCATCCAAGTAAAATGAAGATCAGATGGTGCTGCACTTACAATGGAGATGGAACTGCTCTGTTTCCTGAGCTGTCCAGAGTGAAGTTGGCTTGTACCAGTCATTTTGAGAGGATTCGAGCCAGCATGTAATTTAAAAGCATTAGACCTATTTCATCAGTGGTTTGTTGTGGTTTCCTTCTCTCCTTTTGCCATTCTCCAGCCAGAACAGTTTGCTGGGAAGGTCCTCTTCATGGATTCATTGTGTCTAACAGAACTCTGCAGCTTGTCCTTTGGTTTCCAGTGAGACTGTTAAAGCAATTTGGCCTTTGACATGGCTGAATGAGGTTCCCCCTTTTCTTTCCCCACTTTACTTCATAGTTCAGCAAATGTTCTGCTCCAGCAGGTTTTTAGAGGAAAGGAGGAGGATGAAGTGAGGAAGATTCCTGTGGTTTTGGTATGGAGGATTTGGAGGCGGGGGGAGAGACTGAGTTGGGAAAGGCTGTAAAAGGGTACTGGGCTGGAGCTGGTGAGCAGTTTCCACCTCAATTGTTTTTCAATAAGTTGACTGTGGCAGGACAAATACAAGGAAGGGTCAGAGGTTGTCTGCTTCCTCATCCATCTTCCCTTGTGATCTTAGGGTCAGAGTTAGGATTGATTAAGATCTTAAATGTTGGACAAAAGCTCAGTAGGCAGGAATAGTTTAGGCCAGTGGATCACTTTGCACTTGTTGGGAGATCCATGGGAGACCTGAGAGCTCCCTGTGCTCTGCTGGGACCTGCTTACTGCCACACAGTCCTGGGACAGACATGCTGTTGCTTGGCTTGCCCTAAAACCTGCTTCAAGTTTTCTCAACCTTCTGATTTTTAAATAACACGTTTTCCTTGAGCTGCTTTTGCTTAATTTCTGATGCATGTGGGAAGCCACTTTGTCTAAAGTGATTCTTGTAGTGGAAGTTAATGACTCCCTGACCTTGATCAGGATTCTTAAAGAGTTGAGGCAGTGGTGTTAGAGGTATTGAAATATGGTGACAAAAACAGTTCTTCCTCTGCTATGTGATTCTTTATTTCCCCATCTGACTTTATTGACTTTGTAACTGTGAACTGATGCTAAAACCCCACAGCTTGATATTGTCTTTTCCCCTTTTTTTCCCCCTCCCCCAAACTCCTCATGTTAATGGCTGTCTATTTAGGAGAGCATAAATGTGAAATATTGTTGGTGGAACATGTGCCTCTAGTTGGGATACTCATCTCAAGGCAAAAGTAATTAGTGCTTTAGGGCAGACTTGAGACAAAGCAATTTTAAATTGCACTTGTATACATCTTTCTTATGTAAATTGTTTTGTTACACATTAATATGATGTGGTTTGGAGTTAGTTGCTGTTTCCTTATGATAAAACACATATCTTTGGAGCTCAAAGGAGGAGGGGGGGAAAACAAGTAGGAAGAGAGAAAAGATGGATTAAAGAAGCAATAGACTGTAGCCATCTGTGATGATTTTGTTGCTGTGAAGTTACAAATCTCAATTTTAGACCTGCCATTTTGTATAAATATGTGAGACAGTTGAGATTTTGACTGTGATATTGCAAAGGTTACGAGAGCCAACAGCTTTGTCTTCATCTACACTTGCTTTTTTGAGTTGTGAATTGGCCAATTGGCAGAAAATCCAGAGCCTTGTAAAATATGGCTCAGTCCTAGTTTCCTATCACTGCTGTTTTTAGAATTTTCCTTCAAACTTTGATAAGAGCATCCCTAAGAAGTAGTAATTTGAATGATAAGATCCTTCTTATCTCAGATGCTTTGAAGAGTGGCTGTGATCATTGAGAGCAGCAGTTCAGTTTACATCAGAAGGATGCAGTCTAATTATATGTTTTCTTCTGTGATAAGATTTTTGGATGGTGGGTTTTGTAGGGGTGGGGAAGTGAAGTAATTTGTGCTTTCCCATTTTAGTCTTAGACAAGTTGTGGTGTGTGTGGTGGGGGTTTTTGTCAGAATAACATTGAACAGTCTGGCTGCACAAGAGGGTAATCAGAAGGGTGACTAAGACAGAGCAGATCTGAGATTTCAGAAAGGTTTGGTTTTTTTCTTTTTCTTCCAGGTTGATTATTTTTGGCAGGGAGGAAGATAAAAAATGTACAGACTCAACATGTTACATTTTTAAAGGAGCTGAGAAAATGGAAGCTCCCAGGAGGGACATGGGAGTGGTGCTGAAACAGTCTGCCTGAACCAAATTTAGTTGGTTCTCTGCCGAAGGAATGATTTGGTTATGTTGTGTTCTTGTGTAGCTCAATAGATCTTCCAGGGGTTGATGATTTTTATACCACCTGGTGCATTTAAAAAATCTCCATTTAAACATCATTGCAGGCTCTGTTGCTTTCCTCCTCTGCGGCCCCCTCAGAAGCCCAGCTGCAGTTGTCAAGCAATTGTCCCTTCATGTATCCCTTGGAGAAGGGCTGGAATTGCTTCCTTCTGAATTCGTGGTGCACAGGGGAGCAATATCTGTTTCTTATTCTCCATGTTGCTAGTAAAAAAAAAGCAGTCCTCAGAATCAAAGCCAGATGAGCTCTTCTGGTGGTAGGAATTTCTTAGTATTTGGTGGAGCATATAGACCCTCTTCTGGGCTTCGTGTGTGTGTGTTCTTTATTTTAAAACAAAACAAACAACAACAAACAAAAAACCCCAAACACACCAGAAACCCACAACAAAACAGAAACCGACAAAAACCCCAACCCAAAACCCCAGCCAAATGAAAAACACAACCAACCATGAAAAAAACCCAAACCAGCAAGCAAAACTTTCCAGATATCTTCTGTGTGGTGACTTCAGTATTTAGGTCTTGTCTGGGTGAGGGTTATTATCTCTCTAATAATATGCTCCACTGAGCTTGGTCTTTATTGGCCTTGTGAAAAGTGATTAAAGAAATGCTCAGCAGTACACTTGAGTCTTTCAAGGCTGCCTCAAAAAGCCCCCCCCCATATTTGTGAGATAAATACCTTATCTGGTTTTGTTCCCTTATGCCACATCCTTTTGATACGTTGTGGGGAGCAGGTGAGGTCACCCCGTTTTGTGAATCAGAGACAATTAACACTCCCATGACTAAATGGCCATTTTTATGAATATTCAGAGCCTGCTTCACTTCCCTGGGAAGCAAACATGTTGGTTCTCTTCTCTTTCCTCCTGCTGGAGACTAAGGAAGCCCTCCCTGTGAAAGGGGATTGGCAGCTGTCTGCCGCTTCGCCTTTTGCATGCAGCAAAGTCCTCATTAGCATCTTTTGTATACACCCTCATGCAAAGCAGCACACCCACTTCCCCATCTCACAAAGGAGATAAGAGCTTCCTTTGGCAGTGCCCGCCAGAATCTCCTTCTGTTTATGCAGAGCTCAAAGATTTGGATTTTATGCAAATGGCTTCTGGTTTCATTTATTTATTGAATATTTTGTTTAAGAGAGACTGTCCTATTTGCACAGTCAACTCGTGGTGTCTGGAGATCTCCTCCAGACAATATCTGATTGTCATTTTTTCTGCAATCTCTGCAGCCTCTTTGCTTGCTTCAAGCGGATGTGTGAAGTGCGGCGCTCCCAAACCATGGTCTTGTCTGTAACACGATGGCTGGATGTGCAGGGAGAGCCATTTCTCTTGCTGGTGCGGCTGCAGGCCTTCTGCATGTTCACCTGTAATATCTGAAGTGCATTAAGAAATGTGGCCAGCAGGTTGAGGGATCTTCTCATCCCCCTGTACTCTGCCCTAGTGAGGTCACATCTAGAGTGTTGTGTCCAGTTCTGGGCTTCCCAGGTCAAGAGAGATAGAGAACTGTTGGAGAGTGTGCCGTGGGGAGTCCATTCCCTACAAAGATGCTGAAGGGCCTGAAGCATTTCTGATGAGGAAAGGCTGAGAATCCTGCTACTATTCAGCCTGGAGAAGAGCAGACAGAGGGAGGGGCTTCTCAATGCTTACCAATATATAAAGGACAGGTGGGGCCAGACTCTTTTCGGTGGTGCCCAGCGACAGGACAAGGGGCAGTGGAAACAAACTGGAATCTAGGAGGCTCTGTCTGAACATTAAGGAAAAACTTTCCTGTGAGGGTGCTGGAACACTGGACCAGGCTACCCAAGAGAGGCTGTAGAATCTCCTTCTCCAGAGAGATTCCAAACCCACCTGGATTTTGCAGTCCTGGGCAGCCTGCTCTGGATGACTCTGCTTTAGCAGGGAGGTTGGACTAGATGATCTCCAGAGGTCCATTCCAAAGTACACCATGGTGGGATTTTGTGACCCTGAAGCCCTTCTGTAGCTACAGCCTTAACTGGAAGAGTGATCATCTTTGGGATGTGGGATCCTTCTCTGCTGTGTATGAAGGTGTGTGCATGAAAAAAGCACTACATTGTGTTCTTTTCTCTATGTTAAGGTGTCCTGCTCAGCCCTGGTGTAGGACTCCGCTTTGCTGGGCGGGCAGCAAAGATGGACTTGGCCTGTGCTTGTGGTTTGGTGCAGTGGGGCTGGTAGCACTTGGGTAAACATGCACAAATGATCTGCTGCCTTTATTTATTGAAAGAAAATAATCTGCAAGGAAAGTTCTGCTTTCTTAAGCCTCATGATTACACAAGAACCCACATTTTGCTTTATTTTTGGTTTTAGTGGCTTTCTTTCCTTTTTAACTTTCTTTATTTCAACTTTACTTGAAATTGCCTTTGGCTTGGAATAAAGCTGAAACTCATTAAACGCTCCCAAAACACAGGCTTGCTCAGGACAGATTTGTTGAAAGGTTTATTGATGTAAGTTAGAACACATGCTGCAGAAATGTACTATACTTCTTCAAAGTCTTGCTTTTCATTTTGTCTTTATAAATCAGTGGTATGAAGTTGGGATCCCAGATCATGTTTGGACTCCATTCTATAAGAAACCAGAAGGAAAAACAAGATTGTGGGGGGTTTTCATTTTTGTTGGATGTCCAATTAGTGTTTAACTTGAAGGTAATTTCACAGGGGTAGTAAACTGCGCAGTGTGAAATCTGGTGCTGTAATTAAATGGAGGAAAGGCTCTTTAAAACAACAAAGGAACGTGCAAAAACTTTGCTTTTGTCCTAATAGTCACTCAGAAAGGGAGGTCATGCTGTTTAAAGTACAATATGGATGGGCTATTAAGGGCTGGGGGGGAGCTATGCTGTACAGTTGCATTTGCTTTGCCTCATTTAGTGGTGGGTGCCTAGAGAAAACTTGGTTTGCTGCTCTGCTTTTTTTTTTCTTAGATGTGTGGGTTTAAAGCTCATTAAAGCAACCTGTACAATTACATTAATCTGTACAAAACCACTGGAGGAGGTGGGCTCAGAAACAAGGTTTGTGTTTACTGGGGTGCAGTGTCTTGTAGGCTGCTGAGGGGCTGTGGTTTTGGCAGGCTGGGCCGTGGTGGAGCTCTGCACAGGAGGAGAAAGAGGGATGCTCTTGTGCTGTGGCAGCTGGGGCATAAAGGGAGGAAGACTAAGTGACTTCCTAGAGGCACACAGGATGTCTGGCTCAGATGAGACCAGAGGGAAGACTCAGCCCAGTGTCCTAGCTTCAAGGTGGCTTTTCCCTTCTCCATGTTGTCAAAAGGCATCAGTCACCTTTCCCTAATGAGTTCCTATCTTGCACATTGGACATCATTTGAACAAAGGCAATCGATAACTATTGCTGCTGCCTGTAGATGTGAATACTTTGTGGAGCTGCAGTACAGTGTCTTAATTACCCAGATAATCCTGTTTGCTTGTATTTTTAAACTATGGAGCACTGGGTAATTATTCAATTCTTAATAGAAGGCAAATGGCAATGTAAACAGTAATTAGGATGTTAGACTAATGTGCTTCAAAGCAAATTGGATTTTTTTCATACCGTTCAGCATGAAGTCCCAGAAAGTGAACAATTCAGTGGCAAGGAAACAAGTTCCTTTTTGTTCCTACGTTTTGGTGTTATCTCTCCTTGCCTTGTTTCTGTGAATAAGTTTGCTCCAATGATGCCTGCTCCAAAGCCAGCATCAAGTTGACAGATGTCTCCCTCCATTTGCCTACACTATCCCGTGGCTTCTGATGGGCTTTTTATCCCCTGTGGTCAGGACTTAGAGGTCAGCAGCATCCTAGATTCCCTCCAGCTGTGGGGCAAATGATCATGGAGGGGTTAGTTAATGCTGCAGGTGCAGCTGGGTCTTGGCTCGGTCTGGAAGAGTAGCCTGAGCTTGGTGGCTGAGGCTGTTGCTTCATGTGGGTTTAGCCCTTCTTGCTTGCTAACCAAGGCTTGCTTCAGTCTTGGAAGTAGTGACATGCTTGAAGGAAAATTCGAGTCTTCAGCCCTTTAATCTTTGAAAGCAGCGTAACATGCTGTGGGTCAGAGCTACAACTTCTCTCCCTGAGCTTGGAGAGCTCTCCTGGTTTTCACAGCTCATCTCCAGTTTTACTAGCAGCGTGATGTGAGCCACAAACACGGATGTGAAACACTCAATCGATTTCTGTTCTGTCTGCGGATCTTGTGTGCGTAACGCATCTTGGTACTTCCACACACCGTTAGTTAAATCCTGCCATTGTATCCATGCCTTGCATTGTACTTAGCCAGAGATTGAAGACTGTGTGTGGTTGCAGAGGCGTTGGTCAATAAAACTGCTACTTTCTGAAATATTTTAATAATGCCTTTGTCACAGCCAGGGTTTTGTCTGGCCTTCGCCGTGAGCTCTGGCTCTCTGAAGGCAGTGAACAATTGGCTTTGTTTTCCCCATTAGCAGTGTGAAGAAAGGCCAACATGTTCTCCACTGTCGATGCTGAATTACAGAAACATTTAACTTTGCTGAGAAGTGCTTGAGGAGGAAATCAGTGGAGCACTTCAATAGGTTCTAGTCAAAAGGTTGCTGTTTTTTTCATACTAATACAGCCAATCTATATATTATAGCGTGCACTGAAGGGGTGTGGGTTTTCTTATTCTAAATCCCAGAGGATTTTAGCCAGGCCACATTTTAATAGCCTTAATTAAGAAGTCTGTCTTTCCATACATAAAACATTTCTGTCTGGGGAAACAGAGTAGTGGCCAGTGCTTCTGTGAACTTGGCGCTTGAATTCATTTGTTTTCGGTTTTAGGAGTTTTTCCCAGCTGAAAAAGACATCACTGCTTTGAAAATGGTTTCCTTTTGAAGGGTTTAGCCTGGCAATAACCGAAGCAGCCGCTGGGCAAATTAGCATGTTAAAAGGGACAGATCAATACCTTTCCCTTTCCTTCTCTTGGCTGTGACTGGATCTAGGTAGCCCTTGCTTGGGGTCTGGCCAGCTGCACCTTTGTGTTCTGGGGAAGCCATCAACAGTTATGTGGGTCACACTGAGCTGAGATGGCTTGATCCAGTGTCCAGGCTTTTTCAAGAATGGCAATTTTAAAATGGATTTGGGGGGAGCTGATAGTTTGGGAAGATCAGGCAGCTTGTGTAATTATGGAGATGATTAGAGAAGCATAGGAAGAAGTAGGAGATCAATGGTAGGGCGGGAGTTGTCTGAACCTCTCTTCAGATGCTGGAGCATTCAGTTTTGTTGTACTTAGCTGCTGTGTGTAAAGGATTCCTTTGGGTTTTTTCGAGAGACAAGTAAACACAGATTAAAAAGAGGGTGTGTGGGCAGTCCCTGCTGTTTCACAGAAATGCTTGGGGGCAGTGGCTGCTGGATAAGTAAAGCAGGAGATGCTTAGATACAACTGTTTGCCGACAAACCCAAGAAGCTGGTTCTGGTTTCCCCAGTGTGTAGTCAGCAGCCCCAGCCCCTGCAGACCTGCAGCAGCATCCTCCGGGAACTCCAGATGGGATACTCTCCCTTGTCTGTGGCTTTCTGGATGCTGAACTATGAAAGCCTCCCTGGGGCCAAAGGCTAGTGCTCAATGTCTGTGAGACAGCCCCTCCACCCCTCCATGGGAGTGGGGTGATCCCTTAAGATTCCTCCTGTGTGCATCAACACTAAAACAATGAACGAACGATTTCAGAATGGCTCAGTGCAATTTCAACTACTGCAGTAGAGGCTATTTCTTGAGAGGCTTCCTGTGGTCTTGCACACCAGAGATGCTAGAAGATAGCTGAGTTGTGTTGTAGCTTCATTTTAGTGGCTTTAGTTTGCATCTTGCACACCTGCCAACCTCCCCATAATCTCTGAAATACCATAATACAGTTATTAGGTTGACACATTTTGTCCACTCATAATTAGTTCTTGGATTTCCTCATTTTTGTGGTGATCAGATGTGCCCAGGGTAGAGCTAATAAGACAGCTGAAATTGGGACCAGGTCCCTGTACATGTTCCACCTGCTCATTAATCAAGGACTCTGCAGTTAATGAGAGTGCTTTCTAGGTAATATTTAATCTCAGAGTGGCAATAGTTACACTTAATGTGAAAACTTTCTGTGCAGGTTGGTTGCTGAAGTCATTCTCATGGCACATTAGAAACGCTCCTGTATTAATCCCAGATGTGGTTCTGTCAGGGTGACCCAATTTTGGACTACTTAGAAATCCATACAAGGTTAAAATGCTTGCTCCAGTGCTTTAGGCTGGACATGACCCATCAGTGGTTACTGGGCACACATGCATATGTATAGACATGGCTGATAATGTACGTTGTTCGTAATGCTTTGAGGTTCAAAGGCCTGTCTGTGTGGGGAGAAAGGTTGAAAGGAGGTAAAGTCAGTGTACATAACCTAAAGTGCTTCATTAATCACCCTCGAGACTATTTCCAGCCTTTTTTGGCTGAATCTAACCATGTGCAAATTCTTTACCTATTTAGTTGGTTCACCTTCAAGTTCTCTTTGGCTCTTTGAAGACATGCACTTGATACCCAGTTTTAATGTACCCACAATTAATGTACTTGGGTAACCTTGAATTCAACACACTCAATAATTGTTTGGGAAAGCAAGCTCAAAGGGTTGTGGGCACTCTGAAAGCACCCAGTTATGGCTTTAGGACGGATAGAACACTTTAATTTGTGAGAGAAAAGAGAAGAAAATCTGCCTATCATTGTTGCAGTAGTGTGGAGCAGCAGCAGAATGGAAGAGCATAGGCCCAGCTGAAAGTAGCTCCAGAAACATGCAGGAGACCTTGTCCACTGTGGAAGAGCAGTGCTGGCTGAAGGAGAAACACTGTGGGTCTTAACCTGGTGCTGCAGAGATCTGCCCTGGTCTCATCAGGAGTGGTACAGTCCTAAGAGCAGTGTGTGACCTTGTTAAGTATCACATCATCTTCCCTTTAGGCTGCACTGGAACATAGCAGTTCAGTATGATCTGTAATTGTGGTATGAAAGTGTGAGAAAGGAAGTCTCTCTTTTCCTGTTTGGTTGGGCATTGCTTTGGCCTCTGTCACAGTCAGAGTACCCCTGCAGCTCTGAGGTGCACTGAGTTTTTGCCCACTGCCACCTCGCTCGGGATGCTGGGGTGAGGGAGCTCAGCCCACCATATTGCTCTACTTCAAAGGTCACTAACTCCTCTTTTTTGTGGCTGTGCCTTCAGCCTGCTGCAGGGATGGTGGTACTCTGACCTCTCTGTATACCTGTATTAAAGGCTGAGTTAGAAATGCAGTGTAGCACAGGGAAGGAGAGACCTTTTTCTGTGGGATCGGTGAGCTCTCAGTGAATGCCAAGTGGCCAAGTTAACTCTTGTGCAAACACTGGCTTTTATTTGACTTTGTAGTTTGCCCTTTGAAATACAAACATATTTGTGTCAATCAGTGAGTCTCCCTTCCGGAGTTCTGGTTGACCCTGTGCAAAGAAATGTGACTGTGCAATTATTAAAGGTGAGGCTTTCATTTTAACGACTGCTGAGTAATTGCAATTCGCTTGTCTCCACGCCTCTGTCATAAATGACTGCGAGCTGCCCTTCGGCCCAGCCAAATAACAAGGAAGAGGCTTGTTTGGAAGGAATAACTTTCCAGAAATGTGCTATCTGTCAGAAGTATCATGTCACAGGGACTTGTGGCTGGGGCAAGGTAAAGTTGCCTGTCTCAGCTCAGGGTGTGAGAAACTTACTTGGGCTTTAAAATGCAATTAGGTCAAATTGGGAGACCTTATTATGGCCCTTCAGTACTTAAATGGGGCCTGTGAAAAAGAGGACAGACCTTTCTGCAGGGCCTGTTGTGACGGGACAAGGCTCTGCACAACCTGGTCTCGTTTATGTCCTGGCTCACTGCAGGGGTGGTTGAATTAAATGACCTTTAAAGGTCCCATCCAACCCAAACCAGTCTATGATTCTATGAGATACTGTACCCATAGCAGTTGAACGGAGTGAAAGGGGTTGCCGAAATCTAGCAGAGGTCAGGATCTGTCCATTGTAGAATAGTCTGAAGCAAATACAGACATGTGATGCCCTGGCAACTTATGATGAAAAAGATGAAAGTTCCTCCTCCTTCCTGCCACTGTGTTGGAAAAAGGCTCTTGATGTTTCCCAGGAGTTCTTCCATGGTCTGTAGGCTTGGATTGGTTGTTGCTCTGATTCTGTACAGGGAAGTTGTCAGCTGTGGAGGTGAGGCTATGGGTGGGTTGTGCCAAAGACCCAGAAGATCAAGCCTCACAGCTGGTTTTGGTGAATAAATCTTGTCCTCTTGCAGGCAGATTTTAGCTGTTTGCTTCTTAGTTTCTGTTTTAAAAAAATCTAAAGAACCAGGATCCTGGTATAAAATGAACTTCATTAAGCATCGTTGATGCTCTATAGGGATACTACTAAGATACACCAGTGCTGATTTGACTTGCCTCTTCTTTCTGTATTAGCTTGTAATTCCTCTATTTTCATTCAGTCTGTGAGTTTTCAGAATAAACTGTTTATTGCCTTGAGCTCAGCATCATGAATCTTGCAAGCAGACCTTCAATAACAAATGAGTACATGTGATAAGGGGAAATACGTTTTCTTAGAAAGCACTTTTCAATTGGCTCCTCAGAGGATTTTGAGAAAGTAGTAGATTGTCTTACCTGCTCACATCAACTAGTGTATTTTGGCCTTATTCCAGAAGGAAATAATTTAAATACTAGGCAGTGTCTTTTTAAGTAGTCCAAACCTTGACGGATGGATTTGTAGCCCTGATGCAGACTGAGGCTTCCCTTCCACTTACATTAGCACTTACTGTCCAGCTGCCTTAAAGGAGTTGGAAGCTTGCACTTGCTTAGTGTTGGAGATACCTTGAAATGTCTCACACTTCTGTAACCCAAGTGTGTGTAGAAGATGGTTATGAAGAGGGAGCTGGCAACATGGCAGGAAATTGCAAAAGGAGAAGATTAGGCTAGACCTTAAGGGAGGCGGGGGGGCAAATCACAGATCTGTAGCACTAGTGCAGTTTGCCTGGGGATATGGGGGGATCTCTGCACTGGAGAATTTTCAGAGTTAGTTACTGACATCTAGTAGCATGGTTAAGTACAGGTTATCTTCCTGTGGGGCATGGGAATAGATGAGCTGGGGTAGTCTCCAACCTCATCTCTTGTGGTAAATGCTCTTGCACAGTTGCTGTGGGATCACCATCATTGTACTGAAAGATAGCTCTTGAGCACTGACCTAGAAATAGAGACTTGATTGTGCTGTTTCCTGACCTCTTACTTCCCCATGAGGTCTCTTGGCTGCTAGAGCTCTTTACCTGCATTTCAGTTTTGCACTTAACTGACTAGCTAGTTTCAGAGGATTCTTTAGGCATCCTGCATACCCCCAGTCAGCTTGTTCCAGTCCCTGCAAATTGACACTGGAGCCAATAAGAAAGATGGGGACAATCTTTTTTGTAGGGCCTGTTGTGATAGCACAAGGGGAGAAATTTCCAGCAGGGAAGGTTCAGGCTTGATATAAGGGAGAACTTGTTTACACTGAGAGTGGTGAAATACTGGCACACGTTGCCCAGAGGTGTGATATGTGCTCTGGAAATAGGCAAGGTCAGGTTGGACAGGGCTCTGAGCAAGCTGCTGTAGTTGAAGATGTCCCTAGTCACTGATGGGGGTTTGGACTAGATGACATAGAATGTGTTGGGTTGGAAGGGGTTGTTTATATGATTTCATGAACCAAACCATGGCTTTTTCAAAGGACTGTGGATCTGCATAAGAGGATTTTAGATTAATTAGTGTCCTCTCCTTATATGTGGTGATAATACAGTGTGGCAGACCTGCTGTGGAATACTCTCAAGGAGCTCTGCCTGGTACAGGCTTGCAAGAAAGACAAAGAAAAATGATGCTCTTGTCTGGATCCTTTCTCCACCCCTGTTTGCATCAGTTCTGCTTTCACCATCGTGAAACTCTATCTCTGGCACTTCAGGAAGCCCAGCATAGATGTGTAGCAGACAGAGCTGTGCACCTTTCTTTGTGAGCCTGGGCTGTGTTTTGGCTTCATTTTCCTTTCCCTCCCACACACCTCAGATATTTGGCAAATTTGATCTTACCTTGTTGAAAGCTGGCCTCCCTCACACAGAGGGAAACCTGCTCTTCGCATCCAGGCTGGTTTTAATGTGCTGATTATGTGCTTATGTACAGGTTGAATAAGCAGGTACCTACCAAGGAGATACTGGCTGCTCAGGGCCAGTCCTATATCTGTTGGGATGTGGAGAAGGGATATTAGAATTGTTTATGAGGTCAGAGCTATAGGCAGCTTTGCACCACCTTTGAATTACGATATCATTACCTGAGCTGCGGGAAACAAGAAATAAAACCTTTTACTGTGAAATATGAGGAGTGCTTATGGCTTTGAAGTAGAGAGAGGAAGAAAAATGTACACTAAGTCCTAGTGCATTTTATTTGTTCTCTTGCAGTGGGCTTGATTTTGCTTACTGGTGCCATGTAGAGAATGGATATGGTATTTTTGTTAATGATGTTTGTGCTACAGAAATGCTCCTTTTACTAGTTCATTTCATTTTGGGTCTTGAAAGGAAAAATGTTCCACTCTAAAAGGAATAAATCATTCAGGCTTATTTAAATAAACTTGGTGTTACTTCTTAACCTGGTACATGAAGCGTTGCAAGTCCAGTCACTTGCTTGCTTTTATCTCATTGTGTGTTTTCAGTCCTTTACACGGACAGGTTCTTTTTCTGCCCTGGTGTAAAGGGCACTGTTATGCTCAGACCAAATGAGAAGCTGAATTAAATCATTGACAGAATAGAACAGAGATTGTTGAAGCAATATTGATTATTCTCAGCTAGCAGTTTACTCCTGTGAGGAGAACCACTAGCATCTTGGCAGAGGCTGAAGGTTGAAACCAGCTGATATCTATATTCTCTATAGGGAGTATCTATCCAAACATTTTGGTAGTTTTTATAGCATCCTTTAAATCCTTACCTCATAGAGAACAAGCTGCCTAGGAAAGTGGTGGAGTCCTCTTCTCTGGAATGATTAAAAAGGTGTGGAGATGTGATGCTAAGGGACATGGTATAGTGATGACCTGACAGTGCTAGGTTAATTGTTAAATTTGCTGATCCTGGAGGTCTTGTCTGTTCTTTATGGTTTTAAGTCACTTTTATGGAATTAAATAACAGTATTGCCAACTATAAAGTATCTGCAGAGCGAGAATTTAAAAACCATAGTAAGAGAAGAATGCGTTATAAAAATTTGAGTGAATGCGAGGTATGGAACAGAAGGGTGTTGCAGGAGAGGAGCAAAGGCTGTCCAGGATCAGCTGAGATACAACTGCCTGACAATGAGTAGTAAATCAGCATTTAGCAAAGTTAACTTTCAGTTTCTTCAGAAAGTGGATTTTGTGGTCTTGTTGGTCTACTGTTATGTCAGTAACTTGCATCAAAACTTCCTCAAGTCAGAACATCTGTTGCGGCCAATGGAAAGACTCCCCTTGACTTTAATGTGCTTTGGATCAGGCCCAAAATGCAAATAGTGTTTTCTCTCATCCTTTGAAGTCTTTAACATTTCATGGGCTCCCGTATGTTATTGGTAATTTGCACCAGAGGTATTTTGCATGCAAATGAAATTTCAGCAGCAACGATGACTGCATTTGAGCGCCCATGGAAGCGCTCGCACAAGGATTGGTAAAGCTCGTTTTATACATTTCAGCACTGTAGACTGGTAATAGTGGGCTGGTCATAGTAACTACAGTCAAATGTAGCAACAAACACATGTAGAAGATTGTACAGAACTGCCAAAGTATACTTGAGATATATATAGAGAGAGCCAATTGACTGTTCTTTTTGTAGCTGGTGCGTGTTAATGCATGTTTTCTCTATGAAACTGGCAGTTGTCACTAACTTGTTACAGCACTGTAGCTGTCATAAATTTAAATACTGTAATTGAACCTGAATTCACTATGGATGTATTTACCAGATCAAAGAGTAGCTTCAACCTACAGCACTCATTTTGTTTGCTAGTGCGAACTCCTGAGCTTAGTGAAGGGCCAGAGACAGATTATTCCTTTGAATTATGTGACTGCTACCAAATCACAGGGCTTTAGTTTTTAATAAACTGGAAGTGTATTTTTCAGCTGAGAGATCCCACTGATTTTAGTATTAACACTTTAAAGTTTCTTAACTCATAAAGACTATTGTAGTGCTCTCATGGGAGGCTGAACATGTTCTGCAATACCAAAGTAATAAAATATGGCAGTAAAATATGACAAGTTCACAGTGACCCTGTTTACCTGGTGTTAGGATCTGACTCTATTGTGTGAGGTGGGTGAAGGTGATTTACTCTGTAGTGCCTCTCCAGTTAACCCTGTCTGAAAACCACCAAACAGTTATGGGGACAGCAGGGTGACATCTTGAGTCATCAGCTGTGTATTCCATTGGGATATTCTTCCACATTTAAAATTCAATCTTTCTTGGTTCTCTAGTTTTGTGCGTTTCTGACCAAGCCACTTCTGCCTGACCTTGTTGGCAGGGCAATCCTGCCATATCCAGGTAGATTCAGCTGAAGTTGAATCCTTTGGGGACATTTGCCAAGGTCCTGTAGTGCTTCCTTGCTTTGTGGGGCAGCTGGCCTTACTTGTTCTGCTGCTCAGCAGCTGGATTAGCTCTGCTTCAAGGGCACAGCCATTTGTTGACTGGGAGGAGAAAGGAGAAGATAATTTGGGTTTCTAATTGCCCTAAGATATGCTGAGGAACACCTTTCCGGAGAAAAATGTCTGCTAAACAGGGTATTGCGGGAAGGGCTTGTCAGTGCCGTTGCCTGTGAGGAGATCACCATGTATGACTGGCAATGTAAAGAATTAGTCACTGTGCTTGTACCCCAGGCTGTTATTTAAAGCTCTTGCTGGGAATGTCATTGCAACAGGGAAGGAGAGGCAGGAAATGAGGGTTGGGGTCAACAGTGATGTTGCTAAGCAGTGAGAAAGGACAAAGGGATGTGTCAGCAGAGTGGAGGTGCCAAAAGCCCTCACCTGAGCTGCTAGGTGGGTGCTGGACAAGCAGGGAGCGTGAGGGCCACCAAGATGTCTGAATTTCTGTATATCTATTTATGTGTGCAAGAAAAGCACATAAAAAGTGAAAGTGGTCTTTTGTAGACTGCCATGTGATTGCTCTGCTCTGAAAAATGAAGTCACCAAAAATACTTGCCTGTGGAAAGTGTTTAAAGGGAAGAGATGACTGTCTGGTCATTAGTGTTTATTTTGTGGTGACTTAACCAAGTTTCATTTTGAGGAAGGAAAGACAGCGTAAGGGTGAATATGTGAGGGGTGGTAATGTTGCAAGCATTACTAAGGAGCTGCTGGCTGTGCTGGGACGACAGAAGCAGTGCAGAGAGGGGTATTCAGGCTGGCATTTGACTGTTGGGTCCTGGTCTGGAAAACACTGAAGGGAAGGAGTGGAACTATGGACTAGACGTTGCTCAAATGTGGGTTTTGAAGTGGTATAAAATCATGCCTCTTCCCACGGGGCTCTCCTTTGCCTGAAGCACCCTAAGCCTTGCTGATTCAACACTGCAATCCCAATGGTAAGGAAGGAGGCCCATAGGTTTTATCGTCTTGAAAACCTGGTACCAACGAGCACGCATCAGAAAAAGCCTGAGGCTGCCTTGTTTGATCCTGGAGCCTTGGGCTCCTTGAGCAACGAGCAACTTCCAACTTCAGAGGGGTACCGCTGCTCTGCTTCCTTCACTTGCTTGTGCTGCAGGGTGGTGCTGGAGCCAGGCTTGGCTTTTTCTCCTCAGCTGTCCTTCAGGCATTGCTGAGGGCACAGCCTCAGGGAGGGCTCCAGGTGGGAAGAAGGGAGGGAAGGGTGCAGTGGCAGTCATGCAAATCCTCAGCTGCTTTGAGCTCCTCTGCTCAAACCTGAGCTGCAGAGGTTTCTGATGCATAGGCTGTTCCATTTGCTTAAACA
Source organism: Dryobates pubescens (assembly GCF_014839835.1). Classification (NCBI taxonomy): domain Eukaryota; kingdom Metazoa; phylum Chordata; class Aves; order Piciformes; family Picidae; genus Dryobates; species Dryobates pubescens. Next base: position 9,715,181 of record NC_071643.1, read on the forward strand.
TCCTGCTTGCGTTTTCTGAAGGCAGGTGGTGTCCCACATGACTATGTAGCACAGGCTCTTTAATACCATGGCTTTGAGGGCTAACTTTGATATGAGCTGCATAAGCAATTAATAATAGCTGCTTCATTCCTGGCGGAGGCTTGGTGATGGATATTGGCAGGGACTGTCTAGTTAATTTTTGAACTCTCTTCTTCCGTCCAAAGTTAAAAGCTAATCCCAAGCTGTCAATGACATCTGGCACATAAACTAGGTTATTAAAACTTAACCCATCAGATTTTGTGGTTCAGGGGCCACACTCGAGCCACACTGTGACATTACAGGGTGCTTGAAATTCAGGTCAGAACATGCTGGTGTGGCCCCCCTCTAGAGTGGCCAGGCAGTGCAGCGAGAGCTGGGCTCTATCTGAATTAGCATTCCAAAATACGTGTGAGGTATTGCCCAATTCATATCCTCTGCATTACCTAAGACTACGAGCAGCCTCTTCTGTGAGGGCCAAAGTTGTCTTTATAAAGAAACGATACAAAGATGTCTTTAGATATGCATGGAATGCATATTAATTATTTTAAACACTAAAAAAGCCTTGCTTGTTATCTAGGAGACCAGGGACAGTTGTTTTATTGTACTGAGTCTTACAACATCTCTGAAACTTTTCAGCTGGCTACAAGTTTAGAATGAGAATGATTTTTCCAGGACTGAATCGCATACAGCAAGTTGTAAGCAAGTTGTATTGTTGATGCAGAAGGGGGATGGAGGCTGTACTCCCAGTAACAAGACAGGATTCAAATCCAGAAAATGGGAGTTTTCATGCTTTTCTTTCTCTTCTGCTGTTTGGAGGGGGTTGTTTGCTTATTTTTTAACCCACTGGAGAATATCTAGACCACCATTCCAGGTTTGTGGTGTTTTGGTGTTTTTTTACTGCAAGGAGACGTATGCTCACTTAATTGTCTTCAGAAAATGAGATATTGGTAAACCAACACTCGCTGCACAGATTGTGCAACAAACTGCTGGTAGCTGCTCTCTGGCCCGTCAAGGGACACCTCACATAACCATTCGTGGTGCCACGCACAAATCTAATTCCTTGTGACTTGGTTTGCTTCCCCTGCCTTACAAATTTTCTTAGTGAAACTCTACTAATGATGAGAATTTCCACTTGCTACTTAAATTTATGTTGATGCCAATGCAAGGAGACTCAGACCATGTGTGTTACTAGGCTGGTTTTATGAGAGCAGTGATCAGGCTGCTGAGTCGTCATGTCTGCTTTACACTTCGAATTTTAATTGCTTTATGGAGCTTGTTAATTTTTGTTTAGTTTGCCAGTAGCTTATGAATGATAGTTGTCTCTATGAAAAGCCTCCACCAGCTCTTCTGTCACTTCTGTAGTACCACAGTTCTTAGGAACATGAAGGCAGGATTTTATCCTGGATAGCTATGATACTGTAGCTTAAAGAATTCTATTAGGTGGTTGTATGGTGTATAGTTTGTTTGCTTGGTTCCTCCCTTCCCCCCCACCCCCCCCACCCCAACCTGCTTGTTTTCTTCTCTCTGTGGCTAGAAATTGATATAATGCTTGGATCAATGTGAGCAACAATCAGAACTTTTAAAGACCAAATAATGTGGGAGATAAGCCTACCCAGCTGACTGACTTATAAGCACAAGCAGTACTAAAGCCCTATGAGAAGTCATTATCTCCACATTTGAAAATCATCTGTTGAGAAATGGCTTCCTGTTTCTTTAAAATACTGTTAGTGTAAAGCTCCTGGGAATGCACAGATAGAAGAACGTGGTGTGCAGGTCCCTCTGTGTGGGGTTTTCCACAGGCAGCTCTTTGACCTTGCCCTACATGAGGAGTTTCAGACTTTCATTTCTAGACTCCCGACTGCCCTCTCTCCCTATCACACATTCACCTTAGCTTTCTGAAAAGGCAGTGGCAAATCAGATTGCATTAATGGAAAACGCTGTGGCCTAGAAAACAGCTTTTACTGCTGACAGAAGGAGCTGATGAAATCTGGGCTGGTAAGGTATGCTATTTTTGACTGTGAAAAGCAGCATTTTTCTGAAGGTTTGCTGAATGCAGTAATGTGATTTCGTGTTCTTCTTTGTTAGTCATCTTTAGCTGCTGCTGCTGGTAATGGATGCGGTTAATGTTAAACATTTAATCAGCTAAAAGATGTCTGTCTGCTTTTCTTCCGCAGAGTTTTGAAGGATTGTTATCAGTTCTATATATTTTCTGAAGTCAAAACCAGCTCAGAGAAGATGAACAGATAAATCCATTACAGCAGCCCCTGAGTGCGAATGAATGATTATGTGAGAAGAAATCTGTCTTACCAGCTAAAGAGGCGCTTGTGGTAACTACTGGCTTGTGCTGCCTTTCTCCAGCCTCGCTGTGACCATTTAATGAGGTCTGATTCAGACTAATTCCCACAATCTGTAGATTTTATTCCCTGCTGAGGCTGGAATATTTGGATGTCTCTTCAGACAGTTTTCTTTTTAATTAGCACAGCTGATTTATTTCATTTTTTCCGAAGGCCACAACCTCTGTCCTGATCTGGGCAGGTGAAATTTCGCAAGCGTGTTATCATGGCTCATACCTCAAGCATCCGGACACACCTTCCTAATTGTCATTTATATCCGCCTGTCATTGCCTCTGGCATTTGCTGAGTTCACATTTCCATGTGATTTACTGCAAAACACTTTGTTTAACAAGTGGGTAACTCGCACTGACAGGGAAGTCCCCCTCAAGAAGCCGAAAGGTTTGCTCTCCTCTTTGTTTTCTTGAGGCAGATGCTAGCAAATCAGTCTGTTGGTCGCAGTGCTTTAGACTTGCATATATGAAGAATGCTTGAAAATGGAAAACTGACCTTGAGTCTGGGAGTGCTTTGAATTGCAAATGCTCCTTGTCCTGGGCTCTGTGTATGTAACAAGGCAGACAAGCTCTGGGGCACTGCGCTGCATCCCTGGTTGCAGAGGTTTGCTGATGAGTCAGCAGCAGCTCTGCAAGCGTTCAGGTAACTGAAAGTATTTGGGTGCTAAAGTTGGTTCTGAACAGCAGTTCTGGGATGTTTTTTAATATACCAAGACAGCTGCTCTGTCTTCTAGACTCGGGTTCTTTTGGTCCTGTCTGAGGGTCCTGGGTGTTGTGGAGGAGGAGCCTGGTCAGGATTCCTGTGCCTCTGGCTTTTTGGGGCACAGCCTGAGCAAAAAGGCTTCTAGTGTCACTTTCCCATATCCAAGGAGCCTTTAACCAGAGGTCTTGGCGTTGCAGGCCACGGATGAGTCCAGTGTTAGGTTCCCATGTGAGAGTGACTTTCCTTCTTTCCTTGTTTCTTTAAGGCACTCTGGCTTGGGGAGATCTAATTCAAGCCTGGAATTTGCTCTCCTTTAGTTAATTATTCAAACCCTGTGTTCCTCTGAATCCCTAAAATCACTGTATGGATGAACAGAGCTGTTTGTGTATTCCTGGATAAAGTCACTAACATTTGCAATGTCAAAATCCACTTAATGTTGCCAAGCTGATTTATATGGGTCTTTCTAAAGACTGCTAGTGTCCCATGATGACTTGGACACAACCTAAAAGGGAAAAAAACCCCAAACCACTAAGTGGCACATTCACAAGACATAAGCAAGTGCATAAGAATAAAATATACCCAAAACCCCATCTACCCTTCTAGGTTGCTGGTCTTGTGTATTCAGGGCTCTGCTTGGCACAGTGCAAATTTACTGACCCATTAGTGGAAGCACCTTTGTAAAGGGAAAATACATCTAGAAAGTAAACTTGACACATCAGGCACTCAATAACCAATTTGTTGCAGCCAGCACTTTTCCTCCTGCTCTATGCAACTGCCTCAAGTTCTGATGATGTGCAAATTCCAAGTCCTGGTTCTGTTAGAATCCTGGGTTTGTGTGGGTCTGTTTCTTAATGACTGGATGCAGGCGAAAAAGAGTTAAGTAATTTACCATGCTCTTTGCTTGCAAAGAATCTGCTGATCTGGTGTCTAGTTTTGGAAAGAGCATGTTCTCCTATGACTTTGGATAGGCTAATGAAGCTTTTGGTAATCACACTCAAACAAATGGTGGTCCTGAAAGGATTTCTGCCTGGGGAAGTCTTAAATTTGTGATGAACTCCGTTTGAGTGGTCAAAAGCAGAGTGCAAATAGCCCTTGTGAGGTGAGCGTGGAGAAGTTGTTTCTGTTGGTTATAGGTGGCTGCTGGGGCTGCTCTTAAGGATCATCAAGGCACCACAAGTGTGTGGTGCCTTGAAAGCTGACAGTCACAGAAACATCAGGAAAGCAGTCTAGTTCTGCAGAGTGGTTTTCTCTAGTTTTGGGTGAATTTGCTGGTGGTTGACAAAGGCAGAGAGAAAAAGGGAATGCTTCTGCCTCAGGTCTGTTTGGCTGAAGCTTGGAAGTGGAGGCTGTTCCATGTGAATTTGTGTTCCCCTGAAATTGAAAGGTGTGTTGAAACTAGATCTTTCCTATCCAAGTACAGTTGTTTATCTGCTATAAGATCACTTCCTTGACAAACCTCTAAAACCTCAATCTCCTAAACCTATCTTAGATCTAATTTGGATGCTGCCGATAGCATCCTGTTAATTACTGAGGCAAAATTAAGTCTCAATATTGTATAGTGAGAGCAGACAGAAGTAGCTCTGTGAAGAAACATGAGCTGATAACTCATGTCAGGAGCAGTGCAGGGTGATGGAGGCAGATGTGAGTCACATGTCAGCTCCAGAGCGAGTGAAGCCTTGGTGAGCCTCACTGCCTGATGCCTTTGCTAGAGTAAATTTTTGTGGCCTGGACTGAAGTCAGTGGTGCTTTTGGCCATTTCTAAATAGCTCTGTGGTTATCACAATTAATTTCTCTGCTTATTATCTTGCATTCATTTGTATCCTGTGGATATTTGAATAAGTAGCTCTGTCATGTCAGCCACGAGGGCCTCTGAGCCAAAACGGAGTGGTGTTTGCTTTACTTGCCAATAGTTTTGCTGGAGATGGAGGCTATGCCAGATTAGAGGCAAAAGTGTTTTATCACTTTCTCCTGATTAGCAGCTGGGTGACATCCAGCAGGAATTTGAAGAGACATTTTTCTTGTGTGTTCACCACTTCCAGGGCAGAGGCTCTGGAGATTGGTCTGTGTCCCAGGTCATGTGCTGACCCCTCTGGGTACCTGCTTTGGTGACCCAGGGGCTCAGAAGGCTTCAGGTAATGTGACAGCCCTGCTGGGGACAGCTTATTGTTCCTGCTGGGTATGGGACTGGCCTCCAGTGATCTGAGTGGAGAGAGGGAGGAAACTCATTGTTTGGACATCAGTGCTTGCCACTGGAGAAGTCTTAACTTGCTTTACTGATTGGATTGGCCATGGGCTCATTCTTCATGCTGGGTCTTGTCTTGTCTTGGAGTTGCATTATCATGCCTAGATCCATGTGCTCCCTGCAGCACCCATCTCATGGGGGAGCAATAGGTACTTCCACTCTGTAAGCTTTCAGGCCCTGTGGTTTTGCTCTAGTATGGATGTATTCATACTGTGGATCTTTAGGCTGGGGTGAGCCAGAGGGTCCCTGTCACTCCTCTCCAAATTCACTGTGTCCATCACTACCCTGATGTGTCTGCCTCAGAGCCTCCCTGGAGCTGCCTGGCAAAACCTCAGGTGGGCGAGATGACACTTACCCAAACTCTTTTTGTTCATGCCTAACATCAGTTTCTGCAGCTCTTCATGATTTTATTTAATGTTGTGTATTTTTTACTGTACATTCCCATGCAAAGGGATGTTTTCTATGGGACTTTGGAAGGAAACCTTGGCTTAGAGCATTCATCAAATGCCTGCCTCAAGAAACAAGCTTCCTTTTAAATCTTATCAGGTGATGTCTCACTGCACAGCTGGGCCAAATCCTCTACCATCAGAGGGGCAGGGGTGTTGTAAATCTGTGGGTTATCTGGGCCCTGAAGATGGATGGGCAGAGCTGTGATGTAAAGATACCATACATCAGCTAAAAGGAATTGGTGCATGATGTGTCTTGTGAATACAGGATAGGAGAGGATTTAAAAGCTAAGTCTGGCTCACATTGTAATTCCTTTTATCCAGAACTTACAGCAGCTACTCACAGAACTGCTGTTTCTCTGGGTATTCTTATTCTGAACCTCTTGCTTGCTGGTCCTGCTAAAACAGGTTACCCAGACCAGCCTCTGTCCATCTGGTGCTTTACTTCACTCTTCAGGGAGGTGTGCTGATGAGAAGAGGCACTGAGTGCAGGCTTGGAGGAAATCTCTGTCCCTTGCAGAGCAAGCACAGAAGTGTCAGCATGGTGGAAACCATTCAGCAACACAGCCTGGACAGCAAGCATGCAGCTTTCCTTCTCCTAGATTGGTGCACTGCTACTGCTGACATCCCCTTCAGGATATTGAGATAGCAGTGCAGTACCACTGCTGTTCATTTGCCTATTTCCATTCACAGCATTCCACATGGCAGGGAGTCGGAAGGGACCTTTGGGGATTTTTTTGGAGTCCAACCCTCCCTCCCCCCCTGCTAAGTAGAGTCACCCACAGCAGGTTGCCCAGGATCACAATGTCCAGGTGGGTTTGGAATGTCTCCAGAGAGGGGGACTTCACAGTCTCTCTGGGGAGCCTCTTTCAGGGCTCTGACACCCTCAGAGGAAAGAAGATTGTCCTTATGCTCAGATGGAGTCTTCTGTGTTCCAGTTTGTGCCCATTGCCCCTTGTCTTGTGGCTGGGCACCACTGAAAAGACTCTGGCCCCATCCTCTTGCCCACCATTTAGATATTGATAAGCACTGATGAGATGCCTTCTCAATGTTATCCTCTGCAGGCTAAACAGCTCCAGCCTGCCCTAGTCAGGGATGCTCCAGTCCCTTCAGCATCTTTACAGAATCCACTGAACTCTCCAGTAGTTCCCTGTCTCTCTTGGACTGGGGAGCCCAGCATTGGGCACAATACTGCAGAGGTAGCCTCCCTAGGGCAGAGTAGAGGGGCATGAGAAACTCCCTTGACCTGCTGGTAGTAGTCTTCTTAATGCTCCTGACAGGTTTGTGCCCCAGTAGATTCAGCACTATGAATGATATGCTTCTTCCCAGATAACTCCCTCTCTTGCTTTTATTTACTGCTGATAAAAGACTGTCACAGATAAATGAGCATGTTTTCACTTGACTTGATAATTTACATGGCATTGCTGAAGGTGATTTATAATTTACACATGGGAAGGATTTGCTGATCTCATTAATAACTTTCCAAACATCTAGATAAACATGCTATTGCTCTGAATCAAGTGAGCTTGAAACAGCCAAGGTATTCCCCTGCAAGGGCTTCTGGCACTCCACTCTTTCCCAGACAACAGAAGTTTGACAAAAGAATGTGGGAACTGCCAAAAGGTGTTTCTCCTCACAGCCACCCAGATCACCCTAAGGTGGGAGATTTCATCTATTCTTAAAGTTTTCTTTTCTATTAAAATGCCTGTTGACAGGGGCAGCTTCCCAGCTCTTTGATTTTTAAGTAGGGACTGTATTTCACAGCTCTGAGCACTTGGCCCATGCAAGCATTTCTCTGCATCCTCTCCAACATCCTGCCAAAGCCTGCAATGCAAAAGAGCAGGTAAACAGTCTTCACAGCCGCAGTAGAGGAAGCTGGTGGAAGGAGAGTTGAGACAGCCCTGGATATTCCCTGCTGAGCGTGCCAGGTTGTTGCCACGAGGTTTTGTTTGATCAGGAGTAATCACCTCCTCTCTTGCACAGGCACCTCGTTATCTGGAGATTTCCCAGTGCTCCGTATGCATTCATTGCTCAATTAAACCCACGACAGCTTTTAGGTGTATCTATTGTGAGTTGTATTGCCACTTTTTAAGTGGGTAAACTGAGGCAGGGATATTGGAGTTTATGCACTGTTGTTACACCCTTCAAATAAAAGGGCCTGAAGGAACAGTCCTCTCTTGCCCTGCTCCCTCCTGCTTTCTTGCCATTAACTTCTGTGAGAAAGGGTTGTCTGTGCACAAGAACCTCTCCTGAACCACAAGGAGATGAGATGGAAGTTGAGTAGCTGGAAGCTAATGAGCAGAGGGTGAAACCAGACCTCCTTGGAAGGGATTGAATGATTTTTTCCTCTTAATACTGACAGACACACAGAGGAAGATCAGGCAAGCTGTTCTCAGAGCCAGGAGCTGGACCTGGGTGACTCTCTTGGTCTCAGCCCTGTTGTGGAGGCATCGGGCCATAAATGAGAGCAAGTGTAGGAGGATGGCTTCCAGATGCATGTTTGGGATTTGGTGAGCCCAGCGAGGAGCAAATATTCATCCTGAATATCACAGTATCACCAAGGTTGGAAGAGACCTCAAAGATCGAGTTCAACCTGTCACCACAGACCTCATGACTGGACCATGGCACCAAGTGCCACATCCAATCTCCCCTTGAACACCTCCAGGGACGGTGACTCCACCACCTCCCTGGGCAGCACATTCCAATGACGAACAACTTGCTCGGTGAAGAACTTTCTCCTCACCTCGAGTCTAAACCTCCCCTGGTGCAGCTTGAGACTGTGTCCCCTTGTTCTGGTGCTGGTTGCCTGGGAGAAGAGACCAACCCCTTCCTGGCTACAAGCACCTTTCAGGTAGTTGTAGAGGGCAATGAGGTCACCCCTGAGCCTCCTCTTCTCCAGGCTAAGCAACCCCAGCTCCCTCAGCCTCTCCTCACAGGGCTGTGCTCAAGGCCTCTCCCCAGCCTTGTTGCCCTCCTCTGGACACGTTCAAGTGTCTCAATGTCCTTCCTAAACTGGGGCCCAGAACTGGACACAGGACTCAAGGTGTGGCCTAACCAGTGCAGTGTACAGGGGCACAATGACCTCCCTGCTCCTGCTGGCCACACTATTCCTAATGCAGGCCAGGATGCCATTGGCCTTCTTGGCTACCTGGGCACACTGCTGGCTCATGTTTAGGCAGCTGTCAATTAGCACCCCCAGGTCCCTCACTGTTTGGGAGCTCTCCAGCCACACCTAGGAAAGAATCAAGGGAAAAAATTCTGTATTACATGGCACAGTACAAAATTTCTAGAGAAATTCTGAGTGGTTTGAGTCTTTCAGAATGTCTTTGGTAATGATGCTGCATTTAAACAAGGGTGCACCTGCACATGCCCCATCTCTGAGCCAATTAAGGGACAGAAGTAGCTCTCTGACAAGGAAAGGCTGAGAGACCTGTGGCTGTTTGGCCTGGAGAAGACTGAGAGGGGATTTACCAATGCAGATCCATATGTAAGGGAAAGGGGTCAGGAGGATGGGGCCTGACTCTCTTCAGTGGTGCCTAGTGACAGGACAAGGGACAACAGCCACAAACTGGGACACAGATCCTGGGCAACCTGCTCTGCGTGACCCTGCTTTAGCAGGGGAGTTGGTACTAAATGATCTCCAGAAGTCCCTTCCAACTCCCTACCATATTGTGATTCTTCTGAAAAGTGTGATCCATGCAGGATAAAGGAAAATACACCCTGAGCAAATTTAAGGAGAAAAGGACAAATGACTGAGCTGCTGTTTTCTTCTTGATGCAGTTAAGCTTCCTGCTAAACTTTGCCTTGGTAATAAGCTCATAGTGGCCACATGCTCCAAATAGCAAAGGGCAAAGAAGAGAGATGCGACTCATCTATGTATGACCCTCTCTAAACTGTCCTGGGTAATCAAGTATGAAGTACTTAATGGATCATGATTTGCATGCCACTGTTTTGATTGATGTACTACTTACAAGAGGATTGATAGGTTTTTCACAGTCATGTTGCTGGGAGTCTCACAGAAGCACCTCTGCTTTGGCTCTCCCCAGCGTGGCAGAAAATGCACAGTGTGTGTTTGAAGCCATTGTATTTCCAGCATCTTTGTTAAATGGTCCGAAATAGTGCGGAGTTGTTATCTTGCCTAGACCCACATCTCCCTAGAACTGTCTATATTTAGGCATCTTCTAAAACCTTTGTGTCAGGCAACACTCTGTGGAGACCAAAATAGCTTTTCTTTATTTATTTTTCCTTTTAAATAATGTTATACAGCCATTTAGAGAGGATGTGGTGATTAAACCATATTAAGGCATCATTCTATAGCTCTGGAGATGGGAGCTTGAGCTATGTTTGGGCTGTTCACAGTTAACCCAAGAGTGAAAAAAATCCCAGAAAAAGTGACTTTTTCTTTTGCTGGCATGACGTGGCTCCCTCAGTCATGAGCCGAGTGCAAACAGAGAAAACATTACAGCAATGCCGAGTTCTGCTGTGAAGTGAAATTCCTGTTGCACAAAGGAGACAGCATTAAAGGATTTGTGTGCAGGATCAATCCACAAATGCTTGACAGTAGACAATTTGTGAAGGGTATTAATGGAATAATTATTTCAGCCAACTTGCAGTGGCTCATCAGCATGTATAAAATACAAGAATTTCTAAAGTAGCTGAAAAGAATGGTTTAGGTCATGTTTTAGGGGTTGGAAGGGACCTCAGGAGATCGAGTTCAACCCCCCTGCCAGAACAGGATCATAGACTCTATCGCAGGTTGTGTAGGAACACATCCAAAAAGTCTCCACAATGTCTCTGGTGACCCTCACAGTGAAGAAGTTTGTCCTCAGGTGCAACCTCCTGTGCTGTAGTTTATATCCATTACCCCTTGTCCTGTCACAGGGTGCAGCCTGTCCCCTTCCTCTTGACACCCAGCCCTCAGATATTTATAAACATTTATTAAATCCCTTCTCATTTTTGTTTTCTCTCGACTAAAAAGCCCCAGGTCTCTCAGCCTTTCCTCATCAGGCAGCGCTCCAGTCCCTTAATCATTCTTGCAGCCCTCTCTCAGACTCTCTTGAGCTGGAACTCTGTCCCTTCTGAACTAGGGAGCCCAAAACTGGATGCAATATTCCAGGTGAGGTCTCATCAGGGCAGAGTAGAGGGGGAGGAGAGCCTTCCTTGATCTGCTGGACACACTCCTCTTAATGCACCCCAGGGTACCCAGGAGTACCATTTGCTCTTGGCCACAAGATGCTCTTTAATATCCTACCAGAGCACTCCAAGTCCAAGCCGCTCAGCCGCTGCTCGTTGGAGGAGCAAATAAACATTTTAAACAATGTCAATTACGTGTTACACCTTTCCATGTCAAACTGCTCAGGCTGCTACTGTGCTCTATCACTGCCTTCATCTCACCTTGGAAGTTTAATTGCCTTTTGACAGAGCTGTTAAGATTTAGGAGATGGGAGATAATCACATGCTGGCTGGACAGTGCTTTGAGATACTGATCTCTCCTCCGAACAGTGCTTTCGCCGGGCTGGGGAGAGAAGCCTGTGAGCAGGTCTCCTGACAGGAGGATTAGGGCTTGTTAATGTGGATATTCAGGCCAATTAATCGGCTTGCACATGAGTATGTTGTAAAACTTTAGCGGTGATTCTTCTTCTTTCCCCCCGCCCCCTCCCCCCGTAAAATGTCATTGTTTAAACACCAACTCCCACGATTTTCTGTATTTTACCTATTTGAAACAACACTTAACCTCTTCGTTTGTTTACAAATCTGTTAGAGCTGAGACTCCTGGTGCTGCTTTTGTTTGAGGGGAACCCATCAGCTCGTGCTTTCTAATGGAATAATTATTTGAAACCGATTAGTTGACTCATCTCTTAAATCTCACAGCTTGTCTCAAGGTGATTAAACTTTCCAGGTTAGATGAAGTCTGCAGCAGGGCACGGTTGACAGCTTGAGTACTACGAAATGGAGAACATCCAAATGCTTGGCTCCAGCGGGAGGATTTTAAAGCTCCTTTAGCACTTGCACAAGTGTGATGGCAACGTCAGTTCTCCGCTCTGAAAAAGGAGGCAGCCACAATTGCTGGCTCTGAGCAGGGGGTCTTTATCGCCCCAGAGCATCTGCGTATTGTTTAAATACATAAAAAATACAATGCAAACCATTGAGGGGCCGAGTCCCCTGTTCAGCAGTGAATTGCCCTGTACTACAGCACTGAAAGGTGGAGTTTTGTCTGCTTGTAATTGCGGAGTTACAGCCTACAGCCCCCTGGAAGGGAAGGGAGACGTCCGCTGAAGGATAAACAGTCCTTCCTGCGCCGGCCGCTTCGCTCGCGATTGCCAGTCCTAGCAGAGATCTTCCTGTAGAGAGCAGAGCAGGTTGGGATTTTCCTTCCTTGCTCAAAGCACAGACTTGGCACAGAGAGAGGAGTTCTGGTGGGTTGTTTCTTTCCGCAGTCAGGAATTGTTTCACCCTGCCCCTCAATTTTTAGCTTCCTAATACTCACTTTAAACCCCAGCGCAGCAAATACTCTGTCTGGGGACTAGGTTTAGTTTTACTGTGTCTTGAGACTTTTCAGCTGCCTTCTAACACAGAGCAGGAAGCAGTGTATGCAAGCAGTGTTGACAGATGCAAGATCAGGCACCTGTCAAAAATCAGCAGCAATCAGCCTGTGGAATGTGTCAAACCTGCCCCCAACTATATCCTCTTCCCTCAATACCAGAGCTGTAGCAAAGCTGGCTGATGAATATAAAAGCTATTAATTATTAATTCATATACCTGGTATGAAGCTTATGTAATTTTTGGAAAGGGTGGAGTTTTTCAGCAGTTGTGATCTATTAGCCAAGCAGTAAAGTTCAGAACAATTCTTGGTTTTAAGAATAAATGCGATTTTTTTCATCTTTTTTCCCCCACACATGCCTGTTGAACTTACTTAACATAGCAATTGTATATGTGTTTAATGCTTTCTTTTATTGACTGTTTAGTTTCCTCAGAAAAGGGTGACTGATAATGTAGGTTGCAGCTTTTAAAATGGGTTATCAGCATAACTCTTATTTCTCTTTGTATGAGATAGAAGTTGGCTTGAGAAGTTTCTGTAGCAGATAACCATAGCAGTTCTGTGTACATCCCAGGAGGACTGACACAGTGTTGCTCCAAAAAAACACTACCTCTACAGCAAGGATTCAGAGATGCAATGATGCCAGTGGTGCCATAGGTCTGTGCACACAGTATGTGGTGTCCAAGTGCAGGTGAAAATGTCTGGTAATTGACTTGGAAGGTTGGTAAGATAATGATCCCTGGGCACCCCAGGCCTCCATGGCTGGAATTAATCAACCCTTTCTAGCCCCTGATTCATACACCTCGTGGTTTTGCTTGTGCCTGTAGCTTTCTCATGAGCAGATTGCTGCTGAGGAGAAAAAAAAAGTGTCCCTCTGCTCCTGAGGGAGACCTTGTGACCAAGGACTACAGCTTTGCACAGAAGGCCTGCATGCATACCTGCAAGTGTACCCCTGTGCACTGTAAGTGTCTTAAACAGAGTTTGGCTTTCACATCCTAGAAGATTTGTGCTCTTGAGGCCCTTTTTTATTTCAGGGTAGGGTAAGGCTGGATGTTAAGAAGCAGCTCTTCATAGAAAGAGTTATTGGCCATTGGAATGGGCTGCCCAGGGAGGTGGTGGAGTCACCATCACTGGAGGTGATTAGGGGGGGGACTGGATGGGATGCTTGGTGCCATGGTTTAGTTGATTAGACAGTGCTGGATGATAGGTTGGACACAATCTCAAAGGTCTCTTCCAACCTGGTTAATTCTATTCTATTTCTGTTTTGAACTTCCTATGTTTGTACTTAGTCATGGAGCAGAAGCACCCCAAAATCAGTCTGGGCTCTGTCCCTAGTTTGTGTTTCCTCGTGTCATTCATGAACAGAAACTTACTCTTAGTGTGCAGAAATACTGGTTTTTCTCATCAGGGATAGGAGTTAAATGTGGGGAACTCCTTTTAATTTGTAGCAATCCCACAGCCATTAGCAGGAGGCAAAGATCTTACAATGTGCACTTCAAAGGAGCCTGACATTATTTGGAAACAGCATTTGGTGCATCACATCCAATTCTACAACTTGACTTTTAAGAAAGGCTCAAGAGAAAGATTTTCCTTTTTTCTTTTTTCTTTTTTTCCCCCCCTTTTTCTTTTCTCCCCCCTGGCTTCTAAGGATCTTTATTTGTCACCCTCAGGGGCCTTACAGTGAGTAATTAGATTGGACCAGGAGAATGACTTAATTTTACAAGAAACTCATTAATTCATCCTATTTAAAATCTTCTCATTTCACCCCAAACCCAATTATGCTTGTAGTGGCAATGATCTGGAAAGGCATTGTCTTGTCGGTATGAGGGGGCCACTGGGACTCCTGCGGTATTCATGTCGGGGAGACAAGGGTGACTCCCTTTCTTTGACTTCTAGGTCAAAAGAACTAGTTGCTGGGACAGCTTGACAATTAGACAACCCTGATGAGCATTTGGAAGTAAAACAGCTGTACAATAACAGAGGGGTTCATGGTGCGGGGCAGAAAGCTCATCAAAAGAGACTATCCAAACAATTGCGTTCTATAATTAACACACAAGAATCTGCTCAGAAATGGTAATAACAGTAAAAGAGAGCTGAGGAGATGCTGCTGGCAGATGTGGTTTTGTTACAAGCTGAGAGAGAAAATCCATCCTCTTCAAGAATAAGAACATAAGAGGGGGGGTGGAAATTAAAAGTAACTTTTTGTTCTGGGGGGTGCAGTTAAAACATGAGCTTAAAATATTTCCAGACAAGGAAGAGAGGTAGCAAAAGTAACCAGTGATGAAAAACATGAAATGTGGTATCAAAGTATCTCCTTTTCCCTAGTCTTTAAACACACATTTTTTTGCCCCCTGGAATTTACAAGCCTGACACTGAAGTATCTTTTCTTAAATTCTTGGCATTGTTCTTCATTTCTCCAAGAACGCCGCTCTCAGGGCTTTCATTGAAGTTGGCTACAATCATTGCTTTAAAAATGTTTTGCCTCTTCTCCTGCCTGTTCTATACCTCCCCTCTCTACGTGGCTGCTGTTTGCTGCTGCTGCAAATAAGCACTTTAGAACATCCATGTCAAATTTTCTGTTAAGTTCATAGACTTAACTAGATTTACTTGAGAAAAACTCTGTTTCTCTGCCTGTTTATTCACCCACCTCTTTATTAGCTCTTAATCTGGAAGTCAGTATTTTTCTTGGGCTCTTCTCTTCAGCAGAGGATGAGGCAGCAAGCAGGACCTGTTTCTTCTGCCTGTGGTCCCTGGTTGTCAGGGCTGCTGAAGGAGCTGCTTCCCAGCAGCTGCCAGCTTTGGGCTGGTTTGCTTGGACCCTCTGAAGCATCTTTCCAAGGAAAGGCTGAAAGGCTTGGGTCCGTTAAGCCTGGAGATGCAAAGACTCAGAGGGCATCTTCTCAATACTGATCAGTATCAAAAGGGTGAGGGGCAATAGGATGGGGCCAGGCTCTTTCCAGTGGTGCCTGGTGACAGAACAAGGAGGAATGGGTACAAATAGGAACCTAGGAGGTTCCATCTGAACATGAGCAAAAACTTCTTTCCTCTGAGGGTGCTGAAGCCCAGGACCAGGCTGCCCAGAAACGTTGTGGAGTCGTCTTTAGTAAGATTCCAAATCTGCCTGGATGGCATACTGGGCAACCTGCTGTGTGTGACACACCTTTAGGAGGGCGGTTAGGTCTCTAGAGGTCCCTTCAAACCTCTGCCATGCTGCAATTTTGTGACGGTCCCCATTCGACTTTCTGCTCAGAGCTCAGCCAGCCCCGCCTGACTCTAAATCTCTTCCCTCCCCGTTGTCATGGGTGAGGAGCAGGGACTAGGGAAGAGTGTTTTGAGCTCACAGATTTTTATTATCAGTTGTTATTGTGCAGTGTAGTTTTAATGATTTAGGAACTCATCAACAGAGATTGGGATGATTTTGCTTTTGCAAAGCTTTATGCTTTGTGTGTGTGAGGAACTCTTAAGCACGCCAAGCCTTTTCCAAACTGATGGAAAGATGCATTGCTGTTTTAACAAGGGTGAAGGAACAATTTTAAGAGCATGGATTGGAAGATTTTTTTTTTTTAAACAGCTTCAATTTAGCAGGAGTAATTTTTTTAACACCTCAAACACACACACAAAAGGGAGAAAAGCTTGTAAAAAATGAGTTAAATCCAGTTCAATACATATAGTTTGCTGTATCTGTGACTAAACAGAGTGTGAGTAGAGCCTCTTCCATTAAGATGAGTTGTTCAGTTCTGAAATTGCTTCCTGAAAATTTCCAAGAGAAAATTCAGCATTTGGAGAACCCAAGGAAGCAGAGTTTGCAGACCACAGAGACATTCTTTTAGTTTCATGTGTTGGTCTTTATTTTTTAATGCTTGGGGTTTTTTTTGAGCAAACCAAGTTTGAAAATCAGGTCTTAATGAGAAAATACAATTGGAAGAACAGCTTGGGGTAACTGCTCTCCAGATTACACTGAAGTACCAAGATTCTTCAGAGCAGAGTTCACAGTTTTAACATGTAGCATTGTAGTAAATTCAAAAAGAAAGAGGTATGCAATAATGACCAGCAGCATCTGACAAATGTTGTCTCCCTCTGAGAGAAACAGCAGCCAAATCGATTTTAACATTAGAAACCAAAGATATCATGAAGTATTTCCAGCAGGAAATAATTTCTTTGAGTTTTCCTTGGATCTAGCACAGATCATGGTAATCTTGTGGGTGATCAGAATGTGAGAAAAGATTTTATTTAAAAAATAGTAAAAAACCAAACCAACAAAACCCAAACCAAAAAAGCACACCCCCCCACTAACCCCCAACCAACACCCGCCAATAAACCCCACCCCCCCAGAGCCCACCAACCTAACAGAACTAATTAAGGCAAAGCTAAGGAACTGAATTCCAAGTTTGCATTGCACATGTGAAGCAATCTTCTGACAATGGTATCTTTCGAAAGCCCTGTAAGAAGCCCATTCATGCCAGGTCTCACCCAGCAAATCCTTCTTAGAAAAGCAGCCGCGGGAAGATTTGTCATGAGCAAGCAATAAAGACTTTCAGAGAACAGGTTCTGTGCAAGCTTCTCCTTTGCCTACTAAATCAACTTTCCAGAGAAGCCCATCTGCAGCTGTAACAGTGCTGGCTGTAATAGGTGTGTCAGCAGTACTTCATGCAACCAGCAGCTTCTACTTACAGGATTAGATTGGAGTTCTTAAGGCATAGCACCCCAGAGCTCTTAAGGGCAAAGAACCAATTAAACCAATACAACATTAAACCAATACAACAGCATTAAACCAATACAACACGTTCTCTAATGTCTTTTATGCCACGTGCTGACATGTGGTGGGTGAATCTTGGAGCAGGCTGAAATGAAGAAAATGAAGTGTTTGGGAGTAGGTGCTTTTTGAAGCAAAATGGCTGTGTGTGCTTCAGGAACAGCCACTGCATTGGGAGAGCTTTATTCAGGGCTTGAAATATTAATGATCTTGGCTTAATATAGTAGAAAACAAAATACAGTAAATTAAACCAAGGTGGGAGGAATATATCCTTGCATTACAGACTCTTGACCTTGGAGTATCCACTGAATCCATCTATTTCTTTTTAAAATACTGAGCCTGAAAAGACAGTAAGGAGGAGGAATGGTCACAAAACTTGTGGTATTTTCCTGCCTTTCCATCAGTATGTTACAGCTCAAGCAGGACCTTCAGCCTTGTACTGGATTGTTTATCATCTGCATGCTTTATTACCAGGGAGACGCTGAAGGCAGATATCTGTTTAATAATTTCTGTGAGCAGTGATATTAGAGGTTCTGTGTTGTATTTTAAAACACTGAATAATAGAAAGAACTTTGTGGGTAAGACCAGATAGCCTGGTCTCCCCTTATTCTCTTTTTCCATGCCGTG
This sequence comes from Dryobates pubescens, assembly GCF_014839835.1. Classification (NCBI taxonomy): domain Eukaryota; kingdom Metazoa; phylum Chordata; class Aves; order Piciformes; family Picidae; genus Dryobates; species Dryobates pubescens. The sequence continues at coordinate 9,732,852 of NC_071643.1, forward strand.
TCTTTATGGCAGCAAGGTTCTGCTTGTTGGGATCGTTCCTGGTCACATAGAGGCTTATCTGTATTGCTGAGTTGAACTGTGACAGAGGAAACCAGGAATAATATCTCAGATCAGCGTCTGCCCCTTGACTGCTGCTGCTGCTGTTAAGGCAGGCACAAGATGATGTGCAGCAATAGTACAACCAGATATTGCAAATTGGGTCAAAAAATGAAAGGTGGTTTTCCATGCTGGGTTTTTTTTCTCTTTTTCCTTTGTCCTTTTTTTTCTTCTGAGCAGTTCACGCCACGAGCAGACCAAGCTATTTCACACAAGTCACTGTGACTGCTTGGCTGCAGTGGGTTCATGTTCAGGGACTAATTGTCTCCAGTGTGGGGAGACCCTGGGTTTGACCCCCCTTTACTCTTCCTGCCAAAGCTGTGGCTTCTGATTTTAATTGAAACCCCAAGGTGGTTTGAAGCATGGTCAAGAAGCACCTTGCAAGTTGAACCTTATCTAATAGCATGGTGCTGGTAAACTCTGGAAGCATAAATCTTAGTTGGTTGAGCAATGTTTGTGTTAAGACCCTCTGGTCCAGGAACAGTGGACTAGACTCCCCAATACACATGGTGAATGTAGCAAATTCCATACTGGTTAATAAAAGTGAAGTAACTTTACTGTTTTATTGAATGTGTGGCTAAAATCCCTTTGCATTTCCCACTGGAGAGCCTTCATAACAGAAGGAAAGAAGAAAGGATTAAGAGAAAGGTAAAACAGGTTATGGAGACTTATTTGCAGCCTTTCAGTACTTGAAGGGGGTCTCCAAGAAAGATGGGGACAGACCTTTTATCAGGGCCTCTTGGGACAGGACAAGGGGTAGTTTTTTTAAACTGAATGAGAGGAGATTTAGGCTCAGCAGAAGGGTGGTGAGACACTGGCTCAGTTTGCCCAGAGAGATGCTAATGCCCTGTCCCTGGAAACATTCCAGGTGAGGTTGGCTGGGGCTCTGAGCAACCTGATGTTGTTGATGATGTTCCTGCTGACTGCAAGGGGATTGGTCCTTTAGAGGTCCCTTCCTGCCCAAACCAGTCTGTGATTCTGCAACAGAATGGATGAGCCCCATCTGTGTGAGGCTTGCACCCCATGTACTGAAGCCTGTGCAGAGAAGGGAAACCCTGACAGCTGTGTAGGTGATAAATGACGTGACGTGAGACATGGTAAATACTGGGAACAACATTTCCTTTTTGCCTGGGTGTTTTCTCTGTACTGTGAAGTGCTGAAAGCCAGTGGTGATGTTGGTAGTTTATCTCTAGCCAAGGGAGACATTTCTAGGATGACATACCTGTTAGCCACCAATAAAATGTGTTATTAATGATGCTACTGAGTTTTTTCCAAGTGGTGTTAAAGTAGCCATTCATGTAAGCATGGTGTTTCTGAAGGTGATGTCACCGAGAGCTTGCCAGCTGCACATGGGACTGGTGGCAGTGGTGTAATCACTGCTGTGCCTGGCTTTGAGGAGGAGAGAGTATGGCTGATTTCCTCCCCTGGGAAGAAGCAGCCAAATAAATGCAGCCTTGCCAGGAGGAGATGTGCCATTTCCGGGCATGTTGGGCTGAGGGCCTTGCTGCCAATCCCAGTGGGTTCCTGTCCCACTTCCTCTTAAAAATTGGCAGTGTCTGTCTGTCAGCTGCCATTCCTTAAGTGGTCATAGAATAAACCAATTGCTCCCTTTTTGTTGTGCTCTGTGTGTGTGTGTAAATGCAGGTGGACATGGGTTAAGCAACAGGCAACTTCACAGCAGGCACAAAGAGGCAGCTGATTTTCTGGCAGTGTCAATAAAAGAGCATAATTTTTATATTTTTTTCTTTTGCAATCTCCAAGCCAGCTTCTGAAATGGCTCTTGTTGGAATTAGGAATCAGTATCCCCTGACACAGGATTACTCATTAAGCATGTGATGATTGTTAATTCTTCACCTGGGGCTAAGAGGACATCATTAGATCTCTTTGAAATGTCTCCTGCCTTGATTTTGAATGAGCTAGCAATTTATCATCACAGCCTGGACAAGTAACACTCTCCCTTCCTGTTTCTCCATCCAGCTTGCAAAATCGGATACTACAAGGCTCTCTCGACAGATGTGGCTTGTGCCAAATGCCCGCCTCACAGCTACTCCATCTGGGAAGGCTCTACCTCCTGCACCTGCGATCGGGGCTTCTTCCGAGCTGAAAATGATGCTGCTTCCATGCCCTGCACTCGTAAGTTGGTCTTTGAACAGCCTCTTCCCCTTTGATCAACCATTTCCTCTCTTGTCCGTCTTTGAGTATGTGTGCAGGAAGTGCTACCTGGAGATGGGTGTCTCTGAGAAGAGTCTTATGTTGTTCTGAGAGCAATGTTCAGTAGCTCTTACAGCCCTTTGCAGATGCAGTTTGTGTTATGGCACACGCTTCTGGGAGAGAAAGTGTTAGTCCTCAGCACTGAATTTCTAACAGTGAGATGGCTACACCAGCCCTTGAGAGCTTGTGGCCTAAATAAACCAGGAGACTGGGAGGAGACAGGACTGTAAAAGAGGAGTGACTTGCACACCTTAGCAACAGAGTGGGAAATAAAATACAAGTCCAAGTTCATGCCTGAGGAGCTGTCCAGTGCATCACGTCACCTTTTGTCTCTTTACGACTTGACAGTTATCAAAATTGTGAAAGCTTTTCCCTTACTTGTATGACCTAGGGTAAATTGGTTGTATTTATAATCTCATTACTTGTCTACTTTGTTCAAAATATAGCTGCTGACCCTTAGGAACATCAGTGTTCCTCTGAAAGGGGTGGTAATAAAAAGATCTTAAGCCTTAATGAATCAAAAACCCAAAGTAGGGTTTATTTTATCCTTTTAATAAATACACATCATGTACAGCAAATGGAATTTGCTGTAGTTTCAGGAAGAGGCAGCACAGTGCACTGAGCACATGCATGGGGTCTCTGCAACAATTCCTTGTCCTCTGTTTAGGTTAATGGCTCACACAGCCAAAGACCTGAGGTTCCAGGCATGCCTTGGTGTTAAGTCATGATCATCTATAGTTTTCATGTCTATAGCAGGAGAGTGGTTTGAGGCAGTAAGTGAAAGGGCTGTATTTTAGCAGAGGATATCCATGTGTGGCTTTCCCTGAAAGCTATTGGAAATGCTTCCAGATTTGGGGAGTTCAGCTGTATATTTATGTAGAAAGTCTCTCTGTGTGTGTCTCTGAGTGAGGGAAGGCTGAGATATTTCTTTTGTAACATTTTAATATATTCCAAATTAATTTTGGACAGATGACTCACATTTAAATAAATCTTAATTTCTCCCTTACATGGCAGAAACAGAGTATGTCTATAACTAAGCCAGCACTCATCCCTTCTGCATACCCCCTTGATTCTAGCTTTTATTCAGTGATCTTCTTTTCAGCTGTGAGTTTTGCTGGGTGGTGGTTAAGCAGGTTTGGGCATAGCCAGGAGCAGCTGCTTTGGCTTAGCAGGAAAGTAGAGGGGTCCGTATAGCCTTTGCCAAACACTGACTGGGGATGGAGGTCTGTATTGTGAAACCTGAAGTGGGGAGTGAACACACTTTCTGTAACATAGTTTACACTAGGAGATACAAAGCTTGACCATTACGATACGAAAAATGTCTTTTTGCAAGTATAAAACTATTGTTCGGATGATGCACCCTAAATAACATTATACCAGGAAAAGTTTCTCATACAGCCCTGTGAGTGATATCCTGATCAAATTGAAATCGAATTAGTAATCAACTGGTTGAATTTAAATAGACATGTGCAGTGAGTAAATGTATGAGGAGAGAGCAAAACACTTCCAGATGGGGAAACTGTGAGCAAATGAGATGGATGTTTGCTTATATTGCAAAATGAGCTCTTCTTTTGTCAAGTCTTGGGCCTGCTTCTGGCACCCTTCCCCATTCCTGCTATTGGAGGCTACTTAAAGCTGAAGTCCCTGATCTTGATCTTTTACCCTGAAAATACAAAGAGGGAATAAAAGGCAGGGACCATGGTGCTGGCTTCAGTCTTTATCTCTGCAGCACTCTCGGAGGATTTGGTGTGCAGAATCTCATCCACAGTCCTGTCTCTGGAAGTCCCGTTTCAGATTTGAGTTTTCCTGCAGCTTAAGGGCTTCTTTGTTTGTGATTCAAGGTAAAGGAAGATTTGGAAGTTATTTCTGAGCTAGCTTGTAGGGCCACTTTATTCCCTCACTTTCTGCTGTGCTCACTGATGCCTCCTCTTTGAGGTTTACCTTAGCAGTGTTTGAACATTGCTGTGATGGTGGTACCTGCACAGGCACAGAATGGAGCCCTGCGTTTGGTGCACCTCTGCATTGGGATGCAGGAGGCTCCCAAATGATTTGCTGTGGTCCCCACACTGAGTAGCCTTCTACCCATGCACTTAAGATGAGTGACAAAGTATTTAGGGCCTCTGCTGAAGGAAGCCCCTTTGGAAGAAGCTCCTCCCTTTTGTCTGTCTTTCCTGACAAGGTGTGGAGACACAAGGGAACGTAAACATCAAAGGTTCCTTCAGACAGATTCAGGCTCTAATCAGTTCTTACCAGTTGGTTAAACCAGGTGACAAACCCAATTCCCTTGTGCTGACAGCCATAGTAATCAGGCACCTTCTTTGTTCATTATGCTCTCTTTAACCTGGGTATTCTCATTCAGCCCTGCATTTGGTAATCACTCAGTGTGACGGCGCACTAATGAAGAAATAAAACACAGTATCTGAGATCCATTCTTCTAGCAAACAGATAGACTCTGCTCCACTGGCTTGTAAAATCAGGTTTCTGTTCACTTGGCGAGCTATTAGACCGGGTGAATAAATGCAACATTGGGTCATTTGGAGAGAACACCTGGAATGGACTGGGGATTGATCCTTCCTTTATTTCTGAACACTTTTTGAGAGGAAGAACTTCAGCCTTCATAGGATGTGTTTTTGTAAAGCTTTGACCCTTGGTTATTGATTTCCTTTAGTAATAAACTAGCTGGCCTCATCACTTACCTTGCCTTCTAGGTTGAGGGAGGAAGACCGTTAGGATTTTCCATTAGCCTGTTTGTGCTCATGGATGAAAGGAAATTGGAGCATTCTTTTTCTTTTTCCTTTCTCACAATTCCCATGGTAAATCATAAAAGCAACACCTGCTTACTGATGTGCTGGTCAAGAGAGGTTCTCCACAGTTTTCTCATTGACATCTCCATTCGTTGTGGAGTTGTAAGAATCAGGCATCCTACCAAACAAATCACTCAAACTCTGCTTGTAGTATTCTGCTCTATTTTAGCTCTGCTATAGTGAGCAGTTATATCTGGTTTAAAGCATGTATACATAGGAGTAGAACATGGCAGGATATGAGCATAGGATACAACGGAGTGGGCTGTGTTGGAAGGCCAGACATAGATGCATGGATATACACCTGTTTCCTTATGCATTTTTACCCTTAGACTTGCCTCATGGGGAAGGTATCTGCATGTCAGTGGCCACTGAGGAGAAGAGCTGCATGGTATCTTCCTCTTAGGCCTCACTTGAGAGTTTAGGCTTTCTGCTGTGAAGCACAGGGTGCTCGTCAGCTGTGTGCTTGGGCATGGAGATGATGTGATTGACCTGTAACACTTGAACATAAAGTGTGGAAAACACAGACATGTTTCCTTTCTGGAAGCATTGCAAAGATAATGTTAAGGCAACTGTTCAAGAGAAGGTTCAAGACCTTCATTATAGTTGAGTACTTGCTGAGAGAATGACTCTTTCACAAGATTACCCGTCTAATGGAGAATAAATTGCTTTACCAACACACAAATCCAAGAGGCTGGAAATCAATCAGTCTCAATCCTGGTCCTTATCCCTGGATTTCCTTCTCTGTAAGGAGATGCTTTGTGCGTGGTGGTTTGGTATGGGCAGGTGCAGTTCTCACCCAAGTTAATGGGTGTTGGTCCTGGGTCCTCACCATTAATGAGTTAGGATTTCTAACTGTTCCTCAGCAAACAATGCTTGCATTATGAGTGAGAACAGGACAGTTTTGTAGTGTTTAGATTGTCTGTTCGATTGAGATTATTAATGATTTTTAATTGGGAGCCCATTACAAAAGAGAGATTACCAGCATGGACTGTCCAGCTTGAAATCTGTCTCAGTAAATGACCCTGAATAATTCGGTCCGTTGTGCCACCCCAACGGTGACCGATTGATTGATATTTTGGCGTGGCCCAAAATATTTCCAAGGCAGTTGTGTTTAAGATGGCTTATACTGGAGAAATTTAGAGATAATGAGAGCAAATTTAGTGAGATGCAAGAGAAAAGTGCTTGCTTTAAAAGGGCTTTCTCTAGGTTATCAAGAAATCAAAGAGGCAGACTTCAAACAGCAAACATCACTTACTTGTCTTTATATTCGCCTCTTCTAATTGAATTTAGGGCACTGCTGTATTTCCTCCAGAAAGTATATTGTTTTTAAATTACCATTTCAGTGCCATTACTCAAGGCTCCTGCTTCTAATGCTTTCTGACAGTTATCAGCATAATGAACCATAATGAAATGATGAGCAATCTACAGTGGAAACCCAACGTGGATTCCACTAGAGCTGTGTGACTGTGGTGTTAAAATTTGAATGTGCATTAAAATAACACTGTCCTTCATTTGTTTCCAAGGTCAAGGCCTTAAGAAAGGTCTGAAAGATCTGAATGCTTGAGTTTTGTGAGCATTGCAGCCCAATATGTGCCCTTAATGCAATCTTGTGTTGCATTTAATATATCTCAGAGATAAATATTTGGCCTGCATTTTCAAAAAAGACTGAATTTACCTACCTAATAACTGTGCTTGCAAATGAGTCATTACACAGGAGCTGATTATTTGAGCATATGTTTATTATGATTGCTTAGACTTCTAAATAAACAAATGTGCTCTTTTTCCTTCAGCTTAACTTCTCATGCCTCTTCTGAATTTCCAGACAGACGCTGATTATCGCTGGTTTAGCTTTTAGAAGAGTGAAACAGCAAGGTATGAAGCATTGTCATGCTGGCTAGCCTGTTGTAGGGAGCTTTGTACTGGGTTTGCTCCGCTTCCTGCCTGAGGTTTGCACTCTGGCACTAATTCAGTCCCGTCTCTGCTCTTGGAGCCCATTCTCTATAACAAGAAGTATATGCCAAGTCAGCCTCTGATCTTCAGAAGATAAATCTATGGCATAATTCTTCAAATTTTTTATATGTCTCTGCCTTATATAAATTGCTGTTAAAACATCGTATAAGGCTGTTTACTGTGTGAATCGATGTCAGAATGCCTGTTAAGGTGCAACATGGCAGTTGTGAGAGGCGACGGGGAGGTAATAGGAAGAGAATCAATTTTTTGTTGTTTGTTTGTGGGGTTTTTTTGTTCGTTCCTTCCCCTCATAGGCTGGGAAAATAGACCATCCATCGCTGCCAGAGCGAAAGAAAGGGATTGTGAGTGACGGGAATCTCAAAGGAGAGGGCTGTCTCCCCTCATCTGGGGTGATGGGCTGAAGGAACGGAGATGATGTTGAGTAAGAAGGGGAGTGGTTATGGCTTTGAGAGAAGAGACAGGAGTGATTTGACAACGTGTGTTTATAATCAGCAGACTTAAAATCATCACTTCTTTAAATAGTGACTGTTTATTAGCTGTCTTCTGATTTTTCTGGCCAGAGCCTTAAATTAACAGAGACATTTACTCAATTACATGGGGGCTTTGATTTGGTTAGTCGAGGCCCTGTTCTGTAGAGTTGTTGAAGTAAATTAGAGGTCTAACAGAATAAGAAGTTCAGCTGCTGGGCCAATGACAGAACAACTTATTTTTCTGGTAGGATTTCTTTCCTGTCAGACTGTCAGATAACCTGGCATCCACAGTGGAATTCTTTGTCAAGAGGGTGAGTGAGCAGAGGTGGTATTGTCTACAGCACAGCATGTTGGAGTAGGTGCTGTCTGTGTGGTGATTCATAGACATAGCATATATGGTGATCCAAATTGTTCTTGTGATGGTCTTTGGAAGAGAAACCCAGATCCTGTGGGGTGGCACCTGCAAACACCAGTTTTCCCACAGCTCTGCTAGCGGTAACTGGACCTCTTTGCTTAACTTGGAGAGAAGAGGAAACATCAGTTGGGTTGTGGAAGGGACAAAGCCTATTGTGAAGCTGGTAAGCGTGGTTCTTTTGGCATGTAAACAGGAAATCATACATGGCAGTGAAATGGGCATTTTATTGTTGGCACTGGCCCAAGATGCCCAGCTTGTCTCTCACCCATTAAGTCAAAGGAGTCCTGCCTGAGTAACTTAAAAATTGTTTAACAAATTAGTTGTATTTAAAATCCAGTTGTGATGTGCAGACAGGAGGAGGGGATGGAAGTAGAGCAGATGACTGATACTCTAAGTGGCCTCTGCATCTTGCAGTCTGTTGACTTTGGTCTCAACAGTTGTTAAAAGCATAATCTATAATGATAAATGGTCATGAATAGCCAGTCTGACAAGAAGCAAGGTTGTCCGAACTGTCAGTGCCTGTGTAAACGAACCCACAGCAACAGGAGCCCCATCCACAACTGATTCAAGAAGCAATTAGTGTCAGCAACATCTACACCTGTCACAGCAAAGTATGGGCCTTATTTCTCAGCCTAAACTTGCACAGCCCAGGTGTTTACTTAGTGTTATGAGTTGCCTTTCAGATGGTTAAAGATCAACAGCGAAGGCTTATCTGAAGGCTTCACAGCTCACATCCTGAAGCATTATTGACAGCTCCACAGTTGAACAGGTTTAATGAAGCTTTATGAGATGGAGAGGAGATGCCAAAGTGTTTTTTCTTCAAGACTGTGCCTGGCACTGCTTTGCCAGACCTTTTAGTGGGCGAACTTACAGGGTTTAAAGAGATTGCTTCTTTAATAATTACTGTTTGCATTCACTCTGAAAATAGCAAACTCTGTTTCACACTCAGCCCGGCCTTCCGGGAGGCGAATTTTAGCATCATGGTCAAGTTAGAGAGTATTGATTAGAGTTGTTTAAGGTGATCTGTACAGTAAAGGCATCTTGTTGAGAGAGTAGGAGCAGTGTGCTCACATTGGCAAGGCTGGCAACACAACTGAAAGCCTCAGCAGAGTCTGCCTCACTCAAAGGCATGTGAAGGACTTCCAGTGACATCTCCTTGTTCTCTGTAGATGTGCCCCAAAGATCTGTAGAGTTCATTATTGTAAGGCTCTCTTCTTTTTTTCACACCTCTTTATTTGTTCTCTTTCTTCCTGCTGCATTGTACACAAAAGCTGCCTTTCAGATCCTGTGTAGCAGATGTGCTTGACTTTCCACTGCTTCTAATAGTGCATTTCTCATTAGCTTTTCTTGCTATTAGGCAGTTGGATGCTTATTCCCAGGTGCCTGCTGCTGCTGTAACTTATCAAAGACTTAACTGCTCCTCTGTAGTATAGCCAAGGCCAAGCTGCTGATTCCAAACAGGCCAGTTCATACCAGGCTCCTTTTAAACGACGGTGAGTCATAGCAGCCTTCCCTCTTGTATGAATCTTGTTTATTATGTAGCAAATTAGCTCGAGATTTCTGAATACCCTGTGATCCCTTTGAAAGCGCTGGAGATGAAGTGGGTCAGCGTCTTTGGAGCAGGCTCATAAAGACGATCCTTTTGTCAGCCCTGGTCCCAAGCCCATTGAAGCCTGCTGGTCTGCCTTGATTGACTTGGATTAACAAACACCCGGAGCTGGCACTCTTCTGCATTTAACAGTGTGTTTGCAGGGTTTTCTCAGTCTGAGGGTGAACCAAGGTTATTGTAGAATTATGGTTTTTTGGTTAGAATAATTTTTAATCCTTATCAAACTACGGGCGACTTTTTTTTTTCTGCCTCAGAAAAGAGAGGTGATATTTTCCTCAAGGAGAGTGCAGGAATGGTTAAAGAAGATTAAAGTCTTTTCTACATGCTTGAGGTTTTCTGATGTCTGGTGGGAATTGCCAATGAAGCTTCCTTCCGATTTCACACTGTCAGGCAAACCCAGACCGAATGCAGGGTGACAACCTGCTTGAAAATAATTATCCATTGCCCTGGCTGCAGGGACATCCGGTACCTGATAAATGTGCTTTTACACATGTGTGCACACACAGTCTGTGTAAATGATTTTTTTCATAATTTTCTCCTTGCAGGGCTTGAAAGCTTCATCCTGCTTGTTTACTGAGTCACAAACATACCTTTTGAAAGGGCCTCTCTTTTAAGAGAGGGTATAAATGCACTGCTCTGGTGACTGACTGGCAGGATGCACGTAACGAAGGCTTGCCTTCTGAAGGGTGTAGATTTGGAATATCTCCATTAGCACTTCCATGGAGAGTGTGGCTTTCAGCTTGAATTTTTAATAGCTCTCCTTCCCCAGACAGACCTTTCAAGGTAATAAATATTAACCATACCATAGGTTAGTAGTAAAAAGATGTGGTTACAGTCCAAACACTGATAACATCAGTTTAGTTCTTAATGGGTGATGTTGCTGCCAGAATCGTCCGCTACCACTATTAATGGCTGAGGACTGAGCTGGCACAGAAAGAGGAGCTCCTGGTCAGGAGCCTGCTGCCAGGGGATAGGCTGTGGCAGAAGAACGTGGGCAGGTGGCTGCTCAGGGCTAGAGTGTGCTTCATTTGGAGTGCCATCAGAATGGGTTTCTTATGAGTGCTAAATTCCCTTTAAAGGCATTAAGGATCAGAACCCTGTTCTGAGGTGGTTGGGTTTTTGGGGTGGTTTTTTTGTTGGTGGTGGAGTTTTTGTTTGTTTTGTTTTGTTTTTTCAACCTGAGGAAGTAGTAAATTAATGGATACTTAGGCCTGATAAAACTGGCCAAACTAAAGCCCAGTACTTCATCTTCAGTGCTCTGTCCTCAGGACTTCTGAGAAAAGGAGAAATTATTTTTGGTTTAGTTTTGTTTTACCCATAGATTTGGTGACCAAAAGCTGTTGGCCCCAAATTTGGAGTTGCTAGTTGTCTAAACATGGGATTCTGGCATTGTGGGGCAGCAGAGAGCCAAACTGCCTTATTTCTTGGCATTTTATTGGTCAACAAAGTCACTCGGGAGCTGTTTTGCTGGGAATAATTTCTTTCTCTTCTCTTTTCACTGTCCTTTAATCCACGCCTCCTAACCATACACTGTTGCTGAACTGAATTAACTGGTTTAGTGAAGACAGTATTCTTTATGTCAAACAAGTCTGTCTGGTCCAGCTGTAGAGAACTGTAATTGAATTTACTGCATACACCCACGGAGACTTCTAGAGCAGCACCTTGCTGGGCAGATCAGTAATAAAAAAGGAAGATGTAAAACCAGGGATATTAAACCCCTTGTCATTACCATTTAAATACAGCTCCCCAGCACATTGTGCTTGCATTTCTTCTCCAAGCTCCCAGGGTCAGTTTCCAGAGGTTTTTCTCAGTTGTGTAGATGGGTCAGGTTTACAGCTGTAGGGAGAAAGGGGGGGGGGGTTGACTTGGCTGGCGTCTGTCTGAATGCCTGACAAATTGTGCCTGTCTTGCTGGAGCTCCTCCAGCTTTTGGAGCCCAGCTCCAGCAGGCCCTTTGACGTAGGTTTGTAGCCTATGGAGTTTGTCAGGGAAGAGCTGCCCTCTTGCAGTGTTACAGAACTTGCAATCCCTGTGCAGCCTGCTTAAACCTCATCCTTGGGCACATGAGGGTCCTGGTTCCTGCAGTTTCCTTTTGGCATGCATGAAGGGCCGGGCTCAACAGACCCCTGAGGGCAGCAAGAATATTCACTTGGCTGCAGCTAATCATCCTTGTGCTGTTTGCCTTTGAAATTGTTCCTTGCATTCAGGATAGACTTTCCCTGTCCTTGGGAGAATGATTTTGCCAGTTCCACTAGCCTGAATCGCCTTCAGTTCATAGAATCACAGAACAGTTTGGGTTGGAAGGGACCTTTAAAATTCATTTAATCCAACCCCCCTGCAGTCAGCAGGGTCATCTTCAGCTAGAACAGGTTGTTCAGAGCCCAGTCCAGCCTAACTCAGAATGTTTCTAGGGATGGGACATTTACTACGTGCCTGGGCAACCTGGGCCAGTGTTTCACCACCCTCAGTGTAAAAAGCTTCTTTGCATCTAAACTAAATCTACTTTCTGTAACTTATCATTTGGTGTCAGGAAGAAAAGAGCTTTGGGATAACTTCCTCAGCAGGATGGCATCTGAACAGCAGCCAAACTTTGAGCCAACAACCTCTGGCAGTCCCTTAGTTGAAGGGCAGCTGATGTAAATGCAAAACACTATTTTCCTTGCAAATGAACGGTTTGCTGATGAAATGTTATTATGCCCAGGGTTAGTCTGCAGCCTACTTTGCTTTGCAGCCATGGGCCCTTGCCACCTGCACCTCCCCACATGCTGGTTCAGTCCCACATAGAGCTTCCACAGTGAAGAGCTTGCTAGGTAAGTCGCTCTACTGCTTAGACCAAGCTTGGCCCCTGGTTATGAATCACAGAGGGTCCTTAACTCTTCCCACAGAGACCTGTAATCCATGGAGAGTTGGCACACAGGTAGTGTAGCACACAGAGATGTCCTGAGCTCTGGAAGGCAGGAGGAAGCTCATCAGAGATTAGTATGTGTCCTTGTCATGGTTTTCATCAAGCCTCTTATCAGACTGGTAGTGGTGTGTGGGAGGCTGGAGAGGGACTGGAGTGTTTCATGGGAAGGAAGGGAAAGACATATTCATGGATAAAAAGTTAAAATGCAGCCTGAGATGGTGGTGAGTGCTAAAACACATCAGTCCTTTTAGTGTACTCATACTATTAACCTCCTAAAAGCTCTAGTTTTCCTGAGAATTCATTTGGCATGGGGTCAAGCAGTGTCCTTAAGACAGACAGATCTGTCTGTGGCTCAAGGAGACAGAGTTATCACAGCTATAGCTTATTGCAGCAACAGAATGGCAAACAACCTACATTGCCCAATACATTTAGGTAAATCTAATGGGAGGGTTGAGGAAGGTAGCAAGATTAGCTTGACAAAGATTATTAGTTGCTAAACAGACTTTTCAGTGTTTCTTTCAGTCCTAACACACAATGAACTGCTCCACCCAGGCCCTTTCCATTTGCTTCATGGCTCAGTTGATTTTGATGAGTTTATTGTGAAGCAAGATTTATGGACCTGCAGGAAGGAATCAAATGAAAAACTTCCGATCCTTGTGTTCCCACAGAGGAGCTCTCCTGTGCCCCGGTAAAGGGGTTGGGTGAGGGATCCAGCTTTCAGGCCCCATGTCCTCTTTGCAGCGAGAGGTGCAAACAGCTCTGCAGATCCATCTCTCATTGTCTGTTTCTTGAGCAAGGAAAGTGAGAGCACTTGGCTTCCAAACCTTATAAAAGGAACTTCATTGTTTTACAAACTTCTAGATTATTTTCTTTTTTTCCTGTATGGAGTGCCATGTTTTTAAGCTCTTCTGGGCATCCAGAGAGCCAAATGGTTCAGGCAACAGCATCCTTCCATCAGCAGGAGTTTTAGAAAAATGCTATAAATCATGAGGTTCAGAACAAAATCACAACTGCTGGCACCAGTTTAAGTGGTGCAGCTCTGTCTTCCCTCTCACTTGCCCCATGGCTGGGTTTTTTTGCAGGAGGACAGAAAGGTTTGTGTAAGGGAGGAGGTCTGGCTGCAGGACACTGTTCCTGCAGGATCCTGCTAGTTGGGTTCCTCTTGAAACCGTGCCGGCATTTTCAGCCTGCCATGGCCCTGAAAGGGTTTGCATCTCATCTATTGGCAGTGGCTCTGCTGTCAGAAAAAAGCAAATCCTGATGGCCGCTGAAAGAGCAGATACGCCCTGTGTTTCAACATTTGAAACGAGGCCCATCAATCTGAAACTCTTCCCTGTTCCCCGTGCCAACAGCTCCACTGATAACTATGCTCCAGCAAGAAAAGAAATTGCTTTTCCCCTTGCTTGTCAGCCCAGTGTTGGGAGACTCCCCCACATCTTCCTTTTCATGCTGGAGGTGCTGCACTCATCTCCGTGACCTGCAAGCATCTGCTTCCCTGGTTTTCCGCTTGGTTGCGTCTCTGTTTAGACACTGCAATGCCCTGTCCCACATACTAATTACTGACTTCTGGCTTCTCGGGAGCTTGATTCATTCTGGCACATTTTCCCATGTGAAACTGGACCTAGAGCCTTGGAAAATATCTTAATGGACATCAGAGCAAGTCTGAGTTTAACCCCAAGCTGCCTGCTGTATCTGAGCTAAACGGCGCCTCTTTCAGGCTGCGAGTGTGGCAGTGTGAGCCCTCCTCCCGAGGAGCGCTTTGGTTCGCCTGACACGTGGGCAGCCCTGGCAGGGGTGGGCATTGCTCGGGGACAGGCGGTGTTTGTGCTGGCACTGCCTTATCTCGGCTCTCCTGGCCGTGCTCTTACTGGTGTGATTGCAGCAAGTATAAGAAAATGCCTTTTCCTTTTCTTATTGTAAAGCTCTTGCCATTTCTCACAGGAGCAGCCTCTGTTCAGGGCTTGCTGCTGCCAGGTCCTCTGGAGGGACAGCATCCTCAGCTCTCACTGGTTTCAACAGCTGCTCTGGCGAGACCAGACCTTTGTGGACTTGGGCTTGCAGTCTCTTGAGGCTGCTGGTTTCCTTCAGAGGTTGTAGCTTGTTCTGCCTCCTTGGTAGTGCAGAGGAACAAATGTTACCAGCTTTGGGCACTGACTTGTCTGGAAGAGAGAGCCTTAGTAAGGCAGTCTGGGGAGTTTTTGGATAGACAAGGTTTAGAGGAGTTCCTGTTCAGCATTTCCTGTCTTGCCCCTTGAGCTGATGATTTCTGGAGTGTCTTCCACCCTATTGCACTCGGTGTAGTTTTGCAAAGGAGGTTTGTGTATTTGTAGGCAGAACAGAGACCACTTTCTGCTGCCCAGGGGAGCTGGCAAACCTACCTCTTGGGTGAGAGTGAGCTGGTTGTGGGGCATAGGTACCAGGCTGAAACTTGGAATAGCTGTCGTTGATGCCATGGTGTGCAGGGTATGACTTACATGCCCGTGTTGTCTCACCACACCTCTCTACACCTCAGTTTCCATGTGATGGACAGCGATTAAAAGCCATTTCTTTCCCTTTTCTTTCTCTGCTGGTCCTTAAGCATTTTTTGAGCAGGGAATGGCTTTTGCTGTGTTTGGTAACTGATCTTTGATTCAAAGGGTTTTGTCCTGAGTGTTGCCAGCCTATAAATAAAAGTCTGGAATGGCAGGGCTGTGGTGGAGCAGGCGGGAGGGCCCCCAGCACAGGGGCTGCCTGGGCTTTCTTCTCCTTGCAGTAATTCTACCTGTCAGCCCTGATTAACTCAAAGGTTTGGCAGGAAGGGAGGATTTCCCTCTTTTCCAAATGAATATATTAATTGCCTTTTTCTGAAGTGAGCACAGAGGAGCAATCCTGACTCAAGCTAGAAGTCATTTCATTGGGGTACTGAAGATAAGTAAATACATCTGACCTCTGTGTAATTTAAGACTCTTTTCTTAACCTACCTGCCTCTCCTGAAATACAAGTTCTGCTCCTGTCGAATGTGTTAGGTTCTGGTGACTTCAAGCACAAACCAAGGGACACAATGTAGCCCTCCAAACCTTGTCGTCCTCAGAGTGCTCAGGTCTCAAGCTTCTGTTTAGATGTGCCTGATGAATTGCAGCAGCCAAAATTCATCTTCAGCATAGTCATCTCTTAATGGCTCAACCTTTTCACTGCTGCATTTGAGTCACTTGGTGAAATTCTGCTGGAATTACCATAAGGTGTTCAGTTCCCATCTCAGCCTGATGGCTGGTTTGATACCTTTGGCATATGAGAAATTATAAATAAGTTAATTATACACTTAGCAAAATAATTGGTGCTGGATGAATCTTTTTCCAGTTTCATGATACTTTATAAGTAACAGAAATGGAACACCTGGAATGAAATTTGCCAGTTTTTCTTTCCCTTCCTCTTCTGCTCGGAGGTCTGGTTGAACCTCTTTCAAATTCCAACCATCAGATATGCTTTGATCAGATTTAAGAAGCTTTCACAAGCTCTCCTGTGTCTTGAATAAAAATTGCATTTGTGACTTCCTACAGAATTATTGCCAGTATCTTTCTGCTAGTATTATTTGTATTTAAAGTTCTAATTACGAAGGGATGCTATTTTTCCTGTGTTCCTGTTTGGATTGTCGTATCTTTCGAGCTTCATTTTCACTGTTTCATTTCTATTCGATGCAGTTTTACCATATGTCCAATCCTAAAGTATTGCATGTGAAGTCCTTGTGTTTTGCCCCAGAATAAGCTGCCTTTTAATGCTCAGTGACATTTTTTGTGATGCACAAAGCACCCATCTACTTCATGGGGTTGCTTTGAATCATCCTTGTTAAATTTAAGGATAGTAAAAATTCTCATCTCAGCTGTATTGAAATTAGATGGAGTCACAGGATTTAGCTCTTACGCATTTTCAGTGTGCTTATTGGTTTGGGGCCTGCAGGAATTTAAGCAAATAAGATTTCTGCCTGTGTTTTGGTTGCAGAGCAACATAGGGCACTACTGGAGGCAGAACAACCACCACAGTCCCTGCAGCAAGTTACTGAAAGTGCTGGGAGGAGCTGCCTGCTTTACCTCTGTCCCCCCTTCTCTGCACCCAGCTCTGCCCAGAGAGGTGCTCTGCAGCCTGCCTTTGTCTCTGTTCCTAAATCCCATAGTTCCCATGCTGGAACCAGCTGGGAACTGTTTTGGCAGCATGTTTATGAGTCTTAAAGTCTCCCATCCCCATGGTGCAAAAGCTGACCTTGTGTCTGTGATTCAGTCTTGTTTCCAAGCTTTCTGTAGGGTCTCTTGTTCCTGACCAGTTTTCTTTCATCAGTTCTTCTGTCAGCTGCTTGCTCTATTTTCCTCCTGACTTCTTTCACATTCTCTAGCAATCCCCTGTTGTGGCCTTTATTCTCCCTGTTTCAAAGCCTTAGTTCTATGTCCAGCATGATACTCAAATCTTCTTTCTGCATCCCAAAATATCATGTTCAGCTCCCTTCGTAATGGGCCGAAGTGTTCACTGTATGTGAGCTGATGTCATATCCACAAAACATTTTGCTGCTATTACTAAGAGAAAAATATCAGCAAATCAACAATTCCAGGGAAAATCTGCCTGTAGGTAATGGGGGACCTTAAAAGTCTCAAGTGAAGCACGAGTTTGTGCATTTGATGCTTTGCTTGGGAGACAATGAGAAATAAATGTAAAATACAGGGATTTTAAGTTTTTCATAAGAAATGTAAATAATAATTAAGAAAAAAACCCACTCTTGTTTAATTGCAGTGCAGGGCTTTCAGGTTCCTTTAGAGTTGGAAAATACTGTTCAATTTATCAAGTAAAGATATCAGAGTTTGATCTACCTGTTAATATTTCACCTTCATTTGACACAGAGAAGTAAAATTCTGTGTGGTCCCCTCTGTCCTTGACTCAAGTGGGAGCTGCACACTCACAATATCAACCAGGACTCTGTAAGCGTCAAGCTGTGGTTTTGGTTTTCTTTTCCCAGTTACTTAAAACCATGTGGAATTTTTCTTTCTAGGCCCTCCATCTGCTCCCCAGAACCTGATTTCCAATGTCAATGAGACATCGGTGAACTTGGAGTGGACTGCCCCCCAGAATAAAGGTGGTCGGGAGGACATCTCCTACAACGTGGTATGCAAGAGGTGTGGTGCCGGCGACCTTAGCCGCTGCCGGTCCTGTGGCAGCGGTGTGCACTTCAGCCCTCAGCAGAATGACTTGAAGACCACCAAAGTCTCCATCACTGACCTCCTGGCACACACAAACTACACCTTTGAAGTCTGGGCGGTGAATGGAGTGTCCAAACAGAATCCTAGCCAGGACCAAGCTGTGTCGGTCACTGTGACAACTAACCAAGCAGGTAGGAGCCTAAGCACAAACACTCTGCCTCTCCTCGGCTTGTTTTTAGGAAATCTGTGATTTCCGTTGCATTTAGCACTAGCAAATGAATGCTTAACTGGGTCAAACCCTCGTTTTCTGGTTGTTTGTATGGATAGTTTAGATTCTTTCAAGCTGGGAAAGCAGAGGGTTTGATTCCTGTGGCTGGGAGCAGAGCTGTGCTGCAGCACGCTGCAGGGACACTGGGAGGCATTCTGCAGAAGCAGAACAGCACGGCAGCCCTGGCTGCTGTGTGAGGGCTGAGCCTGGGCCACTAGCAACTCTGCCTTTTGTGGGGGAGACCCTCCACAAGGGCATGAAGATACCTTTGATGTTTACAGAGGGCAAAATACTCACTGGGGGAGCACAGGGTTTTGTTTCCGTCGAAAGAGCACTGTGTAGTGTTCAGAAAGAAAAGTGAGTGGGTGCTTGCTTGCCTGCCTGCCTGCTGTCTTCTGCAAATTCACAGAATCTAAGAATTAGTGATGGGGTTTGTGAGGAATACCTGAAGATCCAGCTCCCTTGCTAAAGCAGGGTCACCCAGAGCAGATTGCACAGGAAAGAGTCCAGATCCTATCTCACTGATAAATAAACACCTCCTTAACTGCCACTAACTACGTTTCAATTGATCAGAGCTGGCATGAAGATGAGCTTTCATCTTCCTGCTGGCTGATTTTTGCATGCCACTCATCTGGGAGAGTGCATTACTATTTCATACCCGATTATTTCACACACCCTAGGCAGTGATGCTCTTCAGTCGTGCTTGATCTAGTGCAGGCTGCCGCAGCATACTGCAGCTCAGTTTTGATCATCTGTATGATTTTATTCTGTAATTACATGAAAACCTTCCTTGTTTGCAGCTAGCACAGGGTTCCAGTGCAATTTTTAACGTAGTGCACAAAATTATATACATTTGAATATGACACCCTTCTACATGCAGATGAGATACCCAGACTGTCAGACTGTCTCCAAGACTGTCAAACCTGTTGTTGCCTTGCTCACAGTGCTGATTGCCTTCAAGTCCCACAGATGCTGCAAGCGTTCACTACTTCAGAGGGTAGCTTACAGGCTTATCAGTTATCCTTCTACTTGTTGTGTATGGGATAATATTAATTGTGGCAGTGTTTCAAACTCAAAAGTGATTAACTCGTTTTCTTCCATCTCCACAATTAACATTGTGTATTTTGCTAGTACTGGACTATATAAATAGCTTGAATTGCAGTATTTGACTGGTTTTGAATTCCCAGCATGCATAGTCCAACTGTACACATTTTTAGCTGCACTCCAGAGCACTTCACTATTAACAGTGGGAGACAGAGTCAACTTTGCAGTGACAGTTACAAGCAGAATTGTTAAATCTACGCTGAAGCTCCTTTAAAAGTCTGCTCCGGTGTGTTTTGTTCTTTACATGTAGAGTTGACAGCATCCCTTCTAAATTATGATTCAAAAATTCAAACTATCACTTTGCCTAGTGAAAAGGCCACTAATAGAGAGCAGGGGCTATTCCAGAGCCTTGGGAGAATGCTGTCATACACGGTATGAAAAGAGAAGGCTGAGAACAGCAGCAGGGATAGTGTTTTTGTGCTGTGAAAGCCCAGCAAAGAGTATTTCTGACTCATTTTAGCATGTGTAAGGATTAGAGGATGCATACATGCATGAATAAGTGAGTGGGATCCATCTACCGTGTGAAAATTCTACCATCTTCTGCTTTAATATGCAAACCAAAATCTGATTGAATATGCAAATAAGAATTGATTTTGTTTATTATCCATGAGTAGCAGTTCGTTCACGTCAGGCAATTTGTATTTTTGCCAACATTTCCAATTTAGAAACATGCCCAGTCTATCAAATGCTTCAGAGGGCCGGAGAAAAACTCTGCTGGTACAAATGGAAATTAACTCTGAGGTGTCGGTGTTCTCCGTTCTTCATTTGACTTTGTGCGTTCTGCCGCAGCGAGTGTTTAACTAGAAATGTGTGGCCTAAACCTACAGATCGCAGCTGAGATAAATAGTCCTTACAGATGCAAATACCCCCATTGATTTCGGGGAAGCTGCTTGCCCGAGTAAAGGTTTGTTAAGTTGGACCCTTGGGTTTTACAAGTGCTGATCTGTTTAATCATTGTCAATGTGCATCTGGGGTGCATTTAAATCCTTGTGCCACTCATTTTCTTTTGCCATATTTCATTTTATAATGAAAGAAATCATGTCGCAACAGGGCACGGCCACAAGGCTGGGGTTTGATCCTGCACTTTTCTTGCACTAATTTAAAGGCACTTTGGATTCTTTGCAGCAATTTCTTAATCCAGATTGGAGCCAAGTTCCTCCTTTAACAGCACTCTTTTTTTCCTGTTTTGCTAATAAAAATGAAACTGCCAACACTGAAAATGTGTAAATGACTTTATGGCTTTGCTGTCTATGCTTGTGCTTTCCAATATTTGATAGGGGAAAAAAAAGTGCTGTTAATGTAGTTCTTTAGATATGAGAAGTGCTTTTGGGTCGTTGCCTAGGGAGTCTGCTGGAATTGTTTGCAGGAGGTGCATCTTTGAGTTAAATTCAGCAGCGTTGGGTGTGCAAGGGAGCAGAGAATCCTTCCTTTTAGCAGCACTCTTAAATCGACCTTCCAAATATGCAACCATATAATCAGAATAAAATACATAGACATTGTAGAGCATGGCTTTGGATATCCTATTTGTGTGCTTGCTCACATTGATGCTAGCCCCTCTGGAAGAAAGTGTGTGTTTAGAGATGGACAGAAAGCAATGAGAAATCAGTTACTGGTATATCCCGCACAAATTGAAGCAATGTGTTGCAATGACATAAAAGGTGTGGTTGAAAAGCACAGGTGGGTTTGTATTTGCTTTTACCATTTTATTCTTGGAGATAATGAAATATGCCAGTTTATCCCCTTTGTGTAGAAACTCTTCAGCTTCCAGCACTGTAGAAAAATGTTTAAATGAAAATAAGCTTTTGCCATTCAAATCGGGATCAAAACCCTGTGAAATGCTTCAGTGCTGTGAAGTAAGAATTTTGAGTGTTGAATTCAGCTCACTCTTCCACATGTTTAGTATAATAATTTTTTTTGAGATGAGAACCTGCACTGTTTTGCCATATAAGATTCAAAAGAAATTAAACCAGTGAGGAATGGGATAGTGAGCTGTTGAAACTTGAAGCTAGTGCCCATAGCACTGGGAAATGCTGATATCAAGGGTCTCCACCAGCAGTGGTGCCTTGTGTGGTTTTCAGTTGAAATCAGCACTCTGTCTTCTAAAAATGTTAAATGACTTGTGGAAGAGATGCAAACCAGCAATGCTCGTGCTGTGCTGCTGGCAGAAGCTCATTTCAGGGGGAAACTCAACCAGGTAGATGAATAGCTCAAAAAAAAATCTTGGGCTCCCTTTTATTTTTATTTTTCCGCTAAGAATAAGGCTGTGAAGCCACTCAAAATTAAATCTCAATAAAAAGAGCTTGTTCACAGCAAGCAGAAAGCTTTTGGGGTTGTTTTGAAGAGACACTCAACAGTTTCTGTTTTTATTAATGATCGCAATAGTGCTGTTTTGATCTCTAGCCTGCCAGCCAGGTTCACTGCTATGTGCATGTTTGAGGGGGAAGTACCACAAGGACTGATGCTTTCTGTTTGTAAGGCAGTGTGAGGAGAGGAAGAGCATACACAAGCTCTAAATGAGATTTAACATCCAAACTTGTTATGCTGCTTGCTCGGTTCCTTGCTTTTTGTTTGTGTTTTATGAGGGATGGGTGTCCTCCTTGCTCCTTTGCTTTGTTGGAGTTGAAAGGGTTGGTATTTCTGAGTAAACAGGCTGCCTGCTGATTTGTTACCTTGTTAGGTTACCTGAGGCTCAGCGTTGCCTTAAGTGGGCCAGCACAGCTAGATGGAGGGAGGATGTGCCAATTAGGATGAAAATACAGTATAAATAAATAAACTTACTCTTTCTCCCATTGCATCAGGCTGAATGTTTTCAAGATGCCTATATTCAGGATCAAGAACTAATCTTCCTTATGAATATCTCAGGCTCTCAATCCCATTTTTCCCCTTTCTCTTTTTGCTCCTCTCCCCAACTCCTTTGTCTCTGATCCCCACACCTTGCCTGTCTGCCTGTCTGTTCGCTTGTCTCAGAGCTGCTTCATCTTGGAGACAGTGCAGTGTGGTTGTCTCTGCTGCTATCCTCCCCCCTCTTTTGTATGCTCCCCTGGTCCCTCAGCATCACTCAGAGCCCTGAGGTAGTTCAGCATCCATCGCCAGGCAGGAGCTAAAATGGGTCACGGTGCCACCAGGACTTGAGCAGCGCTGAAAATACACATGTGAATCCAGTATTCAGCTGGGACAGGCTGAGTGTGGTGGCAAAACTGTGATGAACCCGAAATACTGACGTACACTGAAGGGAAGAAAAATCTCAGCTTGGTTTTGTTTAGCCTTTGTCTGTGTTTGTTGTTTATGTGCTTAATTCCATTACTGAAAGGGGAAAAAAAATTAATCTGAAACACCAGATCCTTTGAGTGTTGTTGTGTTTTAAGTTAGAAATGGTGAGGAGGAGGAAATAAATGGGGAATTACTTGCTTCTAGATGACTCACAAGTTCTTCTGGCCTTTTTGGTAAGGGAATATACATTCCCATTTTGCATTTCAGTGGGTCATCTTTGAAAGCCCACGTTTGCATTCAAAGGCTGATTAGCATTCCTCACGTGTTGTACAGCACAGCACAGAAAATGCATATAAGGCCTCACATTCTGCCGGCGTGGTTTAGCCTGTGCGGCGCTCGATGCGCCAGCAGTAAAAATTCCCGGGCAGACATTGCCCTTGGTCAGTGTGCCCTCCTCGTATTGACAAAGTAATAGTTGCTCAGGCAGATCAAAAGCAGCACATGCCACGTCCAGGAAAGCAAAGGTTCTCACTATTTTCTTTTCATTGTGCTGCTTCCCTGGATATTTATAACCTCTCTATGCAGAGTTGCTCGGTAGTGAAACATCAAAAGATATTGTTAAGCTGATTTCAGTCGCAGAGCTTTCCTTGGGTGACTGCATGAATACCCTCAAACTACAGCTGCAAAATAAAATTAACAGGTACTCTGAAGGTCGATCGATCCATCTGATTCTCTGAACTCTGTCGTGTTCTCTGAGTCTAGCCCTGGTTTCAGTATAAATAACAGTGAATCATTTCAGTTTGCTGAGAGCGAACATAACATTTTTGACTTTATGTGGTGATATTTATGTGCATGTTGAGAATCTTATTGATAGGTGAAAGAAATTAATGTTGCTCTCAAATGATCTGTAGCTGTTCAGACTGCTCTTTTTTTAATGCAATCCTGATGGTGAGCTGTTGTGTTGAAACGTGATTTTGAAAAGCTGTACAACCCCAAGGAAGACCTCATCTCCAAAGAGCTGGGGATCTTGAGGACAGGATTCATCATACAGTTGCAAAATGGTTTCACAGGCTCTCTGAAATAGCATAAGCTGGCAAAATAAGTAAATTTTCTCTTCTAACATCAACTGTCTCTAGTGTCTGCTAAGGATATGTGGAGGCCAACACAGGTTTCTGTTCACGGCTGCTGATTGTCCAATGCAGCTCTCTGTTGGGGTCCTTCGGATGATGTGATGATGGGGTGGTGGCTGGTGAGGATTAGGGCATTGTGGAGGGCAGGCTTAAGGTGCTGGGGCAGGCTGTTTCTAGGGGAGTGTTTTGTTCCAGTTGGAAAGTGATGAGGTTTGCAGTGAGTTGGATGGTCCAACATGGAAGTTGTGAAGGTGGGTGAGCTTGTGTCTCTGTCCAAGCATGCTGGACACAGCAATGCCTGCATGTAGCCTTCCCAGATATCCAGGAGTCAATTCAATTCTGTTGTTCTTCAAAGTCTCTGCCATAAGCATCGTCCCACCCTTTCCAGTTACTTGTTCCCTGTGGCCAAAAGATACAAATACCCTATTCCAGGAGTCCTTTTATAGGCACACAAACCCAGGAGGAAACTCGTGCACGTAGCTGGGTGTGTATAAACACTCACAGAACCCTGGCCACCCAGTTCCCCTAGGCCTGCTTTACAATAATCTCTTAGCAAACATCTGGATCTGTGCCAGATGTCCAGAGCATGGAGGGGTGTATATGATGCTTCTCACTGTTGCATTCCTTTTTTTTTTCCCCTGCAGAATGGTAGGGTAATAGAAAAGGGGAGTTGCAAAGGGGTGGTTTTATTTTGCTTTAGAGGTATTTGTGCTAAGGATGATGGATCAGTAGTCTCCTTGTTCCTCAGATGGAACTGTCGGGCATGAATTCAACAGGGAAAGAGATTCAAAACTAGTAAGCAGGGACTTGAACAAGGAGTGATCAGTGAGCGTGACACTCCGAGTGATTTGTTGCAGCATCTTGCAGAATTCCAGGCTAATTATATGCAACTTTCTCGTTTTGAATCTAAATCAGTGTGGTTTCTAAGGCTTCACTTTATCTGCCAGATACAAGTAACAGTTCCTCCCACCTCCCTGTACACACATTTTCAAACAGAAGGGTTGGAACGTTGTCAGCTGTTGCGGTGTTTCCCCTGCCCTGGTCGGTGAGGTGACCTGGCAGGTTGTGCAGGACAAGGACCTGTCTTGCTCTTTCCTCGCTTTGCTTCTCCAAAAGAGTTGAGATTTGGCTTCTGCTGTCTGAATACCTGGATGGAAGGGAGTTACTGCGAGGACTTCTGGAGCAAAACAAATAATGACTTTTGGGAAACCACAAGCCTTTTGAACAGAAACACGGTGGGAAATACAGAGAGAGAAGTGATTCCAGTGCAAGAAATCTGGGAATTTCATGGGAGCAAATGCTTTGGGAATGCTTTTCGATGGGCAGATCTCAGAGTTGAGTGTGAGGTTTCTCAGACCCTCAGAGATACTGTGTGTCAACTGCTGTCACTGTGTGTGTAAGATAATGTTTTTGAGTAAGGAGCTTCTCCAAGGCGGCAGATGCAAATGGGAGTTTCTTATTAACAACTCTGTGTCGCTGCTCAGGCTTTAACTGATGGTCTGTAATAAATGACTCGTCCCATGCATACGTGCTCCCTTCTTACAAACAAATCTGGGAAAACTATTGTTAGGAGGGATTAAATTTTATTTTAAGGTAACTACAGCTTTCCACAAATAATAATGAAATTAACAACTGACTGCTTGCTGGCAAAGCTGCCTGCACCACCCATTTCCATGAATTTGTATTCAAGGTGGGGGATACAAGTCTTGGTCAGAAGGGAGACCAAAAAAGTAGTGCTTTCTAAAGATCCTTAGTAAATAATCAGCTTCAGGGTTCAGTGAACAGCTTAGACGAGTTGCTTGTCAGAGCTGAGAAATAATTGCAGCATTTAAGTAAGAGTTTGGTCACATTTTTGAAAAGATCTCAGGGTTTGCTAGGAAAAATGGGGGGGGGGGGGGGGGGGGGGGGGGAGGGAGGTAGGGGTGTGGAAACCAAAGTGTTTTATTTCAGGACTGAGTAGCTTTGACTATATTTAAATGACACTAAATTATTTGTAGGAGGCATCAAATTGGGTCAAATTCTGGTCTCAGTGATGTTGGTACAGATGAATAGTTACCCAACTGACAGAGGTGAAGCTGCAGAGGTCCTGCAGTTTTTATTTGCTCTGAACTAACTGCATGTTTCCTTTCACTGACATTTCACATCCATGAAACTTGCTGTCCTGTCTGAACCCTTTCTTCAACAGCTGGCAAGGAAATATTGTCATGCGGAAGGAGATTCTGCCCAAGAATGTTTGTGGCTTATCAAATGTTTAGATTGGCTTCTAAATTTTCTTGTTGTTGCAGCTAACTAAATTAATTGGGAAGCAGCCAGAGAGACAGCAGAGTCCAGTCTGGAGTTGAGCAACAATAAAAGGCTTCGGAGAACTTTATCAAAGCTTCCATTAACCCCCTGCTGATGTCCTCAAATGAGATTTTTTTGAGGGAGTGGAAGCACAAAAGCTGGACTGCACAACTGCCCCTGTGTGTCCATTCAGAGGCTTGAAACCCGTACAGTTACTAATTAAAATGCCATACAGAGTAGCACAAATAAACATCACTAGTCCCTGAAGCCTGAAGTCCTTGCACTGGCTTGTAGTTCGGGGGCAGGATGCTGAACTGACCCCAAGGGTGGGTAAAGCAACCCTCTTCGCTTCAGATATTTCACAGCTCCTGATACAGGGACAAAGTATGTCAAGTCCATCCATATACATGAAGTCATGCTTCCAAAGTGCCATTTCAAGGTGGCCTGGTTTTGGTTTTGTTGGGGTTTTAGTGTTTGTTGGTTGGTTGTGGGGGGTGGTGTTGGGGGCTTTTTGTTGGGTGTTTTGTTATTTTGGTGTGGTGTGTTTTTGTTTGTGGTGGGGGTGTGTGGTGTTTGAGTTTTGGTTGTGTTGGTTGGGTTTTTTTAGTGTTGCAGTAAACCAGGAGGGCTAAATAGAGCTGTGGCACGCCTGCTGGATCTCTATAATCATGTTTGCCAGCTTTTGGTGGCCATCAGAATGCTGAGCACACGAGTGAATACTGCTCCTTTCATTGAGAAATGTCACTTCACATTTAGCCCCACGTGTGAACGGGTGTGCAGGGAGCCCTTTATTATCATGGCAGGGCTCCAGTGGGCTTCCCCTCCCAAACAAAGCAGGCAAATGCATAGCTTCTCTCTGCATCTACTTGAAGGATTTCATGGCGTCACCTTCAATTAAGGTAATCTGCCTTCACTACTAAATTCAAGAAGCAGAGTCCCAGAACTCTTAGTAAGGCACTCTGAGAATGGGTTGGGTCTCACTGAAAGTTACCAACTGGCAACAACAGAAGTTGATCATGATTTTGGATTTATCTTTTAAAATCTAATCTAGAGAGAGATGAGACCCTCAAACATTAGCATTTTATTCCTCTGGTCATTTATATGTCAAATCATCCCTTATGGAAAAGTCCTATTGTTAATTTAAAGGAAATTACAACTTTTGTCTCGGCTGTATGAACTGTTCCTGCAGAATTTATTAGAACTTTTATCTCTGCTATCAAATTCTATTGCCTAGTCCTAAAAAGACAATTGACTGATTCCTTTTTATATTTTTTTTTTCTTTTATGGAATACTTCTACAGTTCCATAAAACCTCTTTTGGTTTTGTCTGCATTAAAACCCACTGAGAAGAGCCGTGGATTATTACAAACAGAAGAACCTTTAAACTGCAATCTGTGGATATAAATGTCTTTCTGTTCCATAGATCACGGCAGACTAAAAGGAAGGCACTGAAGTTTTTAATTAGCTTTTTGTTACTTTTAATTTCCTCTGTGCCATTAAATGGTCCTGTCAACAAATAATAGCAGTGGACAGTTTTGCCTAAGCCAAATAGGGAGGTAGAGCATGCTGGGAGAGATGTCATGTACAGATTGAGTTTGGTGTGGTGTCTATTTATTTTAGCAAACAAATAAAGGCATGATCTGAAGACAACCCACTACAAGGGCTCCCTGGGAAGATTGCACTTGTCTCGATAACATACTGCATTCCTTAAATCTGTCCTCGGAATCAGTCTCCATTTATCTTTCTTAGGATGAAAGGGAATGCAGATGGAATGGCTGCAGCCTCCCTCCTAGTTTATCAGGGTATTGTGCGTGCACATCAATAAGACAAAGTGACTGGAATATGGAAGTGGCTGAGTGTTAAATCTTGCAGTGTTCTAGCTCCCCAGGCACTCTGGGGCAGAGCAGCCAAGGGGAGTCCTCCAGGAGCTACAGAGGTTTGTGGGCTTTCCAGTGTTACTCAGCTGTGATGTGCACACCTGGCAGGGCCTTTCCAAGAGCGTTGCAGCTCTTTGTCTTTGTTAAGGTTAAAATGGCAATTAGGGAAGTGCTGGGAAGAACTGATTTGAAGAGGGTGGACTGGGCTCAAAGGGAGGCTTGAGCACTGCTCAATCAAAGGTTTGTCTTTAACCAGGGAATATTTGTGTCGATATTTGTTAACCCAACAAGCTGTGAACATTAGGTGTTAGAGGGGCTCTGTATCACAGGAATTTCCTACCTAGTGTTCAGTCTGATCCTTAATGGAAGTGACCAGCTTTGTCTGGATCAAATGAGAAGAGAGTTGAAGTTTTGCATCAGTTGATGACCAAATGGAATTAACATCAACCCTATGAACCTTACAGTGAGGAGAGATACAGCATCAAATAGTGCTTTGCATGCTGTTGGAAGGAAGGAATAAATCTTGGATGGCAGGTTTTGAATGAAGATGGTATTTTTCCTTACAGTACCCAGCCTATGCATTTCTGGGTTCCCTCTGGGGTCCTAGTCTTGGTGGGGAGGAATGACCTGCTGCAGAGATCTTCTCATCGGGAGCTGCCACGGGGTCTTTATGTCCTCTTGCCAATCTAGAACTGATCATGATGGCTCAGTCTCAGAATACAGACCCACCTTTGCAATTGCTGAGCTAGTTTGGGATTAAGGGGAGACTTTATTGCTCTCTACAACTACCTGAAAGGAGGTTAGGAATTGATCTCTTCTCTCAGGTAACAGGACATGAGGAAATGGCCTTATGTGCCATCAGGGGAGGTTTAGGTTGGATATTAGGAAAAATTTCTTCACTGAAAGAGTGCTTAAACCCTGAAGCAGGCTGCCCAGGGAAGTGGTAGAATCACCATCCCTGGAAGTGTTCAAAAAACATACAGATGTGGTGCTGAGGGACATGGTTTAGTGGTGAACTTGGCAGGGTTAGGTTAACGGTTGGACTTGATGATCTTGGAGGTTTCTTCCAGCCTTAATGAGTCTATGCTTTTATGATTATTGTTTTTACAGGCTTCCCCAGCCCGTAGCTCAGTGCTCCTGCAGACACTGAACACGGCTGGGTTCTTTGTACAACTCTTTGCAACCTCATGGGCTTGATTTTGTTATTTATTTTAGGATTTGATGTTGTTCCTACTGTGTAATGGTGCTTGCACTGCACAGGAAACTTTGCCAATTATCTTTCTGACTGTGTTCCACCGAGGCAGCCACCTTTAATATTTAATTGCTTATTCCATTTGGGTTTTTTCCCCCTAATTGACACAGTTTTTTAGATGAATAATGCACTAGTTCTCAGTATCCAGCATAAAAGCAAAATAATGAAACCCCTTTGTAAGTTTAATTATGTGCCATCTATGATGTAATCTGTTGCTGACATCATGAACTAAGACTTTAATTTTAAGGTTTATGTGTTTCAGGAAGCTCAGGACTCTTCCCCAGTTTGTCCCCCATTATTATCAAGCTTCAGGTAGTTTTGCCTTTTGCAGCCACACTGTGTGCAGAATGTTTTCTTCTCTCTCATTGGGTCTATTAATGTTTTTTAATTTCCTGAAGAACTCTGCCTGTTGCAGATGAAGGAAAGGGAGCTTAATTCTGTTCTAGTGAGAGGACTTGCCAGAAGAGCTCAAAGTGTAAGATTTAGGTGTGCTGCAGTTCAGCTTTTCCAAAAGCACAGAGTGAAGTAGAGGAGCTTTGGCCGTCTTGCAGTGTCTGGGAAGCCCTGAGGATGTCCCAAGTGCTATCACACCAGTGTCCTTCACAAAGTACTACTAATCTGAGCCCAGAAAACCTAAGCCTTGATTCCGTTTCAAGAGTTCCTCAACATCCTGACGGCAGAGATGATAGCATGTTGAGTCCATCCAGCCTTTCTTTGTGCAGCAGGTAGTTTGCCAGAGGTGTAGCTGCATGCTTTGAATATCAACTACAAGTACAATTTAGAGGCCTTCCAGCTGAAAGGTACCTGTGTAAATGCACATTTTCTGCTCCAGCCTCTTCTGTTTGATGGAGCTGAAAGTAAAGAAAGGTGAAGTTCCTTAGCTTTGGTGGCTTCAAAACCAATTGTTCTTCTCAAGAGTTGAGATGGCAATCGTGATTGGTTTCTTTTTTGGGGGCTGGGGTGGTGATGGTGGTATTCTATTATTTTTTGTTGTTGTTGGGTTATTCCTGGGGTTTGACTCTTCTGGGTGGTGAAGATGGTTGAGGCTGAGGGCTGGGTTGGCCACTGTGTATGTGACAGATACTCTTCTTTATGAATTCCTCTCCCTTCCCAAAGAGAATAAGGGAGAGACTGATGGCTTGGGAAAGACAACCAAACCAGCTTTAATGGGAATAACACCAATAAAATAAAATAGATGCAAATAGACACAAACCAACATCAAACCCAACCCCCTGATGGTAATGACATCACCCTCACCACTGATGCTGTGGGCAGGCACTGTAACCATCAGCGCTCTCACTGCTAGAAGCAGTCTCTGTCTGTGAGAACATGCAGTGAAATTCAGAAAGTGCTGTGGCTGAGAAATCAAATCCCTGAACTGAATTAGCTCTCTTCCAGCTCAAACCAGGGCGTGGGATCAGGAGGGCATGTCTGAGACCTAGCCTGGGGTCGCTGTTGGAGCTGTGTATCGCAGTTAATAAAATTACAAACCTTTTTAATTTAGTTTTTCTTCCTCCAAGATTCTTGCAATTTCTCACTTCAGGTGGTTGATTTGAGTAACCCAAATGGCAAAGTCTGACTTTGCTATTACTGTAGCACTCGAGAAGCCAGGATGAGACAATGTAGCCCAGTCTATTTATTAAAATAGCAGTCACTGCTGCTTTGGCAGAGTGAGTCACAACATACATCTGTTTTGTTTAGGAGATACTTCACTGTTTCCAAAACATCTAAGTCATACCTAGGGCAGAGGCTTTTATTTGTCTGGGTTTCAAAAAGGCTCTTAAGCAGATCTTTTTGCAAAATCCAATATTCTTAATGCTGAAAGCAAGTGACAGAGGAAGCTATTTAGCATGCACACACACACATATATATATATATCATCCAGACATTTGTGTTGCAAGTAAATAAAAAGTAACTGTGCAAGAACCAAGAACAGCATTAGGAGATGAGTTGCCCTGTTTTGCCCCATTTATTCCATAGCTGCTGGGGTGACCCCCATCCTCTCACTATCAGAAAGGACCAAGGAGCAGAAATGAGACTTTACACTGACAGATATAGACATGAGGCAGCAGGTGAGAACTGTCCTTCGCAAGCTGAGACAAAGGGTTGCACCTTTTGGGATATTAATAGAAGGTCAGTATTTTCAGTATTGTTTTATGTGTCATGATACACTGCTGTAAGTGGTTGGAAAGCTGCATGGAAGTGGTTTTCAGGCACAGGTACACAAGTTATTGGTCATTGATAATTTAAGAACAGCTCTACCCTCTCTTTTCTGTTGAGTCATCAGTGGTAGGCGTGCATATCTTTAACTCTGGGCAGGATGGGAAAAGGAGGAGTAGCAGCTGGATGGTTGCTTCATGTGAAGAAAGGCTTGAGGAGTGGGACAGGGATCTCACAAAACCACACAGTCTGTAGGAAAAGACCTTCAGATCATCAAGTTCCAAACATTATCTTAACTCTACCAGGACTGCTACTGCACCATACCTAGACAGCTTTTAAATACCTCCAGGGATGGCTACTCAACTACTTTCCTGGGGAGCCTGTTCCAGTCTTTGATAACCTTTTTGGCTATGGATATTTTTCCCACTATGTAACCTCCCCTTGTGTAACTTGATTCCATTTCCTCTTGTCCTAACAGTTGTGACTTGTGAGACGAGACCAACAACCACCTCTCTGCAATCTCCCTTTAGGTAATTGAAGAGAGTGAGGAGGTCTCTCCTGAGCCTTCTTTTCTTCAGACCAAACACCCCCAGCTCCTGCAATCTATCTTTATAAAGCTTATTCTCAAGACCCTTCATCACCTTCATTGTCCTTCCCTGGACCTGCTCCAGCATGTCAATGTCTCTTGGGTACTTTGGTGCCCAAAGCTGAACCTGGTATTTAATGTGTGGCCTCACCAGTACTGAGTACAGGGGAACAAGCACTCTTCTAGTCCTGCTGGCCACACTGTTCCTGATGCAGGCCAGCATGCTGTGTGCTTCCTTGGCCACCTGGATACACACTGGCTCATATTCAGACAGCTGTCATTCAACACTCCCAGGTCCCTTTCTGCTGAACAGCTTAACAGCTGCTTTGCATTGTTGTGACCCAAATGCAGGACTCAGAGCTTGTTGAAGCCCTTACGCCTGGCTGAAGTCCATTGATCCAGACTGTCCAGATCCCTCTGAAGAGCCTTCATACCCTCCAGCAAATCAAACTCCTGCCTAACTTGATGTCATCTGCAGACTGAGGGTATTCTCAATCTCTTCATCAAGGCTATTGATAAAGATATCAAACAGGACTGGCCCCAGCACTGAGCCCTGAGGAACACTGCTTGTGACTGGCTGCCAACTGGATTTAGCTTCATTCCTTATCACTCCCTGGGCCCAGCCATCCAGCCAGTGCTTGCTCCAGCAGAGTGGACACCCATCCAGGCAGCCAGTTTTTCATGAGGATGCTTTGGGGGGCGGGGCAGTATCAAAGGCTTTATTGAAGTCCAGGTAAACAGCATCCACAGCCATTCCCTATCCAACAAGTGGGTCACCTTGCAATAGAAGGAGATGAGGTTCATTAAGTAGGGCCTGTCCTTCAGGAACCCATACTGACAGGCCTGGTTTTCTTGTAAATGGTATTTATAGCACTCCTTCTGGTTTGTTCCATGACCTTCCCTGGCACCAAGGTCACTGACAGGTCTGTAGTTACCCAGATCCTTCCTCTGGCTCTTCTTGTAGGTGGGTGTCACAGTTGCTTGTCTCCAGTCAGCTGGGACCTCCCTGGTTAGTCAGGACTGCTGATTAAATCACGAAGAGTGGCTTGGTGAGCACATCTGCCAACTCCTTCAGCACTATTGGGTGTAACCCATCTAGCCCAATAGACTTGTGTATATCTAGGTGGTTCAGCAGGTCACTCATTGTTTCCTCCTGGATTATGGAGGTTGTGTTCTGTTCCCCATCCCTGTCTTTCAACTCAAGGGGCTGGCTACCCAGAAGGCAGCTAGTCCTGCTCCTAAAGACTGAAGCAAAGAAGGCATTAAGTACCTCATCCTTAGTCACTGTGTTTCCCTCGTATTCATCCCATTTTGGGGGATCTGATGTAGCTTTAATGTCCTTCTGGAAGGGAAGTGGTAGTTTGTTTTGCAAAGGCAGGTTGGCAGAACCTACTCCAGCAAACTACAGAGGATTGGCTATTTCTGGGGAGGAATTAGTTCTGGTGGCTACCTTAGGCTTCCCAAGAGGAATCTGCAGGGTGTGGTGATGAGGTAGGTACCCTGAGGAGATGGTGTAAATGGGTTAGATTGCTCCAGACTACTTATTTGGAGTGATTGGTGAATGCTTCATTTCCTGTGTTATTGCCTGTTTTAATAACTGGAGGCTATGTTCTCTGGTTTCTCATTCTTGTTCCCTCAGTGCCACTTATACTCTGGGGCTGCTCTATGTTGTGTCCAGCATCACTGGGTTCTGGTGGTCTTTGCTTGCTGGACCAGCATCTGGGAAGTAAGAGGATGATTGTAGTGTGTGCAACAAGTGTTCAACTCAAATTTGTGTCATGGGATCCTGCCTCAAAGTGTGACTGGTCCAGGCTCTAAAGGAGCACTCCTGAGGGTTATAGAATCACAGAATATATCTGATTGAAGGAGACCTTCAAGATCATCCAGTCCAACCTTTGACCCAGCACTGAAAGCTCAAGACTAAGCCATGTCCCCAAGCACCAGGTCCAAAACTTGCTCAAACACCTCCAGGAATAGTGACTCCATCTGGGTCACCTGGGGGAACCATTCCAATGTTTGATAACCCTGTCAGTAAAAAAAATGTTTCCTAATATCTGGCTTAACCTTCTCCTGGTGCTGCTTGTAACCATTTCCTGTGGTCTCATTGCTTGCCACCAAGGAGACGAGGCTGGTCCCTCCACTCTCCAGCCTCCCTTCAGGTACTAGTAGAGACTGATGTCTCACCTCAGCCTCCTTATCACCAGACTGAACAACCCCAGGTCCCTCAGCAGCTGCTCAAAGGACATGTGCTCAAAGGTCTTCATAAGCCTTGTTGCCCTTCTCTGGGTATGCTCCAGCACCTCAATGTGTCCTTCCTATAAGTGAGGGGCCCTGAAGTGAATACAATACTTGGAGTGTGGCCCCACCAGTGTTGAGTACAGGGGCACAACCACCTCCCTGTTCCTGCTGGCTGCAGTTGTGACTGTCTGGACTGCATAGCCCATTGTCTTTGTGTTTCTCAGTCCAATATAATGCAGTGGAGCATCAACACTGGTTTCTTTAGGCTACAAAATTTATTGTTGTTTATATTGGGTCAGATTCTAACCTCAGCTACAGGGAAGAGTAACTGCAGCATGACCTGCTTTGTGACCAGCAGCTCCAAACCCGCTCGGGTCAGACAGTTGCTGACTAATTCCCCATCTTCTCAAATTGTTTACTGCTCTAGAGTTTCTTAGAGCAATTCACAGTGCTCTGGATGTTCACCCTTCCTGCATTAATCATTCCAGTTTAAGCATTTAGAAGTGTTTCAGTGCTGGTTTTTTTAAGTGATTGTAGCATTCAGACAGCTTTTTATAAATTGCCTTCCAACACCAAGACTTGTTTTCCTGTTTGTTTTAAGCTGGCATTCATACATACAGGAAACACAATATTCTGCCATGTTTCTGTTGGCAGCTATGAAGTTATCCTTGTCTGAACATGCCAACAGGATTTCTTAGCAAGCTAGCAGAAAGAAAACAAGCAGTTCTCAGACTAAACAGCCCCCATGCTTGAGTTGTAATAGAGATCTCTTGCTAAATGCTATGTAGATTCTATAGTCCTTGGGATTAAGGCAATCTTTGGGATTGCAGGTTGCAGATTCAGGTCTCTGGAGTTATTCCAGACTTGCACTGCATTAGCTGACATTGTTATTTGGCCTTCAGAACTGGAGGGCCAGTACTTCAAAATAATGTCTTGCTGTCAAGAGCTGCTCCTTGGAAATTAACAGCCAGAACGAGCCATCTCCTGGACGTGCAAAAATCATCTTCATCATCCTTTGTCTCATTGCAGCTGCTGGTGTAAACCACAAGGAACTGTGGTCAGACCTCAGCTTCTGTAATTGGTTTTATCTAAATTAGAGCACTTCTGGTATGCTGAAGCTGTCTGTGTTAAAACTGACACAGAAGTGGATGGGCAACTCAGAAAACACACAGGCTCTCTGTGGGTACTCAGCCGACATTGCATGTCTCCAAGAACTGAAGCAGGAGTAGGGTGGCAAAAATGCTGCACTCAGTCCTCGGCTACTACTATTTGTTACTGCTAACAGCCTGGGTTTTCCTTCAAGCTTTTGACTTGATGCAAGTTGAAGCCAGCTTTTGTGGTTTGGCAGGGTTTGCAGCTCAGGTTCTTTTGGGAGAGGCAAGAAATGAGAACTTGAAAATGGAGGAAATGTTTAAAACATAATAATGTTGTGTTAACAGCCTTGAAAAAGCTTATTTTCTAGCCCCTGTCTTGATGAACACATCATTGCAGACGTAACTGATGAGAGCTGGTCCCTAGGTTGGAGAGCTTGTTGCTTTTCTTTCTCGGAGCAATTTGGCAGTGGAGCTTGGAAAGAAAGGGAAGATCCTTTGTGCCTGTCATTTTGGGATGAAAGTGTCCTATGAGTATTTTGTGGCTGAGCCAGTGCTTTTCTTGAGCAGCACAATTTCTAGCAATGGGGAGGGAAGGGTTAGTGCAGCAGTATTACGGCTGATGGAAGGCACTGAGTGAAAGAGGCCAAGCTCAGCTGTCATGCTGCTTCACGTTGCCTCGGCCAGGATTTTCACGTGTGGGTGGATAACCTTGGGCACTTTACTCCACTGGTGTAGATTTAAAGTCTTTGCTTTAAATGCTAAAGCCTGGAAATGCTGGCCTGGATCTTGGCGTGTCTCAGTTTCCAAGCTGGGAGGTGTTCCTTGCCAGTCATCATTCCTGGGGGAGGGAGAGGCAGACGGTGGGAAGACAGAGGATTGGGAATGTCTTGGGAAGCTTCCAATGGCTCAGTTGAGCAATCGAGCCTCTAGGTCCTTGTCTAAGGCCTAACCTGGCCCAATTGTCACTGGTACAAATGTTTGCTCCACTTAGAGGGAATAATGAAAGAAATTCAAGTATTCTTGTGGTTAGTTTTTAAAGTGAATCTCCAGCCCACTTATTTGCTGGTCCTGAGGAGAAAGGCGTAGCTGTCATACAGGCAGAGAAGAGCTGGGATGCCAGCCTCTAGCTCAGCTCTTCAGACGTGCACAGGCATCTAGTCTGTGCATGCACATAGATTCACACATGCAGAAGCCTTTCATGGTTTATCCTTGTGTACATCCATGACTTGTGCATATGCTGTGCATACATTCGGAGAGCTGGTTAAGCCAAAATGCATTCTCCTTCGTTTGCAAAGCCATCTCTCGGAGCACAGCGGGGTGGCGGTGCTCAGAAACAGGAGCACTTCTGCCTGGACAAGAGGAAATGAACACCAACCTTTTAGGAAAGAGTAAAGCTGCTTTCTTTTTATTGATTCGACCCACCACAGTGTAACTAAAGAGGGCTGGGTGCTTCTCCCTTAGCTTGATTTGGGTCAGTGTGACAGGCAGTAGAGTAAGTTGTTCTCTTACGTGAATAAAATTGCCAGAATCTGGCCCAGAGAATGCTGCCTTTAGACATGATAAAACCATATTTGATTCTCTGTGTTGTCTATCCTTTCTGTGTTGGGAGATTATTTGAGAATATAATTTAGAGAATCCCATGTAAAATTCACTATTACGAGGTACATAGAAAGAAAAGCTGAAATGTGCTGGGTTCCCTTGAGTGTGTTTTGTCTCAATTAAGAGAATATCTTTTATTGTCTTGTTTTGATTTCTAAGAGGACTTTTCTTCAGTGTTAAATTTTCAGGTTTTTGGTGGATATTTTCTTTTTTTAAGTAATTAATAATGGAGCAGGCTTTTAGTATCTACCCTGGAAGGTAAAACCCCTTAATCACAGTAACATCATTAGCGCTTTCAAGCATTTAATTCTGATGCTTGACAAAGCACACAGCCATTGATAAGAACAAATAAGTGGTGTTGTGTGCAATTGGGGGGGGGGGGGGAATAAAAGAAGCAAATCATGAAAACCCCTAAGCTTCAAGTAATTAAATTTAAATATGTTATTTGAATTTAGCTGAGATAATGTACAAACTGTGGGTATATTTTTCAATCAGTGAAGGACCCCTTGAGTAAACACGATCCATTTAAATTCAAATCATGGGGAGTGGAAAGTAAACCCTGCTGTGGTTAAGAAGGCATCTTCACTAAAACACTGGGCATTGTGTATCTTTGATATCTGAGTGCTCATGTGTTGTGGCTTCATAAAGGGCTGTTTTCACTCACGGATGCCTACATGGCAGGGACTTTATTGCATCTATTTATTTCCTGCTTTTTCCCTCTCCTAATTTGAACCAGTAATGAAAAGCTGACACTCTGCTTCTACCATCCTTTAAAGTGCCCCAAAACTGTTACAATTCAGCACTTATTAGCCTTGGGACATGGCTTTATGGCATTTGGGTGAAGTTTTTGGAGTACAGCTGTGCTCTTTCTCTCTTTGTAGGCCGCAAGCTCTGAACCACAGTAATAAAACTACTAGTAGGTGTTTAATGGCAGGTTATTGAGGAAGTAGATAAAAGAAAATTGCAACGTTCACATCAGTAGAGAGTGGGGTTTGTAAGGGAGTGGAACTGCTGAGCTTTGAACTAGGGAAAGTCACACTTGGTGCTTTTGTTCAAGGGGACCTCTTTTAAACACCAAAATACCTTGTCATTTGTCTTGGTGAAATGGGCTGTTCTGGTAGAATTGGAGCTTGAGATGTAGGATCTGTGCGTGTGGCAGAAACACTTGCTGTCCTAAGCAATGAAGTTTCTCCTTTCCAAATAGGGAGGAGGAGGAATGTGCAAAAAGCGGAAGAAAAAGCAATCTCCTACTTTCTTTCTGAAGTATTGTGTGATTTTATTGTGAACATCTGAATTGTGTACATGGTCAAGCTGTCTTCAAATGGTTTGTGTAGGAATGTGTGTATATAATGAGCTGTTACCCCACGCACATAGACAAGAAGATTCTGTCTTTTATTCTGCTCATGATCAAAGCATCATTTTACAACCTGTTACGTGTTTAGTTTCACATCACCTGTAAGAGACAATATAAAGGCATAAGGGAGAAGAACAAAGAATGTGAATATTTCGCACAAGCTCACCCAGAAGGCTCTGCCTGCCTCCTGAATTGCCATGGTGAGCTGGCAGTGGTGGTTTTCTTTGTTCTAGACTCTACCGACTAAACTCTTACATCTTTCTGGTAATATATGTCCCAGGAGACCCAGATCTGGTGTTCTTCCAGAACTCCAGTCTTTCAGCTCCTCAGGTCAGCTGGTGGATCCTGGAAAACAGGGGTGGGAGGAAAACCCTGCTTTTTAGGGCTATTTGCAGAAGCAAGAGAAATTTTTGTAACATTTCATCTGTGCAGTGAGATCTGTGGTACACCTTGTGGTTACTGAGCCCAGTGCCTCCAGGTCTGCAGACCTGCAGCTCAGTATCCTATTGCACAGACCGTTATGCAGACTGTGTGTGATGCAGAGATGTCAAAGAGCTTCTGGATGGCCTCATGTGGTTCTGATATTTCATGCTGTTGCTGGACTTCAGCACTCTAAGGATTTCTATAGAGCATGTGAAAAGGCAGAATGGACAGAACAAAATGACACAAACACATTTTCCATCTGCAGAATACAGGACAAAAGAGATCAATATTTAAGTAGGCTGAATTTGCATATAAAGGACAGAAAGTTAAAAATAGGGGCACACAATTGTAATTGTGACAGAGAAATTAACACACAAGTCCTGTTTGTGTCCTGGAGGACAGGAGCGCATTGTTTATTCCAGTGTCGTGTGGTGCTGTCCTTTTTTTGAGAGGGATGAGAAAGCGCTTGTTAAACTGTATAAAACTAAGCGTCTTTCACCCAAAGGAGCAGTTAATAGATATTCTTCTGCTGCAACCAGCCATTTTACAACAGAGAAGAAATGCACTTTCATACAGCACTTACCAGCCCAATATTGAGGGACTCAATAAATTCCAATATAAATGCCTGCAGAAATAAAGTGGGAAACCAAGGAGGTTGAAAAGAGGATAAAAGGAAGAAAGGGAACTTTCTCTCTGCAATTCTTGCGTTCAGACCAGCATAAGTGACAGATGCTCAGTAAAAAGAATTGCCTGTCTGCCCTCTATGAGGTACTGATTAACTAAGCAGGTTTTGCTCCTGTTGGTTCATCAGTAATGTGTATGCGTTTTAAGGTAACAAATCTGACTTGTAACTTACTAGCTGAGCAGTATTCTTGCTGTAAATGGGAAGGAAAAAAAAGAGATTGTGAAGAACCATGAGTTATTAAGCAGGTTCTCAGTCATGCCATGGATCTAACGTGATGGAGCACACCAGGATCCTCCCTGTTGGCTGCATATATAGTCTCCTCTGTCATCCAGTATTTGCCTTTGCATGTGAGAGACAGACAAGGGAAAAGAGAGAGAGATTCTGGAGGCATTTCTAACAGAGATGCCAAACTGTCAAACAGTAAATCGGGAAGCGGCTCCCTGATGGTTTCACATCAAGAGGAGACACCCTTTTGTGACTGTGCAGCGTCTACTGGTGATTTTCCCTTCCATCAGAACTGTCTGATATGGTCAAGTAGGTTTGAGGTTTTCAACATTCAATTTTCCTTTCATATATTGTGACTCGTTTATTTATTTGCCTTTCTTGGTAGTTTTCAAGGATACTTTTTGCTCTCTTAATGTTTTTGTGGAGATTCATCCCAAAGTTAAGGGCACGAAAAGAAACAAAAAGGGAAAAAAAAAAGGCAAAGGGGAGGAAAAAAAGAGCAACATGGCTACAGCTCCAGGGGACAAAAGAAGAAATATATTCAATTTAGGAAGACCTCTAATCTCTGGTTATACAGGACAGCTTTGTTAGATAAGATTAAAAATTTCATGAATGTCCCTTTTTATCCCTGGAGACTCCAGCATTTATACCAGCTATTGTCAGCATCAAAAGAGCTTGATAACAGCTGGCTAGAGACGTGACCACACAACAACACAACAGCAAGGAAGGGGCAGCCGGGTTCATGAGTCTTTAGAAAACCCGTTCCCCCAGCGCAGCCATGAATCTCTGCTAGCGCAGTCAAAGGGAGAACGCTTTGTCCTGCAGCCAGTCAAAACCCTGAACTTCAGCATTAGCAGGGGCTCTATTGAAAGTGTAGGGCACACAATGAGATGTTTTCCATTATCATCTTCGTTGCAGCCCTTATTATTGTGCACAGATACAGTTTAAAGGATCTTTGAGTTCATCTTGTTGCTAGGAAGAGTTTTCCCAGAGATTGGGTAGTCCTTACCCTGGGCAGCATAATCCTGCTTGTTTTATTCATTGCATCAATAATAATGACACGTGGGACAGGGTCGGATGATGCCATTTTTGTGGACAGTAGACCAGTCTTGGTTAGCTTCTATTACCTCTGTGCCCGGTAAGATCATGGAGCAGATCCTCCTGGAGAAGAATAACAAAGAGGTGACTGGCTACGAGCAGCAAGGCTTCACCAGGGGCAAATCCTTCCTGACAAACCTGGTGGCCTTCTATGACAAGGTCACAACATTAATAGATGAAGGCTGAGCAACTGACATAATTTACCTGGAGCTGAGCAAAGCCTCTGACACTGTCCTGCACCACATCCTGGTCTCCAGGCTGGTGCAGTATAAAGAACTGGCTTGATGGCCGCATCCAAAGGGTGGCTGTCCATGGGTCCATGTCCAAGTGGAGGGCAGTGACAAGTGGAGTCCTTCAGGGATTAGTACTGGAACCAGTGTTGTTCAACATCTTTGTTGGTGACACGGACAGTGACATTGAGTGTGCCCTCAGCAGGTTTGCTGACGACACTAAGCTGTGTGGTGCAGCTGCAGTGCTTGAGGGAAGGGAGGCCATCCAGAGGGACCTTGACAGGCTTGAGAGGTGGGCCCATGACAACCTCATGAGGTTCCACAAAACCGAATGCAAGGTCTCGCGTCTTGGCCAGGGCAGTCCCAAGCACTGATAGAGGCTGGGCAGTGACTGGCTTGAGAACAGCCCTGAAGAAAAGGACTGATTCAAAATACACATTCCTCATTAAAATATTGCTTATATTTATTTATTTTCTCTTTCTGGCAGCTCCATCCCCTATTGCTTTGATCCAGGCTAAGGAGATAACCAGGCACAGCGTTGCCTTGGCTTGGCTGGAACCTGACAGGCCAAACGGAGTCATCTTGGAGTATGAAGTCAAATACTATGAAAAGGTACCATTCAGAAACGGACAAGCAAGGAGTTTTACTTGGGTTTGGGAAGGGCTTTTTACTTTATTCCATTACACTTTATTTCCAGATAGAATTCCATCATTTGAAAGCAAATAGATTCAGTTTCATAAAATCCAATTAAGGATTTCATGCACTTGAATGGTTCCTTGAAAGAATAAGATTCACAGGCCGTTCCAGCTGTATGGTATGAGTTTATTTTGTTATGTTTTCCTGCCTAGGAACTCATCTTTTGTAGCAAGCAGATTAATAATGAGAATCAATAATGTTGGGCAGAAGTGAGACATTAGCTTTACTTCATAGACAGAAGTATAATAATGAAGTATCTAACACAGTAATAATAATTAGATACGTTTGCCGATAGCTTCTGCTCAGAGCGATAGTGTGGGCTGGATGGCTTCAAATAGAGAATAAGGAAAGAAAATTACATTCTTCATCCTTTCCAAGGTAGAGGGAGATGTTATTCCTACAAACGAGTTCTCAGGTATGGATCTATGAAAAGAGCTATTTTATTTGAAGGTGCTCTGCAGAAATGAACAATTACCTGGTCTTGCTTGTGTCCAGACTCTCTCACGTGTGCACGCATGCTGCTGAATTGTTTTGATAAAGATAATCCCTGTTTGCTTCCCTAACATCTGATTTGCAGGGAAGCTAGATGATTACATTTTCTGATGGGTTTTTGCATCCAAAAA
This sequence comes from Dryobates pubescens, assembly GCF_014839835.1. Lineage (NCBI taxonomy): Eukaryota > Metazoa > Chordata > Aves > Piciformes > Picidae > Dryobates > Dryobates pubescens. The sequence continues at coordinate 9,774,625 of NC_071643.1, forward strand.
TAGAGCAATTTTTAAGACTGGACTTTCTGGAAGATATTTTATAGGCCTTGGGGTTTGTTTTGTTTTGGTGTGGGCTGGTTTGGTTTGGTTTTTTACATGGCTTCTGCCTGGTAGGACGAAAAAGAAAGTGCCTGCATGTGTGAGTGAAATATTGCTTGTTCATCAAGAGGATTCTATTTGAAGGATTGGCTGTTTTCCAAAGGATTTCATTACAGGATTTCTTAAATAATCAGTGATATATGAGCATCAGACCTACCTCCTCAACTCCTTTTTTGACCTGCTCAGAGCTCCCTGCAGCACGCAGCTCAGGAGGTATTGAGCAAGGCCAACAGCAGGAGCCCTCAGGATGTATTTTGAGAATTCCAACCCTGTTACTCACCTTCTTTCATCATGACAGTTTTGGCAGGGAAGCAGGGTTCCATGGTTCACATCCAGCGAGCCATTTTCACTTGATCACCCTCCTGTTCTTTGTTGGTAGGACCAAAATGAGCGCAGCTATCGCATTGTGAAGACAGCCTCCAGGAACACGGACATCAAAGGCTTGAACCCCCTGACTTCATATGTATTTCATGTGCGGGCAAGGACAGCAGCAGGCTATGGAGACTTCAGTGGGCCATTTGAGTTCACAACTAACACAGGTAATGACATGCCCATTGATTTCTTTGTCTTTCCCTAAGTAAAGAGTGCAGATGTAACTGAGCTGTGTGTTGGGAGTTTACCAATGGTTTCTCGTACTGTATGTTGGCATGTATGTTCAAGGATGCTGTTCTTCCATGACTGCCGGTGATGCCGTCAATCTGACCTGAGACCTCTTTTTGGATGTGCTACATTCTGGATTCTAGCAATGGAAATACTTTATTGTGGCATTAGGAGATGCATCCTATAAACACCTGGAAGCCATTGATGCTTATATCTACTTTGCACATGTGTTTGGAATATCTCCATTGCAGGAGAGTAGAACCCTGTTAGTCCTCTTTGCAAGAGCTTGTAATAAATCAGTTAAGTGTCCTGCATCAGCTCACATATTTGCACTTTTCCTTAGTGAGTAGTATGAAGACAGAATGTTTGAATTATGTTGTCAATAGAGCTTTTCACTTTGCTTGAGGAAACATGCGAATTTAGCCCACAAAATATTTGCTTTTCAGTGTCAGGAGGGCAATGTGACCAAGTCGATTTTATTTTGTACATACAGGTCTGCTTATATGAATCTAAGGTCATGCACAATAGTAGAAACATCCTTCAGATGAAGATAATTCAGCAGGAAGAGGGTGGATATTTAAAAATAATTTGTTCTCTTTGTGTCAGCTGGCAAGTGATCAGCTGGCCCCACAGAGAGAAAAAAGAGGAGGAAAGAAGAGTGGAAAGCCATTAGAAAGGAGTAAAAAACCCAAAATAGCCACTATACCCTCTAAACAACACTGAAGGGTAGAAAGCAGGGGAGTGTTCACTTGTTCCCAGTGAACTGATGTTCACCAAATCATTATCAAACACCATGTCTTCAGCAAATTAGGGCCCTTCTGGAAAGTTATGTCGAATGACTATATAATAAAGGCCTGAAAGGCTACTCTAGACTGCCTTTGCAAGCCAGAAAACTTCCCTCAGTGCTACCTAGGTTGACACTAATGCTCCCTTTTCTGTTTCCAGTTCCTTCCCCCATCATTGGCGATGGTACCAATCCCACAGTGCTGCTTGTCTCAGTGGCTGGCAGTGTTGTTCTTGTGGTCATTCTCATTGCAGCCTTTGTCATCAGCAGGAGGTAAGAACTTAAGCTTCTGTCTCCCCTTCTCTCTTTCATGAAGGAGTTTTTTGTCTTCTCCAAACAAAGCTAAATTCTTTGATTAGCATCATAAACAGTGAATTTGCATTACAAGCCTTCTCACATGTAGCTTTGATCTTCTCAACATTAGTACCAAGCAGCATGTGATGTAATGGCAATAGTTCCAGCTCTATTTGCCCTTCAAATGCAAAACTGATTGCAATAACTGGGTATTGAGGAGCAAGCCAGCTAGAGATTTGTGGTTAGTGGAACTTGAAGTTAAGTTTAATGGGTACAGAAGATTTTCTTGGAGTGACTCCTCATAGGCAGGGAATAAACAACTGCACTGTTGTCAGCTAAGCCATCAGACTGCGTGTGATTTTTGTGTTAGTCTGTATGAATCTTTATGAGTCTTTTGGGTTAGTCCTTCCAGAGTGAGTGGGTATGACTGTAAAACAGAAGTCACAGTCATTCAGCATCATACACAGTGGCAAGCAGACTGGATCGATGGTTATTTCATCAGAATGGGACCATAATCTTCTCCAAAGTACTTGTTCCATCTCCTGCATTCAACCCAGGCATCAGAAACAGTCCTGTGACTTGCAGGAGAATGTAGCAGAAGCACAGCATGAGCGTTCTGTCTTCATCTTTGTGTTCAGACTCATTTTGAAAGGTCAGCATGATTTTGCTTCAGTGTAATTCTGAGATAAAAGTGGACACAGCATTGCTGCATCTGAAGCCTGGTGTCTGAGAGATGCATATTTTGTCAGGCTGTTGATCAGCTTAATGGCATCAGCCATAAACATGCAGAAATTCCTCTTGATTTGCTCTTGCTTTAAATCGTCTTAAAGAGCAGTTAAGTCGCTGTGATTATAATATCTGGCAAGTAGACATGTATTGTTGCAGCTTTCTGTGGGTGTTCAGCTCTCAATGCTGACAGGAGGAAAGGAGAGCAGAACATATGAAAATGTGATGCAGAGAGACAGCTTTATTAAAAGTCATTGCAACAGCAAATAGCACCACTGAGCTTGATGACTTAATCTCCTCTCTGCTTTTATTGATCACTTTATTATTTAAGGCAGGATTGATAGCAGGATACATTGGCTTTCTAATTATGAGTCGCCACCTTGGAGAATTGAGCCTGTTGAGTTGCTTTGAGATGATTCCTTCTTCTCCTCCCCCTATAAAAACCCATCGTTTCCCAAGGCTGATAAACACTGCTTGGTGATTGGCCCTCAATGTATCACTCCTTAGAAAATGAAATGTCAACCCCTTGCCCTCATATTGATTCTCTTCAGTATCAGCCATAAAGCTGTCAGGGGAAAGGCTGCCTGGAGCCAGGTATCTGACAGACTCGCTGATGTGGGTCTGCACTCAGCCAGGTCTTCTCACCACCCAGGCTGTCTTCTCAGTTATGTGCCCACAAGTCTTCATCTTGGACAAAGACATGGCAAAGAGCATGTGGGCACTTGGGACAAAATCCTGGTCCAAGCCCTGGTGGGAGTCGAGATGAAAATTTCTTGGTGGGCATAGGTTCAGAGGTGTCATACAGCTCTGCACTGGTAGGTCTCAGAGAGGCTGTGAATGGGGAAAGACTTAGTACTAAGAATGAAATACTAGGATAGTGAAACTGCTTTGTGCATACTAATGCATGGTGCTTTGCTAATTAGTATCCTTGCTCAATGCACAGCCCTCCAGTAGCTCTCAATAAACAGAATCTACTTTAATATTCACCATTTTAACCACTTTACTCATGTCATTTAGAGGTGTGGGCTTTGGGGATGCTTCATGATGTTCCTACACCAGCAGAAGTTAATAGCAAAATAATTATACTTTGTTCCAAAATTACTTCAGATGAGAAAAGGCTTTTTCTGTCCATGCAGTCCCCAGGAGGAGGTTTTGTAATCTAGCCATGACCTGAAAGTCCTATTTGTAGAATCAAAGTTGTGCTTTGGCCTGCAGACATGCCCTCTGTATCCCTGAGCCAAACGTAGAAGCTGGGGTGTATGCTCTAGGTGCCCACTTTTGAACCCTGGGTTGTTATTACTGATTTAACACTACACTTTTTCATTGCCCAAGTCTCCAAATTCATCTTTGCAACACAACTCGTTAAAGGACTTTGTCTTCAGGCAGCTCAAGCTGTTTGGTTCTGTCCTGTGACCACAGTGTTTGTATTAACATAAGACCTGATCTGCCTCAAGCTCAGTTTAAACTTACTGAGGTTAAGATTGTATCCCTAGAGCAGAGTCCAGGAGATAGCATGTGTTTTTCCTAACTATGCACTGCAGGAACACTGACTGAAACTAGTGTCTGAAGTAGAGTTGCAAAGGATTTGGCAAAGTCTAAACCAGAAAAGAGCAGCTTTCTAAGACAGATTGGGTGGAGTAAGGTGGTCCTACAGAATCCTCTGGTCATCAAAAAGTGTCTGTCAGAAATTCTTCCAATGGATAGATTGATTTGTCTTCTGCTCCCATCAGTGGCTGAAAACGTCTCCCAGAGTCACGGAATGCTGCTGTGGTGGGGGTTGGAAAGGACCTCTGGAGATTATCTGGTCCAAGCCCTCTGTTAAAGCAGGGTCACACACAGCAGGTTGCCCAGGACTGAAATGTCCAGGCAGAGGGAAACTCCACAACCTCTTTGGGCAGCCTGGTCCAGGGCTCTAGCAACTTCACAAGAAGGAACATTTTCCTTATGTTCAGATGGAACTTTCTGGGTTCTAGTTTGTGCTCATTACCTGTTTTTCTGCCACTGGCCTTATCCTCTTAACGCCCTACACTTCAGGTATTTATAAGCATCGAGAAGATTCCCTCTCAGTCATTCTCTTCTCCAGGCTAAACAGCCCCAAGGTCGCTCAGCCTTTCCTTGTCAGATGCTCCTGTCCCCTCATCATCTTTGCAGCCTCATCTGGACTCTCTACAGTAGTTCCCTTTCTCTCTTGAACTGGGGAGCTCAGAACTAGACACAATGCTACAAATGTGGTCCACTTTTTTGCTGGTGGTGTTTGATTGAGTACTCTGCCAGCCTGATGCCTGAGCCCTGCAGCATGCCCAGCCTCTCTTTTGCATGGAAAGTAGGTGGTGAGGTGGGAGCAGCAGCTACTCCACCTCACACTGCATGCTCATACCCTCCTCTTTGTCACCAGTCCCCAGCTATAGATCTGCCTGTGCCTCTGACCCCTGCAGTTTCTGAAAGCCTCTGTGTTCTCTCCAGTACTGGCTATTTGATCACCACCACCATAATCCCTGTAATTACAGTGTTCAGATCTGTGACAAAGGCTCCTTCTGCCCCTCAGGTGAGCTACCCCAGGAGGCAGCTCCCACCCCCTGTGCTCCATGGTGCGGGGCTTGGGGACAATAGGAGATAGGAGTGTCTGACCCCCAGCCAAGGAGGAGAGGTCAACAGGTGACAGAGGGAGAAGTGGAAGTAGGTAGTTAGTTGGGAAGGTATTATTTAAACTTAATAAGATGCAATTATATTGCTTGAACAGTAATCCCCTTGTTTCCCTTTGCTTTTTGCATGTCTTTGGGTTTTAGTGGGGGCAGGTGAATTTTTTATCTGTTGTTAGGGTGCTTGTATTTTTAAGACAAAGAACATTTCCTCGTACTTAAAGTGCTTTCATGCAAAGCCTGTTTGTGTTTCACATTTCCCATCTGTGGCTGAGCTTTAATAAAATCAATTTAATGGTGTCCTGCTTAAAATGAAGAATCTTGGTTTTTTTTCTCTTTCCTCTGAGAGAAGTGTAATACCTGAAACAATCTCTGTATTCCTGTAGCTGACTTGATCCCATATGGTGCTGGGTGGGATTTGTGCTGCCTCTTCCTTCTCGCCCAGTTCAGCAACTGGGAGCAGAACATTCTCCTTCTCATGGGATCTCATCATGGTAGGTGTTGGAAGGGGCCTCTGTGGATTATCCGTTCAAACCCTGCTGCTGAAGCAGGGTCATCCACAGGTTGCCCAGGATCACAGTTTCCAGGTGGGTTTGGAATCTCTCCAGAGAAGGAGACTCCACAACCTCTCTGGGCAGCCCGCTCCAGTGCTCCAGCACCCTCGCAGGAAAGAAGTTTCTGCGCATGTTCAGATGGAACCTTCTGGGTTCCAGTCTGTGCCTGTTGCCCCTTGTCTTGTTGCTGGTCACCACTGAAAAAAGCCTGATCCCTATCCTGTTGCTTTCCTGTCCTTTAGCTATTGATCTGCATTGAGAAGATTCCCTCTCAGTGTGTTCTTCTGCAGACTAAACAGTCTCAGATCTTGTGGCTTTTTCCTTGTCAGAGAGCTGTTATTTAGCTGTGTTATACCAGGGCTGTAAGGCCTCGGGCAAGCAAACATTTTAAATGGGTGTTTGGATCCAGTGTAGTTTTTAATAATGCTGCTCTTGTGATTTGGAGCCAGTTGTGTTTAATTGACTTTCATCAAGAGAAGAAGCTCCCAACCAGTTATGGTTGGACGTATACCTGCTTTTTATGTCTAAATTCAAGTCCTGTTGGTGTTGTTGGTAGCTGTGGGGTTTGGTTCAAAGATCTGGTAGTCTTCACATGTCAAACAAGATTTATTTTCCTCCTGTTTCATGGTTAATTTATAGTTTTTATTATTAGCGTAATACTTTTAACACCAGTGCTAACAGACTGCAAAGACAGAGCCTGGGAAACAGCCATTGACATCAATGGGAAGCTGCCATTCCCCAGGCACAGAGTGGGAAGCTGGATGCTTTCTTGCTAAAGGGCATGAGGGTTCTGCTGGAGGGAGGGGGATGGAGAGACCCAGTCAGATTTGCTGCAAGTGAGGCTCTCAGTCATAAGTTCTCTTCCTGTTGGCTGAGTTTTTGAGCCCTTTTCACTCACATTTCCCAACAGGTCTTTCTCTCACCCACTCTTTTTCCTCCATTACCCATTCACCATTTTCTGAGTATCAACCCAGTCTCAGCCCAGTGTCCCTGGCAGTGTGGGCATCTCCTGCCCCGCTCCATGTAGTGGTTTTATGCTGCAGGCAGCGCCAATCTTGTATTCTGGTCTCCATAACTGATATCTCCTTCTGCCTTCTCTTTTCTTCACTCCAACCCAGACTCCTGCCAGTTAGCTAATGTGGGTCTGATGCACTGGGAGACTTGAAATTCCATAGGAACAAGCAAACTGAGGAGTAAACACCACCAAGCCCTTCTCTTCAGCAGTGTCTGTTCTTATGTATGGTTCTGAACTCTCAATGACTGATGGGTAAAAGCCCAAATCAAATCTGCATCTTCATACCATTAGATAATGGGGAACTTTGAATCCTACTGAACTAATTAAATACATAACTGGGTGCAATATCACAGCATCACTGAATGATTTTGGATGGGAAGGAACCTTTAAAGGTCATCTAGTTCAACCTCCTTGTAGTGAGCAGGGGCATATTCAACTAGAGTGGGTTGCTTAGAGCCCTGTCCCACCCGACCTGGAATGTTTCAATGGATGGGACATCTACCATCTCTCTTTTGGTTTAAACCATCACACTGTATCCTGTTGCAACAAGCCCTGCTAAAAAGTCTGTCCACATCTTTCTGACTGATGCCTTTAAGTCCTGAAAGGCCACAGGAATGTCTTCCTGCAACCCTCTCTTCTCCAGGCTGAACATCCCCAATATTGTGTCTTCAGGTGTAGAAATAGTCATCTATAGAGCTAACGTACTATGTAGTCTCTAGCTGAGAGGGTTAGTAGAGGAGCTCTGCTGTCAGGAGTTCTTCACTCCCTTCAATTGTACAATGATAAAAAATAAAATCATCTGGATCTGCATTTTTGAAGATCAAGGGTGTTTGGTTTGGGTTTGGGTTTTTTTGCTGCCATCCTGATTTCTGGATTAATAGACTTGTTTGCATTTTAAATTTACAGTTCCACAAGTGGGTTGGAATTGGCATTTCCTAATTGTGTTTGAAAATCAATCTACCGGCACACCTCTGTCATAGTTTTTAAATCCATATATAAAATAGGGCTAAAAATCAATCTGGCCCCCTTTTGCACAGGATTGCAAGTACTTGTTTGAAGGCAAAGTAGCCAAAGCACAAGCTGCCTTTCTTTAAATGCTGAGGTGCAAATAGGTTTGTGTTTTTCTCAGTGCTTTGTTGACGCCAGTAACACTTAAGAGTAGTCGAGGAGTCTCCTGCTCCAGTGGTAGGTGTATGGTGTGTCACGGGCTGTTGGAGGGAAGCTGCGGAGCACAGGTCATGGCAGGTGCAAGCAGCTCAAGTCTGAGCAGGTCAAGAAGATTTAGCTTGTCTCAAAGATACTTGTTCTGAACTGAAATGCTCTTTTTTGTTCTGACAGGCGCAGTAAGTACAGTAAAGCTAAGCAAGAGGCAGATGAAGAGAAACATTTGAACCAAGGTAAAAAAGACAGCAGTACTTGAATTCTTTGATTTGCTTCATAAAACATGTCCCATGTTGTGATGCTTGGGGAATCAGGGATGACATTCCTCTTGAGATGAATGTATTTCTGGTTTTCTCTCTTGCAAACATCCTTCTTCAATACTATGTACTTTGGTAACCAGGAGAATAGAAGCATCTGGGTAAAAAGTTTCAAGGGGACAGGCAGGAGAAAGGCTCATCAGATTTTTTGACTGTTCCTTTCCACTGAAATACATCTGTTGTTGGCTCATGATAACTCAGAATGATTTTTCCCCGCAATACCCTGATAAATCAGTTTTTGGATGGGCTGGAGTCAATCCTGAAGGAAAGGGGATGTGAACTTTACTGCCCTTTTCCTCAGATTGAATCCTACTGAGTCATCTAGGCACCAAACCTGGGGCCTGAGCTCAGAATTTCTTGGCTCTCCAAAGGAAAATGGGATGTGGTTTAGTCTCACAGGTCCATAAACAGGCTGTTGGCCTCTTAGTGATGGCAGTGATTTGTGAAGCTCATTTGTTGGCAAAAGCCTGGTTCCTTACATCACTACTGGGAAATATTAAACTTTTACATAAAAAATACTGCATCAGAGGAGAAATACATCAAGTCCTTCCTTTCTTCATCAAGTCATTCCTGGCTTACAGTGCATCTTTATTGTACACTTTCTTTGCTGTTGTATATCATTAAGGCTTCAGTCTCATATGTTCTGTGTTCAGCAGCATGTAGATCAGCGGCTTCAAATCAAACATTTCTGCCTTGCAGGTGTTAGAACATATGTAGATCCTTTTACATATGAGGATCCGAACCAAGCTGTGAGGGAATTTGCCAAAGAAATTGATGCTTCCTGCATAAAGATTGAAAAAGTTATTGGTGTGGGTAAGTGCCAGGACTTTTGCATTTTTGTTTCTAAGTATAGGTTTAAATTTGTGTCTAGAATACATGATGTCATGGAATCACAGAATGGTTTGGGTTAAAAGGGACTTTAAAGATCTCGTTCCAACCCCATGTGATGGTCAGAAACACTTCCTACTAGGCCAGGTTGGTCAAGGCCCTGTCAAACCTGGCTCTTCCAGTCTTGGAGCCTCCACAGCTTGTCTGGGCAACTTGTTCCTGTGCCTCACCACCATCATGGGGAAAAAAATCTTCCTTCCTAATATATAATCTAAATGTGGCTTTTTCAGTTCTGAAGCCATTACCCCTCACCTTGTCACTATGTGCCCCTGTAACAAGTCCTGCTCCAGCTATCCTGTAGGCTCCCTTCAAACACCAGAAGGGAGCCTTCCCTTCAGGCGGAACAACGCTCTCAGCCTGATCCTCTGAGCTTTGTGTGCCAGTTCATCCAGATGAGCTGACATAACAGTTTGACAGCACAAGTTTGTGTTTCATGTTTGTCACCATGGATTCTTGTGCCTTTTACCTTAAGGAGAGTTTGGTGAAGTATGCAGTGGGCGACTCAAAGTACCAGGAAAAAGAGAGATCTGTGTTGCTATCAAGACTCTAAAAGCTGGATACACTGATAAACAAAGGAGAGACTTCCTGAGTGAGGCCAGCATCATGGGACAATTTGACCACCCCAATATCATCCACTTGGAAGGTGTAGTTACTAAATGTAAGTAGGATATTTTCATGACAAGGCCAATTTAGAAGTCACTGAGAAATTAAGGCTCTGCTGGTGTGTGCTGAGTTTTTTTTCCTTTTTCCCCTCTCTCCTGTGAAATGACAGATGGAACAGATCCACTGATAGCTAATAGGAGGAAATCAGTGCAGGACAAGTCATTAATCTTGTTGTCAGCTATAAATGGGTTTATGGTTTCAACTGATACTCTATCTGTAGGCAGCTTGTACAAGATTTTGTAGGGGGAATTAATACTGCAAGGGTTGGCTTCCCTTCCCCCATCCCCATGCTTCTTGCTGTGCCAAGCAGCATCTTTCACATCTATGCTAGACTGAGATGATTGTTACAGGATAGGCCAAAGCAGATGGTGAGCAAAGGATTTTAAATGGTTGGGGGAAAAAAATACCAAAACAAAACTAGGGAGTCATGTGTTTAAGGTACAAAGCACAGATGTTAGGAGCAAGCCTTTGAAATGAAATGGACTATTACAGTGTGAAACTTGGTTATTTGTTTTCTCTGACATACAGGTGTGATAATTTCACTCTGCTGAATGTACCTGGCTGATCTTTGTTTGTTTGGTTTTGGGTTTTGTGTTAATTCTGTTTGTGCTCACTGTGCCATGAACCCCACCTTAGAAAGAGAATAACAGTGCTTGCTGCGTGCTGTTTGTAGGGCTGGAACTCAAAATACACCTGCAGGACAGACATGCTTGGGTCTGACTTGTTAGGGGACCACCATGATGGTGTGGATGTTGTCCCAGCTCTGTCTGCCCTAGGTAGGATGTTGGCAAAGCCAGCTCCCAAAAGCCCCTTTAGACACAGGGGCTCCTGCTCAGGGTAGCAAAGAAAGCAGGCAGTGATCTTGTAAGCTGCTGTTAGAGGGTAGAATTTGCAGAGATGACCTTCTGCAGCTGATGATGTGCAGGATAAACATGAATGCAGGGTATTAATCGAGTAAGGAATTAAAATTAGGTATGGATGAAAAGGTAAAAAAATAAAATATTGCTAGAACAAAATATGTCCTGTAGAGGGTTGTCAAAGCTACCAGTAGCACTCCAAAACCTAGCCCCCCTCGCCCCGACTGGGCTTGGTGGGAACTGGATGCTTCCTCCTGTTTCTGGAAATCTTACCTATGCTCGTTTGTGTTCCCCTCTCCTAGTCTGTGCTTTCTACCACAGTCACTGAAAATGGCTCATAGTCTGTTGGTGTTTGACTGAAAGACAAATTCCACTAGAGAAAACAGAGATTTGGAGTAATTTTGCCTATCATCTGCTGAGGACCTGCCTCAGAACTGAAATTAAAAGGTGTTTTGAAGGTCTAATTCTTTCTTTTTATTATTGTTACAAAGAGAGAGGGGAAAGCTGTGGTCAGGAATCTTTGTGTTGAAATCCCACTGAAGCTGGATCCCCTCTTGCCAGCTCGAGCAGTTACAAATGACTGTCTGCATTTGCATAATGCAGTTGTCACTAAGTGAAAATGATTGGAAATGTTCACCGAGGGGGTGGTAGCCTGACCCAAGAGCGTTCCATTGCCGGGCTCACAGTCGGTGACGCTTCCACAGCAAGCTGGCTGCATTACCTCTGAGCTGGTGTGTTTGGTAAACAGGGCTACTTAAGAAGGCATTTATCTTAATTTCTCCATAGGTTTTCTGAGTGCTGTGATAAATGAATGCATTTAATAAACTGAAAATTAAAACGTGAGATAAATAGTGGTGGAGATGGGGGTTGAGAGAGGCAGCAGAAAGCCATGAATAGATTATTGGCTGCTAGTCAAGTACTTTAATAATTGACTCACTGATGGTAACTTCTCTCTCTATCTCCCTCCCCTGCTAAAGAAGTGCCTGAGTAATGAAATTACATGTTAATGCACTGAAAGAGTCTCCCTTCCCTCCTTTCTACGTTGACATAGTATCTTTTGATTGAGGAAGGTTAATTAAAACTCATTTAGCTGTATTTGTTCAGTGGAAAGGTTCCAGTCATGGCTGCAAAGGATAAATGAAACAGTGACATGCAGATTTGGTTGGAGTTTTTCCTCTTCCTACCAAAGAATGCTTGCAAAGGTGAATTAGAGGGAGAATGATGTTTTGTCACATCCCTTTCCTTAAGGGTGCATATACTCAGCCAAGGTCATTCAGTCCTTCAGCCAGAGCAGTTTGCTTTGTGTAACACCATCACATGCAGATCAGCAAGGGCCCACATGCCAGACAGGCATTTTGTGTGTATGTCAGTTTGCATGGGACCAGTTGGGAAGAGGGGGAGAAGCAGGAATAGTAGAGGGCCTGCAAGGGGTAGGTTGGGGTGAAACAAGTAATGAGTGATGTATTGCACATAGGTGTTTGGCCTAAGTGAAATGATATAAATTTTTTAGTACAGTCAGTGCTTACAGAATGTTGTTTTCTAATAAAAAGGTTGTTTCAAAACCAGAAATCCCTGACAAAGGAAGAGAAAAGCATCTTGGTCAAAAAACATTGAGGTAGAAATGACTAGGGGAACTTCCAGTGCTGCAGCTTTTCATGGTAGGGTAATTTTGATAGCTGATTGTTCTGGAGCAGACTGGTAACAGAAACAAAGTTGAGTAACTCTCATGCCAAAACAGAACTGAACTATCTACAGTCTATATGACATGTCCACTGAACCCTTCTTCCCCTGTAACATTCCCTTATTCAGAGCTCCTCCAGGAAGCACAAAAGCACAGTTTCTCTGGCACACTGCCATTTATTTAGGAAGAAACTTTATAGCTCCTGTAGCTGGAGCAGAACTGGGAGGAAGGGTTACCATGCCAGCCTGGTGCTGATCATCAGGGGCTCCCTTGGTTTCAGGTGGTCTTAACAGTATTCATCTTGGGACTGGGCTTTTGCCATTTGACCTTTGATAAGTCACTTCTCTGCATCTTTTGTTGTTAATTTGTAGAATGGTGATGATATTGTGGAATTGAGGTGATATTGTAGAATGGAGATGTTATTGGACCTATTTCTGAAAATATCTAGATGCTGAATATCCAGCATGATTTAACCTCATGAAACAAAGGATGTTATTTGTATATACCGAAATGTTTTCAGTCTCAGTGTCATATTACTTTGTAAGGCTCTTAAAGACAACATTAAGCATTACTTATGTATTTGCTCTTGTTTAGGCATAAGAGTGCCTAGCAAGCATCCCCATGTTGATACCATCACATTTCTCTTCAGAATGCCCAGCTTGGCTCTAGGCATTGCAGCATGAAAGCTGAGTGCTGCTGAAGCACTGTGCCCCACATATGACACCATTCATTGAATCATTTATCCTCTGGTTGACTTCACAAGGCAAATAGCTTTGGCTCATTTATAAATAACTAGAGACATGGAATACAAATTCAGGACAGAGAAAGTTGAGAGGAACAGCTTGGATTTTACATCCTTGAATCCAGTTGTCCTGGAATACCTTGTAGCTGCTGACAGTTTCTAATTCGCCTAAAGCGTTGATCATTCAAAGGAGGCAGAGAGACCAAAGCACTCTGGAATTCCATTTGGAAAGAAGAAGCCTTTCTAGTCTGCAAGCAATTTAATTACCCTAAAGATTTTTGTCAAGTTTGAACAGATCTTTGTTTCTTTGCTCTCAATTATCAATTGGTGTATTCCTTAGAGAACAGGAGCCACTTTAGTTAAAGACCTTGTCAATGAGTCAACCAAAGGGTTAACCTTCCAGATGGAGCCCTTGAAATGTTCCTGTCCTATAATATTTCTTCTCTTGCTCCCCACAGCTGAGGCATAAGCTCGGTGCTTTTCAAATTAAATTAGATTGTGTAAGCCAGGTGTCTTGGCAGTAACATCATGTGCAGCCCATTTTTATCCCATTAACATCGCTGTTCATCAAGGAATTGTGTTTTTCTTTCTGCGAACTCTAGGTAAACCGGTAATGATCATAACTGAGTACATGGAGAACGGCTCCTTGGATGCCTTCCTCAGGGTAGGTGCTTTCTTCATGATAAGCTAAGGAGATTTTATACTGGCAAGCATTTTTGTCATTTTTATGCTGGTTCCTTTTTTTTGCAGAGCGAGACCGAAAATTCAGCATTTTTAAAGAAACTATATTTGGACTTGGGAAACTCTGTTTTCTAGCGTTGCTCCTGTTGAAACCCAAAATAAATGTGAAGGGATATGGATTAAATGTGATGTTTAAAATAGCAAGGCCTTAAATAATCCACGTTTAATGGAAACAGTTTTGATTTGCTCCACTTTTGAAGCATCGCAGTGCTACAGGCTCATTAAAAGCAGATGCATTGCAAACTGGATACAGCATCACTGGGAGCTGTGACAGAACCTCTGGGTTTTTACTTTGCTGCTGAATTATAGGCACTAGTCAGGAAAGCGAGGAAATAACATCTCATTTTATTTGAGAGAAGATGGCAATCCAGAGATATGCTTTTTGCCAGTTCCAGCGATGGCAATAATGCAGCTTTCAGCTTAATGCTCTGTGATTTTCTTCCTTTCCCCATATGCAGAAGAATGATGGCAGATTTACAGTCATCCAGTTGGTAGGGATGCTTCGTGGCATTGGTTCGGGAATGAAGTACCTGTCTGACATGAGCTATGTGCATCGGGATCTAGCTGCTCGAAACATACTGGTCAACAGCAACCTGGTCTGCAAAGTGTCTGACTTCGGCATGTCCCGGGTCCTGGAGGATGACCCCGAAGCAGCTTATACCACACGGGTAAGGAGGGAAAGAAAATGTCTAATGAGTTTTCTTGCCTAATTGCTGGGTTTGTCTGACTGTATGGGAGGTGACAATGGTTTGTTTTAAACCAATCTCAGTCCTAAGTGAAGGCCGCTGTCACTACCGAATAATAAACAATGGCCTCACCTTCAGAGCTGCTATAAATTGATGCAGTGTTATTGCTACATCAGTGACTGCAGCAGTATTTCTTTGAGGATGTGACCCATGTATTCCTCTGGTTCCTTCAGTGTCTTGGAGTCCATGACAGGATTCTGATGCCAGACATTAGAGTTTAGGCTTCTATTCCTTCTGCTGTTTACAGAAATGCTTAATGATTTCCAGGTGACAACTCCCACGGAGGATGCAAGTGTAGATACACCACAAAAAAGTAAAGGCTAAATCCACTTTTGCCCCTCACAAAGCGAATTTGACCTAAACAGTTTGGGCTGGGATAAGTTTGAGGTCTGCATTCCCATTTTTTGTTCTTCTGTTTCATCTATATTTTAGCACCCCACTGTTAACTAGTTTTGGTAAAGCCATTTTAATACGCTACATGGGGACTAGTACTAATGCAGGTACTTCTGGCCACAAAACAGCATCCCCACCATTACACCAGCCTTTGTACCAACACCTCTGTAATTAACATGCAGACAAGGAAAAAAAAAAGTTGAAGTTTATAAAGTCTCCTTTTTTAATTGCTTATTTTCTTTGTTTTTAAATATCTGCCATTCTCCATCTGTTCTCCCTAGTGCAGAGTTTGTTTGCAGCACTCAGATCTTGCCGTTTAATCCCGACACTCATCCTTTAATGGATTCACAGTTTATTACAGGGGAGGATAGACTTGTGTAGTATTAAATGCTGGCCAGCCTTGGAGTTTCTCATCAGGGTGGCAAGTGGAAGGAGCAGAAGCAGAGGTTTGAAAAGCTGTAGTCAGGGAAATCAAAGTTTAGACAAACACCCAAGGGCAAGACAGACATGATTGAAAAGCTTCCTTTTGAATTTAGTGAGAGGAGATATAGTATTATGTTTGCTCTCAAGAGTAAACTGCAGGGAATCAATGACATTTGCTTTACAGCACATTGTCTTCCTCTGGTATCAGTAATGAAGGATCAGGAAAATTTGGATGAACTCCACTGTACTTGAGCAGCTAAAGACAAGAGCTTATTGACAATTTTTAGAACGACATCCACATATAAACAACGTCCATGCATCTGTGTCTGAAAGGAGAACAGAGCTTTTTCATAACCAGAGATGATACAATAGAATGCAGTTTTTAAAGCATCCTTCTTAAAGTAAATTATATATTCTGCTCCCAGTATAATAACTCTTTGAAGTGAGAGCACCCTATAGCCACACAGGCACATACTGCCATAACCTGACTCACAAAGGGCCTGATGCAAAGGCCCAAGAAGCCAGGAGAAGGACCCCTTTGATTTCACTTGCCTTTGGAATCAGTCCATATTAAACACTTGAGGGAAAGATTAGAACAATAAACCATTAAGTATGCACACGCTGCACTCACTTAGGGATAAAAACTATCCAGAAGATCGCTGAGAAAAAACCTACCAAAATAAACTTAATCAAAAAAGCATAAAAGAAAATGAAAAAACCCTAAAAGCTTTGTTCAGCTGAAGTTGTTCCCCAGATGGAACTGCAGGAAACCAAAAGCTCAATTAAAAACACCTTGCATATTAGCATAAACAAAAGGCAAAATCTCAGGCCTGGGATCGTTTAGCTAAGGCAAAATCAGCTAAACAGGATGGAGTGAGTTCCTTCTGAAACAGTGCAGGACCTGTGGCCCGAATCAGATGCCCAAGTGGTTTTATTTGTTTATAAAGTTTTGTAACAAGAGGCAGCTCTCTCTGACAGGTAGCAGCCTCATACCCTTCTCTGATGCTGAACTGCTCCTCCAGGCACTGGGAGAGCGCAGAGGCTTGCTCACCTTCTTCCCTCTCTGATAGAAGTTGGGATATTGCCCGTGGAAAACACCAGAGTATCCAGAAATCTTCCCAGTTTATCCTCTCTTCATTTTACCTTTTTGAAAAGCAAAATGTTGGCAATCCTATTTTTCTGAAACAGGCTAGACAGGTCAGACAGGCAGGCAAGGAAATAGTAATTAATGGCATGTACTTATTTGTTTTGTCAACTAAATCTGTAATATGTGCTTTGTAGAGCCCCAGCTTGTTCTCATGCTTCAGCAGAGCTCTGAGCAGAGCTCTGTTAGAGGGCTGGTAAAAATACATTTAACAGTTTGTAGCTTCTCCTCCTTGTGACTAAAGAAAACAGATGGGCAATTTTGCCTCCTGGTTGGATCTGACAAGTTTGTGGCAAGAAAAAAGTGAAACTGGGTGCCTTTTGAGGGATTCTGGGATTGCGTGCAGCAAGCCATTTTCCGTTTGTAGTGGCAGAGTAAGGACAGTGACCGCCGCACGCGTTACTGCGTCAGTGACTCACGAGCCTGTGGTTTCTTTGTGCCAGGGTGGCAAGATCCCCATCAGATGGACTGCACCAGAGGCAATTGCCTACCGAAAATTTACATCAGCTAGTGATGTGTGGAGCTATGGCATTGTCATGTGGGAAGTGATGTCCTACGGAGAAAGACCTTACTGGGATATGTCCAATCAAGATGTGAGTCTCCTGAGCTTCTTTCTCTCTCCCTTTCCCCCCACACTTTTATCTTAGTCCTTAGATGTCTGCTGATGTGTTTCTGTGCCAATTGCTGTGTAGTTGTAAGACATTTGCTCCATGATTTCAAAATGTTAATATGGGTGATAGATTTCCTGTTTTCTCAGGGAACATTTATGGAACTAAGATTTCCTTGAGGTCTTCCAGATGCCCTGGACAGACTGAGCAGAGAGGAACCTCATGAAGTTGAACAAGGGCAAGTGCAGAGTCCTGCAGCTAGAGAGGAATGACCCTGTGCACCACTATAGATTAGGGGCTGACCTGCTGGAAAGCAGCTTGGCAGAGAAGGACCTGGAAGTGCTAGTTCATCATGACCCAACAGTGTGCTTTTGTGGCCAGGAAAGCCAATGGTATCCTGAGAAACGTTAAAAAGAGAGTGACCAGCAGGTCATGGGAGGTTCTCCTTCCCCTCTGCTCTAGTGAGGCCACATCTGGAGTATTGTGTCCAGGTCTGGACTCTGCAGTTGAAAAGATACAGGGAACTACTGGAGAGAGTCCAGTGGATGCTACAAAGATGCCAAGGGGACTTAAGCATCTCTGCGAGGAGGAAAGGCTGGGAGACCTAGGGCTGTTTATCCTGGAGAAGGCTGAGAGCAGAAAATCTTACCAGTGCTGATATCTAAAGGGTGAGAGTGAAGAGGATGCAGTCCAGGTTCTTTTCAGTGGTGCCCAGTGACAGCACAAAGGGCAATGGGCACAATTTGAAAACAAGAGGTTCCATCTGAACATGAGGAAAAAACTTCTGTTCTGTGAGGGTGCTGGAGTCCTGGACCAGGCTGGCCCAGAGAGGTTGTGGAATCTCCTTCTCTGGAGAGATTCCAAACCCACATGGAAAATGCATGGGCAACCTGTTCTGGCTGACCGTGCTTTAGCAGGACAGTTGGACTAGATAATCTTTACGGGTCCTTTCCAACCCCTACCATGCTGGCATTCTATGACTGTGAAACCATCAATCCTGGACTATGGTCAGTGATTCTCCAGTTAGGATCTATAACTTCTCCTTTTTTTGTTTTCTTTTAACTTTAGGAAAAATATTGTAAACTATTAAAGTAAGAGAGAAGAATGGAAAAAAGGGAGATTAATCTGTTTAAACTGTCAGCTTGTAATCCTGTCAGGAGAGGAAAGATTTGAATGTTGATACTAAATACCAACTTTATTGAAAGTCTTTAAAAAAACCCACTTGAATTTAATGGGACTTCCTAGTAGTTAATTTCTCAACCCCCAGTATGCTCGTAATTCATATATATGATTTTATTTCTCATAGGCTATCTAGAATATCTGAACTTTGTTCAGTTTTGGGCCCCTCACTACAGGACATGGAGGTGTTGGGGCAATAAAGCTGGTAAAGGGTCTAGAAAGCAAGTCCTGTGAGGAGCAGCGAAGGAAACTGGTGGTACATTCAGCTTAGAGAAAAGGAAACTCAGGGGAAACCTTCTGACTCTCTGGAACTCCCTGAAGGGAGACTGGAGTGATGTGAGAGTTTGTCTGTTCTCCCAAGTAGCAAGTCACAGGATGAGAGGAAATGGCTTCAAATTGTACCAGGAGAGGTTTAGGTTTGACATTAGGGAAAGTTTCTTCTTTGAAAGGATTTTGAAGCCCTGGAGCAGGCTGCCCAGAGAAGTGCTGGAGTTGCCATGCCTGGAGGGATTTAAAAGATGTGGTGCTGAGGGACATGGTTTTGCAGCGGACTTGGTAGTGTCAGGTTAATGATTAGACTTGATGGTCTTGAAGGTCTTTTCCAGCGTAAATGGTTCTATGATTCTATGTGAAATCCAATTCTGTGTACCAGTCAGAGCATCCTAGTGACAATTGCATTGCTGCCTCCTGAGGATATTAAAAAGCAGCTTTGCTAAATGACCATTCTTAAATTATGCATGTCCTGTTTAACCGTACCATCTGGACTACTTCGGTGGATTCCAAGAGGGAGCATGCACAATGGCTGCTCTTCCAGAAGAGTATTTAATAATAATGCTAATAAGAGCTTTTGCTAATAGAATTTTTATTAAATGGGGGAAAAAAAAGAATTATAGTGAAAATGAGACATAGATTATCCATAATTCTTTTCCCAGGGGATTGGCAAACATAAAGCAAGAAGAAAATGTGAATCTGAATATATGGTCATGGGAGTGGTTAAGTCATTTTACAAGTCATCTGCTTCCTTATGTGGAGCTGAATGTTTTCAAAGACTGTCTGGATGTGGATGGCATTTAATCTAAGTGAGGGATGTAATTTTAATTTCCTTCTGATGTGAAATGTCTCTTCTGGCACCCAGTCTTGCCTTCCTCTGCTAGCAGGAAGTCATCAAGACTTTGCAAGAAAATAAAACACCAGATGTGTCTCAGTTATATCAGACGTGTCTACACAGCACAGCAGAGCTCAGTGCAATGAATGCAGAGAGTGCATATTGGGCCTGTGTATACTGCTGATGTCTGGTGCTGGACCATCTCAAAGCTGACTTGAACTGGACAGTGAAAGCTGACATCTCTCTCTCTGCAGCCTCTCTTTAGTACATGGCATAGACAAAGCATTTTCTCCACTTTAGCGATGTTAAGAGCAGTGCTTTTCACAGTGCATCAGAAGTGGAGTTCAGATTATTCTCAGTGTCTATTAAACCAAAAGAAACAAAAGGTGGTTCTTACTTTCTGGAGTGGTGAGAGCCACTGAATAGCACAAGCATATCCCTTGCCCTGTCATCCCAGGGGATTTTAGCCACTAATTGGACAAGACCAGAATGGGGGAATTTAGCACAATTCAGTCTCTGTGCACTCCTGGTCTCTAGTCTCATCGTGAATCCTGCCAGCAAAGTCATATCGATTAATTAAGATCTGAAGTCTTCTGGGTCATGTCCCTGTCATATCAGAGTTGAGTCCTGGCCATGTCCTGTTCTCCTGAGAGCGCTAAGAAATCATCACAGCTCTGGAGCCCTTCTTGGTGGGCTTGAAATGGCTTTAGCTTATGAATTTTGCTGGTTTCTGTTAAATATGAAATTCATACTTAAGCTGATGTGCTGGACTTCTGTAACTTCCTTGATAAAAAGCTGCAGAGAAGTGTTCCCATTGCTGCATTTCTTAGTTCAGAGCATACGATGGTAAAAGAGCAGGTTCTCTACAAAGCCGTCAGTACTGCCGGAGATGAGCTAGGCCAGCTGGAGATGATCGGCTGTACCCTAAAAACAACAGATAAAAATTCAGCTTCCAGATATCGCCTCCCAGACTGACAGGTATTAAAGGCTGGCTCTACTGCTGTTGGAGCTATTGTTTCTCTAACCCTCAGTCTAGCAAGAAGAGCTGCTTAATTCTAGCCTGGGCTATTTTGCCATCCCTGTATCCCATGCGTTCTTTTGTGATGCATTGCCCTGCTGTGTCTGATGCTGGCTTTGGACGCCGTACCCTTTCACTTTTGAATTGCTGAGGAGAAATGACACTTCTGAGACCACCAGCTGCCTGAGTCTGAGTGCAATTTTCCATGTTGTTTCACTTAATTGTGGATTTGTTTCCATACTTTGGATCGCCCTAGGATAAATGATACTCAGATGGTAGATGTGAGTAGTGTCCAGTGTTCTCTAATGCCTTCCTAATTGTGCCATTTATAGGTTATTAAAGCCATCGAGGAAGGGTACCGGCTGCCACCTCCAATGGACTGCCCCATCGCTCTCCACCAGCTGATGTTAGACTGCTGGCAGAAGGAGCGCAGTGACAGGCCCAAATTTGGACAGATCGTCAACATGCTGGACAAACTCATCCGCAACCCCAACAGCTTGAAGAGGACAGGCAGCGAGAGCTCCAGGTCAGCTGGGCTTCTGTAATGGTGATGTATGAGGGAGTGCAGTGGAGGTGACAGGAAGAGCTGCAAGTCACCTAAAGCTCTGTGGCAGTGGGATTAAAGCTTGCAGAGCCAGGTCACACAGCAGATATTGCACTGTACAGGAGAGCAATGGGGTCATGCTGGGACAGTACTCAACCCCCCCCAGGCTCTCCTGGCTCTGTGAGAAAGCAAAACTGAACAATCAGAGCTGTTACTGTAGCACACCAATGCCGAGCACCTTTACAGCATGGCCTTAAGCACATCCCAAAGAAGTTCTGCTGCAGGCAAGCTCTGTTAGAAGGCAAAGTTTGCTGCCTCTTTTCCCTCTCTCCCCTCGTGAAAGGGCTTGAACGGGCAGCCTTGGTGCAGTGTGGCTAACAGGAGTGGTGTGGTTTACTGCAGGAAAAGTACATCATCAGGTTTTATAAACACGAGATTTGTGTAGGATTTGCAAATGAGCGTTACGGGATTAGAGCCAATGCCTGGCAGGCATTGGGGAGGTGTGGATTAATTTTTATGTGAATTTGAATTTAATTTTGTGGAAAGCCAGGTTCATGTCTCCACCGATCCTGCATTACATCTGTGTTTTGTTTTGTTTGCTGAGTGTGGTGTACCTGGTACGTGCAAAAGAAGTGTGGTAGGAAGGAAACTCCCAGAGTTGCAGGGTAAAACCGAGCTGTCTGTGTTGGGACAGATCAGCGGTTTGTTTCAGGTGGTGAAACACTGCTGAAGTAAGAGGAGCCTTACTAATTCACACCAGGTTTGCTCGGGTTTTTCCAAGCGTACTTTGCTTTGTCAGGTACATTTGCTTACAGTGAATATGGAAAAAAGATGAAAAGAAAAGAAACAAAGGGAAGATAATGGGAAATTATATTTCAAGAAAAGGGAAGGGACAAGGTTCCTCCTTTACTCTTCCCTAGAAGGCCATATATGGACTATTGTGTCTAGTTCTGGGCTCCCCAGTTCAGACAGGGAACTACTGGACAGTGTCCAGTGTATCCTACAAAGATGATGAGGGAGGTGGAGCATCTCTCTGACAAGGAAGAAAGGAGAGCCCTGAGGTTGTTTGGCCTGGAGAAGAGAAGACTGAGAATGGATCTTCTCATTGCTTATCAATATTTAAGGGGTGGGGGGCAAGAGCCAGACTCTTTTCAGTGGTACCCAGCAACAGGACAAGGGGCAACATGCACAAACTGGGATGCCAGAAGTTCCGTCTGAACATGAGGAAAAACTTTCCTGTCAGTGTGCTAGAGCCCTGAACCAGGCTGCCTTCTCTGAAGAGATTCCAAACCTACCTGAATGTGATCCTGGGCAATCTACTGTGGGTGACCCTGTTTTAGCAGGGCACTTGGACTAGATGATCTCTGGAGGTCCCTTCCAACCCCCACAAATGCTGGAATTCTGTGGTATCTCCTAGATTGCCTTAATCACACTGATAGCCTGGCAAAAATGTATCTACCCTTGAGGCTTAAATAATTTACATGGTGAGAATCACAATGGGATCTGCTGTGATAATTTGATTTCAGGATCACAGTATGAAGTCCTCCATCTTGCTTTATTTCCAATTTACAGGTGTTCTTTTAAAATACATAGATTTTACAGAAGTTGATAGCCTTTCCAAGGTCATTTTTCTCTCTCTGTGTGTCTGTGTGTGAGTTAATAGCCTGTTCAAGGTCATTTCACGTTCATGGGTATTTATAGATCTTTATTTTTCTTCTCTTTGGAATATGAATTTCAAATCTGCTTATAGCATTATGAATGCATTATGTGACTTTATAGGTGAAGCATAATTGTCTATAATTAGGTTGCCATCATTGGTCTTGCGTTAGATAACACAGTGAAAGAGCTGTACCAAGTATTAGCAGCACGTACTCCATGCCTTAGGCAAGACATAACGATGCTGTTGCACACCTAATCTTTGATGATGTGCGCTCCCAAATAAATTGCTAAATGATAATTGGTTTGGTTAGGCAGTAGTGATTTACAATGGTTTCATGCACCTGTGATTTACAATATACATGAAATCATAAACTGAGATATTAATAAGAGGAGCAAATTCTGTGCAAATAATTATTCGCAGATCTGTGTAAGGGAAAATGAGAAGCACATTCCATGGTGCAAACAAAGATCAAAGCTCGCCTGATTCCTGCCACTCCTGGCACATGCACGGGTCAGGAATGGATTGATTAAAGAGAGGATTAACTCCCTGCTGTCCTGGGTTTGATTAAATGTACTGAGCTCGCCTGCAAACCTGGCTAGAAACAGGATTTATCTGAACCCGCCCTGAGTTTTGCCCTCCAAACCAGTCTGGCAGGTTGTGAGCTCCCAGCTCCTTGGCACAGGCTTCAGTGGTGTTTCTATAGCTGCTGAGCTGAGGTCTGACACATGCGGGATTGGCAAGGTCTTGCATTGCTGCCGGTGAGATACAGACCCAGCTGGCTGAACGCCTTCCAGTGCTGCCATCCTCTTTGTCTCATGAAGTAAAAGAGCTTTCTGTGAACTTGGTTCTGTCTGAGGTGGAAATTGTAAGCAGCATTGTGGTTCAAATTAGATCTGAAAGCAAAAAGAGAAACCTAAGGTCAAATTAATTCTTAGCAGAAATTGGTCTATTACTTGGTATTTGGGGGAGGCTCTCCTCCCCCTCTACTCTGCCCTAGTAAGGCCATGTCTGGAGTACTGAATCCTGTTCTTGGGTTCCCCAGTTCAAGAGAGACAGGGAAATGGTAGAGAGTCTGGTGGATCCTATGAAGATGCTGAGGGGTGTTAAGCATCTCTTTGATGAGGAAGGGCTGAGAGACCTAGGCATCTTTACCCTGGAGAAGGGGAGATTGGGGGGCATCTCAATGCTTATCAATATCTAAAGGGTAGGGGTCCAGAGGATGGAGCCAGCCCCTTTTCAGTGGTGCCCAAAAACAGGACAAGGGGCAACAGACACAATCTGGAACAGGGCTGCCCAGAGAGGTTGTGGAGTCTCATTCTCTGGAGAGATTCCCAGCTTGTCTGGACCTTGCAATCCTGGGCAAGCTGCTCTGGTTGACTGCTGTCACTTCCAACCCCCATCATTCTGGGATTCTGTGGTTTTATTTAGTTTGTTGCAGTGATCTGCGCTGCTGTGCTGAGCCACCAGTTTCACTGGGCACAACATCTCACCTCTGTGTTGCCTAATCATTGAGGATAGTTGTTGCAACAACCAAACATTGATTTGTGACTCCTGATCCAGCTGACACCATTTTTCTCTCCTTTTCCTGTTTGACACCCAGACCCAGCACAGCCCTCCTGGATCCCAGCTCCCCAGAGTTCTCGGCGGTTGTTTCTGTTGGTGACTGGCTCCAAGCCATCAAAATGGAGCGATACAAGGATAACTTCACAGCTGCCGGCTATACCACCCTAGAGGCTGTGGTGCACATGAACCAGGAGTAAGTACTCAGCGATATAACAAAAAACTGGTAAATCTGGATTTAATCAGCCTCTTTCGCTTTGTGCTGCATATCGTTGCACTCATTAAAGGATTGGAATGCCTTTCATTTGGACGGAGGAGAGCTTTCAAATGCCTCCACAATGCCTTTGCTTATTTAATTAAACATTTCTGTGCATCTGCCTTGCTTTTGCTGTGTTGCTTGTGGCTGACTTAACATTTTTCTCCACACCAGTGTCTGATCCACGTTTCTCAGCCCCCTGCCGTTTCTCTTGCTTTCCACAGAGACCTGGCAAGGATCGGCATCGCTGCCATCGCGCACCAGAACAAGATCCTGAGCAGCGTTCAAGCGATGCGCACCCAAATGCAACAGATGCATGGCAGGATGGTTCCCGTCTGAGCCAGCACTGAATAAACTCAAAACTCTTGAAATTAGTTTACCTCATCCATGCACTTTAATTGAAGAACTGCACTTTTCTTACTTCGTCTCCTCGCCCGTCGGAATCGAGATCTGCAGCGTTGCTTGATGTACAGATTGTGGGAAAGCGAGCATGTGTGTCGGGAGCGGGGGGCCTCCAGAAAATGACAAGCTGTCATTTTCAACCAGACCTGGAACAAATTGTTTCTTGGAACACGCTTCTCTGTTGATCGACGATATGTAAAATACGTGTATCTATATAAATATAAAGTCACGTTCGAGTTTTGATGCTATGTTTGCTGCCAGATACTGTGCTTAAAAAAAAAACACAAAAAAAACAACCCCCCCCCAAACCAGAATGACTTCCCTTCTCCCTGTGACCTGTAGGATTACAACCATAGTGTTTTCTTTGTGGGTGAAACCACCGTTGTGCATCGTTCACTGGAATGAAGAATTTGCCCTAGGATATTATTTGCAGACTCGATGCATCACTGATACCTTGCAGAAACCTCAGTGAGAACGAGAACGTTGTGTGGCTCATCAGTGCCTGCCGATTAGTGATGTACCCACTTTTGGGCTTGAGAAATGAAAGGACCCACCTTGTGGATTACTGGGCAAAACTGGACTTCTGGGGAGCTTGTTGGCTGGTGGTGTGCTGTGCTGAAGCCTACTGCTTAAAGACACATTGTGAACATCTTGGCAGTAGTCAGCGGTGACAATCGTGGCTGTGGAGCCTTCAGACTTATTTTCTCTTTCAAGAAGAGGTTCCCTTTGCCACATGAAGAAGGTCAGTGGAAGTACAGAGCCCAACATGTTCATGGTGCTTTATTCCTTAAACTGTGCTGGGATTTCATCACCATTGAGGTAAGAAAACCCCAAAAGTGCAGTTTGTGTAGGATTTTGAGTTCCTAGTTGGTTTCTGTGAACCTGTGCTGGTTTTCCATACTAATTGTTTGGTGTTTCACATTGTTTGCTCTATTTGATGACAGTAAAAATTGCACTATTTCAAAACCTGGTTTTGCTCTCAAGTTGTAGGAGTATGTCTTGTGGCTCACTCCATTCAGTGCATAGAGCAGTTGTAGGAGTATGTCTTGTGGCTCACTCCATTCAGTGCATAGAGCTTGACCTAAGTGCTTGGAGGTACTTCACACTGAGAGTAGGAGGAAGGCCCTTATTTTTGGGGTAAAAAACCCCATATACGGATCCCATAGAAACTGAGAATAACCTTGTAAAGTGCAGATAGTCATAAATACACCAAGAAGAACAAGGAACTTTTCCTGTCCTCTCATGAACAACAGACAAACCTCTATCTGTGTTTTGGAAGGATCAGTGTCAGTGGCTGTCAGGGGTTTTATGGGAAGGGGAGCAGACTGAAGTGGGATTGTGCATGGCGCCTTGTTGGTTTGGCCCAATATCAGTCTCAGGCGTGGTGATGGATCTGTTATGCAGCAGTGCTATGCCTCAGACACAGTAATCCAGCCTCATCAGCTGTGGGAACCAAGTTGACTTCTGAAACCAGCCCCACACACTGGATTATCAGGGTGTGAGGACCAGGTGTAGCCTGCTTGGCAAAGGTCTAAGCACCCCCTTGCATGTGTGGCACACAAGGTGCCTAAAAAGCTGCCCTCCAACTCCTTTGAGAAATGGATGGAAAGTTGAGTAAGTGAAAGCATCCACTGAGTGGAGATGACTGTTGCAAAATGTGGTTGTCCTCATTAAGTTACTTAGGGTGAAGCTTCATGTAATAAATCTCTGAACACATTTAGGCTTGAAGGACAGGGATGTAAGTGCTGAAGCATGTCCCGTGTCCAAAGAAGGGCAATGAAGCTAGTAAAGGGTCTAGAAAACAAGTCCTGTGAGGAGTGCCTGAGGAAGCTGGAGTTGGTCAGCCTAGAGAGGAGGAGGCTGAGAAAAGACCACCTTGTTCTCCACAACTCCCTGAAAGGAGGTTGGAGTCAGGTGGAAGTCAGTCTCTTCTCCCAAGTAGCAAGCAGTAGGGAAAGAGGAAATAGTTTTGAGTTGTGCCAGGGGAGATTTAGATTGGACATCAGGAATAATTTCTTCCCCAAAAGGGTTCTCATAGCCTAGAACGGGCTGCCCGTGGAAATGTTGGAGTCCCCAGCCCTGGTGGGATTTAAAAGCCTTGCAGATGTGGTGCTGAGGGACATGGTTTAGTGATGACCTGACAATGCTGCTAACCCAGCGTTAATCTTAAAGGTCTCTTCCAACCAAAGTGATTCT
The DNA here is from genome assembly GCF_014839835.1 of Dryobates pubescens. NCBI lineage: Eukaryota > Metazoa > Chordata > Aves > Piciformes > Picidae > Dryobates > Dryobates pubescens. The sequence continues at coordinate 9,801,620 of NC_071643.1, forward strand.
ATGATTGTATGATTTTGAAGACTTATCGTGCCTTTTGAACAGTCTATAAATTGGATTCCTTTTGGAGGCGTTTCAAGGACCAAAGTGGTGAGATGACCTTAGAAAAGAGACAGCATCAGGCCCACTTGTGCTGTGCTGGGTAGGAGGAGGATTTTCATGACACATCCTGTAGAACAGACATTATGTTTTAGCTGAGCCAGGCACAGCATCAGAAAGATGACATTTGTGTTTGGATGGTGCTAAGGCTGACTCTTTGATCTGTAATATTTGGGTCCCACTTTGTGCCTGACAGCAAATTCAGAAACGATTTGGTGGCTTTACATGTCAATAATAATTGGGTTTGTTCTAAATCCAAGCCAGCTCACTCAGTTAGACAAGTCACAGTTACTTTGTTGTCACTCATGTCACTCTTTGTCACTTTTAACAATAAGTTGCTGAGTTTAACCACTAACTCTCCCTCACCCCCAACTTTCTCAGCAAACAAGTTTTGTTCAGAATATGAGATGCTAAATTTGGCTCCTGTCAAGTCGTGACAGCTCAGTAAAAGCTGTTCTGCAGCATTACTTATAAAAGCTTTTCCATTTCATGAAATTTAAGATTTCTTTTGAAAAACTCCTTAAACCAGCAGGTTTTAGTGTCATTTTGCCAGGCAACATCAGAAGCAGTCATTCATTTTAAAGACCTGACACTTGGACTTTCAGCAGCAAAAATTATTTTGCTTCTTAAGGGCAGAGATAATTCAGGTTTCCTCTTCCCATAAATCTGTTGTGTTCTGTGGAGATCGCCTTTTGACACGAAAATCAACCAGTCAGTTTTCTGGCCAGTCTGTCAATGCCTTTCTTGGAGCCTAGTAACAGTACTTCAAAACTCCATGCAAAATGGAAAACTGGATCCCTATAGAGTGAAGGTGATGATGGCAGCTCTGACAGCAGGTTCTCAGAACTTCTGTTGATGGTTGTGTTCCCTGTGGTAAAATATGGCCAGTGAGGGGACAGCCACCGGAGTGGGATGTTTGCTAGGGGAGAGCAGGTGGCACATAGAAATCATAGAATCTTTTTGGTTGGAAGAGACCTTTAAGATCCATCAAATCCAATCATTAACCCAACTCTGACAAGTTCACTGCTAAACTGTGTCCCTCAACACCACATCTGTATGGCTTTTAAATCCACCCGTGGATGGAGATCCCACCACTCTCCTGGGCAGTCTGTTCCAGGGCTTGACAAGCCTTTCAGTAAAGAAATTGTTCCTAATGTCCAACCTAAACCTCCTCTGGCCCAGCTTGAGGCCATTTCCTCTTGTTCTATTGCTTGTTCCTTGGGAGAGGATTCTGACCTTCATCTTGCTCCAATCTCTTTTCAGGCAGTTTTAGAAAGCGAGGAGGTCTTCCCCTAAGCCTCCTTCTCTCCAGTCTGGGCTGCCCTGGGTCCCTTAGTACAGATATGTAGGCTACATATTCGTTTATAGGAATGGGAGCAAGACTTTGAAATAGAGTGAGGGAAAGAAAAGAAGGAAAAGGGGCAAGGAAGGCCAACATGTTCTCACTTGTTGACAGCTGCTGGTTGTGTTTGTCTCCCTGTCCCAAGCCAGCTCCTGTAGCTTTAGGAAGTCTTCCTCTATTCTGTGGGGAAAGGTTTAATTCCATGAAGCTGCTGCCATGTCACTTCCTCACTGGTGCAGAGATGAATTCAAGCTTTTCATTTTCATGTGAAACAACAATTGCACCAGCCAAGAAGGGGCTGGCTACACCCAGCAGCATTTCTGCTGGGACTTCCAAGGGTAGCCCTTCAGAAAGATGTGTGTCTGGCTGGCTGCTCGTTGTTTAATGTGTTTGTGTTTTCTTTCTGTGCAGGGAAATTGGATTTTGATTTCATGGCCCATCCTATTGACCATATTGACCATGAAGGAACACAGACTAGATATAAAGCCTTCTGGATCCACAGTTGTGTCTTCCATAGCACTGATTCTGGAAACCACAGACTGAACACTCACCAGTCCCTGAAGAGAAAGTGACTTGTACTTTTTTTTTGTGTGCCACCACTCCATTTTTTTTCTTCATTGTGAGATAATGAACTTGTTGAGACTCAGCACCCAGCTGTCATTTGAGGAATGTACTGTGTCAAAGCCCTGCAGACTTCTGGATTGAGTTTTTTTCTTCCCCTTCTGCTTTCTCTTCCTACTTTGGGTTTTATTTATATCTTTTGTTCTTTTCTTTCCTCATCCTGCTGTCACTGCTGTGTCTCGGATGAATGCAGGTGACGGAGCACTGCGCATCTTGCCATGGACGCCAGGCCAGGTGCCGCAGCAAAGAACCCAGGTCCTGTGAACTGCCTGTACCCCTTGCTGAAGTGGCTTTACACACAAAACCTGCCATTGCAGTGATATGAATGGTTTGGTTTTTCCTGTGAATGGGTAATGGCTGATTGTCTCCTCGGAAGGGTGTGTACCTGTGCTTGCGTGCATGTGTTTGCCTGCCATTCAGCTCCTGTGCAGAACTGCCTCTGAATGTGCTGAGAACATCCCTGGAAGTGCAGGAGTCCCCTCTCACGTGAGAGCAGGCCAGTAGCTCATGTCTGCAACAGTAGCCAGAACATACACCTTAAAAGATGTTTAAATTTCTGGACCTGGAAGTGTACTTTTTAGCTGTCACACTAACCTTAATGAGTGGTTCTGCAGCCTGAGATGGGCAATTTCAGTTAGTTTTGGAGTTGTGGATTGGGGGATTCATAAGGGTGCTAAAGACTTTCCCAAGGAGCATTTATTCATCCTGATACCCTGTTCACGATCATAAGCGACCAGGTCCTCAATGGCAAGGTGATGGAGACAACACCTGCGCATCCATCCCCTGGTAACCCCAAACTGAATTCTTCAGTAGCCTTTTTTTGAAGACTTGTTGAATGAGAACAAATATATGCAATTCTGCCATTTGCAGAAGCACCTCGTTCTGTGCAAGCTGTGATTAACCTGTAATAACCCAAACGCTTGGTTTGCTCCCAGCACAGATAAGGAACAAAAATGCAATGAGACCTGCAAGGTTACAGTAGTCAGTGAGAGGGTTATGAGGTATGTCCTGTTCCTCATGTGGGTAATGAGGAGCTGGTGAAGTGCTGTAGGAGACACTTTCTTCCGTGACCCAAGGAGCAGTGCTGGAACTTCCTGGTACTATCCAGAAAAGCTTTCTATGATTGGAGAATTCCCTGTTAATGTAGCATAAGCTGGTTTGAGTGTAGCTGCGTGCTAGAGCCCAGGGAACATATGGTGCTGGGTATTTCGAGGGGGCTGGTCAGGCTCCCTGCTTTCTTCCTGGCCATGGGGCCTGGCATTGGCCATGCTACCCACTGCAGCAAACTCCCACAGGACAGCTCCTCCAGACCTGGGGAGACTGGATGCATTCAGAGAGAGCTGTGAAGTGGTGTCCCAAAGGTGCTCCTACTTCGTCCTCTTGTCTTTCCTCACTGACCCTCCAAGCCCATCGTTAACCATACTCCTGCGCACGCTGGCAGGGTCAGTTGAAGGGACGTGAGGACAACCACACTGTTGGCCAAGGCGAGTGAGGTGCCAACAATGATGGCTGCTCCAGATGGAGCCAGAGATGGAAGGGAAGTGAACGCTACAGTGCTGCTTCCTATTTGGGAAGAGGTCATCACCAGGAGCTCCTCACACCTCTGTTTGTTAAGCAGTTGTCCTGTTCACACACCACTGCTTGATGTTTGTCTGGGTTTCTCGCTGTACCGATTTTGTGATGGACCTGATGTATTAAAAATATATATGTGTACAATACAAAAAGCTGGTAAGTAACCAGGAAGCAGGACTTGAGAAGCAGTATTTTTCTTTCACGTGACATTTTCATAACCAGAAGAGAAAAAAAAAGAAAAAGACAAAAAAAAAGAAATTCTGAAATACTAATCTGACAAATAAAGAGAGAGTGCATTTATTTTTTTGTATCACTGCAAGTATGTTGGAATATGCAAGGACTGTGGTTAAAACTAGAATGTATGAGGCATATTATACCTTAGTTCATACTGAGAAAAAAACCCCTCTAACAGCATTTCTTGGTTCGTGCATTTGAATGATCTCTGGGTTAGATAAATAGATTTTTTTTTTCTATTTTTGTTTTAATTTGTAATTTCCACCCCACCCCCACCCCTCCCCCACCCCCCTTTCCATGAATTTTAGGTACACATAACTTATGTCATTTATTTATGGTCTTTTATACCTAGTTTGTAAAATTGTAAAATAGCAAACAATGCAAACCTTTGCATTTGAAAATAATAAAGTAGTTGCTGTACAAACCTGAAGCAGGCTGTTTCTGTTATTGATGTTGTATTAGCTGGGTGTTTACCCACCACAGAACTCAGGGTAATAGTCCTGGTGTCCCAGAGGGATTAATTCTCCTCAGTAGCTTTCAGAGGAACGTGCTCCTGAAGTTCATTTAAACTGCATGGCTCTCACATGTACCTTAAAGCACCGTTGCCTCTTCAGGCTACCGTCCCTGACCTTGTGGCTGTTTGTGATGTGGGCAGGATGCTGCAGTCAGGCTGATCTTGGTAATGGTCTCAGAGATTTTTCCTTGGAGACCAGGTAGTATCTGTGGGCACTACGCCTGGAACAAACCTGCAGGATCATAGCATCATAGAGCGCCCTGACAATAACCTGGAATGTCTCCAGGGATGGGACAGACCTCATTCTGGTCAACCAGAGACAGTGTCTCTTCACCCTCAATGAGGAAATTCTTTGTTCTGTCTAGCCTTTGTAAACTCCCTCAGTTTACACCCATCACCCCTTGTGCCTTCACAACAGAGCCTGCTAAAAAGGTCTGTCCCCAGATTTCTTCTAGCCCACTTGAAGTACTGAAAGGCCACAGTAAGGTCTCCCCAGACCTTCTATTCTTTAGGCTGAACAGCTCCAACCCTCAGCCTGTCCTTACAGTAGAGGATCATTTTTGTGGTCTTCTCTAGACCCACTGCAACAGGTCCATGTCTCTCCCCTGTTCTGAGGGTCCAGAACTGGACCCATCACTGCAGGTGAGGGTCTCAGCAGAGCAGAGGAGCAGGATCATAATGTTATATTTTCTTTGCTAGGATGATCTGGGAATGGTCTCTTTCCCCTATATCCTCCTGTCTGAACCTTCCCTGGGGCTAGATGTCACCTTGGCAGAAACCCTACCATTTTCTCACCTTCCTTTGGGCCAAGGTTTTGCCTTTCATGGGAATTGTGTCCTTGCTGCTGAGTTACCGCACTTGCTACGCTGCTCATGGGCTGAATTTGTGTGGATTAGTGGGTTTGTGCTGGAGAACCATGGCCAGAGGGGAAGAAGCTGAGGAATTAAATGCAAACCAGAGGCATCAGAGCATGGAGAAGGACAGTTTCTATGACAAGGGCTTCAAACCAGAGTGGATGCTGTGCAAAGGATCTTGCAGCGTAATGGTGACGTGTGGGTGTGCTGCATGGTCTGAGTGCCAGGAGTGCCATAACCATAGCTTCTTTACAATGCTGCTGGTTGGTGTAGTACACAGAGGCTTCCTGGCACTTTGACCAGCAGAATTACATAGGTACACAGTTCACAGGTGCCGCAGAAAGGATGGTGACTCCTCTAGAAAGATTCTTAAGCTTTTGACAACTATTTGAAAGACATTTTGAACCAAATTCTTCTAGGGAAAGGTTCTGGTGATGGCAGTGACCAACTTGTATAGAGTTGGTAACAAGAAAGTCCCAACAGTGGCACTGAGTTCTTTACTGTGTTTTGAAAGCTGGTTCCTCGTGTGCTTGAGAGAGCAACTCGGCCAAAGAGGAGTTTGCTGGTGCCTTTACCCAGCTGGTTGATGTATTAAGAGAAAATGTATCATGGGTGGTAATACAGATTCCATTTCTGCCCCCAGGTTGCACCAGGGGAGGTTTGGGTTGGACATTAGGCACAATTTCTTCCCCAGATTATTTATCAAGATCTGTAACAGGCTGCTCAGGGAAGTGGTGGAATTATCAGCCTTGCAGATATTTAAAAGACAGGTTGATGTGGGGCCAAAAGGACACCACTTAGTGGTGTTCTGGCAGTGATCAGTTAATGGTTGGACTTCATGATCTTAGATCTTCCAACCAAAACAATTTTGTGGTTCACACACAAAGAAGTCTTACTAATTGCTTAGTTTTTAGTGAAGTGAAAGCAAAACCTTTTCAAGAAACAATGAGATGGCCAGTGGTGACAGGACACTTGGGTGCTTTCCCTTCTCTCTGATTCTCTGCTCTTTTCCCCTTTTAGCTCCTAAATCTAAGAAATCATCCTATTAAAATATTTTACCCCAATGCTTAATTCTTCCAAGTATATCATACTACTGACATATTTCCTTACCAAGAAGACATACATTCTCTCTCTGCCCCTCACTCTTTCCACATATTTATGCAGTAGCATGGGGCAAGTGAGCCTATTTACTTTAAAGCTGATCTATTTGCGTCTGGGTGACAACGTTCATAGCTGCCTATGGAGTAGTGCAAAGAGCAGACATGGTTTATCTAGAGACATTGGAGCTGTTCTAGACATGTCAAGGAAAAGAAAATAGGTTTTGACAATTGGGAGGGGAAAGAAAAGCATGTTACGCTCTAAATCAACAACATGATTAGAACTAGAGCTGCGTTTGAGGCCTTGACCTCAGTTATTTTACCCTTTCCTTTGCAAGGAAGTACCCTTGGGCCATTGACTGATTGTCTGTTGAATGGGTTACAGACCTCTGACATATCTTATTTCTAGCAGTGGCCCTGAACATAATTCATTGTTTACAGGAGCCTCCAAGAAAGTTGCGTGAATATGTAGCCGTTCTCTTTAAGAAATAAAACTAAAACCTAAAGCATTCCATTGCAATCAGCTTAGGAAAATGTATTCTCCATGGGTGGATGGAGAGAGTCACCACAGGAATATGTTACACTAGGTTACTTTTATACATATATACATGTACATATATATAAGGCAATTATATTCCAGTGATCTGCTGTGGTTTATTAGCCTGTAACCAGCCCAACAAAAGATAATGAAATCCTTGTTTTTATAGTGCTCTTGAAGGTACTCATGATTCTGCCTATAAAATCTTGTAAGGAATTAAATGGGCTGGGGCATTTTGGCATTCATTTTTTGAGTAAAAGGAGAAGTTGTTGGTCAGCACAACACAACCAACACCCTGGCTCGCTTCTCATTTCTGCCGAGGTAACCTGCCTCCCCTGGGGTCAATAATGAAACTCTCAGGGCTAGGCAGTTGGGGCTGTTGGGCAATTACAGGTGCAGGTAGGTGCCTACTGCCAACTTGTAGTGATGCTTTGGAGCTGCTTAGCTGAGGGGTGCAACAGCTCACGTAATGATCTCCTGCTTCCTGGCTGGATTTTCAGCTTTGCATTAAGCCTTGCTCATGAAGCTCCCCAAAAGTCTCCATCATAATCACCTGGGGAAGGGATTTTTCAGAAGCCAGCCATCCCAGCAAAAAAGCCATATAAGCAGGTTGGGAGGCTATGGAGGGGTCCGCTGAGCTGCTCTGATGCCTCTCATGCCTCAGAGCCTGCTGAAAACTTTGCCGTGAGAGCTGTCAAGGCAGATCCTGCCCTTGCAAGTGCTCTTTCTTTCCTGTCTCTCATGGCCTTCACAATCAGTCTTGACAATAAAAATATTACTGGGATGGTGTCTTTCACAAAACGTGTTGTCTTGCTTCCTCCTCATCAGCAATGGTGGACTGACCTTGGCATCCTGTTGCCTGGCCTGAGCAGGGTCAAAGTTATATGAAGGTCCTTAAGCAAGCGAGTGAGGGGATGGGTAGATGCCCTCTCTCCTGGGAAATGCTCTCTGAGCTGCTGCTCATTTGAGGGCTGGGGAAAGGTCATTTGCTCTGAGACAGTGTCATCATTTAGGCTGTTCATTGCTTGTGGCTGGCCAGGTCATGCATGCTTTGAACATGCAAACATCTGGGAGGTGAGTGAGCATCAGAGAGAGAGTTTTCAGTAGGTTTAAATGCAAAAATTCTCTAAAACTCTGGCCTCAAATTTTCAGAAAGACTGTGGAGCTCAGTGCCATCTCATTGCCACATGCCTATGGGGGTGCCTGGAAATTTCAGCACTTAGAAATCCAGCACTAGAATCCGGAGGGAAGCAAAGGAATGCCCAGCCATCATTTTACCGGATTAAGCTTTGCCTGAGCGCTTGCCTGGGACTTTCCATCCAGTACACTGGTAATGTATGACACTTACTTTCACCTGTCTGAAAAAGTGGTTAAAACTCTACTGGAGTAAAAAATGCTTCTGGGGGGGGCGGGGAGTGAGGTTGATGAGTTTTTCCACACTTAAAGAGGCTGCTGAGTTGATTGAAGCAGCATAATAGGAAAGGTCTAGGTAGGGTGATGCTAATAGTAAGATGACAATAAGGATAAATGAGTTGATTTAGTCTCACAGGTGAACTGATTTCACCTGGATTGCCCTGACTTGCATCGGCTTGAGGATGTGCTCTTCAGCTACATAAAACTTCAGGCAGTTTTTGTGTGTATATTCTTCAGCAGAAAATACACTTTAAAGTGTGTTTTGGCAGTGACTCAAGCTGCAATAGCACATTCGGGTTGGTCTTTTTGCCTGTTGTGGTTTTTTATGTGGCCATTATTCGTGCAAATATTTGAAGTAGATGTTTAACGAGACAAAATATTGGTATCCAACAACAGACAGGGAGGTTTCCCAGGGAGCCACAGCTCCTCTTTGTTAGCTTTGTTTTCAGATTCATATTATGATGGCATATGGGTTTTGCTTGGCCAAATGGTTAGGATTGCAGCAGGGTGTCCTTAGAGACCTTTATTGTCATTTCTGCAGACTCTGAGTGCTCCACTGTGGTTGTGGAAGAGGCAGGAAAACTCTGTCTCATTCACCAACTTCTGATCTCTGGTATCCACAGATGGAGGAAAGAAATGGAGAATGAAACTGCCCACTCTGCCATTAAATGAGCTTTAGGCTTGGGTAGGCACACATGGATATGAGCTGCTCCCAATCATCCGCCAGTCCAAATGGGTAGCAGCTGCTTAGCTTCACCTGCAGGAAATGGCAGAAGTAGGATTCAGGGTTGTTTGACTTTGCTGGTCCTTCCTAGAGGGGAAGCAACCTGATAGTATGGCTGTTACTTCTCTAGAAGTACCAGCAGTGCAATTTCTGTTGGTTCAGCTTTTGTATGTTCACCCACAACGATGCTGTTCTACACCATGCTCACTTCTGCAGTGGATTCCTGCTGCCCTGGGTGAGGTAAGCTCCAGCCAGTGGTAGCTACTGAGAATGTGCAGGCAGAGTCTCTGCTCCTGCCTTGCCCAGAGATGCTACTTTCCTCAGTGCCACTGCCTTCAAAAATGGGTGTCTAGAAACTTTGCAAATGTTGCTTCACTTTTCACCTACTTTTGTCTTTACACCAGGCTGCAGCCTGTTAAGAGCTACTCTTGATTTACCCATGGGTTTGGAGGTGATTAGTTTTAGAGTTCATTAGTTTTGGAGCTTATTAGTTTTGGAGCCAGTTCATCATCCAGAACAGGTGGAAGAGATCATCAAAAATTTTTTAATCAGCTTTGGAAGTGGGTGTAGTTGATCCAGGAACAAAAAGCATTCACCAACTGCTAAATCCAATCAACCGTGGGTGACTGATTACTTTTAGCTTGCTTAATTGATTGACTGTGGCATTTCTCTGAAGGAGCTATTCTGAAGCCCAAGGAAGTCTACACAACTGTTTCAATTCTGGGAATAATTTGTAAGTTATGTGTTAAACCTGTGTTTGAATTCAGTAGTACTGAGGATTATAAGCAAACTATACAGCTGGGTGTGCAAGAGCTGTGCTAGATTAGAGTGGGTGGGTTTTTTCTCTTGCCTTGTATCAGGTTTAATAGTAGGAGAAATAAGTTTATAGATCCTTTGGAAAGAGTTTGCAAAAAGTTGCTATTGTATTGCCAAGTAGCATCCAGTGATGATTTTTTTTCAGAGACAGGTGTCTTTCATCTCAACAAGGTAGTATAAAACCTCTCTGTGGAGACATAACCTGTGAATACGGGACCACCCTTAGGAGACAATTCAGACAGACTTTGTAATACCAGTGTCAGGTTTTACTTTTACTTTGCTGGCAATTACTTTTACTTGCACAATTGAAACTGAACCTGTCAAATGCTGAAGTGAGATTTCCTCAGCAGTGCTGCTGCCAGTGTGTGTTGCAGGGCAAATCAGGAATGTCATTATTGTTTATTTTCAACACAATAAGACAACTCCAGCTGGCAATGAAGGTGCATAATATGCAGGGATGCTTTTAGTATGATGTAGAGAACCCGTCAGCTCCAAACAAAAGTACAAGTCTTCATTCAGCAGGACTCACCCCTCAGTCTCAGTTTTCAGATGTGCCTAGCTGGGACCAGAGATCTTGTGGGGTCCATGGAGACCGTTTTAGAAATGCTTCTGATGCTGTGGGAATTTTTGCCACAAGCAATTCCTGGGAGCAATCTCCTTTCCCATAAAGCACAGGCTTCTTCCTAGTTCAGCCTCATGAATAACAATAAGAAGTACCTTGGGCACATTCTAATAAAGGAAAGAAACTCTTCCTTTGTGTAAAAGACCACAGGTAAGTCAAACCAATCTGTTCTGGTGCGTTACTTAAGGGTTTGAGTAGCAGCGGTGATGGTTTTGAAATGACGGAGATGTGGTTCGTAAAATTCTTTCTCTGGAGCCCCTTTTCACATGTGCATAGTCTGCCTAAAGAGAAATGACAAATACACTGCTAACATTTCATCTTTTTGCTGTGCTGACTTGAGCTATGGTGTTTTTGTTTCCACATGGGGTGAAATGCAACTGGTTGTTTTCAGCAGGACCTTTGCAAGGTCAATGTGTAGCTGGTGTTTGCCACCTGTGGAAACTAACCCCAGTTTTTCCCAGCAGCCAGGTATCTCTTAAGTGCAAGCCACAATACCAGTGCTCCCATGCTCTTGGAAAGGGAGAAGGAGCTCAGAAGGAGTCAGTTCCCTGAGGATACAAGGTCATTTTTATATTGCTGGGCTGGGTAGCAGGGCTGGGAATCGTTATGGTATCAGGAGAGGAAAATGTTGGCTCCGTGTGAATTAAATGTGGAAGTGGTACAAGCCCTTCCTGACCACAGAGTGCTTCCAGGCTCAGCCAGGGACTCACTCACCTGAGCCTTGTGCTTTCTGGGGCATCCCAAGGGACAGAATTTCATAGAATCATAGAGGCTAGAAAAGACCTCCAAGATCGAGTCCAACCATAACCCAACTACCATGACCCCTAAACTATAGCCTGATCCACCACATCTGCATATTTCTTTAGTATCTCTAAAAATGGTGACTCCACCACCTCCCTTTGCAGCTTTTTCCAATACCTGACCACTTCCTCAGTAAAGACTTTTCTCCTAATGTCCAATCTGAACCTCCTCTGGCACAACTTAAACCCATTTCCTCTCATCCTATAGCTAGTTCCTTGGGAGAACCAACACCAGCCTTGCTCCAACCTCCTTTCAGGTGGTTGTAGAGAGCAGTAAGATCTCCCCTTAGCCTTCTCCTCTCCAGACTAAACAACCCCTGCTCCCTCATATGACTTGCCCTCCAGACCCTCATCAGCCTCTTTACTCTTCTCTGGACATGCTCCAGAACTTCAATGTCTTTCCTATAAAGTGGTGCCCAGAACTGAACACAGTACTCAAGCTGTGGCATCACCAGGGCCAGGTACAAGGGCACAATCTCTTCCCTACTCGTGCTGGATATGTTGGTCTTGATTCTGGCCAGGATGCTGTTGGCCTTCTTGGGCTCCTGGGCACACTGCTGGCTCACATTCAGCTGGCCTTCCACCAGCACCCACAGATCCTTTTCCACCAGGTTGCTCTCCAGCTGCTCTTCCCCAGGTCTGTAGCATTGCTTGGGGTTGTTGTAACCAAAATGCAGGACCTGGCACTTGGTCTTGTTAGACTTCAGTCCGTTGACCTCAGCCCATCAATGTAACCTGTCCAGACCTTTCTGCAGTGCCCTCCTACCCTCGAGCAGATCAACACTTCTCCTCAGTTTAGTGTCATATTCAAACTTGATGATGGTATCCTGGATCCCCTCATCCAAATCATTAACAAAGATACTACACAGGACTAGCCCCAGTACCAAGTCCTGGGAGACAGCACTTGTGACCAGCCACCAGCTGGGTATCACCCCCTTTATCACAACTCTTTGGTCCTGGCTGTGCAGCCAGTTTGAAATCCCGAGTTGACCTGGCTATGCCATGGGCTGCTCTTGAGGAGCATGCTGAGGGAGATGGTATCAAAGGCTTTACTGAAGTCCAGGTAAACAATATCTACAGCCTTTCCCCATCCACTAGGAGGATCACCTGGCCATAGAAGGAGATGAGTTTGACCAAGCAGGACTTGTCTTTCATGAACCCATGCTGGCTGGGCCTGCTCCCACCATTGTCCTGCACTTGCTGTGTGAGTGCACCCAAGTCGAACCGCTCCATAATCTTCCCTGGTGACAAGGTCAGGCTGACAGGCCTGGAGCTGCCTGCATCCTCCTTTTGGCCATTTTTGTAGATGGGTGTTGTGTTGGCAAGCCTACACTTGCCTGGCAGCTGGACCGCTGATAGATGATGGAGAACCACTTGCCAAGCTCCTCCACCAGCTCCCTCAGAACTCTTGGGTGAATCCCACCGGGTCCTGTAGCCTTGTGAGCATCCAGGTGGCATAACAAATTATTAGGTGGTTCTTCCTGGGTTATGGGCAGTTGATGCTGCTCTCCATCCCTATCAGGAGGCCAAATACCTTGACCATATTGGCTCCAACTATTAAAAACTGAGGCAAAGGTGGCATTAAGTGGCTCAGCCTTTTCTGGTTTCAGAGGCTGGGGAGCAACAGAGCTGATGTCTTGTAGAGGGTATTGTGGTTTGTTTTGTATCATAGCAAATCTTTAGCTTGTCATTTGCTTTTTGAAGGGAGGGAGAAAGAAACAAACAACAAAGTGTGGCTTAAATCACAATCACCTTCAAATTCATGCTGGGTTTGTATGTGTATGTGCTTTAACTAAAGCAGTTAACTCAAAACTACTTTTTTGGGGGTTTTTTAGGTTATAGTTTTATAGTTTGATGAAAAATGATGTGGTCTCCATTCCCTTCTCCCAAAGTTAATTGTTGTCAAGCTCTGAGCCAACTGAATTCTTTATTCACAGTGGAGGAAGAAGAAAAGCTTCACGGAATTGGTTTGTGTTCCAGAAGTGCATATGGCCAGTTCTGGGCCTGAGCTCAGACTTGTATTGCGTTGATTAAAGAAACCAGACAGGGCAATAAATAAAGCAAGGGCCTAGGCTGGGCTTTCAGCAGAATCCCTAGGGATACTTGGCAAGTTTCACCTGAAATTCTCTCTCAGATACCTGCACGTTTCCATTTGAAAAATTAGACGAACTGGTCATTTCTCCCCACACTGCTATCCACAGTGCCAGCACTGGGCTTCCTCAGCTGTCCTTGGCTCATCAGTTTCTCAGTGCACTCACTCTTGATGCAGACAATTTCCAGTCGAAGTCTGTCTGATGGAGTCTTGGCTTATTGGCTTTTTTGATTGCTTCCTTCCTATGGCCATCCCACATTGTTCATATTTCCTATTCTCCAGCTCCCATTTATGTCAGGTTTTTTTCTTTCCCATCATTAAGACTCATGAGTCTCTCACTCTTAAGATAGCTGCCAGTGAGGATTTTCATTTTCCCCAAGTCCTGGACACACTGAGATTTCCTGGCAGCCCCATTCTGGTTACAGGCCTGGAGATCCTTGTGCTTGTCACGGTGACATGCATCCAGAGAGCACGGCTACAGCATCTAGCACATACAAATATATTTCAGGAATGAATGAAAAGCAGCTCTCCTTAAACTGGGGAAATAAAGACAATGCACTGTAAAACTTTCTCACTTTGTTTACAAGGGAAGCAGTTGTTAAATATCATCCATGTTCATATATATGTCCTTCATAATCTGAGGATGGCTGCCCCTTGCGTGTTGTATCTGATACTGTCGACAGGCACAGGACTGCCTGGGCAGTTCCAAGTGGTCACATCACATGAACAGCTTCTGAGCATTGCACAAGTCACCAGGTGATTGTTATTGCACTAAGTCTTACTTTTGTGCTGGAATCTCAATCTTTTCTTCATCCACCCTGCTCCTTACTGGTTCTAATTTTTATTAAGTATTGAACAAACTTGTACCAATGCTAAGCCTTTTCTGCTCGTATTAAAAAGGGATTTGCACGGATTTATGAGCTTACCTTTGTGAATCAGAATGTCTTGTTGGTTTAGCTCATAATCTTAAATATCTCATTAGCAGCAGGAAAAGCATATGGAATCTTAAACTGAGCAACTGGAGGTCTTCTTTGTGAGGAAATTGTGATCGTTGCAAAGTCTGTAAAGCATATCTCTTCCATAGGTAACTGCATGAACTAGCATTTAGCCCTGTAGATGAGGTGACTTGCAGTTGAGTATTTACCTAGGGCAGCATTGAACAGGTGGCATTGAAGCTGTTGATCTTACTTTGTTTATTTTCCAGCTTTTCCCATCCTCTCTGGCCTCATTGTTACATTCTGGGGCTTTGCTTCTAGCGTAACCCGGTTAAAGCAGCTGCATTTCAGCTGTGTGCTCATTGTGTATCATATTTTATATATATATCGTGTTGCTCTTTTTGTTTCTGTGTTCTTTTGTAAACCAAACTGGATAGTTTTAGTGGCTTTTCTGAAGAGCAGAGCCAAGCACTCAGCTCCTGAACTTCTCTTTGATTCATGGCTCTTTGAAATTCATTGTGTGACTGGGCAACTGAGTTATGTGGGATTATTTTATGCTGCCTGAATCAACCAAATTTTCTCAGTGAGAAACTGTAATTTCAAAGCAAAACACACAAACCTGAAAAACCCCATTCATATTCTAAAGCCCAGACTTCTAGAAGAGTAAAGGAACCTCAAAGATGTCTTTGGAATTCAGCTGGGGGTTTCCTGGCGTGAAAGAGCACAGAGTTAGAGCAGTTTGTCTTACAGCACTTGAGTTCTGACCAAACATTGTAAGCAGGTATAAATCTGTGCAGCTCTGATGAGTTAGGAGGTTATGTTTGCCTCAGACTGGGCTCCAGGCTGTGAAAAGCTTGTCTGAAAGGAGAAGGAGGTGGCTGGGGCAGAGCTGCAGCCAGGCTGAGAAACAAAAGGGAAGCCAGGAATAAGGAGGGGCAAAGGAGGAAAAGGAAAACTTGCAACACAAAACCATGAGAAAGAGCACATCACAAAGATTTCTCAAAGAAGTTCTGATAATTTTTTTCAGGCACAAATTAACAATGTTCAGGCTGATGAACAGAAACAGATAACTATATTTGCAAAAGATAATCTAAGAACACAAAGTCTGAGTGTTAAAGGGTTCAGAACACGGACAACAGATCTGAGACGTCCTTGGATGTAGCAGGGATGTTCGGAATGCGTTGCGTCCATCTCTCCATGCACATCTGATTTGGAGCTGGCAGCCTGTGCTGTTATTCCACATGACTTGTATATTTGAAAAGTCCCTGCTCCTTCCTTGCTGAGGATGAGGAGATTGCTTTTTATCTTTGTTTTAATTGGACATGAGTAAAGCAGATTCCTGACAAAGCAAAAAATCCAGTTTTCCTTCTATTGCTTTTCAGAGAACAAATATTTTTTAAGGGTTCAGAGGGCTCTGGAAGTCAAATGTCAGGGCAAGGAAATGAGAAAAGGTGAGGGATGGAAGGGAAATTGTGATGAAAAAGAATGGCAGAGTGCTGGCTGGGAAAAACAATAATGGATATTATTGCTTTCTGGGTAGAATAAAAGGGCTGTGCCTTTGGCTGGTGTTAATTGGCCTAACTCTTCTAAAGTTGGTAGAGGATTGATTTGCCGCAGCTGTAATCCTCACGTTAAATCCCAGCCCTACTGGGAGTTTTATCCTTGTCTTCAAAAGAAGAAAGATTTTAACCTGTGTGTTATTTTATTGTCACCTAGTGAATATCTTAGCAGTAAAAGAGCTCTGCTCAGCCAGTGCTGCCCTGCATGAAGGACAGGGTTCAGACAGCTTTGTGAGCTAGAAACGTGGAACTAGCTTTCTGGAGAGATTGCCATAAAAACTTCTGAACGAGCCTAAACTGTCTAATTTTAGTGGTTTGTGTTTCTTCCACAGATAGTATTCAAAACTGCTGAACTGACCCAATTTCAAATTCAATCCAGGTGAAAACATCAGGACTTGGCTTGTTTCTTGAGAAGAGTTTGGGTTTATGTCCATCCTACAGCAATCACACAGAATCCCAGCGTAGTGGGGTTTGGAAGGGACATCTGGAAATCATCTAATCCAACTCCCCTGCTAAAGTAGGGCTGCCCAGATCAGCTTGCCCAGGATCACAGTGCCCATGCAGGTTAGGAATTTCTCCAGAGAAGGAGATTCCACAACTTCTCTGGGCTGCCTATTCTAGGGATCCAGCACCCTCACAGAAAAGAAGTTTTTGCTCATGTTCAGATGGACTCTCCTGGGTTCTCCTTTGTTCCCATTATCCCTTGACCTGTAACTGGGCACCACTGAAAAGAGCCTGGCCACATTCTCCTGCCCCCTGCCCTTTAGATGTTGCTACGCATTGATAAGATCCCTCTCTCTATGTTCTCCAGGCTAAATAGCCCCAGGTTTCTCAGCCTTTCCCCATCAGAGAGGTGCTCCAGTCTCCTCAGATCCTAGATTCTTTCCAGTAGTTCCCTGTCTCTCTTGAACAAGGGAGCATTGACCTGCATACACTACTGCAGGTGTGGCCTCACTAAGGCAGAGTAGAGGAGAAGGAGAACCTCCCTTGATCCTTTTGGCCATACTCTTCTTAATGCACCACAGGAGATTATTTGCATTCTTGGCCATGAAGGCATATTGCTGGGTCATGTTGAACTTGTTGTCCAACATCATTCCCAAGTCTTTCTCCTCAGAGCCGCGTTCCAGCAAGTCAGCTTCTAACTTGTGTTGGTACATGGGGTTATTCCTCTCCAGGTGCAGGGCCACTTGCCCTTGTTGAACTTCATGAGGTTCCCCTGCCCCCAACTCTCCAGCTTGTGCAGGTCTGAACGAGTGGTAGCACAGCCTGACAGTGTGTCAGTCACTCCTACCATAACATGTTTTCACACAGCCTTGCTAGATGACTGAGCTACTCTTAACCAAACACAGGAGCACAGGCAGAGATTTCATTTTTACTATGTGGCATGCAGGGGAAGCAAGTGTTGAGCTTTGCTTATCACAGGATAAGTTAAAGGAAGCCAAACAGCGCTGTAAGGTGTGAACCAGGCCAGCTGACTGGGCTGGATGAGGATTAGAGAAAAGAATGACAAAAAACACACTCCTCACTTGGACTAAACCTCCACATCATGGAATCATTGTGGGACCAGGCTTTTGCTGTTCCTGTGCCCACTGGTGTGATCTCAGAGCTGCCAAATGTCATGCAAACCCTCGGGGACAGGGAAACAGCATAAAGCTCCTAATTTTGCATCTTGTATAGTTTTTTTTTCCCCCACAGCTGGTTACTTTTGAACCATCAGAAAGCTGCATTTATGTTGCTATTCAGGCTTGTTATTGCAGTCCCCAGCATTGCCTCCTCTTCTGTTTAACTATGTGAAGCTGTAAGCTGTGTATACAGGATATTGACACATTCCTAATTATCTTACTCATGTATGGTGAATTTAAGATAGTAAATTCAACTTCCCTTAGGAATAGGCTTGGCTCTGTTCCTTAGGCTCTGAATGAAATAGTGCAAGAAACACCAAAATCCCACTGTCAACACTACAGAGATACACGCAAAGCCAAGACAAACTCCCCTCACAACACAGCAAACATCTGTACCCTAGTGCACAGAAAAGCAGGATATACATGCCTCCAGACAAGAACATTCATGGTGAGGACCAGCTTGCTTGCTCTGAGCCTTTTTTTTTCCATGGAAATTTGTTTGTTGTTTTGTTGTTGAAAAGAAATGTCTGGATAAAAGCTAGTTCTTCTTTCTCATAGAAATATGGGTTCCTTAGGTGCTGTTGGCAAAATGTCAGACTTTTGGGGATGTCTTGTTCAAAAGCTAGTTTAAAATTAGAAAAGCAGTTTTTGGCAGGACTTCACTTGGTTTCTATTTCTTGAAAATAAGCCAGAAGAGTAACTGCTATGCCAGAATAGTGATGCTCTAAGAGCTTTCATAAGGCAAAAGATAATGGAGAATCTTTATTTTTTTGGTTTCTTTGTGTTTTCTGTGTGTTTCTTTTCTGCTGGTGAACCATTCCCCTGAAGTAACTTCTAAGCTTCTACTTCATGCAATTGTGACCTCAGCTTTACCTTCAGTTTATTTTATTTTCTGTCTTTCCTGTCCTGGCTTTATAAGCACATTTCTATTCCTCTCTCTGTCAGATTGCTGCCAATCACTGTAGTATCAGATGGCCAGAATCATAGAATCATTCAGGTTGGAAAAGACCCTTGAGATCATCAGGTCTCTCTACCAAGTTCACCACTAAACCATATCACTAAGTGCCACATCTAAATGACCTTCAAACACATCTAGGGATGGTGACTCAACCACCTCCTTCAGTAGCCTGTTTTAATGCTTGACTACTCTTTCAGTGAAAACCTTTTCTTGATGTCTAGCCTAAACCTATCCTACCACAGCTTGAGGCCATTCCCTCTTGTTCTATCACTAATTACCTGTGAGATCAGCACCTGCTCTGTAATTGTTTTCTGTAATTCTATAGCAAATATAGCCTGATTGTTTGTTTGATGAGCAATGAACAGTGATTCACAGACATCAGTACGTGAGAGCCCATGTCAGGCATCCTAATATAAGTGTTGTTGCAGAAGAGATACTGGCAGAGCGGAGCATAAGGTTTGTATGTCCAGCTGTAGCTTTCCATGTTTGTGAGTAGAGGAATAATTAGAACTAAGCTCTAGCAGAAGAGTAAGATCATGTTGGGGGTTGGAAGGGACCTCTAGGAATCATTCAGTCCAAGCCCCCTGCCAAAGCAGGATCACCTAGGGCAAGCCACACAGGAATGCATCCAGGCAGGTTTTGAAAGTCTCCAGAACAGGAGACTCCACAACCTCTCTGGGCAGCCTGTTCCAGTGCTCCATCACCCTCACCGAAAGGAAGTTTCTCCTTACATTGAGATGGAACCTTCTGTGTTCCAGATTGTACCTGTTGTTCCTTGTCCTGTAACTGAGCACCACCAGAAAGAGACTGGTGCCTTCATCTTGATATCCACCCCTCAGGTGTTTATAGACATGAATAAGACTCCCTCCAAGCCTTTTCTTCTTGGGACTAAATAGCCCCAGTTCTCTCAGCCTTTCTTCAAAGGAGAGATGTTCAAGTCCCCCAGTCGTCCTTGCAGCTCTCCATTGGACTCTTTCCAGTAGCCCACTCTCTCTCTTGAATTGCTGATGAGCAATTATGATGAAGAGAGCTTGGTTGCAGAGGAGAACTTTTAGTCAACTTAAAATCACAGAACCATAGAATCATTTATGCTGGAAGTGATCTTTATGATCATAGCATCTAACTGTTGACCCAACATTTCTGAGTCTGGAGCTAAACCATGTACTTCAGCAACACATCTACATGTCTTTTAACTAACTTAATGGATAATGATTCAACCACTTCCCTGGACATCCTATTCCAGGCTTTGACAACCCTTTCACTGAAGAAAGTTTTGCTATTGTCCAAGCCTCTTTATGGACAAAACCAAATGCAAGCCTATTTTCTCTGTGATGCCACGTGGCTTTTCCTTAAAGTTCTTAGCTGTTAGGCTGTTCTCAGACAAGCAATTGTTTCTGTGCTTGGATATTACTATACAAGGAGGGGGGGGTGTCAAAGTCACAGAAACCCTTAATTTGTGAGCAGACAAGTTGAGATCCCAAATCTCTCATTTTCAAATGTTAATTGGGAATTGCATTTAGGAGTTGTTAGTGAAGGGCTTTTGGCTAACAGAAGTGTCTGAGCATCAGATTAGCTCGGTATGGGGATGGGAGGGTGAAGGAGAAAGCAGTTCCTTGTAACAGCCCATCCTTCCTCACTTTTTCCTGTTCCACCAAAGTCCCCAGCTGCACAGGACTAGCCACAGGCTGGGGAAAAAAACCCAATTACTTAGCATCTTCTTCTTGTAGTTTAGGATAAATCAGCACCATAACCCCTGACAGAAAACGTGGGCAACTGTAGACATTGCAACCAATGTCGATAAGCAGTTCTGGCTACATTCACTTATCAAATTGCCACAGATTTTGACAAGGATGAGCAAAAAGCTGGATTCAGGAAGCTGTAACAGGAGAAGAGCTGGGCACACTGATACTTCCCATGGCTCTTTTAGCTGGCTCTTTTGAAGTGGGTCACCAAATGCTGCGAAGGCTGCCGCAGCTATCGATGCTAGTAAATAGCTGAAGCCCATTTAATTCTGGCCAGCTTAGGGGAGTTAAAAATTCCATCACATCACACCACAGCTTCCTCTTCACGCTGCACAGGCACTCCATAAATCCACTCGTCTCTCCTTCTTATCTGAGTCACAATGCAGTTATTAAACAAATTGTAAGTCTATTTCATATCCTTTTTAATACTTTGAAAACTGCACAATATAAGGCTTAATAAAAGCTGAACGCTCCAAAACTGCTCTTAGGACTGAAAATATGACTACATCAAAAGACTTTACAAGGGCAGGATTTTAATGGCTGAATAATACGCTGGAACAGAGCAGTAATTTCTTCTCGAATGCTGGGATGAATTATTTATGCTTTGACAACATTATGTGTCTCTAAAGCAGCTTTTAGTTATTCGCCTATTCGAGGACACAGCTGATCCTGCTGCCCGCTCTTGTAATTACATTAACCTCTTGACACTACATGACAAGCTTTTCCTGTGAACTGCGATCAATAGCCCATAACTGCTACCTATTTAATAGGGCCATGGTTACACTTCAGTTCAGATATAATTAGCTTTCCCCCCCCCCCTTTCCTCTTTTAAGAGAGCATGTTTAAATTTAAAAAAATAATAAACTTAGAAATGCACACAACAAAATGAAGGCTGTGAAGGAAAAGAATCAAAGCCTTCAGATGGCTGAACAGGCAAGTGGTAAGTTCCCCGAGTTTCTGCTCAGAAATGTGCAGCCCTTCCATTAGTCCCCATCTGCATTTAAATGGACCTGGAAGCACGTGAGGACTTGTAGGCATCAATTACAGAAGTGTTGGTACAGGTGGGCAGGGCTCTGACCTTATACTCTTGAAGCACACATTGATAATGGGATAAGCTAGCTTCATTTCTGCTGTTTTCACCCAGCTTTAATAGAAGTGTAATGCTTTGTTGCAGACCTTCAGAACTGCTTTTTCCCAGGGATATTTTTAGGTTCAGATAAATACAGACAGGGTTGGGAAATGAAGTTTTACTCTCTGCATTTTCTTGAGATACTTTGCACAGTGGTCTCTAGAAACTAAAGAGGTGTTGGGGGGGCTTTGACTTACTATTTTTTTTGGTTGGGGGATTTGAATGCTATATTCTGCTGCTCATTTTAAAAGGGCAGGGTAAAGGATTGCAACTAAGTTTAATAATTTTCTAAACAGCCTATTTGTGAGAGTTGTATTCTTCCACTCAAGATCCAAAGATATCATGTCCAAGAGGCTCTTTCCAGCTCCATCTCCAAGCAGATCTACACCAAGAACAATTAATGTTATCAAGGTATTACAAAGCAATACAGATAGTGAAAGAACCTAAATGATTTCTCTCATCAGAAAGCTGTTGGGTTAGATCTGTGAACACTTCAGGTGTTGTAAGAACCCCACCTGAGTTTCAGACTTTTGGGAGTTAGATGCTTAAATCAATGTAAGATCTGGGTCTTGGGTCTTGCTTCCTTTCTCTGAAGTTGCCAAAACACATTTTTTTTACTGCTAGATTTCACTGGCAGGAAATGGTCTTTCCTTAGCATACCTGTTGTAAGAAGTCTTTTAAAATACAAAAGTCATGGAGTTACTTAACTTTGTAAGTAATTATTCTCTAAAGAAAATGCATTCACTTGTAGTGGAAATAATAGCTTTTCTTTCCTTGTCTTTGTACATTTTGCTTTCTTAGATGATGCTACAGATTGTAGGCACTTCTGAGGCTACAGGAGACCTCATAAACCTGGTTGTGCCTTGCTGTCACTGAAACAGAACTTCAGCTGCTCTGTGGCATGGATTTTTCTAGAGTGAGGGTGAGGTTTGATGATTAACAATGTGAATTCCCAGGAAGCCTTACCTTTGCTTAGTAAATATTTTATTTCCTGTGTCAGGACTATAATAAAGCCAGGCTTTCACCCGCCCTCGAAAGCTCGGAACAGAATGATGTATGTGAAAGCAGATTTCTGCTAGAAAAACTTCTGTATTAGCATGAGCAGTTACTCTCTGGACACATCGATGGATTAACATAATTGTTAATACCATTCTAAATTAGAGTAATGACGCTGTTTCAGGCGGTTACTGAACACTCCTGGGGATAGCACTGGAGTAATCAATTGTAAGGCACAGGTTCCGAGGAAGCTCTGAAACGCCTTTCCCATTTCTCCCAAGAGACAAAAGACAAGAAGGAGAAAAGCTGAATTAGCAGTTAATAATATATAATGACTTAGAAGGTTGAAGTTTATGATGATTCATAATTATTACAAAAAACCAGTTTGTCGATGCATGAGCTCCAGAGAAGCTTGCCTCCCTGCACGCTGCCTATCGCCACTCGCCGCCGTTGTGAGTACTGCCTTTCGGCAGAGCTTCACTTTTGGAACCATTTTCTCTATCCTACGGCACGCCTGTTAAGTTACCAAAGCATTTGGCTAGACTTTCTGTTCCTCCTCCTTAAATTAAGGAGGGGGGAAAAAAAGGGAAAAGAAAAAAAGAGGCCAGTCAGATTTTCAAAGATGTTTTTTGTAACAGCATTTCCCTCTCACGGATTGGTTGATCCCTGCAGCTGACGAGGTGTGTTAAACCAAGTTCTTCTAAAACTGCTGTCCTAGGAAAAAAAAGACAGATTACCTGCCTCTCTGCACAGGGCAGGCATCCTCAGTTTATGGCTTCTAAGTGCGTCAGAAGTTCAGACGTGAACCTCTGGTAACTTTGACAGTCTTGAGAATAGAGTAAAGGAGACGTAGGCAGGAGACAGAGGTAAAGGACCTGAGGGGAGGGCAGGGAAAGGAGGAGGAGGAGGAGGAGTGCTGGCTCTCAGAGCAGGGCAGAAGCAAACACCACAGCTGTAGAGTGCATCACTCTGTCCGAGGCTGATGTTTGGGAATGCATGAAATAAAAAGTCATTTAGCAGCTTCCTAACTTCCACAGTTAACAACCCCCTGTCCTAGATGAAAACAGTGATAATTTTGTTACTATTTGTGTAAGATGTCAGAAGGTCTCAGTCTTGGGTCCTCCCCTTGTGTTATTTAAACATGTCAGTTATGGTCTCTTTAACAAAGATGCTCTGGTCTATTTATAAAATGAGAATGTTTTAATATCCCCAGTTTTCAAAGCAGGAATTGAGGCACATTGAGAGGTAGTTGTTTTATTAAAGGTCACCCAGACAGTATGTGACAAAGCCAGGAACAGAAGTACAATTTTTAGCATCACAAACTTGTTCTTTAATCACAAGATATCATTCCTTCTGCATTTGTACCATTTCATATGGGCTGAGAAATCCCTTATGAATGTGGAGTTGTTTAATGGTATTACAAGATCAACAGGAGTCATCTGGCTGGAATTTTCACTAGCAAGTCCTATCGCTATGTATTTATTTAATATGAGATAACCTTTCCTTTTCTTGCTGGCAAATATTTTATTTCATAGATACTAAGCTGACTAAACTTACAACTTGCATGAGTGATATGGAATTTGAAATGAAACAGCAGACTGTTTGTTATATTTATAACTGATAGCAAAAGGGATTGCAGTTCATAATTAAAAATAAAAAAATCAACAGCTTGTCAACGTTCAAGTGAAGGAAGGCTGCACTGGGAAATGCAGGATATAGCTGAAGAATTTATGCACCTACTTATTTTCTGCATACCCTTGTGATTAACCTATGTGCTATCAGCTGGGCTTCCAGCAAGGATTTCCTCAGCTCGGTATTGCACAGAGCAAGGCACATCCCCAAACCAGTTGTGAGTTGCTTTGGTTTTCCTGGGCTTTTCTTTGACTCCAGTAACTGGCTGATTCTGGATTGTTACGAGCAGGGTGTTTCTCATCCTGTCAGGCCTTTTCCTAAAGCCTTTGCCAATCTGACCTCATAGTGAGGTGCACTGGTCTTTGCAAGCTGAATGAGCTGAGAATGTGGTTGGAAGTGAGGACGTGCTTTCGATTACTATCTTCAAGCAGATTTGGCACCTTCATCTGACATGGGGAAGCAGAAATGAAAATCAAAGCTGGAATCACCTGTGTTGCAATGCAATGCATTCCCACTAGGCTGGCAAGACAGAAAAATGCAGGACACATCTTGAATAATATTCAAGATTACCCTATCTCAGGAGCTTCTTTTCCAGATGACACCAGTTTATTCTTTCCTTGGCTGGGCATGTTCAGACACTTTCTAAAAGCAATTGAATGTTTCTTTGAGTGTTTCACTGAAGTAACTCTGGAAGTTATGGAACAAGAATATTTTTGCCCCTTGTATGGCAATCCACCCATTTGTCTGTGCATTATTTAATGATGGTCACATTATTTAATGATGGTGTGCTCTTGAGATGTTATGGGAGTAGTATCCTATTACAGCATATAGTATCCATAGTGGCTTGAGAGATACATTCTCTGTATCCAGTGTCCACTGAAATAGGGAAGGGGAACAATAGGAGAACATGATCACACTATCCATATGCTGGGCTGTTTCTATTGAAAGAAAAGCCTGGAAGTGGACAGGAGAATTTGCTTCCAAATTTATTCTCCTATTACACAATCCCAGAAAGAGTTGTTGCTTTAAAACTGGATTTCAACTACTGCATTGCAGCTGGGTGCAGCACACAAGCTATGAAGTCCATAAGCCTGTTGGGGCAAGCAGAGCACAGGTGTCCTCAAGACAAGAAATTTGGAAGTCTGGGCCCTGCATCTAGAAATGAGTTTGATCTGCCTTCATCCAGAGCAGGGCTCACAGCTGTTCCCTATATCCAGGCAGGAAGCAAGGGAGGGGTTTGCTTGCACGATCTCTGGCAATGCCAGCAAGGACAAATTAACTCCCTCGCATCTTTGTGCTCCTTGGAGTCTTGGTTGGTCACCTCTTGTGGTTAGAAAACTCCCTGTGGAACTTCTTGTCCAGACTTCCACCAGGATTTTCCTCTCATTTATTTCTTCTCATGCTTTTCATCCAGATCAAGTAGCTCAAATTATTATTCCCCAGTCCTATTCTTTCCTCTCAGAAGTCTTCTTACCTGATTTTTGTCTTACACTGTGTAGCTCAGCTTACTCTCCCACAGAAGAAGTTGTTTGAATCTCCAAGAACATTACCTTCCCAATGTTTGTTTGGGTTTTTGTTGTTTGTTTTCAGGGTTTTGTTGTTGTTTTGCTTTTTTTCTCCCCTCCACAGTGTTTGGATACAGCCTCTGATTATTTTTAAAGCTCAGTCATATTTTAAGATGGTTTGATTAAGTGTTTCATGAATTTAACTTGCAATTTAGTTAACTATTTCCATACTCAGCAGTCCCTTTCATGCTGTTTGTTGCCTTTCTATTCAGTCCTGTAGTCAAAGGAACTGATTTCTATGCTTTACTTTACAGGGCTCTACAGCACAGATTTCCCCCATGTGTATGATATTATTTTTACTTCTTAAGTAGGTGAACATAATCCTCCTAATCAGATTCCTGTGTTAAGGGTCATGTACAGAAAGTTAAGATTTGCCTTCTCAAATATTCAGTGAAAATCTTAGAAAACTCATTTTTGAGGATATTTGTAGAAAGCAAAGGTACCATGGGTGGTTATTAAAATAAAACATATTTGTGTTTAAATTTTAATGAATGCTCTTACAAGATGTCTTTATTTCTTCAGAGCTTTTGCATTCTTTTTGCGTTAGCCACTCCACTCCACATCTGCCTACAGATAAAATCTAATTTATCTAGTGAAAACTGTTACGTGGCACAGGTAGATTTGACTCTTGAGCTGAAAACAAAATGAAATACACTGTGGAAAAAAATGTAAACTAATATATATGAGAACAAAACCTTTCCCCAGTGTGCTTCAAATTGGGAGGGATATAACAAGAAAAGATGTAGCAAAAAGACTCGGGATTGATTAATAAAATTAGCTTTGATCTGCAGTGTGATATAATAATGATATAACAGGGGGAAAAACATTCATTGGAACATGTCCTGGAGAAAATAAATCACAAGCTGGGTCTTGCTTTAACTCCTTGAGGGTTTAATGCCATCTATTTTTCCTCAGATTAGCTGCCTTCAGTCTTTCGTAGTGGTATCTTGGGGCCTTGATATCTCTGCATGCGTCCTCCTGCGCTTATGTTTGGGATATCTTGGAAAGATATCAGAGACCTGAAAAATACTGATAAGAGAGAAATAAAGTGGAATGGAAGGATTGCTGTATGGAGACAAACATTAAGTGTTCTGGTAAATATTACATGCTTAGCAGGATAGCAGTTATGGAGCAAAATGATGTAAAATAATGCCATTGATGCATATAGATGAAACCCAAGGACTCAGCCACAGTGTAGAAGCAATGTTGTGATTAGGAGCAGCAGAATGAACATAGAAAGAAAAAGCTGATTTGAATATTAGGGAAAATATTCTGGTCTGCCTTTAGCCTTTCAAATAACAACCCAGATGATGTTGTGGGGGATTCTTGAGAATTGATCCTATAGGTATTAATTAAAGAACTAATAAATCTGCAGTAGATTGCAATCTTATCTCTCCTGGAGGGACTGCTGAATAACTGGTGCAGGCTTTTTTAGTCTCTACCATCTCTGGGTTATGCAGATGAAAGTGCAAAAGCAGCAGCAACATCTCCAGTGCAGGCGGTAACCAGGCCATCAGTGAAATACCGAGTCTGCCAGATGGCAAAGGGAAAAGGGCTAAGAGAAGAAGCATTTTGAGGGGAGAAGAGCAGAAAGTACAAATATTGTGCTCTTCTAAGAGGTTCATCAAGGCAGGAGCGAGCAAAGTGGAGCAATGTCTTTTGCAAGGGAAGGAGCAATGAGAGGAAAAGTGACAGAAATCTGCTTAGGAGTACAGTGTGTGCCTCTATCTGTCCCTACCAATGCTGCCTACAAGCCTCTACTTCAGCTGTTTTTTTCTGAATGGGTGCATGGGCTGCCATGGACCCACAGGCCCCTCTGGGGGTCTCCATCTCCCCCTGCCAGGTTTTTCCCAGCAGTGGGTAACTCTCCTCAGGCCAGAGGACTTTCTCTTGCTTATATTTCTCTTAGGATTTGATGAGAGCAGAGCTGAAAGTGAAGGGCTGTTTTACAGGCATGCATACAAACTGTGTCTGTGGACATAGGGGGGTGTGTATTTAAGGGAGTCACGCTGAGAGGTGTGTAGCGAAAAAGTGTTTTCTGAATGTGTAGCAGTAAATCCAACAACTATATTCCCAAATGTTATGCTAGGTGAAAATCAACTGCTAAAGCAGTCATTGTATCAGTTGCTGGTTGATACGTGCTTTGGGCTTCAGTGTTCCCAATGTTATTGTGAAGGAAAATGTCTATTTAGACAGGAACCACAGGCAGCAGCTAAGGTGGCCTCTCCCATTTCCCATCTCTGTGTCCTGTATTTGCTTCTGTCTCAGCAAACACAGAAAGCTGCAAGGTATCTGTCTTAATACAAGCAGCAAATATTATTCAGAACTGGGATTTTTCTGTCATTGGCAGACCTAGCTCCTGGCTCAGATATTTCAGGGACTCCAGTGACCAGGGAAGGGATTGCTGTTTGTCTGTGTGGGGAGGAGCCTGCTCATGTGAATAAACAGCATCTTGTGTAATAAACAGGAGGCTTATTTTGTGAACTGGTGAATCCATGTTTTCCTATCTCTTGAAGACTGTATTTGATTTATTGTTTTTTTCCAAAAAATTATGTGTTTAGTCTAACTTCAATAGTAAGTAAAGGAATTTAGTAGATAGCATTCACAATTAACCCTTTGGAAACGCACAGAAAATTACAGCTGTTGCTTTACTGCTTGGTTAACATTGTAGCTATTCTCCTTAATGTTTTCAAAGTTCTATGGTCTATTTAATGTAGCTCTACTTGTGTGCAAGTAACTTTGGTGTTTTCCTGTACCAGAGCTCCTCTTAATGGGCTTGATAACACCAAAATACTACTATTAATGCAACACACTTCTTTTCTGTACTGATTTCTTCTGAGACACAGACTCCTACAGATATCACCTTCCTTTGTAATCACATTGACAAGTGTTTGAAGGTGTGCTGGGAAAGCTTTTAAACAAGTGAATGCTCAAACTGACTGTGAGTATTGGTAGTGGAAATGTTTTTGAGGTCACACAATGACAGATCAGCAGTCGTGCAAGGTAACTTTTCTGACCAGGCATCAACTCATTACTGCTTCTTGTACAATGAGAAATGACTTTCCATAACAACTGATAGGAATCGACCCATTATGTTAAATCAAAGAATACTGGGAATTTGCCAAACGAGTGAAGATCACACTCTGTACAGATATTTTGCAACAGAAAAAAAATAATACTAGAAAAGATCCAATTTCTTGGCTAAATGACCTTTGTGGGTTATTCATCTAGCTCTCATCAGGGCGGGTGCTCCGGGTTTCCTCTCTTGATATTCCTCAGAAGAAATTTGCTTTGTTTTTCCCTACCTGATTGCTCTATTCCTTTAGAGGATATTTATTGTTAAGCCACGGCCTCTGCTATTTCCTTTGCTGCCTGAGCTTAGTCAGAACTCTCTGCCTCAGACATGCAATAAAGCCCAGTAGCAGAGGAAATAACAGTGCAGTTAACCTCCTTAACACTGATAATAAATAAGTGCTAATAAGATATGCACCAGGGTAGCAATTGCCCTGACATAATGAAATGCATGAGTTTAAATAAGTGGTAGCTGGTGTCATCATGCTTTTCAATAAAGAACCTATGCAGACTCTATATTTTCTGGGTAATTTATGTGTCAGATTTTCTAGGCAGCTCAGCTGCTGTGAAGACATTTAGACCAAGTGGCCCAGTTTTCATGAATCCCTGACACTGAGCAGAGCCCTTTGTTTGTGCAGGTGTCTGTCTCGGAGCTGAGATGTTTCTTTAAAAATATTAGCCCAGTTGGAGGTGCTGAGCATTCTCTCAAATCTATTTGCTGTCTTGTCCCTCATTGTTTAAGCTGCATTTCACTGGCTTGAAGCCAGCGGAGATGAGAATTTCGCTTTCCAGTTGCTTGTGTGACTCTTGATGGAACATGGTATCTCTGCTATCAGTTTACGTCCTTGCAGAGCAAACATCTCTCTTCATCTCACCCTGCTGACAAACTATCCTGACAACTCCCTGGTGAATATATGCACTCTGGAATTGGACGGGAGGTTTGCTTTATGGGAAAGCAATTTGTCAGGGCGGCTTAGTAACGTGTTTTGAACTCATGAAGTTCAGGAAGGGCAAGTGTGGAGTCCTGCACCTGGGCAGGAATAGCACCCTGCACCAGTACAGGTTAGGTGTTGATTTGATGGAAAGCAGATCTGTGGAGAAGGACCTGGGAGTGCTGTTGCACAGCAAGTCAGCAATGAGCCAGCAATGTGCTCTGCCTTAGTGAGGCCACATCTGGACTACTGAGTCCAGTTCTTGGGCTCCCCACTTCAAGAGAGACAGGGAACTACTGAAAAGAGTACAGTGGAGGCTACAAAGATGGTGAGGGGACTGGAGCATCTCTCTGATGAGGAAAGGTTGGTCGATCTGGGTCTGTATAGCCTGGAGAAGACAAGACTGAGGGGAAATTTTCTCAGTGCATATCTATAGCTAAGGTGTGTGTCTGGAGGAGGGTTAAGAGGATGGTGCCAGACTCTTTTCACTGTGTTGTTCAGTGAGAGGGCAAGAAGTAGTGGGCACAAACTGGAACTCAAGAAGTTCCACCTGAACATAAGGAAAATGTTCCTTCCTGTGAATGTCAGAACACTGGTCCTGGATGCTGAGAGAGGCTATGAGAGATGCTATGGAGTCTCCTTCTCTGAAGACATTCCAAACCTGAGATCCTTTCCAGCTCTCACTGTTATGGGATTGTGTTAAAGGCCAAGGTTGTCTTTGCTGCAAACCCGAACAGGAAAATGCAAAATGCAGCCCTCAACACACCTCACAGGTTGGGCACTGTTGCGAACATCTTGTGCTGTAATTGAATTCAATACCTACCCTATACTCACACACCCCTCCCCGCCCCCCAGAAAGACTAATGGTAGCACTGAATAACCAGAAGAGGTTTCTAAGAACCAACATTAATTAGACAATCATAGTTTAGAAAAGCCACGTGAGGATCTGATTTGTGAATCGTAACTAAGTCTGAGTGATTGTGCTGATTTATTATGCTTTGGAAACAGAAATTTCAATTTGTAAGCCTTGTGCTTCATTATTACAATTATTATATCTTTTTTTTCCCCCTCTACAGTTCCTCTGACACTTACTGTGTTACTAAAGACAAATAATAATAATATCAGAAAATGGTTGTGTTTTATCTCTGCAATATTGCTGGCAAATGGAGACAGCGTGGTAGCAAAATCATGGAGGAAGTTTCCTCTGAAGTGCCCCTGTCTTTGGTTTATAGAGCTTGTCAGATTTTCGTCACTGCTTGGTTGCAAAAAAACATCTGTTCCTGCTTTTGAGAAGCATTTGTAGCAGTTTTGCAACAGGATTTAATTACTGCCAGTGAATGGAGATTGGGTGCCATACAGTACTAACAGATTTTTATCTACGCTCCTTTACATCTATGAAGTGTAAATGACAAATAGGAACACTACTTAACTGTGACTTTAGCAACAAAAGCTGTTTGCTGAAGAACTCTGTGGTGAGAGAGTTCAAACGATGGGCAGTACTCGAAGGATTTGGTTTCAGTCGCTCACAAAGTGATGTGATTTGTTTTGTTCTTTTGCTCTGCAGCTAGCTCAATCCTAAACCAGTGTTATCCACAGGAGAATCTCAAATATGAACCATGAGTGAATCTCAGACACTGGGAATCTCCTGAGCAGCTGCAGTCATTGTCGCGGGCCACTGTTGGCTCTGAATGCTGTACATTCGATGAAGCTTTGTTTTACTAAAGGCTTTTCTTAGGTTTTAGTCATGTCTGCTGTTTGGGAAACATCTTCTTAGACATTTATATTCTTGTGAAGATACAATCTGACTTTTAAACTGTCCAGAAAGGAGGGCATCTCACTCATCTAGAGCATCAACGCATAAATATGACTGATTGCATTTGATAACAGTTTCTCTGATAATTAGAGAGAAGCACCCTACCTGAGGCAGCAGTGACACCAGCTTTGGCTCCTTCCTTTTCCTCCAAAAGCTTACACCATTATGATTTTTGAAAGCCTGCTTTCTTCCTGCTCTTCTAGAAAAATAATCCTTTTTCTCACATCTGATGACTTCCCTCATTGGAGTTGTCTGTGAATTCTCTGAACTCTTCACGCTTGTCAGCTCTGTGAGCTCTGGAGAGAGAACCAACAGCAGGTCCTGCTCTCTCTTACATGATACGTCTTCAGCTGAATAGCAAAGAGTCTGGCTTCACAGTCATTGAAGCAGAGGTTGTCCCAGATGTTAGCAAAGCTCCAGTTTGGCCTGAGGAATCTTACTACTGCATCTCTCTGCACTGCTCTCACACTTTTCATACATTATTAGCATGAGAAGGAAAGAGCTCAGCTCGGCTGGTACAGGCAGGCCTGGGAATTTGTGGAGAAACTCTTCAGTGCTTATATATGGGACATTATATATGGAAATCACAATGTTATTATAGCTTATAAGAAACATTTATATTAGGGTGGCACCCACATGCTCTGCTCTACATTTATGTATGCAAATAAGTGACAAAGCATTTGTAGTTTGCAACTGAGAAACGTTTTCTTTTCTTTAATCTGGGCCCTCATTCAGTTCCTGCAACAATCTAGTTGTGGCAAAGCTTCAGACTGTGGTGTCTGAAAATAGATTCAAGCACCTTCGATGTTTTTTAGCAATACTGACATGCCTGCACAGGCAAACAGATACACTCTGGACTTTTTATACCAGCAAAAAACGTCCATTTACCAGTTTATCTTGTGTGTGCTTCGGGTTCTGGAACTATAGCCAAGAACCTACAGCCCTAGGGATGCCTTGCATTGTGTCTGCATGGGGCTTTTCTCGGCGCTGAAGCTCAGAAGCCCAGCAGACATCGCTCTACTGGCAAAGCTTTGCGTGTCAACATCTATTTTCTTTAAAAATTCTTGGCATCCAAAATCCAGTCATCCTGCCCTTTCCCTTGCTTTTGGCTGCTAATGCTTTGCAGAAGGTTTGGTGATGGATTGGTTTGTCTGGGTGTTTGTTACACACTGACATGTAATAGTGTATGCAGCCTTAATGCTCTGAGTTTCAGAGAGACTGAGAAATCCTCTTTCAGCTTTCTCCTGAGCCCTAGGAACTCATTTCACATCTCATTCATTAGACAAACTAGCTGATCTGAAACCAGCATGCAAAATGCTCCAGATTACTCTGAACGCAGAAGTTTCACAGCCTGTTTCCCGGAGGAGTGCCAATAACTCAGCTTTCAGACCTCAAAGCAAACCTGATTTTGAGGGTCCAATTTACGATGGCTTGAAAATGAATGCAGGGTAGTGTTTGTGAAGAGCTGTGAGCTAAAGACAACGTTCATTTTGTTAGGCTACGATGGCAGGCCTGCCCCCTCACCTGTAATCTCTGAAGATTACCGGCTCCTGCTACACTCACAGAGCTGACAATGAGCTGTTCATAGCATACTGGCCTGGGGCAGATTCATTATGACTCACATTTCTGCTCCAAGTATATAGTTTCATTGCTTTGACACAGGCAGTATTTTTAATAGTGAAGGATGACAGTTTTGCCCTCTTTTAAATGAGTGACAATTCTCATATTCACCTTCCCTCCCTCTGCTGGGCCTGTTTCTATCAGTTCTGATGTCATTTTTCAGTCTCGCATATATCTATTTCACAGAATGGTTTGGGTTGGAATGGACCTTAAAGATCATCTAGTTACATCCCACTTGGCATGGACAGAGACACCCCCTGCTAGATCAGTTTGATCAAGGCCCCATGCAACCTGGCTTTGAACACTTCCAGGCTTGGAGCCTTCATAGCTTCTCTGGGCAACCTGTTTCAGTGCCTCCCACCCTCATGGGGAAGAATTTCTTCCTGAAGTCTAATCTAAATCCATCTTCTTTCAGTCTGAAGCCATTACCCCTAGTCATGTCACTACATGCCTTTGTAACAAGTCCCTCTCCAGCTATCCTGGATACTCCTTTCAAATACTAGAAGGCTGCTCTAAAGTCTCCCCGGAGCCTTCTCTTCTCCAGGCTGAAAACCTCCAACTCCCCCAACCTGTCTTTGCAGGAGAGAGACTCCAGCTTCATGGCCCTCCTCCGAAAAGTTAAAGGAGGTATTTCCTTATATGGCTGTAGCAACAGATGAGGAGGTTTACTGAGACAGTGTTGAGTGTGAACACTCTGAATTCAGATAGTAAAACAAAATGGGAGGCTCTGTCAATTCACAAAGCTGAGAAAAAGATTTTGATTGCACACTTTCCTACTTGATCTCTTGAACTTCACTGAGGAATTAATTAAGAAATTCTCAGCTCCTGAAGTAAGGGGAGACCTTTTTAATGTGTACCTGGCATCTTGCAGATGTAGGTCAGAGAACCCGAACTAGCAATTTTGGCACCAAGATTACCTCTTCAGATTGAGTGATGCTGCATCTGAAGAGATTTGTACATGGGGAAATGCACTGGAAACGTATTGAGATGTAAAGCGTTTAAAGACCTAAGTGACTGAGAAACAGAACCATTCCTCTGCTAATGTCTTTTAATGACTTAATTATCTTCTGTATTTAAAAATATGCATTTTAGTTCTAGCCTAAATTAATTGAATTGATATTTTCTAGCTGTTGCATTTCTCTATGGATATGTGTTTTTTCTTACAGCTATTACCACTGGAATGTTTTACCCAGCTCAGGTATGTCCATGCATGTTTCAGACTCCTACCTGTTTGTAGTGCAGACAAACACAGCTTCCTCTCTGAAGAAACACAAATCTCAGCTAGCAAGCCCAGTATAAGGCAGGTGGAGTTCCAAAGGCAGGTGGGGTTCCAGGTGCAGAACAGTTAATGACAACACAAGTCTAACTTTAAAAGCCTGCAGCAAAACCAAGCTCCATGCTCTCACCCCAAGAGCCCTACACATTGCTTTTCCCAACTCATTTTGATCTGTTACTAACCAAGCAGTCTTTTACAGATGAGATTATCCTCTGGGAAACCCTGAGCAGTAAAATCTCCTTTCAGTCCCCATAACAACATAGGTTTAGGAAAATGCCAGTAGTAATAGATTTTACTCTGCTTTCTCTAAATGGGCCAAACTCTCCCATTTGATTTTAATAGCTCTTTTGCCTGAGTAATTGCTATGTGAGCAGGTCATGATTGAAATGGCTTAATCCCCATTTACAGGAAATGTGTATGAAATAGAATAGAAATATCCAGAAGTGGAGCCAAGTGTATGTGCCATAAAAAGGGTTTGAGTGTGTTGGAAAGTAGTTTTGTGTTCAGAGGTAAAGTTTCTACACTAAATTCCTTGCCTTTTTTGCTTTGTTTCCTTCCACTGTTGCCTCAGCTGCTTTTTGCAGGTTTTTTTTCCCCCCTCCTTTTCTTGTCAGGTTCTTCCAGGGATTTGGAAGCTGTACCCAGCTTAGATTTTGATTCTGAGCTGGTCAAAAGCAGTTACATAAATTCCTAAATACACCAAATGTTTCCTCATCTAATTAGAAAAATACCCCAAAATCAAAGTAGCTAAGAACCACAGGTCTCTTTAATCCCACCCTAAGATCTAAGATCTTGTCTTCTCCAATCTGAAAGAAAGAGTTTTAAAAATTATGGTAAGTGATGTTTTACCTTTTTGGTCCCTCAAATGAATCCAAACCTCTTGATATTCTTGAGGTTTGTTAGGTTTGTTTTGGTTTGTTTGGGGGTTTTTGAGCTTTTGCACCAACTTTCATAAAGCAAACGATCTGAAATTCTTGACCAGAGTGACAGATAACATCAGGAGGTATCTGTAATATTGAGCAGCCTCATTCTGCACTTGCAAGAACCAGCCATGTTGGTAAAAACCTCTCTCTTGTCCCGTGAGACAAGATGGCACTTGTATCAATCAAGGAAGCATTTAGACAACTGAAGATAATGCTGAAGGATTTTTTTCCCCCTGAAATTCTTGGTGCAGAAAAAAGTACAGTATGATAAATATTCTCATGTCAGATGCCCACAGAGAGGCCTCTTTGAACAATGTCATTAGATTAAAAACACTTGAAATATACGGTGCATTCTGCTCACTTTCACTCCTCTGGAAATCTGGTATCCTTCACCTGGCTGTACGGTGAGCCATTTGAGCTTATTACCACGGCATGTGGCAGGAGAGTGTTCCTCCTGATTTCTTAGTATTCTTTAGAAAGGAATTTTTTTTATGCCTTTGTATTTATCACAAGAAACTTTGTTTGTGGGCAGAATAAGAGCTCATTTATTCCCTTGAAAACTCTGAAGTCAGGGCAATCAAATTCAAAGCTACTGATTTGCATAAATCCAGGTATACCATAAATGCTTTGGTGTGTGACCTGTGTGTGAACTTGAAGGAGAGAAAGGGAAGTGGGGAAGAAATGCATGTGAGATAGAGATGGGTAAGGGAGGAGATGATCATGTAAATAGTGTAACCTCACTTGATCATCAGGAGAGATCACATTCTCCAGGGGCCAAAGGATTACTATGTCTACAAAGGTCCAATAAAGGGGAAGGCTGAGCTACTCATAGTGTCATCAGAGCTGTAATTCTCAAGCCATCATAAAACCCTGGTGTTATTAATTCAGCTGTTCTGGTTGCTGTAGAAATGATATTCGAGTACTGCCATTAATTTGTCTTTTTTACCCAGTAATATATTATTTTCTACAGGGATTCATTGTTTTAACCCTCAAAGTGAATTAGCCTGTGGCATATTTCAAAGGTTTCTGCCCAATTAAATCAGTCCAAGGACATCCACATTGCATCAGAGCCACTAACATTACATTAGCAGAGATATAAACCACAGTCAAGAGGGTAGGATATCTTTAATGGGACTTTATCACTGAGTCTTAAAGTTATATATATGAGAATCAAACTGTGCTTGGCTATTCCCACAGAGATCATGCACTCTGAAATCACCTTAAAATGCACAGTCACTAACAGCAGAATTTGTCACACTCATTGCTCATTAGTTTAGAGAAGAAAATGACTTCTGAATAAATGCTGATTTTCCACAGAAAATACATAAAGCAGGAACGTGTAACTGAAAATGATCCTCAAATTCCATCATTGCTGGGACTTGTGTTTTAAACTCAGTGGTGAGGAAGAGTTTGTTAGCTAAAAAAGAAAATGGCTTTGCACAGTGCTGATAGAGAGAATGGGAAAAAGCAAAGTGGAATGGATGTGATAGGAGAGCTAGCTGAGCAGCAGCTAAGCAGCTTTGGTGGACGTGAGCTTGTCTGGGGCTGCAGCACCGTGTTCTGCAGAATACAGCACCTATATTGTTCACGCTTTTGCATTATCGAATGTATCCAGGCTTCCTGTTACTCTGGATTATGGAGAGCTGCCTCTGTACAGCCCTACCACTTAATTTTTCTGTTCCCTCAGCAGCAAGCTGCAGAAGATAGCAGATAGAAATAGCCATCCCAGATCAAATCCTCTTCTTTTCTCCTCTGCACTCTAGGTGGAGTAAGAACGACTGTGTGTTTAATTTTTGCTCAGTATCAGTTGCAGACAGAAATGAGAGTAGGTGTGAGCTTCTCATAGCTACTCCGTTTGAAGCTCTGTCCCCAAATTCTCTTTCTGTGTTCTGATTTGAGCTAGAAGAGGACTAATTCTGTTCAGTGATTTGACTCATCAGCTCAGTCCCTTCTCAGTGACAGCATTTTCTGAAGTGCTATTTCCAGCAGTGGTAATGCTGATGGTTAGAGTTGCTGCCAAGGGCTGGGGTGCAAAAAGGCTCTTGCTTATCCTTGCTCCTGTACAGACCAAGGTCATTGATAAATCTGCTGCCCAACTTTGGGGTGCAGTAAGTAAGAAGAGATACTTGCAGGGAGGAGTGAACAGGAGAGCTGACCTTAAACTGACCAGCACAGGATTGCATTCTGTATAAAGTATTCAATATAAAGCTGAGGGATCACCAGGGTTAAGTCTCTTCTTCAAGGGTCAGCATCCAAGGATGCTCTGTCCTGCCTTCTCTCCTGATCAATGTGTTCCTGAATCCAGTTCCAGAATTCAGCTCCTGAATTCGGTTCCCATCTGCCACTGAGTCCAGATTGGGACTTCTCCAGTTCTTCCCCACAGCATCAGTGGTGACAGTGATATAACTGCTGTCAAAGGATCGGGTTCAATATTGGTTTGTATTTATTTACATCCATTTCAATTTATTGCTATTATTTGCATGAAAGTTCTTTTAGTTTTCTTTCCCAGCCCATCAGACTGACTCCTTATTCCCTTTGGGAATGAAGAAGGATTCATAGAGAGAGTTTGTCATTCATCCAGTGGCCATCTCAGCCTTAACTCTTGACCGAGACTCAGTGGCCTACAGTTCAATTACTTACTAGTGATAGTGGCTTATGCAGAACACCACCTATTCTTACTGGCACAAGTTGTTCCAGAAACTAAGGAGAAACATTTCAGAATATCATTTTTTCTTTCATGGTGCCAGGACCTGTTTTTATGACACTGCCATTAACAAGGATCTGATGTTGCTCAGACGCAGCATTCACTGGTATCCAAAAACAACAATGTAGAACATAAAGACAGGACAGATTTTTACTAGGTATTTATACCACACCAGGGAAGGTATTTAAAACACAAATAGACAACATGTAGCACATGTGCTGTTAAGCTTTTACAGGGCATTATTCCACTCAAAGGGTGATTGTTGTGTGAAAAGGGAGAAGAAAACAACACAGGACCTAGAGAGCAAGCAAATCTTTATAGGGAATTATCCCACACCAGGGAGGCTGCTATTGTGAAGAAAGGAAAGAAAACAAGACAGGAGATAAAGACAAGAGATTTTACTGGCTGTAATATTCGCCTCTGTGTGATCTGAAGCACAACTGGTTGCACTGGATGAAGAACACACGCTGAAAAGCTCATCCAAAGATCTCATTTTGCTTTCCTGTTTGCTAATTGCAAAGGCTGAACTTGACAATATTTGCACCCGCAGGAGTTGTTGTGCTAATATTTTTTGTCTCCATCCAGGGGATGAAATGGCCAGTGAGGCATTACTGAATGTGCTGAGAACAGTTCTTTTCAGAAATGGCATTTTTCAAAAGCTGTGAAATAGAGCTGTATGAAAAAAAAATACAGACCAGTGGGGGCTTGCTGAAAAAAGGCTGTCCAAGGAGAACAAAAGTAGTGACTGAGTTAGGGTCAAAATAAACACAAGGTTTCATATGAAAGAAAGAACAACTTCCAAATGCTACTTTTGTTGTGAATTTTTAGATGTGCCTAAGAAAGCATTAAGTGCCTCGAAGTCAAAATCTGATTTTCACCTGCCAGTCATCCTGATCTTGAACAGAATTTTTTCATTTTGTTGCTGAATCTCATATTTTGTTGATAAGAACCCCAGGTGTTGGCACGGCAATGTGGGACATGGTTTAAAGATCAAGGTGCTGTTACATTGACAGTTGGACTTGATGGTCTTAGAGGCCTTTTCCAAACAAAATGGCTCTATGATTCTATAAATGATAATTTAAATTGTGAGTCATTAAGATTAAAAAAAACCACCAAAAACCAACAAACCAAAGCCAAACCAAACACAACAACTAACCACCCAGAAACTTGTTCCAAGATTGATTGCAATCAGTGTACTGACACTAGTAAAGCCTCATTCTTTATGGAATAAAGATGAGAGGAAATGGCCTCAGGATGAGAGGAAATAGCCTCAGGGTACACCAGGGGAAGTTTAGGCTGGACATTAGGAACAATTTCTTAACTGAAAGCATTGTCAAGCCCTGCAACAGGCTTCCCAGGGAAGTGGTGGAGTCCCCATCCCTGGAGGGATTTAAAAGATGTGTAGATGTGGTGCTGGGTTAGTGGTGGCTTTGGCAGTGCTGGATTAACAGTTGGACTTTTCCAAACTAAATGTTTCCATGGTTCTGAGTTTCCCACACAATTATCTCATGTTGCTCTTTGGTATCTAAGAAGCACAGATGGGCATTTATAATGTTACTTTGCATTCCCTGATGTCTAATAAGGAGATACCATGATGTAGCCCTTCTCAGAGTCAGGTCTCATGACATCTTTCTCTCTACTTGCCTGAAATCTGCAGGAAATACTCTGCTGAGATATCTTTCTGCTGTAACAAATTTAATTGAAATGAGATGGCTGTCATAAAAGCTGCACTAGAGAATAGAGCAGACTGCAGCCCTTTCTCCCAGAGCAAACTAGATAAAGGATGATCACTGAGTCAGCTTCACTGGAAAGCTGCTGTCCAGTGGTGCATCAAGCAATCTGCAGGGAGATGAACGAGCCCTGTCAGTAAGGAGGCTGCCTGCCAGTGAGGACATAGGCTTGGCAAATAGGGTCACTGGTCCACTGCCACAAACCCTAGAGTGACAAATAGCCTGCTCTATATTCCTGACAGATGCTGCATCCTGTTTTATGCATATAGAGCTGTACCACAATTAGCTGTAAAAGAGGGCTACTCTCTTGCTCCGTGCCATGTTGCATGCTACCTGTATAGCTGAGATATTGATTGTGAGATGCTCAGATATTAGAGAAAAAAAGGTGACATAAACTGCTTCATAGCAGACAGTGTGAATGTTTTACTAGGCTTCCTGGGTCAATCTGTAACATTTAATAGGCTACCATGTCCTTGTGAGTCTATAATTAAAAAACCTCAGTGAGACAACATGTCCAGACCCAAGCAATCCAACCATATAAAAAGCAGAGCTCAGTTTCTCTTATTAAATTCTGAGGACTCACAAATAGCTTGTTTGGTGCAGTGTTATGGCTGATAAACTCCAGGAGGAAGCTTTTCCAAAGAAAGGGAAATTGTGGAATCAGCAGTTCACCAAAGGAGAAGGGGGGGAAAAAATCAAGTACATGAAATGCAAGAGAGTGGGAAATGTTGACAAAGGAAGATCAAAAAAGGACAAAGTGTTCAGCAGCCAAGAGAATAGTGGCAATAAGATAAATAAATATACTCTGCTTTGCCCTAGTGAGGCTACATCTAAAGTGTTGGGTCCAGTTCTGGGCTCCTCAGTTCAAGAGAGACAGGGAACTAGTGGAGAGAGTCCAGTGAATCCTACGAAGATGCTGAGTGAATTGGAGTATATCTGCCATGAGGAGAGGCTGAGAGACTTGGGGCTGTTTAGCCTGGAGAAGGCAGAGTGGATTCTTCCGAATACTTATTGATCGCTAAAGAGCAGGGGGCAAGAGGATGTGGCCAGACGTTAGTGCTGCCCAGTGACAGGACAAGGGGTAATGGGCACAGACAGGAACCCAGAAGGTTCCATCTGAACATGAGGAAAACTTCCATCCTGTGAGTGTGCTGGAGCATTGGCCCAGGCTGCCCAGAACTGTTGTGGAGCCTCTTTCTCTGGAGAGATTCCAAGCCCACCTGGGCGTTGTGATACTGGGCAACCTGTTCTGAGTGATCTTGCTTTAGCAGGAGAGTTAGAATAGATGATCTCAAGAGGTCCTATCCAACTCCCACCATGGTGGAATTTTGTGAAATATGAATAGGAGTGGAAATGAGAAGGAAAATAGGAATGTGGGAAACATCCATTGGGTGTGGAAAGAACAGCTGTTATGTTTATGCTCTTTGGTTGACACAAAGGCACCAGTATGCAATTGTTAGTTTCCAGGACTCCTATGATTCAGTAACTTGCTTGCTTTTCTTGGGTTTTGGGAGAAAGAAGCCTCAAAGCATCAAAATTTCACCTTGAACACTGTGGTTGATCAAAGTGAATTGGAATATACTCTACATAGAAATGAGCCAAGAACTGTGTTTTACTATTTGTCAACATAGTATCCCTCTGACCAGTGTCTATATGCTTCTGATTGAGTAGTTCTGTTCAAGCCATATTAATGTGCATACATACAATTTGTTCTGCTCTAAATGGATCTTATTTGCTTTTAGACTCTCTTCATTCATACAGAGCAGTACTACTTCCTAAAGCAGGCTAGTCCTGAGAGATTGTCAACCAAGAGAATATGCCATTGTCCTAGCTAATAAAATTAGGGGAAAGAAGGAGCTCCATCCTGCATTTTACCTTGTAAGTGGCACAATTTAAACTTTGTCAGGATTTTTCTGAGGCCAAAGTCCAAAGGACTGCCACTGACAGAACAAAACCTTCCTTAGCCATGCCTATTGCTGCCCAGGGTCTAGATAAATTCAATTAGAGCACTCCCACCTGACATGGAGCTGCTGCAGGGCAGACCCTACCTCTGACACTAACAAATCCAAACTGTTGAGTTCTGGAAGGATACAAAATGAACTGATTGAGGAATCTTATCCTAACTGTTACTGACTTCCAAGTGTAAATACATGTTTGTCAAAGGTTGCAGCTGAGTGAGTGATTCTACTCTTCTGAAAAAGCACATTGCACTGGGACTACGCACAAACCCACTCGCTTTCATGATCATGCTCTGTGAATTCCATTTGCCCATGGGAATACCAGAGGTATCTGGCAGTCTTGTTTGCCTTCATCAATGTGCTTTCACCTTGAGATAGAGAGTGAGAAACTATCACCAGCCTCTGGGAACAGCTGGGTACAAACAGAGGAAAGACACTTAGAAAAGTTTTGGTGTTGAAAGTGTCAACAGTTTTCCTCTGCTGTTGCACAAAGGTGCTTTATGTTGTAAGGTCTGTTTGCTAGTGACAGTGAGATGTATATAAAAACATTTCCCACTATACAGTCATATCTTCTATTGTTTATTCAGCAATTGGTATTACTGCTGTCCTCAAACCCATTCTCTTTGTACCTAACACAGCTAGATTAAGATTCAAATGTGTTAGTCGTTAGTCATAAAAATCAAGTACATGAAATGCAAGAGGGTGGGAAATGTTGACAAAGTAAGATCAAAAAAGGACAAAGTCTATTAGTCATTAGTCATAACAGTTTGAAAGTTAGGGTACTTACAACTTTATTTTACCAAGAATGGTTCTTTATGGTTGTGGAAAAATCATTCTGACCCAAGTCACAATGTTACTGAAGGATACTTAATGTCCAGTGACATCTTTCCAGGTCTGCAGCTGGCACAAACCAAGTTTTCACTGT
Source organism: Dryobates pubescens (assembly GCF_014839835.1). NCBI lineage: Eukaryota > Metazoa > Chordata > Aves > Piciformes > Picidae > Dryobates > Dryobates pubescens. Next base: position 9,844,046 of record NC_071643.1, read on the forward strand.
GTGAACTGTTCACTGTAATGAGTGATAAACTCTCAAACGTGTTTTAAATGGTGCATCTTCTGTGTCCTCTTTCTTTGTTGAAGCAGATATAAGTAGTCTTTCATTCAAGATAGTTTTATTCCTTCCTTTAGAGAGAGAGAGAGCGGAAGCTGCCCAGCCTCCCTCCGCTGTTTCAACCTGATCAGAGAAAGAGGTAGTGTGTACACTGAGAGGCAGTAATTATGAGCTGTGTGACTGAGTAGTGCACCCTTAAAAGAGAAGAAAGATCAGAGAAGTGCCAGGGTGAAGTGATGCTCAGGGAATAATGAAGGTTATGAGTAACCAAAGCTCTTTTAATGGTCTGAGTTAGCATGAAGATATTCAGAGGGTGCCTTCTCTAACTCTTCTCCCTGAGTTAGCCAGACCAGCATGGAAGGAGGGAATATGTTGCTTAGCCCAACACATAGTATAAAACCGGAAGAGAGCAATGTGTTTGAGCTGCCTTCAACCCACATATTCATTCCTGGCAACAGAGGATGCCCAGTATCTTTACAGTGAGCATATCCTAGAGACTGCTAATGAGAATCAGATTTGAATTGTGATTGAACTGTTTATTCACATTGATATATATTTTGCTAAGTGTAACTTAGGTTTGCATTTGTTTTTCTAACACTCTGCTAGATCAGAAACCCTCTGTAACATATCTTATCTTCAAATAAATAAATTTGATTTTAAACTTTATGCCTCCAAGTATGGAATATCTAAAAGAACCAGCTCAGAGAACACTGGACTCTGGAACCACCAGAGAACTGAGATGTGGAAGAGACCCTCATACTCAACACTACGCCATGGCATACAATGATTTTCCTGCCCTTTATATTACACTTTCTAAAAGGTGTCCAGATCAGAATGAGGTGGGTGATTCATGTGTGTGTGTTTGATTTTATTTAGCAAATCCAGGTTTTAGGCTTCCAGCTGTCATGCCGGTGGTGGAGAGAGAGGAAAGAAGTCATCTTAACAGCTGAGTTATCTTTTTATATCTTTTGGGTTGTGGCTTGCTGGGTATTCCAATGTTCCCATACTAGTGCTTGCAATAACTTTTCTACTCTGATAAGAAGGCATTTTTTCACATTGTTTTATTTCCCTGATTTTTCCTTTCCTTCATTCCTGCTTACCGGTGGGTTCATAAGTCATTCTCTCTAAATAGCAAATAAGCGCCTGGAAGTTAACCTGTGTGCAAGGAAGAATAAGACCAGGCTATATACACCCAGTTCCCCTGGATTCTGTGGAGAAGGGATCTGCATCTCTTTACACCACCAATTTCAAGACATCTGTTCAATTGGAAGATCTGTGAGCTAAAAGCAGGAGGCCAGCTAATATTTCTTTCAACTTCCAGATCTTCTGTGCTTACAAATATCAATTACGAGGTATGCGTAAATTACAAGGACGATGAACTTGGAGTAGCTACAGTATGCTCAAAATGTCTGTAGGGGGATAATAAGGAGATTGTGAAAATCTGCTCTAGGAAGTCTCTGAGACATTTCCAGATAATTAATGCAATGTGTGGAAACTTGAAATCAGCACTGGGGTTTTTTTTATAAAGTAGTAATTTAGGAGTGCATTACAGGAGCACATTAAATTAACCATTATTAGATGAGGAAATGTTAAGATTATTAAGATAATAAAACCCAATTAGTGTAGGGGTTTTGTGTATAATATGGGTCTCATATAGAAAACCTATTTTACAGGAGGGACTACAAATTTTGGGGGGTATTTCAGGTAGATGCCAGGGATTAAAGATCTTGAGGGTTGTTTTTTTCAGCAGCAGGAAAAGGGTGCTTTAGGAACAATGCTCTCTTTGAAACATCGTGAGGTGATACTAGAATTGAAAAAGCAATTACTCTGAGAGGATTTCATGCAGTGTGTAGGAAGTTTGCCCATTAGGCTTATACCCTTTGGGAGTAAGTTGTGGCAGCTTCAGGAAGAATATAATTTTATTTGTTCACATTGTAATGAAAATAACTTGACTGTTTGCCCATGTTAGAAATGTTTAGCTATCATTCCTGTAAGGTTAATGCTTCTCTTTTTTATTCTGGTTAAGCAGTAAATTAGAACTATTTCCATTGACAGTAACATTTTGACATCACTGTAAGGGTACTGGAAAGGAGATGAGACTCACTCCCAGTCAGTATCTCAATAAAGCATAACATGGTTCTGTGAAGCTATTTACAGGTGGAATATGTCTTTAATTCCAAGGCAATGAATTTTTCTGTCTGTACCAAGATCCCCAGCCAGCTTTTCTTCTCAGATTGTTTTAATTTTGCTCCTGTGGCTGTGGAAAATGATTAGAAGTTTATCACCATTTCAGGCAGAAATTACACAAGGTGAATAATTTCTCTAGTACAACTTTATGACATCAGACACCCTTATAATTCTCACATCCTTTTCATTTAGCTGTTTCCTGGGCTATTATCTGAGTCAGTGTTATTGATTCTTGTTGATGAGTTTGTTGCTGTGTCCAAAGCCATTTTTTCAGATTAGCCTCAAACTGTAGCCTATTAAGGGGACCTTTATGACAAGAGTGTTTCCCATCTGGTAGTTTAGTCCAATGATCTCTCTTCATTTAGTAATCCCAAATGCCAGCTTTTCATATGACAAATTCTTGTCCTTGAGAATGACTTCCATCCCACAAAGCATAGCTGTCAACCTAAATCTCATTTAATCTTTCCATATGATAGATCTCTTGGAGATGCTATATCTAGCCAACAAAAAGAAGTTTGTTTTAGCATGACTGAAATATTAAAATGTGGGCTGAACATATTATAACTTCAGGTTCACATGGAACTATATAATTTCACATCCTTTGTATGTCACAGCTTTTCTATAGGACATTTAACTGCTGTTGGAAGTGATCACCTGTTTTCAAAGAGAAAATTAAATTCCCAGTCCCCATATATTGTCTTTCTGCTGTTTGCTATCTTCCCTGAACTAGAGGTGTTCATTCTGAAATGCTTTCTTTGGAAGGAATATAAGCAACATCTGTTGGCTTGGGTTTTTTCCAAACTTTCACAGGTTTGTGTATATAAGGACCCTGAGTGAACCAATGAGTGATTCTTCATTGCCCTAACCAGCCTCACCTGAGACCTCCACCCCTCACCTGTGGCATTGTGGGTCCTGAGTGAGGTAGGATTTATTTGTGAGCTTGAGGCTCTGACTATATCTAGTTCAAATGCATGTGAATGTGAGTTTCTATGGGGCTTTGTATGCCAAAAGGGCTCTGTCAGCGCTGAAGAGCAATCTGAGCAGGAGTGTTTCTGGCTTCCAGTCATTGTGATATCCAGCTTTGTCTTTTACTTTCAGCCAGACCATTTCCTGATGGGAATGTGACAGTTCAGGAAAAACCTGTAAGTTTCACCTATTTTAATCTGTGAGAAAATGATTCAGTTCAAAACTGTTCATCAGCCTTTGTTTTATTTAAAAACTGGAGTCAATTGTCTTGACTGTGCTGATCTTAAGTCCACCTTTGAGCAAACAGGGTCTGAGCTTCACGCTCATAACAAATCCTGAAACGAGGCCAAGGCTCTCAGCATTTGGTTTCATTGCCGACATCTCACAGCGTACCATTGCATATCTGTGTATAGAATATCTATAGTAGTCATTAACGTGGGCTCATTACAGCCTGCCATCTGTAGTGGTGACAAAATGAGCTGCATTATTGCCTCAAAATGCTGTGATCTTGAAATGGTTTTGCCCTGCATCTTCCTCAAAGCGTGTGCAAAGCAGTCAGGGAAATGAATGCTACAAGGAACTTCTTTTTCTTTGCATTTTCAGTTGTGTTCTTTTCACTCATTCCACAAATCACTGTAGCTTTAAATTTCCCTCAAGGTAAATGTAAGATGTGCTTATCTCTATCTTTTCATAATTTGATTTTATTTGGAGTTTGTCTAATTTTTTGCTTCCCCCCCTCCCTTTTTTTTGTAGCTACTGTGGATGACAGATTGTATTGCCATCCTTTGTAAAAAAAATGACACTAAATGTTGCCTTGGAGGGAAGGGTGTCCTGTGTGCATTTGAGTCATTACCACTCACCTGAGAAAACACACTTATGTAAGGCCCTGCTCAGACACCAAACAATGCCTTAGTTAAGGAAGGGAGAAGACATGACAGAAAGCTGACATAAGGACAGAGACATTTTCTGGCCATAAACAGGTAATCTGATCTTGAATGATTGTGGAAGATTAGTGTTCTATCAAGCTGCAGAGAATTCCTTTGGGGAGAATAATACCAACGGATTAATGGCAGAGGTACCTGTCTCTGACTATGCATGGCAACAGTGTTAAGGGTTGCTTAACAGGGGAATTATACAGATAGCTTACACTTTCTTAAGTCTTCCTTATTTGGCAGCACTGCAAGCCTCAACACAGTCCTGGGTACTTCAGAGATGTTTACATCCCCATTGGTCTGGGGGAGTGCCTCAGAGTCATTGCTTTACAAAGGATGGATTTTAAATACACCATTTTTTTTTTCCCAAGCATTGTTGAAATGATGAGAGAAGGAAACCCCAGAAAGCTTCACTAAACCTATTAGTGTCTGAGCTTCTCTCTCTCTCTGCTTTCATCTTTCTCCTTCCTTTCTGGTAGAGGAATCCTGAATTTCATGTTTCTTCAGTTCTAGACTACTTATTTTAGCAATCAAATGCTCATTTCTTTCCTTCCCCTGTCTCTGTCCTGTCTGGTTTACCTTTTCTCCAAGAGGATGCCTCTCGGTCCTGGCAGCACTGATGCCTTTCCTGAAAACTGCTGTGTACTTTGCTACCTCATGGCAATTTCTGCCTTAGAGCCAACTGCAAGCTGTAAGTTCAACATCCAAAATTTTCATAGTGCTGAGATAAATTGCAAAAGAGATAAATTCACTTTCCTTGAGGTACACGAGAAGAGGTTAAGCTTTGTATTGTCACAGTCAGAAACTGGTACAGTCCAATGTCTATGCTAAGGCATATCCCCATGGGAAAATATGCTGTCAGCATGAATGGGCCTATTTACTACTGCTGCTATGTTTTCTTTTCTAAGACCTTTTAGGTAAGTTTTCTGAACTTTATCTCAACAAAAAGTAAAAATGAAGTGTAAGTTGTGCTTTGGCTATCATCTGGATACTGTAAACTCCCACTAAAATCTTGTCTAAAACAGCAGTTGACAATTATGTTGTCTGTCGTGTCTCTGCTTACAAAGTCATGGGAACTGAATCAAAATTTGTGTTCAAAGATGCAGCAGAGCTGGTGAAGGGTCTAGAGCACAAGCCTGCTGATGAGCTGCTGAAAGAACTGGGCTTGTTTTTCCTGGAGAAAAAGAGGTTCAGGGGAGATCCTTTTCTCTACAACTACCTGAAAGGAGGTTTGATCAAAGTGGGGGCTGGTCTCTTCTCCCAAGCAACAAGTGATGGGATGTGAGGAATGGCCTCAGGTTGCACCAGAGGTGGTTTAGGTTGGACATTTGGAACAATTTCTTCACTGAAATGGTTGTAAAACCTTGGGATGGATTGCCCAGGGAAGTGGAGTTACTGTCCCTGGAAGTGTTCAAAGAATGTGTAAATGGGGTGTTGAGGGACATGATTTAGTGAGGCTTTAGCAATGCTCCTAGCAGTTAGTTCTGAAGACAACTAGAATTACCTTCCTTGGAGTGCTTGTTTCTGTATGTTAATTACAAGCAAATTTTTTTTCAGACTGAAAAAAAATGAAAAGGAACATCAAAAGCTAACTCAGAGCTAATTCTGAAGCTTTTAAGTAAAGCTTAAAGAGGGATTTATGTTAAAAATCTCCCCAGCCCTTTCCTCTGCAGGATTATACTGACAACTGGAATGTATTTGTCAGTATTGTTAGTAGAGGGTGGCAAAGATGAAGAGATGGCTTGTGGAAAAAGCACTGCAACCTCATAGATATTGCAGGAGATGAGGCAATTTTCTGAACTGCAAAGCAAGCCAAATGTGGAGCTTCACATGATACTGGTTCTTTGTGCTTCTGACAGCAGTGAGGGTATCCCTGAGGCAACAGATCCACTGATTTACTGTTGATTGACCATATGCTTTTAACATTTATATTTTTGGTCTGTACTGGAATGTCATTAAACCTGCCCTATTGTCTTGAATCTAGAGACAGCTAATAGCTGAATTGTTATGGGGGATTGCAATATTCTTCTAAGCCAAATAGATGCAACCATGCTGTCAATCTGTCTACCTTTCAGTTCTCAGTAGCTTTAGAACTCAATGGATGTGTTCAGCCAACTTAACAGAATGATATTAGTTTCCAAGATGTTCTGCAGTGCATACTTTTTTGGCTGAGAGGCCACAGTGCATGTCCATTCCCCACTCCCTTCCCAGGTGTAGAATGATTATAACTTGGCATCTTAGCTATTCCAGAAAGCAGCAGCCAGCTGGGCAGGCATCACACACATAACTTAAGTTTGACAGCAGCAAGTACTAATCGTTCTGGTTTGTAAAGTTCTCTTGGAACTAAGAGAGAAGGCAGGAGTGATATGGAAGTAGTGTGGAGGAGAGGAGGAGCTGTTGAAGGATGAAAGACACAAAAGAGTAGAAAACTTGGTTGTGGTACCCACAGGAAAATTTTCTCAGCTTTGTTAAAAAAGAAGAAAAAGAAAAAAAGAGAGAAAAATTACCTAAGAAATGATTATAACCTAAAAAAGGTCTGGTGTGATCTAAGAAGAAAGCAGTACACTGCAGATGTCTGTACTGAAGAGTGACATCTTTAACAGCAGAGTTTGAATAGAATAAATTGCAGTAAAACCTGAAAGGAGGGATTAAATAGAGGATTACAGTATATAATTGAGATGAATCCAACATTTCCTTCTAAATTGGATAGTACAAGTGTGAAAACTGCTTATGGGGTATTGATGGGAGTGCTTAGCCTGCTATAAATGCGAGTGTACAATAGAACATGTCTCATTACAATGGTGAATGGTCTCAGTTGTGATAGGACACTTACTTTTTTGAATTAAGTTGCCATAACTACAGAACACCCAGAAAATTATAAATTTTCTATATTGAGGCTGGAAAATTTTATATAAACCCAAGTTCTCATGTTTAATCTAGCTCGCTGTGGAATAATAAACTGATGGTAAAGACAACAGATGTCCAAAGAGGCTGGAGGGGTATTCGTCTACTCACAGGCTTTCTGTGGCTGGGGAAACCTTTAGCTGGGTTGAGAGATGCACATTACAGGAAATGATTGTATTCACAGACCTGCTGAATTGGTAGTGACATCTCCTTTAGTAACACAGAGTCATATATTCCTCCTGCCCACAAAATAAGGGGGTTCTAGAGAAGTGCCCAATATGTGACCCTTCTATTCATCAAAACTGGAAAAGCAAAAAGGTGATGGGGAGGCAACAAATAAGTTGCCATGCTTCTTTGCTGCCTGTTTTTGGAAGACATAAGAGCACTGACTTGCAAAGGGAGAACTGAAATTTGACCTCTATCAGAGACCCTGTGAATGCTTTGAGAAGGTTTTACACTTCGTGCCTCCTGTTTGTACAATAGAGATTATGCCACTGCAGTACCTCAGGAGTGTGCAGAGAGTAACTATAGCTAAGGGTTGCTGGTGTTCAACGTTCTGCTAGTAAGAGATGATTAACAGCCCAGACAGATCCTCTCAGCTGCTCTTAGGGAAAGTGAAGGGTGAAAATCAGGGAGCAGCTTTCAGGCTTTTATGGTTTCATATGAGAGTTTTCTTTCTGTAATAGCATGGATAATGCCTTGTGTAAGAAAGGGTAAAGAAACTGGACTGCCATCATAGTTTGCAGACTAGATTAACTATCTATTTAGCTATGATCCCTTGTGCTGCAAATACAAGACAGGGTGCCCTGGATAAAGCTGCACAGAGAAATGAGGAGAAAAAAAAAACCAAACTAAAATACCAACAACATAATTTCTTTCTTAAATAGTAGAAACTTGGTACAAAGATAAAGTGTATAAAACAGAAAAGAAGAAGAAAGCAAACCACAAACAACTAGAAATATCTTTATTTAAACTGTGATGTGACTGTCAGTCTTAAGAGAAATATCTGAAGTAGTTTTTTGTTTCCTGGATCTGGCCTTGTGGATATATAAATGAGTGATGGATGAAGCAACCCACTTGTTGCAAGCCCCCAAGCTGACAAGAAGAGAGTAGGGAATATAGTTCAGACAAAGACTCTACATGCCAGTTCTGTCATGTCTATTATTAATGTGCTGACTTTGGTCCCTGTGGAGAGCTTAAACTGAGACGGAGACAGGATGTGCATCCAGTGAACATTTCCTATGATACTGGATTCATAAAGTCTTGAAAGTTTGCTCCCCTCTCTCCCTTATCTGTCTTCATTTTCAGAGATGCCCCCAGTGTTTGATTCGCCTTGAATTACTTCCAACACGTCACCAAATATTTCATTTGTACTGCAAGAAGGAAGAGAAAAGCCAGACTCGCAAGGAAAAGGCAAAGACAAAGGTTGATTCAGAGCTATTGCTGACTAAAGATTTGTGAATAGTTTGGGAGTTTGCTTTGAAGAAATAAAGGGAAAATGCAAGCTTAGTGAGAAGTGACTCAGAACCAAGCACTCTTAAGTCCTCTGCTTGGTGTTCTGTTTTGTATTTTTTCTTTCTAATGTTGCAATCTGCCTTCAGTATTCATCCTTCTTTTGCTGAGAAGCTTCTAAGAATTCCAGCTTTGAACTGATGTTTAAGTGATGTGTTTAATGCAGACAACCCCAGAGTGCTGTCTTGTTTGGAGTAATAACATTGAGGGTGTTGCAACCTTTTGGAAAACTTGAGTGGATCTATGACACTGGCAACTTGACAAGTTAAAAGCGTGATTCCAAACTGCTGTGAAGCTGTGATGCCAGATGCCAGCTTCTGGAGAGATCAGCCCTACTTTAGCCAGGGAAAGCAACAGTGATGACTCTTTTCCTCTCTTGTTTGTCTCACCCCATTAACACTTGTACCTCTCAATTCCACTCTGGAGCACAGTCCCTTGTAAGATTCTGTAGCCAGGATTATTGAGTTTGTATAGTCTAGAAACCTGACTGGGTGTTGGGTACACACTTCAACTACTGAAAATGTGAACTAGGTGTAGGATATCTCTGGTCTAAATGACAAGGTAGCTACTTGCACTACATGCCTACAATATACTGGCCTTTGCTCAGTTCTTGTCTTTTTTGTTTGATTGTAGCTTTTTGTTGTTGCAGATCATCTTTGACAATTACTTCTCTTCCCTCTTTATTGATATTTTTTTTGTCTGTTGTTAATAGAATATGGCATCAGCAGAACACTTTGGTTTGACCACCAAAATCTTGTAAGGGTATAAAAGATTTTTGAACGGCCTCTGTTTTATACAGCAGTCAAACATCTTGAAATGGACCTTCGATCTTCTTGGCTTATGTTTTAGTATTTCTGGGCCCTTATGTGTGGTTAGGTTGTATAAATGCAATAATATGGACAAGAGATTGGATCTTTCCAGTTTAATGCCAGAACATCCTGCTTTGTTTATGGCTAAAGACAAACATTACTGTAGACATAGATTCTACTCTGGCCAGAGATAAGCTGGAAGAAGAGACCACCCTCTGTTGTCACCTGGAAAGAATACACTGTCATCTGGTCTTTAGCAGCTAAGCTGCTTGTGACATATTCCCTAACCCTGTTCCAGTCAACATGGACTGGATTAGTGTTAGCAAAGACCTGTCATTAAGCTGTTTATGCTAATCAGATTTACTTTGGCTGAAACAAGCTCTCAGATGTAGCTTAGCTGCGAGGTTTGAGAAGGCAGTAATGGGGGTAGAGGAAAGCTGTGATGGGGATGTACGCTGATGGGACCTCTTCTGCTGACACAGCTGAAGCTGGGAAAGAACTTGTAGACACAGCCTCATGTTAAAGATATTCAAATTCTGATGAGACTATGGCTCCACAGCTGCATATGTGATCAGTGTTTTCACATGGCAGTGGACTCTTTCTTCTCCTAGGCTCAAATATTCTTGTGCTTGGAGAGCTGCAATGTGTGGTTTCAAATTTGCTCTTCCCATCTTACTCTGTACTTTCACTTGAGGGGCAACTCAAGTGAGTGGGATGCTATCTCCCCAGCTAGCCTGACCCTGCAGTGGCAAGGCTTGTTCTGCAGCCATCTTCAGAGAGGAACATGGTAGTCATCCTTTATCATCATCACTAGACAATGCTTGAAAACTGGAGAAATGAGTAATTTATTAAAATGCAATTGAAGAGTGGAGAGAAATAGGAGGTGTGTAGGGCAGAAAAGATGTAGTTATCCAAGTCTGAACATAGTAAGGATACTTAGATTAATTTCTGTATTCTTTCACAATGTTCCTTGGGATTAGTAATGAGAACAAATGGCCATTTATGTCTAGGTTGTCTCTTTCAGCCTGTACAGGAGAACAAAGAATCCATATTGTGCCTGGGCTCCAGAATTTTACTGTATTTGGAACATTTCAGCCTGGCTCTCAAAACAAAGATCTGGCTATTCAAAAGTGTTTGTAGCTCTGATAAAACTGTTACTACTAACTGGTAAAAGTTAGTAATGGAGCAGCTCATTAGTCAACACTACCCCTCTCTGTATATTAAATGGAGAATGTTTTTCAAGTAACAGGAAGCACCTAACAGTGTCTAATTATAGAGAGTAGTTGGTAACTGTGTCACTTTTATTTTAATGGCATAATCAATTTTATAGATGAAAGTTTGAATTAAAACTTAAGGGAACCAGTTTTAGGCCAACAGCCAAATCTTGAATTGCTGTACTTAGTAACTTTAGAAACTATTTATTTTTTTCCTTGAAGCTTACACATGTCTGCAGTTTCTTAAAAGGAGTTCTTGATTGCTTTTGTTTTGTGTCTCTCTTGCAATATTGACTAGAAATCAGATGAAAAATAACCATAAACTAGGTGGCTCAGGCAGCCAACACTGGGAGCATATGTGCAAAGCCTCAGAGTATATGTTAATCAAGACTGTGGCTGGAGCTTGGAATGAAGCTCTCATGGTTTCATGTAATGGAAATCATTCAGACTTGCCTCCTAAGAGTGATGTTTAGGTTTTTCATTTATTCTGAAGCACTTTTGCTTTTCTCTTATTTATTCTGAAAATACACCTTTCCCCAGCTGAAAAGTTTATTTGGATAGGACAGAGTTTTGGAAGGCTATGTGAGCTCTCTGTGAAATTGTAGACGCAAAACCTGCCTTACCTAATACTGAGGTGTAGAACTCAAATTACTCTGAACTTTGAGTTTTGTACCTAGTTAAAAATAGGTCCTTTGCTAGTTCTTTCTGTGGGGTGTAGTAAAGATGTATCTGAGAGTGCTTGAGCTTGTTATGAGCCAAAATATTAGAACAATTTTACAGATGCCAAAAATCTCTTCTCAGAGCCTCATAATTCAGAACTGGCTTTTCCAGTTGACCTAAATATTTTGTTGTTGTGGGGTTCTTTTGTTTTGCTTTTTAGAGGAAATTTGTCTTCAAACAACCCTGAATGTCAGGGTACTCTCCAAAGGTTTTATTGTGGAAAAAGTTGAATTGTGTGAATTGTTTTTTAAACAAAACCTGTTGAAGAATAACTTTTTAACATGAAACAGGGTAGAAATTCTGAATTACAGTTTTCTAGCAAAACAGATAATGAATACAATGCTTGGAACAATGGATGAAGATGTGTTTTTCCCCCCCTCTTCTAAGCATTGGTTCTTCCATATTTGTAGCTAAATAAAGGACCAAAGCTGTCAGTCCTGGCCTCCACAAAGTTATTTTTCAATCAGTTAAAAATTGGCTATTTCCAGTTTTTCCCATACATCAAACTAGAGATATACAAAGCAGAGCTGATGGTGCTTGAGTTAGTGCTTAAGTGCATCACAGGTCTGCATGTATATTCTGTAATGTGTGTTATAATTGTGGTGACTGAAGGGTTAATACATCTTTAAACATGTAATTCCATCTCTTGTAGTTTAATAATGTTTTAGGATTACTAGTAGTGATTTTAAATGTGTTCAAAGCTTGCAAGCTGTGCATTCCAGGCTTTCTGCTAACAGCTGGAAATCCCTCATTATAGTTCACAGGTTACACATTCATCTGGCAAAATCTGTAAATAAACCCTGAAAGGCAAGAATTCCAATTCCAGAGTGAAAGTCTGAATGTTGCAGACTCGGTCACCAGGGAACGGGCAAATAACTCTCCAATAATATTACCTTTCAGTATGCCAAAGGACGAAAACCTCCACCTCTCGCCAGATTAAGAACGGATTATGATGTTAGTGCTTATAAAATGCACAGGAGCTTGTTGGTTGCTTGTAAAGCAAACTTTCTAAGCACTTGGATAAACCATACCTAGTTGCTTGCTGAGTTCACAATGTGGTTAAAAGATAGCTGAAGCTAAATCAAGCTTCCACCTAACACAGGTCTCTTTCTAAATCTATCTGCCCCAACCCCCCTCCTTATTTTGTGGGGGCTAAAATCTTATTTGTCCAAAAGAAAAGACCACAAATCCAGAGTGATCGTAGACTCTAATGAAGATATCTCCACTTCTCACAGTACGGTGGATGACATGCAAGTAGTTTGAGCTTAAAGGTGGTCTGGGAGCTGAACAGTTACTGATTTCTTGCTCAGACTTGCTAGAGGACTTGTGCCACTGAGGTTTTCCAGAATCCAAACATTTGGGCCAGAAAATGTGATGATACAATCACATTTTAGCAAGAGGTAATAATTTAGCATCCCATTTATTAAGTCCTTGACCTGAACTAGAAGGGAACCAGTATCTGCTTACCAATCTTTCGAGCCATCTGCTCTCCCAAATCACACTTAAACTATCGAGAACAGTTACAGTTTTAAAGGTTAGGAATAATTTCCCAAAGCAATCACATTTCTTCTCAGGGCCTTCAGTTTATTCCATTAAAGGAGGTTTGCTCAGACCTCTTGGTAGTTTTCAAAGATAGATGTATAAATATAATACAGAGCCAAGTGACATAATTGTACCACTCAGTGACAACTAATAGCTTAACTTGCAAGCTTCCATGGAGATACACCCACCAGTTAGGGGACTCCATGACTGTCATTGGTTTTGCTCTTGGAGAACTTCTCTGTTTTGGATAGAATACATTTAGACTATTTATTTATACATTTAACACAATTTAAATCAAATAAACCAACCAGAAAAAAAATGTAATTTGCTCATGATTGTCACACATCAGCCTTACTGGCATTAGTCAGTCTGAATGTCCTGAGGCACTGGCAGATGTAATGTCTGATAGAAAACTGTTTTACTGATTTCCTGCTCCAGAAAATAGAGATCTTATTACTGTGTAAAACACGTCATTTATTTGGATATAAAGATAACGTGAGGGTATAAAGATAACGTTGGTGTTTAGGAAAGCGTGCTTTAACTGCATCGCTTTCTTTTTCCCTGCCATGCCTGAAGAAGACTGTTCTTTCTTGCCTTCAGTGTTCGTCCTCGCTTAATGACACTGAAAGAAAATAATACTCTGTTTTGTCTCTACTTCTGATCTCTCCTGTGCCACTGTAACCCCACTGATAATGAGGGGCAGGGAGGTTGCGGAGGTGTTATACGCTCAGAAATTGTGGGACTGAAACAGTATCGATGCTTCCAAAATAGAGCCTGTGCACTGCTGTCTTTCACACACTTGCTCAAGTGATTGCATTTCCCTACCTGTTTCAAAAGACAATATCCATGTTTATGACGTCTGCTTTTCCCTCCTGTGGTTAATGGCGTTGCGTCTTTAAAGGCAGTCTGCTTCTCCTTTGTAGAGATGCTGTGTGTGCCCTTAGCAGTCACTGATTCCACCTGGGAACGTGTGGAAGCTGGGGCAAGCAGTGAGGCAAAAATCCCCGTGTTCCCACGTCCTGATATGGAGTCTGTGTGACCTACAGAACCCAGCTGGTTGTAGAGATGTTTTCTCTACTGACTGGGTTGCACTGGCAGAAATTTCTGGTGTATATAGTTAGATAAGAGCCTTACAGACTGGATAAAATGCTTAAAGGTTCATAGCTTTGGTGTTTGGTGGATTGGTTTGGGTTTTTGTTTTGGTGGGAGTGGTGTTTCATACAGCGTTTTGATGTTGTCTGCTCAGCACAGAATCCTAACCAGGCACAGTGGAAAAGGGAGATCAGGTGAATGTGGGAGGAGAATCACATAATGCTGGGGATTGGAAGGGACCTGGAGATTGTCTTGTCCAACCTTTCTCCTAAAGCAGGGTCACCCAGGATCATGTCCAGGTAGGTTTGGAATCTCTCCAGAGAAGGAGACTCTATAACCTCTCTGGGCAGCCTGTTGCTGTGCTCCAGGATCCTCACAGTAACTAAGGTTTTCTTCACATTTAGTTGGAACTACCATATTCATACCATCTAAGCTTGTTACTGGCTAGAGCAGAGATTGGATGATCTCCTTACACTTCTCACAGTGAATGGGAGCATGATTCTGATCTAGCATACGTAATACAAATACTTGAAGCTAATCAATATGGTCTACTCTGTATCTACTTGCCTGTTCTTTGGGAGAGGTCTTCTGTTTGTGCAGACTGCACAGGAGTCCAGCTGTCTGCACCTTCATACAGCTACCAACGACAGACTGCAAACCTTAGTCTTTGTTTAAAATAGCCTAAATGAAATCCCCCAAGGATGTTGGCAGAGTTATTTGCAGCTCAGAACTCCTGGGGTCAGCTCTGTGCTGTGACGGTGCCCTCCTCGCCTAGCAGCCACAGACCAGACCGCACTCCTCATTTTCCCAGTTAAACCCACAGCACCAGCAGATTAAGAGATCATCCTAAAACCTGACAATCTTTTTGTAAATGGGAGGAGGGGAGCTTACTGCTGCCTTGAGCTGTGCACCAGAGAAATATTACAATAGCGATTGAGGAGCTATTGTTTTAGACAACAAAGGGTTTACTTCATTCTGTCAGTCACCTTCACGCAGTTGCCGTTTACTTGTAGAGGAATACACGCCTCTGTATTAGCCTTACACAGCTGAACAAAAGCCAGCATCTTCTGCTGATGGAGACTTTTGTCACTTGTCATTTCTGAGGCTGTGCTCTGGTCACAAATCAGTTTGTATAACCTCTCCACAGGGGGCCAAACAACAATCATCGTTCCAACTGTAGGTGTTTTTAACCATTTTAATTGCACATTATGTACCAGAGACATTACACAAAATTAGGAACAAAGTGTAACATAATTTTTGGTACAGATATGGTGTTGCTTCTTCATGTTTATACTAAATGGAAATTTGTGGTCCTACATTCAGAATATTCAAGTGTGCCCTACTGAGTGCAATCCATTTGCTACACTTTGTTTTGTTGCTGTGAGGTATTTACTGAATTGTCAAGAAGAATGAGGAAAATGTGACATTAAATTATTCAGTGATGAAGGAATGCTTTATCACAGGACAAAGGTATATGCCCATATAATGAGAACAGGTGTATTGTGTGAAAGCACATGGGAAAGTTCTGTAAGAGAGAGGAAAATGATTTTGTGAATGGAATTTATTAGCATCTGCACAAAAGCATTCAAATCCCTTTAATTTACAGCTGTAAAATGAGTTTACAAGTGAAGGGGCTGAAGACTTACAGTTTTAGTGCATGCCACTTTATGTTTGAGCCAAACATTTCCACATGCACCCAGAAAATCAAAGCAATGTGGTTTGTAGCACATGCTCTGGTGTGCAGTAAGCTGTGGAAGCCTTTCTAGCTGGCATTTGATAAGAGTTGTTCCCATGAAACAGGAATATTCTTTTAATTATTTATGGAGTTACAAAAAGGAGTGATGGATTGGGAAATGCTCCTTGCTTTAGAAGGCAACCCACCTGTGTCTCCTAGGTAGTAACCCTGATGCTATGTTGTTCATGCATGTGCAAGCTCAGTAAGATTAGACAAGGAGTTGCATAGAACTGAAATCCTAAACCAAAAATTCACACTTCTGTTAGAGAAATATCTTTAAAGCAAATTGGTTTTTTGCTGGCTGTTTTCCCCACACACACCTTTTTTTTTTCCCACCTCTATTCATGTTTCAACAAATTCTGATGACATTAGCAAAGCAAATTGCAATAAGGACAGCTGGGAAGCATAATCTATGAGCAAATATTTGTGAAAATGACCTTAAATATCAAGGCTAGTGGAACAAATTCTACTCTCTTACACTAGTAGGAAAAAAAAAAGCCTACCCCAAGGTGATTTCAGTGCAATGCCTATCTTTGTGCAAGGCTTTGAACAGTGTTGTGATTCTTTGGGGAGGGGGAATGTGTGTTAAAAAGCAGTAAGGTTCTTGGATCTTGCTGTATGTAGTCTGTAACATTTTAAATAATTCATTTAATACTTGGTTCTTACATGGCTGTGCCCAGCTGAACTGGGAAAAGGAAGAATTGTCACTTTATAGAGACAGCAATTTCTCTTTAGTTTAGGAGCCCAAAAGTGCTGAAGGAAGCAGAGAGAGAATGAGGGGTTGTAGATACATTAAAATTTTGTTCCTAGCCTGTTGAGAAATCCTATCTTGAACTAAATTGCTTTAATCCAAATGTAGTTTAAACTGGGAGAAGGGCTAATGTGCTGTAAATTTAACAGCTCATATGCACATGAATCCAGCCTCTGCCATGGTCAGGCTTTCCTTTGCTGCTGTGGGATATCCTGGTTGCCATTCATCTGCACAATCACCATCTCCGGAGAGGTGTAAATGTCTGTTGCCTATTAATGTCAGCACTCCTGGGAGAAAGGAGAATGTGTCTATCAATGGCTAACTGCAGTGTTATTGAAAAATAAGTATATAACTTTACATGCACACTCATACACACACATGTGTGTAGCTGCAGCACTACAAATGGAGAATATCTGTTGTTGGAAGGGAATCCCTCAAAGTGCCACAGGAGTACAAACATTTGCCTGGGCAAGAAAGGAGGAGGAGTGAGAATTTCACTGCTTCAGCTTAGGTCCTGCAAATAATAGAAGTTATTTTTGTGCACGGGGGTTATTTATTCTTGTGCTTTTTTTACCCAAACAGCCCCTGTTGCAGACAAGAGATGGGCCTGTCTCTCTGTTACAGTGATGTAAACCTTAAAGCTGAGCTCTGGCAGTTTTGGTGGTTGTTGTTGTTGTTTATTTTTTGGTTTTGTGGGTTTGTCTTTTTTGTTGCTTGTTTGTTGTTTTTTTCCCCAACCAAACCAAAGCACAAAACTACTTAGCCTGTGTGTTGAGCTTTTGTAAATGATAAGCTACTAGAAAGCTCTTGGACTACCTGCTGTTCTATGGTGAAGTAGGGCCAGGAACGATATGAAAACTCTTTCCCATGATGCTGATGTCCTCTGGTACCAGTGTGGGTTGGCTGACCCTCCAGAATGCTTCTGAAGGCACTGGTTGTACAGGAAATGGCAGAATACTCTGATCAACCTAGGCATGATTGGGTTTTGTTTCCAGCACTCAATGGATAGTCATTAATACAGTGGAATGTCTGCAAGGAAATAAGTGAAACTTCTGTAAAATATGCATATTCAAGATGCTATTCCTAGTAAATGATCCTGGATGTCTACACTTGTATTCTTTTGCTCTGTCACGACTTTTGAACTGAAGTATTGTCACACCAGTGAGAGCATAGTCTGTGGCAGTCAATCTCCAGTTTTGACATTTTTAATGAAGCTCACATATAATGAGGCTAATTTGTAAAATTTGAAGGTCTGTTTTCTCCTCTTTATTGTAGAAGACTAGAGGTTAGATGACTTGTGTGTTAAATAGATAAGCTCAAGGACTGTCCACTTAATGTGACATGTGTGCTAGGCAAATATGTGTTTATACAGCACCTGATGCCATGGAGTCTTGCTCTCATTAAAGCCTTAAAGTTCTGTTACACGAACAGGCTTGCACAGCATAACTCCTGGTTTACTGTACAGTATTCAAGTTCAAAATCAAACACCTGGGATCTGGGCTAAGGCTGCTGACAATCTACCAATTGTGCTAGCAGCTCTGGTTGTGTAAACACCTGCATTTGTAAGTAACTCTTTGGAAACCCATTCATTTTATATAGGCTACGAAGCAACCTTCAAATAAGAATTATTTTTATCCAGACTGCTCTTGCCAGGTTTTGATATGGCTTTGTGTCATGTGCTCAATTTAAACTGGTAACTGAAGTACCCGTATCTCATTTCTGAACACCTGAGCTATGCAAAAGAACCTGGGTTTGCTTTTAACTTAAACCGTTCTGCAAAGTTCTATAGCAGAGTATCCACATACCAGAAATGATGTAACCTGACAGACATACAGTGGAATTACAGTGAAATACATGTACTGGTGAAAACAAAATAATCTATGTCATAAATGAGAAAAACAAAACAGATGGAACTATGTCCTTGGTCATGCATCAGAGGATTCTCAGGCTCCTCTAATATAGGGTAATTTAATAAAGGGGAAAACCCTTCAATATTCAAAATGTAATAAAGTAAAAAATGTGATTTTGTAATCATATTGGAATTTAGTTTCAATAGCTGCAAAATAAGGAGTGTATTGATAAAATGACATTAGAGCTTAGGAAGAATACACACATTGACTTAGGGATGATTGAACCGATATATACCTCGATTGTGCTGTCACCAGCATGCTGACAAAGTGGCTTTACATTAGCATACCCCCTGGTAAAAGGGATATTAGATTGCTTAGTGACTGTAGAGTTGTGGTTAACAGAAAGGGAAATGTCACAAGGACTTTGAGCAGCCTGCTAGCCCCATCTGCAAAACCACTCAGTGCTCAGAGAAGGTTCCAAGCATGCAATTCTTCACACACACTTTGTCCTCCTCACTGTGAAAGACAAAGCAGCTTGGTGTAATGACTTTACTAGAGTGAGATGGAGCCACGGGCAAGTAGCAGGCTTCATGTTGTTTGGAATGCAAAAGCTTGAGGTCACTAGGAAAGCCTCATCCTGCCAGAGGCAGGGAGAGTTGCACATGTACAGTAGTACTGGTTGGCAACTGCATGTGGAGGATGTACAGAGAAAACTGACTGTGAGGTGCAGCCTAAGCAAGGGAAGATTATAAACTTTGCATTTATGTGTAACAAACAATACTGACTTTTAGATAATTAGCACAGAGAGGTTTGTGTCAGGCAGCACCCACTTATGGATGATTATAGAATTTAGCTCAATTCTGTAGGCTGTCTTATTTCATTACTTTGCTGGACAGTCAGAGCATATTTGCACATAGTATACCAGTACCCCTCTCGGTTCAGAGTAACATATGGAGAGTACAAATGCCTTTGAACTTAAACTAGGGCTTGCAGAGTTACTTCAGAGTCATCAGTGACAATGTCATCCAGCATTTAGCACACAAATGTATGTGTGCTCTTTTCCCCTTACAATGATAATAATGTGCTTTTTGTAACAGGAAATTTAATCTCTATAATGTGGCTAGGATCAAGAAAGAGAAGGGTTTAGGTACCAGAAGTCCTTGGGGACTTTTGTTTCTGGAAATGGGCCCTTTGCCAGATCTGCAAACTATCTTTATATAAAAAAAGACAAGATAAATGGACTTTTAGTGTAGGACTGTGCCAGACTTCTAATTTTCAGGAATCTTTTTTGCAACCTAACATAGGGTCAACTTAATTTGTGAGTCAGTTGAAAAAGGAAGAGAGAAGGGGGGTGGGTAAAACTAGTGACACTTTAAGCTGTGGAAATCTCCACAGAGAACAAATTTCTCTTGGCAATCAAGATAACTTAACAACCATAAACACCTTGTCAAAGGGAAAAATTACATTTTGCTGTAATACAGATCATATACAGATGACTGATTTCAAGTTCAAGCACAAAAAGGCTTTTTATATATATTCAGCATCTGACCTAGCTCTTGAAGAGCTGAGGAATGGTGGTTAAAGGGCTCTCAAAATGCTTCTTGGCAAGGAGTACAGGATAACAATCAGTGTAAGTATAAATAGCTCAGATTGTTGATAACAAGAGTGAAGTTGTTGTTTCAGATAATTTGCAGTGCTTGCCCACTTACATAGAAGCAATCAGAACGTTTTTGTTACAGTACATTGCATATCAGTTGTGGAGCTACTCTGGATACCTGCTATTTTTCCTTGGCTTGGGATGTGCTAGAAGTACCTGTGTTTGTGTAAATAAGGGATGCCCTGCAATGTGGGATCCATTTCTTTAATGATGAGATCCTTGTGTGGATAACTTTCCTCTGCAGATGGTGCCGGAAATCACACAGATGTAAATAAAAGTTTCAGAGTGTGACATGTTAGTTTAGATTCTTTCATAAATAGAGACCATAAGCAGAAAGTATCTCCTCTTATTCTGCTATTAATTAGTATAGACAAGACCAAAGGGACCCTTTCAGCATATTCAGCTTCAATGGTCTGGAGCTCAACTGTGGCAGCTTGGTTTGTACATGCAATACCTACTGTTTGAATCCCGGACTGCTCTCGCTCAGGATTGTTTAACTTTCAAGATCACACAAAATCTCTGTGTTTTACATAGTACAATTTATATTGAGCAAGGTAACTATGTGAAAAGAAATGTATAAGAAGATCCTCCTACTGACAGGGTGTTTCCCTAGCTTTGACTTTCCTTTCAAGTCTCCTTTTAGAATCACAGAATTGTTTTGGTTGGAAAAGATCATTAAGATCATTGAGTCCAACTGTTAACCCAGCACTGCCAGGCCACCAATAAACCATATCCCTCAGCACCACATGTACACAGCTTTTAAATCCTGCCTGCCAGGGGTGGTGACTCCATCACTTTTTGGGCAGCCTGCACCAGGTCTCAAAAACCCTTTCCAGTGAAGGAATTGTTCCTAATGTCCAATTTAAACCTCTCTTGGTGTAACTTGAGGCTATTTCCTCTCGTCCTATTGCTTGTTACTTGGGAGAACAGGCTGACAGTTGTGTCATGTAGTAAACTGATGTAATGTGCTGCCTTAAATGGACTTTCCCACTTTATGTTGGTATGGGCAGAAATGAGACAGTTGTCCTTGATCTGTCCTGTTGCTGCTCATTCACTTTGCTTTGCAGGATTGTGTGCTTCTGTAGGTGAACCCTGTAACAACACAGCAAACGGTGGTTATGAGTTCAACCTATGCCTCCTGCTCAGGGGTCTAACCAAAGGGTTCTTCAGCTCTGAAAACAATGTTACAACATTATTACTCTAGCCTTATCATAGCCACAATGGTTTGATACAGACTTACGAATGGTGTGGATGCCTGACTGCTAATATTACCCAGCTGCATGGAAACAAATATCTAAATAGAAATTTAACACAGCACCTTGACTTAATTGCCAATCTGAATTCTACCCTCTGCTGTCAGCTTTTAAAATAATGTCATTCAGCAGTCTAGTCTGGTTGCTGTATGCTTCATCCCTGTTACAGAGCTAAGAAGGAAAGTTACAGACTAAAGCTTTGCAGTGTAGCGTGTTCTGGAAACAGTGTATTATCTGAGTGGGATGAATGGATGTGCCTCAGTTAAGGAGCGTGTAGGACTGAAACATCATTCTTGTTCTTAACTAAGGAACCTTATTTTGAAGGGGGCGTTCATTCAGCAGGGGTTTGGTTGGTTGATTTGTGCGTGTGTGTGTGTTTCATATTCTAGTAGCTTGGGTCTTACCTGAGTGAAAGAAAGACTTTTAAAAGAAGCTGTGATTTGCTGGTGCCTGGATTGAATGGCATGGCTTCCTGAGTTTCTGTCTGTTGGCCACACTGCAATAGCTATGTGCCTGATCCTTGCAAAATAAACCCCCAAAATTTTAGAGGTGTCTTGAAAAACACAACTTTTCAGCAAGTTTGTAGAATGCTCTTTGGAGGCTGTCGTTGAACCTGAGTACTGGAAAATGCAAATTTCCTTCCTAGAATAGCTGAAGATAAGAGCTCATCAGTGTCCTCTTGAAAGTACTGCTTTAGTAGAGTTCGACAATGGTTTGGTTTCTAAGAAAAGGTCAAACCAGGAAGATTTCTGAG
The DNA here is from genome assembly GCF_014839835.1 of Dryobates pubescens. Taxonomy (NCBI): domain Eukaryota; kingdom Metazoa; phylum Chordata; class Aves; order Piciformes; family Picidae; genus Dryobates; species Dryobates pubescens. The sequence continues at coordinate 9,865,978 of NC_071643.1, forward strand.
CTCCACAGAACTATTCTTTAGGCACTTTGAAAGAATTTAATTTTCAATGCAACTCTGGTTTGTAAAATGTGGACTACAGAATAAATAAAGAGTTCTGGGAGCAGGCATGCACAACAACATCTGTGTAAGGCACCATAAATCTGAGATGTCCAGTGGGAGATATCTCATACTCAGTTTAGTGATGTAACAGTAGTGCTTAGTGCTGTTTGAGGTGTCCCATCATCTGAGGATTCCCCATGAGGCTGGTGGCTACTGTAACAATTCAGGCATGGCCAGGCTGTGAGCTGGAGCCAGGTGGAGTCCCCCAGGGCATCTCGCATGGCACAAGCAGCTGCATTGAGGCAATGGATTGAGTCTTCTGTTTCTCTCCTGTCAGAAGCAAAATTTTTACTGACTTCAGTGGGACCTTATTTTTTTTTTTACTTTATAATGAGAATCAAAAAGTACTAAATTAATACCACAAGCTTTGCACAACAGCTTCTGAAAACTCAGCATCCTGTGGCCATTCCAAGGCACTGCTGACTGGACTTGAATTAGGAGAGGTACAGGAGAAATCCCCTGAAGCTTTCAGTATTGTCATTATTTATTTGTTGGGTTTTCTTGGTGGAATAGCCTAAATTCAATATTTTATATATATATAAAAAAATCTGAGTAAAGAGAATGATCCAATGCTCCCATGGCTCTTGCTTCTAATGGCTGGGAAAATGTATTACTGGACTTTGCGAATCACTGTACTCAGTAAGCAGCAAACACAATTAAAGCCAGAATATACTGCATCACAACATGAGCTAAATGAATTTATCTTGACAAGTTTCATTTTGTTTAAATAATTCATAGTGCACTTTTATTAAAATCTGAAAGGAAAAGTAATGAATTCTTGGTTGCACAGTGTCTTACTGTAAAAATCTTACATTATTAAAATTATAAATGTAATCACTTGAAACTATTGCTGCTTCTGGGTTTTTGAGGTGAGGTTTTCTAGAGCTCGATGGTATGAGAAGAGCTGGACCTGGAAGGATGTGCTTAAACATGATATAGCTTGTTATCTATTAATCTTAGTTTGTTCTTCATAGATCTCAATGCAATTCACAAGAGCAGTTAGTGCTGTCTCCACCGTGCACAAACCAGGGAGCAGAGAGGGGTAGAGGAGTGAAAGAGCTTTCACACAGCTGTTTGTGAAACCAGTGGCACAAGTGGAAACAACACTCTAAAATTCCATTCAAAGGCAGTTATTCTTCCCTACCCCCTGCCCTTCAAAAGACAAACCAACCAAACTTTATCAGTAATTTGTTTTCACCTGTTATAATTGTTTCATGGCTTAGTCTCTAGTGGTTTTGTTGACCACTTTTATTAATGTCTATGATGAATGTCTTTACCTTGCTTTTTATTCTAGGTCTTGCTTTTTATAGTTCATAGATCTTGGGGGGAGGGGGAAGTATCTTCTGTGCAAAGAGATTTGGATTCTCTTATTGCATGGAAACTTTACATTCTTCTCTATGCACTCTCCTGAGCATAATGATGTGAGCAGAGTACTCTAACTTCAGGTGCAATATAAAGCAGCTGGAGAAGGTCTGTGGAGACAGGTTGGACTCGATGATCCTTGGGGTCTCTTCCAACCTTAGTTATACTGTGACGGTGATTAAAAAAAAAAGATGGTCCCTAACAAAGGAGGATTTGGATTTGTGCAAGTTCTGAAAAGCAGTCCAATATAAACTGAAAATATGTCTTACAGCAACCAAACAATGCCTGAAATATGTTTGACAGCAATCCTTGAGCTTAGATTTCCTGAAAAAGGTATTTCTTTTCCTTCTTAGAATTTCTTATCTTATTTAAAGAATGTGATCATAAAATATATGAATGATAATAACATTATAAAGTATTCTTCTCTACTTAAAGAGTTCTGAGAATTATACTTTTGCTAGGGAAACTCTGAATGGGAGGGCAGACATTATGTTTGCTTGGGGCTTCTGATGCTGTAGCTCTGCTCCTTCCCAAGGAGTTTAACATGGCTTGTTTTGCTGTTCATGGTGACTGCACAGTCTGTCACAAAATGTTGTTGGTAAGTGAGAATAGATAAATGAGGTTGTGCAGTGTACTGAGAATACAGCATTCAGTGGCTGAAACTTTGGTCTCTAATAGTGTACAATAAAATAAAACTGTTCATGTGTTTGTATTCTTCCCCAGTTCAGGACTTTGGACATGCTGAAGCTAAGCACTTTTCAGATCAAAAACCATTCCATATCACTTTTGATTTATGCAAACTGCAGAGCAGGACAGTGTCATCAGACCATTGGTCTTCTAGTTGCTGATTTGGAGTTCTCACAGAAGTGACAAGTGTGCGCTTGACACGGTACTGAGTGCCAGGGAGTGGAAGGAGGGGAAAAAAAGTCCTTACTCTCTTTATAATGTCCAGTCATCTCATTCCACCTTCTATTATTTTCAGTCTCTCTTGTTTTTTCTCTTTCAACCTAAGTGTCTTTGCTGTTGCCATATTTCATCTCACCGTGTCAAAATGTCTTTTCCTTTGTCTTCTTCCAATTAGTTTAGAGGTGTTGATTTTGTCCTAGTTACAAAACCCTTGTCACTGCAGGAGTTCAAGAAAGGCTCCACAATGCAGTGGTTGGCCATTTTCAGAGGAGTGTCCTAAGGAGATGTTTCCCAAAGACCAGTGGGTTCTAGGCTTTTTAATAATATGCTCATCTTCATGAACACCAAATTAATGTACATTTATGTAGTGTTAATACTGTACCAATAGTAATGTACCTATAAATGTACATGGTAAAATGTTGCAGGCTCTACAATTAACAGTGTGAATGATCTGTGTAGCAGCTGTCCACTAAAGTATAGAATGCATTTTAAATATTTTACCCTAATATGAAAGATTTTTCTAGGACTGAGATATTTTTCTTTCTCTTAGGTCTTTCCCTGAGGGGTTCACATTTGTATGACACCTAAAATTCGAGTGGTACCTCTGTCACTGCCAGCATTGGGAAGTTCTGATGAGACAACATCTTGCTAAGGAGGTCACATCTGCAAGAGCTGACAAGTAATTACAGACCTGACAGGCTGAAGGTATGAGGAAAAACTCTTCAGCTTTTGCACTTATGAAGTAAAACAACCCCAGCAAACAAAACAACTGAAAATCCCTTTTCCTACGTTTGGTGTTTGGTTACATGCACACCTACAGAAACACAAACACATTTGTTATACAAGCTTTACTCCAAGCAGCAATGAGAGAGTCAGGTTGTTACTCTTGTTGTTGTTGCCACTTAAGTGTTATAGTGCTGAGGATATAGACTTTAGCCAGGTCAGCAGGCTGGCAGAAATGAGGCAGTAATACCCTTGGGGAAGGTTAAAAACAGAACAAATAGAGAAGAACAGGAGAGTTTTCTTTTTTCTGCTTTTAATGCTTGTTCTTCTTAGTGACCCTGATGAGTTACACGTCTACTGTATGCCACCAGTAGTGAAATGATGGATCTCTGATCTCCTCTCTGTGTTACAGACACAAACAATTCCAGGAGAGAGAACCTGAGGTGGTTGTTTAGGTTTTATAGATAGAGTGTTGTAGCAGCTGACAAATTGGACAGTTTCTTTTTGAGGTCATGTATTGGTGATATTATATCTAGCCTGGGACCTTCTTTAGAGCTGTGTGATGCTTTTTTCATCTCTGACTACTAATTGGAATTTCACCAACTTGCTAATGTTTCTTTGTGTGTTTGGATACAGGGCCCTGCAAAGTTTGGGGTTAGTTTTTTTTTCCTGTAAACTCTTCATTAATTTTCTTACATACAGTCTTAGAAAAGTTCAAATCACACCATGAATGTGCCTTTGAATAAGTTATAGTCCCTCCTTGAGAGACCTCTAGTTTTAAATCGCAGGAAGTCCAGGTGGCCTCAGAAATGTCCATATGGTTTACAACATGTGGACTAGATAATGATTTTCCCCTGAGAATACAGGCACCATCATTCTTTGGGATGCATGTTTCTTCAATTTGCTGCTAATGTCCTCAAAGCAAAAGAATGAATAATCCATGTGTGAATAATTAATGTGTGAATACTTTACTTCAAACTGTGTTTATGCTACTTTCTTTCTTGGACTGAAAACTATCTGAATCCCCGTTGTACCAGTCAGCAAGCTGTGTTTCATAGAATCGTAGAATGGTCTGGGTTGGAAGACACCTCCAGAGGTCATCTAGTCCAACCCTCTCTACAGTAAGCAGGGGCATCCTCAACTAGATCAGGCTGCCCAGAACCCTGTTGAGCCTCACTTGGAGTAGCTGGGGCCCTCAACTACTTCTCCAGGCAACCTGTTCAGTGTTCTACTACCCTCATGGTAAAGAACCTGTTCCTAACATCTAATCTAAATCTGCTCTTTTCTAGTTTGAAGCTATTGCCCCTTGTCCTGTTACTACAATTAACAGTCTTTTGTAAACAGTCCCTCTACATCCCTTTGTAAACAGTCTCTCTACATCCCTCTTATAGGCTGCCTTCAGCTACTGGAAGGCTGCTATTAGGTCTCCCTGGAGCCTCCTCTTCTGCAGGCTGAACAACTCCAGATCCCTCAGCCTGTCTTCATAAGCAGAGCTGCTCCAACCCCCTGATCATTTTCATAGCCCTCCTCTGTACCTGCTCCATCAGCTCCATGTCCTTCCTATATTGAGGGCTCCAGACCTGGACACAGTACTCCGGGTGAGGTCTCATGAGACCAGAATAAAGTGGCAGAATCATGTCTCTGGATCTGTTGGCAACACATCTTTGGATGCAGCTCAGGATGCAATTTGCCTTCTGGGCTTCAAGCACACACTGTCTGCTCATGTCCAGCTTCTGGCCCATTTGACCTTGAATGCTTCACACAAGAAAAATCACTGAACTGGTGAAGTGCTTGAGTCAATCATGTATCAGTGTGTCAATCATGAATCAGATAATTTTTTTCACTGGAAAGAAATCACAGTTTGGGCAAGTTAATCAGAACTGAGTTACATCTACCTTGATCATTTTAGGAGGAGACTTGATGGGGTGCTTGGTGCCATGGTTTAGTTGATTAGATGATGTTGGATGATGGTTTGGACATGATGATCTTGAAGGTCTGTTCTATTCTATTCTATAGTTCCACATGCTAAAGAACTGAATGAAGCAGCACAGTGAGGGCAGACCACATAAACCAGCCTCATTGGCCTGTTAGTTGAAATACCGCTGTTCATTTTTGCAGATAATATGCTTTACCTAAGCTTGTTTTGTTTCAGGGTAGATTTTAAACAAGTGAAAATGACATTTATTTTCATTTTTTTATTCTATCCCCAGTGGATTCTATATAAGAGACTTAATTGTCACTTACAAGTGGCATTCGTCCTCATCTGCAAGCAGGAGCACTTAGCAACGGTACCAGCCTTGTAACTGCTGATATTCTAGGGTGTTTCAGAACATTGTTGGAAAACCTGGTTGAGTGTAAAAATAGATAAACACTTTATTTGATCTTATAGAATAAATATCCTTTCCCATTCTGACATGATCTGGAAACATTAATTCAGATGTTTGCCCAGCTGCCTGTTCTTTAAGGCTGTGAATCACATCATACAAACCTGATAAAGGCAGTAGAGTTAGCAGGGTTTAAAAAGTCTTCTGGCTTACATTCAACACTTCTGTGAACAGTTTTTTTCATTCAAAGTGTCCTGCTTCCAATTACCTTCTTCCCCCATTTTCAAGCAGTTTTGTTAGTCAAAAATTATAAGATGCATTTTGATAAGAAGTTACATGATACCTGAAGGGAGGTTGTAGCCAGGAGTGGGTTGGTCTCTTCTCCCAGGCAACCAGCACCAGAACAAGAGGACACAGTCTCAAGCTGCACCAGGGGAAGTTTAGGCTCAAGATGAGGAGAAAGTTCTTCACTGAGAGAGTCATTGGCCATTAGAATGGGCTGCCTGGGGAGGTCCCCATCCCTGGAGGTGTTCAAGAAGGGATTGGATGTGGCACTTGGTGCCATGGTTTAGTCATGAGGTCTGTGGTGCCAGGTTGGTCTCTTCCAACCTTGGTGATTCTGTGATGATTTTTGAAGTACCTGCCTCTGAGAAGAAGGCCATAAACTAGTATTCAGGGCTTCTGTTTCAGTAGCAAATGAAATGCATTTTGGAACATAGATAGATTGCCAGAACAAAAAACAAACATGAAGAGAAATCTATTGTTACTCAAAGTAACTATTCAGGTGTATCTATCTAAAGTATCCTTTATTTTTTTCAACTGTGATCTGTTGATATGTATGTATTAGAAAAACTGACATTTAATCCATTGCAATTTAATATAGATTGCTTAAATGTCACCAGCTCTTTCTCCCAGCCCTCATTAAAAATTAAAATGGCCTCAATTTAGGTTAGACATGGAAGTAAATTGAAATAGATTTGCTTTGGTTTATACTAATTCTGAAGGAGAGATTCTACACAGAGGTTTATCCTAACTGATTTTGAAAATTCAGGAGTGAAAACATGATGAAATCCAAACCCAAAAAATCAGAGTTATTCTGCCTCATGATTTAACAAAGCCTGTGTGCGTACCTTTATTTTTCTGAGACAAGCAAAGGAAGCAAGCTTGAGCAACAGTAATGCTTCACCCGGCTCCAAAAGTTGGCTTTTTCACAAAAAGCGTCTGATTTTTCTTGCTGATGATCTAAACAGAAGATAAATTTGACAGCCCTCTTCGCAGATAAAACTGGAAAGGTGAGGCTATGAAAAAGAATTATGGCAACATCTGCTACTGCAAAAAAATTATGAGTATGAGCTGAGCGCCAGGCGGTGCCTGAGCTATTGTTTCCCGTAGTAAATATGGCACCAGTGTGTAGGCAGGTGGAGAGCTGTTTAGAGGAAGAAAAGAACTATACCTGGAAACACATGGATAACTGGTATATTGCATTGGAAAGTGCAATTCTTACGCTATCCTTGATCAATTGATATTTGATATTGATATTAAACAATCACTTCTCATCTCTGATACTGCGGAATCACTTCTCTGAACAGCAGTGAATCCCATCCTCAGTGATAATGGTTGTTATCTTGCCTGCATCACATAATGGTCTCTATGCATATGCAAGAGTTAGAAGCCTCACAAATCCATCCCTGACATTATATCAGCATGTATCTTGCAACTCAGTATCAAAGTAATCATCAACTGCAGGGGACATGTCCTTTTTTTATTCTCTTCAGGTCAGAGTATATACAGAGCCTGTTTATAGTTAAACTGTGATAGAAACATTAAAGAGATATTTTTAATAAGCTATGATTATCCAAATGTCTGATCTGAATGGAGAACAGACTGCACAGTTGCAAACTGTGATGTACTTGCCTTAATATAGACTCAAAAAGGCAACTAGAAAAGCCACCTTAAACTTTTGCTATACATTGTCACAAGTCTTATAAAAGATAGCCCTTATAGATAGACTCTTTTGTGCTCTCACTAGAGTAGGAAAAAGACTCCTGCCAGATAGGTTGAGCTAAAGGTCAGCTACACCAATAATGTTTACACCAATGATCTTTTTTTTGGTGTTTTGTTTTTTTTCCTCTCCTGGTGGGGGTAAGCCAAGAGTGGAATAGAACTTCCTCCTATTTACTCTGCCAAATTCCAGGATTCTGTGGTTTGGGGAATTCCAGAACTGCAGATTATATTCACCCAATTTATACAGCAGTCCCTCGTGAAACTCTGTTCTCTAAATTGCACTTTTCTTCTCGAACTGGCCTATGGCTTTGGCACACAAAGCATCCTGTGGCAGGGAATTCAACAATTAAGTTGTGCATTGTGTGAAAAAGTGCTTCCTCTTGTTTGCTTTAAACCTGCTGCCTGATAATTTCATTTGGCGCCTGCTGGTGTTTTTATGCTGAAAGAACTGGTGAACAAAACCATCGCAGAAATCTAGCATAAAACAAGGCATTAAACATTTTTGAGATGACCTGGACAGAGCTGGCTTCCAAAAATGCTGTCAAAGACTTAGCCTTGCAATAAACCCCCTATGATATACTATTCTAGTTTTTATAGGAGTTTTGTTTGTGCTTGATACTGTCCAATGTGGTAATGTGTCTTCAAGGTCATTAATGTGGAGTGGTTTTATGTCTTCTTCTTTTTGTTTAATTTAAAGTATATTGAAGCTGCACATTCTCTGCAGAGCTGCATTTTCTTCAGGATGTGATTGTAAAACATCAATGGCATCGTGTTTGTGGTTTTAGGATGAGTGGACCTAGCAAAAGTTCTAAGGTTGTAGGAGTTTATTTGCATTCCTAGTAGTTATCAGATTTCAGGAACCCAACTTGTATAGTTGGATTTTGCAGTGGTCTGAAAATTTCCATCTTTCTTGGCTTACTGTTGCATTCACGTGGGCAGAGGAGCATGTATATGGATGCACCTGAATTATAGAATGCATCATGTTGGAAGGGACCCTCAAAGGTCTTGTTGACCAACCTCTCTGGAGTGAGCAGGGACGTCTTTAAGTAGATTAAGTTGGTCAGGGCCCCACTCAATCTGACCTTGAATGTCTCCAGGGGTGGGCCTTCACCATCCCTCTGGGAAACCTGTTCTAGTATTTCACTATCCTCATTGTGAAGAATTTCCTCCTAATGTCCAGCCTAAATCTACACTGCTTCAGTTTAAAACCATTGCCCCTCTTCCTGTTGCTATGTGACCTTCTAAATAGTCCCTCCCTAGTTTTCTTGTAGGTCCCCTTCAGAAATTGACATGCCACTGTAAGGTCCCCCTGGAGCCTTCTCTTCTCCAGGCTGAAAAAATGCAGCTCTCTCACCCTGTCTTTGTAGGAGAGGGGCTCCAACCCTCTGAACAGCTTTTTGGCCCTCCTCTGGACCCTCTCCAGCAGGTCCATGTTCCTGTGTTGAGGATTCCAGAGATGGACACAGCACTCCAGGTGTTTCTGCATCACTGACAATTTCAGAATCATTGGGGTTGGAAGGGAACCTCTGGAGATCATGTAGCTCACAACCCACCCCTCCAATAAAATAGTGTCATGCAGAGCAGGCTGCCCAGAATCTTCTTAACAAATCACTTCTCCATATGAAAATTGTTTTCTTTCAGAAATTTCAGCTAAAGATTTTCCTTGGATCCTTCAATTCAAAGCCCAAATACAGAATGTGCTTGGTGCAACAGCCAAGTGATAGCAAAGCAAATCTGCCTTTGGAATGTGATCAAGATGGAGCACACTGCAGAGAAAACTTCTGCTAACAATGCCTTGTCTAGCTTTCAGCTCTGGGCCCTTCAGGGTCCTGAGGTCACAGCAGCAACTGTAATATTTGCTTCTGTCTGTATTTGTGGTTTTGATCAGTGTATCACTAGATGAAGCTTGACTCAAACAGGTAATGGCACTTCACCTAATGTGATGCTCAGTTTGGTTAATTAGTCAAAGCACTTTAACGATGGCTAGTTTCTGTCTAGAAGCTGGAATTGACTCCATAGCCAAAGGTAGTGAGCTGAAGAACGTTCTGTGCTTAAAAAGCTCATTGTGAGCTTTCATTCAGTATTGCATTCAGGGATAATATTATTTCAATTCCAAGAATTAAGAATCACACACAATTTCCATTAGCTTTAATTTGTCATGGGAGTCCTGCCTTCAGTATGTAGACATACAAATATGTGCTGGTGGAAATGAACTAACGAATGGCAGCCTTTGGTTTAAGAATGCTGCTTCTAATGTTACTGTGTCAGAAATCTACAGCTGGAAAGCAGGAACTGCTAGCCACTGTTCAGGATGATAAATAGGGGTTATTATTGCTCAGTTGGTTAAATATTTAGGTAAAACATAGTAACCATTGACAAGGTTTGCCAACGTGCTTCTTGAGATGCAAAGCCTCTGCCATGATGGTTTTAATAGGCAAAAAGCAGCACTTGAAAGCAACTTTTAAGATCTGCATTTTGTCCTTTCGTTATACTGCTGTGTTCTTATCAGAAACAGAGCAGTGGCTTGGCAGGCAGAGCACATAGTAGTAGCACATAATTGAGCTCGGAATATTCGTGTTCATAAAACATGAGATGCACATTCTCTACCATTATAGATTCAGCGGAGGGTTTAGGGTTTTTCCCCTCTCCACTGATGTGAGGAAACACAAGCAATGGTGTTGGAGGAGAACTATTCCCAAGTGCTGAGCTGGAAATCATGTCAGCAGCTCATGGCTAGCACAGCAGGCTTGTCTTTAGGGAAGCATGGAGTAACGTTTCTGAGCATGCAGCCAGATGGTGTTGATATGTACACCTTTGCCAAAGACCTGGGAACCGTGTAAAAGGAAGTGCAGTAAGGTTCAAGTGGAGAGGAGATCAAAGACATAAATAATAATGAGCAAAAGGCCTGCTGGTTCCCAGTAAGCAGGTTGGAAATCAGAATTGTTATTTTAGTGGCATGGGTTGCCCATATAGGAAGTGTCTTGTTGCCACAAGTCTTAACTCTTTGTTGGCTGGACCATGCTCAGGAAGCTATGTAAGGTAGAGTTTGTGGTTCATGGTTTTGGGGGAAGGTGCAGACATCCCTGTAATGTTAGTTGCTAACCATAAATTTGGGGTAGAATTGGATTTTGGAGGAAAGTTGTACATTTCTAGACATCTCTGTTCCTCGGCTCAATATTTGGAATGGCATATTTTGGGATGACTAAGGCCACAAACTATTCAACTGGGGTTTTTTTAACTATAGAAGTGTTTCCAAAGAGCAGCATTTATGAGCCATGTCCAGAAAAATGGAACAACATTGTTCTTCCAGCTGTGGTCAAATAAGTAACCTAAAAAAAAATGCTAGGGTTGAAAAATTTCCTTTAAAAATCTGACAGTCATTTTGGGTGAGAACATCTTATTTAAACTATTTCACCTTCTACCAAAAAACTGATGATGAAATTGATGCAGAAAAAGCTCCTTGCTATGATAAGGTGTCTGAAGTATTAGATTAACCTCAATGTATTTAAAGGCATTGCTGGAATCATGACAGGAATGTTGTCCTCCAACTCTGTTCTGTCCTATTGATGTCATATTTGGATTTTTTGGACAGTTCTGAACTCCCCAGTTGAAGAGAAACAGGAAACTACTGGAGAGAGTCCAGTGGGCCCTAGAAAGATGATGAGGGGATGGGAGCATCTCTCTTACAAGGAAAAGCTGAGGGACATGGGACTGTTTAGTTTGCAGAAGAGAAGAGTAAGAGGAGGACCTTATCAATGCTTTTCAGCATCTGAATTGTGGGAATCAAGAAAATGTGACCAGACTATTTTCAGTGGTGCACCGTGACTGTACAAGGGGCAATAGATCTTCCATCTGAACATGAGAAAAAACTTTGTCAGTGTGAGACTGCCGGAGCCTCTGGCTGCCCAGAGAGGTTATGGAGTCTCCTTCCCCGGAGATGTTCCAAACCCACCTGTACATTGTGATCCTGGGCAACCTGCTCTGAGTAAGCTTGCTCTGGCAGGAGGATTGGACTAGATGATCTCTAGAGGTCCCTTCCAACCCCCTTCATTCTGTGGTTCTGTGACAGGAAGCCTTAATTGGTCTGTTATAGTATAGAAATTGTTTTCTCAGAGTAGTACAAAAATGCTCAATATGAATATTTAAAACTACTCCAATATAACAGAGAATAAAATTGGCACATAACTTTATTTCTCACAAAGTTCAGAAAAATCCTCTTAATTGTGGAACTTTTAAATGCAATTAAAGTGATAATGTGCATTCATATGTCAGTGCTGGAAGGCTAGAACGAAACTGACTGACAGCACCTGGATAATGCTGGTGGAGTACTCAATAGACAGAAATTCCTATGTCAGAGTGGCATCTTTGTGACTGAAGGTAGCTCTTAGAGAAGTGCTCATCCTGGGGCACGAGCAGCTTTGTGTAAGAATTTCTGAGGCCTTTCCAATGTTTTATTCTTCATGGAAAATGCCTGCAGAGTTGAATAGAATATCATCACTTGTCTGAGATTTCTGAGTCATCTTAGGGAATTGTGGCTTCAATTCCAATAACAGGAGCTTTGTTATCAACTTTAATGGGCCTGCGTGCCTTCCATAGAACAGCTCCTTAAATTTAATAATACTAAAATAAAATGAAATAAATCATTCTCAATTGAATTCTTCTAGTTCGGAGGGTCATTTTTATAGATCCCTATTAAATTCTAGGGAACATTTCAATGATGGAAGTTTATCTTGTCTTTCAATAATACTAGACATAAAAGATCTCGAGGGTGTCCTGGATGAATACTGCTTGCTCCCTCGTAGTTCCATAAGAAGGAGGAGTATAGCAAAACAGCATGTAATTAACTTGGGTGTAGTGCCACGGTGCTGCTGCCATCCTGCTTCTGGCAGTAAAGTTAAAGTGTCTTTTTTTGGCACTGTGTTGAACCACGTAGACAATGCAAGTCACACCGAACTAGAAGAGGCATTTCTAGGATGACATCAGATTTTGCAATATAGAAACGTCCTGAGATCTTACCAGCAGCTCTTTTTATGGAGTCCCAATGGAAAGAAAGGAGGATGCCGGAGTAAGAGTGCTAGTTCTCAAGCACTGTTGTTTTAATAGGATTACTACTGAATAACCAGCCTGTTTAATTAGACCTATAAAAGTTATTTAGCAAGGTGTGGATTGAGGCTTGGGGGAGGAATATCAGGAGCAAAGCATGTCTGGAACAGTCTCTATAAAAATCTGCCTATAAAAGTCTCTTACTATGTGGTCTAATTAAGGTTTAGATACAGCACATACATTACTTACAAAACAAACAGGTTAGTTTCTGTTTGCTGCACTTTATTTTTATAACCTGATTACAAACTGAAGGAGTTTGTTAATTTAGTCTTAGTTTAGGTATACAGCAGAGGCAGTGCTTGTCACTGGTTTGGATCAACCCTACTCAAGGCATTCTTTGGAAATAAACATTACTGAATCCAGTTGTATCAAATAACTGCTCATTCAAAATCGTTCATTTTCTTTTTCTTGTTGGTAGAAGGTTCGTTTATAAACACATAAACTCTAGCGTGGCTTTGCCTAAGGAAAGGCAGCACACACCCTTGTGTAGAAGGGGGAAAAGAATTCCTAAAAATGTGGAAAACTGAACTGCAGAAGCTGGGTGGTGAAACATTTTGAGTTGCATCTACATTGGAAAAAGGCATGAGATGGTCTGGCTGAGAAGTGAAGAGTGGTGGCAGCACGTTAGTGCTGTAGCAGTGTGATTTCAGCGTGAGCTTGACACAGTTACTGTGTTTGTGTTCAGTTAGAGCAGGGCAAATGTGAAGTAAACTTGAGTCATGTTGCTGCCACCATTCAAAAGCAGTCTTTAACCATCTATCAGGAAATTATTTCAACTGTTCATTGCTTTCTTTTGGACTCATAGAATGCTTTAGGCTGTTGAATTTTCACTATCCTCAGAGCTTTCAGATCCTACCTAGAAAAGTCCTTGAGCAATCTGTTTGAAGCCAGTTCTGGTTTGAGGAATTTGTTGTAGTTCAAGGCCCCTTAAAACTTATTGATTTTTTTTCTATATTACAGAGCCACTGCACATGACCAGCCTATGAGGTGTAAGTCACGTTGTATGACTGATAAAAAGATGTCCTACAGAGCAGCACTTATTCCTCCTCTGTAGCAGTGACTCCAGTCAATTCCCAAGAGGAAAACCAGTTTCCGAAGCTACTTTAGCAGTGCAGCCTTTTGTTCAATAATCTTGAAGGGTCGTAGGGTGGTAGTGGCCACACCACTCCACCCTGGCCTCCCAAATGAGTAACCAGCTGCTTATATCAAAAGTAAACTGTCTGGTGTATGTCTAGCATACAGAGTGTAAATAGCATTGCAAATACCAGGAAATGTCAATACTAATGCCTGATGGTATTGCAGAAATTCGTTTTAAGTCAAGCAAGTCTAAATCTAACACAACTGATTTGTTTATATTCTCCAGTACTGAGGTACAGCTCATACCTCAGATCTTCTCTGGTCTTGCTTTAATGAGATCCTTGCTTCATCTCCTTTATGCTCCTCCTTTGCTGTGCTGCTCTTATCTGCTCAAGAAAAGTCTAAAATAAACATCTCCGTGAGCTACCAGATGTCTCAGTAGCTTCTTGGAGAGGAGGAGCAATGTGTTATGCAGGTATGACATAGTGCTTCTGCTTCATGGAACAGGGGGAAGAAAAAGAAAGAATTGTAAGTAAATCTGTCTGTAACAAGCTTGGGAAATAATGGGGATCAACGGGGGGTAGGTTACTGGGTGAGAACTAATGTATGGTCTAGGAAAAAATAATCCTGGTGGGATCTGGTAGGATTATTGAAAATGACAAGATAGAGGGTTGCACTGGATATTTTTCTTGCTATGGTAAATGCTGGCTCTGGTTAAGAAGATTGTCTGTCCGACTCTAGATCAAAAACTGGAGTTTTTCCGGTTACAAACTTATAAAACTCAAAGGGGAAGAGGGAAAATAAAGGAAAAAAAAAAAAAAGGTCTATTCTGTTTCTTGCCTTTCTCCACTCTTCCAGCTTCCCACACAAACGTAATGCCTTGCAGAAGTCTCCTCTTTATGGCTGACAAACTGCTTCTCTCCAATCAGGTTTCTGAAGTGACATTTTCATCCGTCTTTCCCAGCAGTTCCCATGTCATTTTTCTCCTTGTGCTGGAGAAATAGCTGGAAAAACTTAGTAAGAGTGAGCTAGTGCTGTTGCCACAAGATGTCCTGGGTGCCTGAGGGGGCTATGGAAGATGAGCATGATTTGCATTCCGCCTGATATTGGTGCTGACATTTGGGACTGTTAAACAGAAGTTTAATGGAGCTATGCTGATTTATACATGTGGAGTACAGGGCCTTTCATATGCCTCGTTTCTACTGTTTTATAGCTGCTTTCTATTTTATTACTGACCAGCAGTCAAAATTATTTCCTTTCATCTTTTTCTGGCCAAAAGCTGGGACCAGTGCCGCAGGTCACGGGAGACGAACGTGCACACCATGAAGAGTCACGGGATGAACAAAGCTCTGGAGGCCATGGCAGGAGCAAATGCAATTTTTAGTGAAGGTTTAGACAGGAAGTGAGGGACTCTGGCTGTTGAACTGCAGCCATTGCTGTCCTGGTTTGAGCTGGAGCAGAACTAATTTGTTATTTGCTTTTTCAGCTCAGTCTCTTCCCAGTGATGTCAGCTGCTGAAGTTCCCAGCATGTTCGCACAGACGGTGGCTGATTCTAGCAGTGATAACAGTGACCCTATCGAGGGCTGGGGTACAGAAAGACTCTTGCTGATACTTGCTCCTATGCAGACCACGGTCACTGATAAATCTTGTGCACCACACTGAGGTGCAGTAGGAAAAGTGTGGCACCTCTGGGGATGAGAGGACAGGAGAGGTGAATCTAAACTGACCAACAAGGGATTCCATTTCACAGATGTAATTGTGCTTCAGTGGCCATCATTCAAGGAGGACTCTGTCCATTCTGCCTTAGATCTCCATCCCTGTGTTCCTGAATGCAGTTCCAGTATTCAGCTTTCAAATCTAATTTCCATCTGCTGCTGAGTCCAATCTGTAACTTTCCCAGTGCCTGCCTATAGTATCAGCAGTGACAGTGACATCATGATGATTAGGGTGTTGGGCTCCATATTGATTTGCATTTATTTGTCTCTGTTTAATTTGTTGGTTATTATTTCCATTAAAGCTGGTTTAGTAGTCTTTTTTAATTCCTATGTCTCTCTTCCTTATATCTTTTCTCTCATGCTTTGGGAGGGGAGAGGAATTCATAGAGAGTGCCTGTCACTCATCTGGTGGCCAGCCCAGCCCTAACCCTTGACACTTGCTCAGAGAGTCTGTCAGTTGGGGTGATGAATGGTCGAGCAGGCTGAGCAGCTCTGTGTGGTACCCCTATTGTGGGGCAGCACTGTGCTTAGACTGGGTTTCGTGGGGGTGGTAATGCCTACCCTGGATACTGTGGAAATCTTCCTAGGTCTGCTGATCCTGTTTTCTCTGGTTTAAAAGTAATTTTCTTGGCTCCCACAGAGAGTATTTGCACTACTGAGCAAAGCAGCTGAAGTATTGGGGCCCTTCTGCACCCTGCATTTTCAATCCTATTTTCTACTCTTATTTTTCTAGCCTTCTGCTTAACTCTCTTGCCTGAAGCACTCTTTGGTGACCAGCAAACTAACTTGGCCGGAGGAGGTGTCATCAAAAATTCATCCTGAATAATTAGACATTGAGCTATCATTATCCTTGAGGTTCAGATCATTTTTGTTTTCATTAGCTGTGTAGTTCCCTGTGGTAGATAGTTCTGATAATTTCTTGACACCAAGGGGTTCATGAGTCCTGTCATTATCTCACACGTGCTTCTCTTACATGTCCTTGCTTACCTAGCAGGAGATAGAGGGAGAGCTGTGTTAGTCATGCTGCATGTTCACATTTTTATCTGTTATATAGGACACCTTATGTAAGAAATAGAGGTTTCAGTGGGCATTGCTAGACAGCTGGCAAACTTAGTGGCACAGAGTTTGTGAAGGAGTATTTCTGTTTTTCCAGTGTTTTTCAGATAAATGTCTTTTCAAGCAGTTGTCAATAGCGTTAAGAAATCTCATTTGCATTTTATGTGATTCTAATTATATAGCAATTAATTTCTGGTACAATGGCAAATTAATGCTGTGATTTGATAGGGGCTGAATTAATGAGGTGGGAATTACAAAAATACAGTTATCTTTATTTTTCCTGACAACCCCGCCCCAAAATTAGGTATAGAACTTATTTGCTTATTTACAGGTTCTATTCGGTTGCAAATGCTGCCAGGACGCTGATGGGCAACATTAGTACAATTCAGAGAATTCAGAAAATAGCTTCACCCCACTTACAATCAGAGGCAAGCCAGCAGCCTTGGGAAAGCTGAGGAGAATGCCGGTCGCACTCACAAGGACGGAGCGGGTGTCTGGCATCGGTCCCTAGGTCTCTCGTCATAGCAGGCTGCAGGAACTGCAGGTTTTATAATCCAATTTGTGGATAATGCAAGCACCATCCAAAGGAAAAGGAGCCGCCGGAATCAAAGTGTCTGTAGACACGGCTGCTGTGAGGCAAAACTCGAGAGCAGCAGCATTGCAAGCAAGCCCGCAGGTTTCGGGGCAGGCAGGGAGCAGGACCTCCGGCTGGCAGGGTCCAAGAAGAAGCCAGGTCTGAGTGGAGCAAGCAAGATGAAGGTGGGAGTCAGAGCAGGAGCAAGATGATGGTGAGAGCCCCGATCGCTTTCTGGCCACTCTATTTAAAGTGTTTCTAGATTGTGTCCGAGGCCAGTGTATAATGGGCGAGAAGCACCCCACTTAATCATAGCTCCCAAAACCACTGGACTTCGCCCATGGAGAAGGAGCCTCCACCCTGGCAGGAAGAACAGGTGCTAATTACCTGTCCCCAGGCAAAGGCGAAGGCAATTTTGCACCTTGGAAGGCAATTTGGAGCCTTTGTCTTTGCCCATTCAAACCTCTGCTGATGGAGATGAGGGAAGGGCGGTTTGGAGCACACCATAACACGATGGAATGAGGTCCTTGAAATTTCATTACTCTATGTTGTACAGCATTCCTTTTGTTATGAGTCCTAACGCGAGAAAGGAATATAAGCAGATTTCTGCCAGCAGTCTTACTGCTTTTAAAATGCTAGTGCAATGTGGAAACTTCAGAAACAAGCAAACAAACAAAAAGGGTAATTCCATAATAAGTAATAATTTGTCTATGATGCAAGGAAAAGCTTTACTTTTCCTTTTTTTCCCCCTTCTTCTTTGTTTTTCTTTTCTTTTTAATTGTTATCCCTGTGTTCTTGAATCCAGTTCCAGCTCCTGAACCTAGTTTCTGTTTGCTGCTGAGACCACTGTGGGACTTTTCCAGTGCCTGGCCACAGCGTCAGTAGTGATGGTGATGTCATAGCCATGAGGGTGTTCAGTTCAGTATTGGCTTCGATCTGTTTGAATCTATTTCATTTTATTGTTGTTATTTCCATTAAAGATGGTTTAATTTTATTTTCCAAACCTAAGTCTGCCCCCCTTATTCTCATCTGCTCTCCCTTTCAAAGGGATGAGGGATGTGTTCTTAGAAAGCATCAGTCACTCATTCAGCGGCTGGCCCAGTCCTAACTTTTGACACTGCTGTTCTGTATGGTACAGTAATAAATTATTCTGAATATCTGAGTCAACAAAACATGGAATTTCTATTTTTGGAAACAAGAGTATTTGGGAATTTGTTTTCATTCTTAATGAGAATTGTGATGCAAGAAAACCTGTCCCTAAAACATGTATGTAAACACATTTCTCGGATAAACCGAAATAGTCATTGAAAATCCAGATTGAAAGGAAGGCTGAAAATAGCTTCTATAGTTGGGAGGAAGTTAATTCATGATCAGTATGCTCCTACAGAAAATATAGATGCTGATGAGAGTGAGTATTGTAAGGGAGGGATTTCTCATTGCAAACATTTGTTGCATTTTCTTAGGCACGTTGTATTTTGGAAGTGTAATTCTGTTGGACTGCACCTACATATCTAAAATGTAAAAATATATTGAATGCTGTCAGAAAATGCATTCTTATGTGCTAAATGCCTGCACGTGCAGCCTTTTGTAAGACAGAAAATATGTCACTTGTCTTTAGAAACTTAGAATAAGTAGTCACAAGTAATTGTTAGGCCTGATGCTATTGATGAAAGTGTTACATGGCTCTTTTTTTCTGGCTGTTGATTGCTTCCTGCTAAGAGAGGAGCAGTGATGGTCTTCCTACCTCACAGATGTGGAAATTACTTGCAGAGAGTGGTTGATTTACAGCTCATCTGTCCTGTATTTGTACCTCTTATAAATTCAGCATGGTACTCAAAATGCAGGGATATACAAGTAGGTTGTGATCAGGTTTCACCCTGTGCTTGTCAGGAGCAGCTCACTTTTTGAAACTACTAGGAAAGCTCTGTTATTGCTCATAACACAGCGTGGACGGAGGCAAAGTTAAGTAAACAAATCCTTGCAGTAACTCTGGCATTCCTGTTTGATTTTAATCAAACCTGGTTTAGTTTCTTGAGTAGAGATCTACAATTCACTTTTACACAAACATTTTGGTGAGCTGGTAGGAAAGATGGGTGGGGTCATGAAAAACAAACTCATCTCAGTCTTACACACAACAACTTCATCCTGTCTTTAGCTAATCTCTTTGACTTCAGTACTAGGTTTCTGCTGGCACACTTGTTGCCTTTGTCTTCAGTGGAGCTCTGCTGATGTGCACCTGCAGGAAATGTGCTTGAGGAAGCTGGGAGCTTTCTAAAGCTGTCTTCATTAAGATTAGTCATATTCCTATTGTTCCTGGCTGCTTCAGAGTTATGAACAAAGAAACCATACATCATGCAGACATCTATATTTCCAGTGGCTCACATTTTTCAAGGATATCTCTTTTATTTTACTTTTCCTTGCAGGCTCTCCTCTCCATGCTATGCTGCTTTATCACATAGCCTAGTGGGGGCAGCTATTCTCTTCTGTACACTAAAACTGAATGGAAAGATGACTGAGGGTCATTGTTTCACCCCTTGACTACAGAAGCAGAGGTTCCCTTTTACTGGTGACTTGAACCTGGTTAAAATTTCATTCTAGCATATTAGCAGGTGGGTGGATAATGTGAAATGCCCAATTTCTTCACTGGCATTAGCATACACATTTCTAATCTAAACGATTATGTGACAATATTTTAAAGAAAAATAAAGTGAACCAGCATGAAAGTTGTGCATTTTCATTCTCATTTTGATACCAAGAAGAAATTAATATATAAAAAACCCAAATCAACAATTAGGAAACATTTCTTTTTACACCGTGGCATCTGCGTTTTATCTTGTGAGCAACGTGGTCATTAGAGTGAAACAATGCTGAAGAATTAATGGGCATGTCGAGGGGTAAACAACATGGCAGAAGGGCATTGAGACCTTCATCTTTCGTTGATAAAGTAAAGTATATTTGAAATGAACATCTTATCAGATGAGAAAAGCTGGTAATATTGGCAGATCAGCACAATTCAGTCCCGTCAATCTGACACCTGATCATAAGTAATGTACTTTTGGTAAAAGAGAAAGTCAAAGTGAAGGACAATGCAACTTTTCTGTGCAGTGCTCCGAACTCAGATGGTGTTTTGAAATTATTTTCTCATTTCAAGTACGAATTCTACACCCAGGTGCTCATAAAAGGAATTTTGTACTTGCTTCAATCTGTTTCGTAGATCCAGAGATTTGGCTCTGTGTCTGTTACCTCAGGAATATACAACAGAAGTTTGGGGTTTATTCAGGACACTGCTATAAAGAATGCTCTCTCTAAGCTGTTGAGTTGACCTCAAAACTTCCAATAATTCATGATCTCATTGAAGTGCAATTTGATTCTTGTGCAGGAGTACTTGTCTTTGAGTGTCTCATCATGACTAGGTAAACTTTCATGTCTGGTGTCAGTACACATTGATTTGATAAATGAATGAACCCCTTCCTAGATGCTAATTTCACTGTTGTTTTCATGCATTGCAATCAGGTTTCCTAAGCTGGTGTTCCTTGCAGCTTGCTAGACAATTATCCTTGTTAAGGGTGCTATCTATGTGAAATACCCAGCATATCACTTTTCTCTCCTTGTGGGACGTGAATCAGCTCTAGGTCAAGTACCTGTATAGTGGAATAGACTAGATGGAAGTTAATCTATTAGGTAAAGCAGTGGGGCTCTACTAATTGTACCTAATCAGTGGCTAATTTATGGCTTCTGGCTGGCTTGCAGCACAGGTAAGGCAAGCTTGCATTTGCCCATAGTATACATTGTAGACCTACTTTAATTACTGTGCATCACTGCAGGTGAATACATTACCATTTTTTGTATTTTGTCAGAAAACATGAACCCTGCCCTTTAACAAGAGGCCAGTTTATATATGCTGCATTCACAGGTTTTGTTTAATAATGAGCTCATCTGCATATTTTGAACACAAAGAGTATCTACATGATTTTATAAATCAAAAATAAATTATACAAATATCTTCTGCTAAGACAAATCCACTGACATTCTTTTTTTTTATTGTTTTTTCCCTATTTTTTCCTTACCCCCCCTCCAAAGACAATGACTTGATCAGCTTTAAAAGCCATTTATGTGCATAAATCTGGAGGGTTTATACAGCACTCGGACACAGTGTGTCTGTAGAAGCACTGTGAAATTAAGTCCCCTGTGAGGTTTCTGCAGCCCTGTGAAGTAAAGTTCCCTGTGAGGTTTCTGCTCCTGTTCGGGGAAAAATGGTCATATTTGTTTCAGGCTGAAAACCACCAAGAACAGAAAGATGGAGTTATATTACCTTTAACTTTACAAAGATACTGTTAATTTTATTGTGTTTGTTTCTCAGGTGTGCTGTCTTAAGGTGAATGCACTGGTGCACTGAGCCTTTGACAATGAGAACAGCAAAGGAGCTAGACTTTATGAATGCTTCTGTTTATGTAGTTACCAAAAAGTCCTCTGAACTTCAAAATCACCTCAGTCATCTCTGCCTCTCTAAGAGATCATCCACTTATGAAGTGGGTGACTTTCCTTTGGTCATTTCTCAAGTCCTGTTGGGCCAATACATGGAATATCCTTGTGGCATATAAGATCCATCACTGCTTTCTGCTGGGTTCTGGTACTCGGAGAGAAATACAGAAGCCCTTGCAACTGGCTTCTAAGTCAGGTGCTTGAGCATTTTGGTGAGGTGATTTAGGATGATCTGAAAGCTGCAAGTTCTTCCCAAGATCACCCAGTAGCTTGTTTTTAGTGGACTGTTAAAAAGAAAATGCAGCAAGTGTTGTGGGAAGACGAAGTACTTGTCTTTCTACCAGAATACGCAAGGATTGAAATGAAAATGGTAGTAACTGCCTGTGAAATGTTTCTAAATACTCTTGTGTGTCACTTGAAGCAGGAGTTGTTCAGTTCTTGTGAAACACAGGCACTGCAAATTCGTGATATGAGAAATACCTAACAATTGCATTTGCTTCAGTGTTCCAGCTGACTAATGTGCTTATTCTTGAAATGCACAGAATCACCAAGGTTGGAAGAGACCTCAAAGATCATCAAGTCCAACCTGTCACCACAGACCTCATGACTAAACCATGGCACCAAGTGCCACGTCCAATCTCCTCTTGAACACCTCCAGGGATGGTGACTCCACCACCTCCCTGGGCAGCACATCCCAATGGTGAACGAAAGTGAGTATGGGATCAGTTATCTGTGATGGTGAAGTGTAGGGCAGGGTGGGCTTCAAAATATTCTCATCAGCACACTTTCTGAAGGCTTGTGGGAAGCTTTAGCTCACAATCTGGTGCTATTTTTCAATGAGCTGGAAGGACACAGAATAGTGTAAACCCCAACATTTGAGATTTTTTTTTTTTTTGGTTGGTTTTGGGCTTTTTCCTCTTTAAAAAGAGGAACAATCTGACATTAGCAGCACTGCTAAAAGGCTCCCCTGATCATTGCTTGACCAGCTGATGTGAGGTATACTACACAGATCAGACTTTTCAAACACTGAGGTTGAAACCCAGGCAGTAAATTTTTGAGGATTAGGCAACAGAGCTTACCATGGCAGCCGGAAAACAGAGCAATATTTGTTGTTCCACTGCTGTCTGCTAATCCAGTCAAATCATTTGATGGGCATTATAGTCTTCTTTCCAACAGCTTATATTTCACAGTAATTATTGTGTATTTATACCTACCTTAGGAACTGTATCTGCTAAAAAAAGCTCCATGAGGCCTTTATCGTGCTTGCTGTTTTTAGCAGTACAAGTATAGTTAGTTTTTTTTCTCCTTGGCTGATATTTTTAGTTTTGTTTTCTCTTCTTACCTCCTCCTTTCTCTGCCTTCTAGGCACAGCCTGCGACTTCTTTCCAGATAGCAGTTGCTTCCCCTCCTTTCAACCATATGTTGTGGAGACACAGGAAGACAGTGCCTTTCCCGGTGACCGTGGTGGGAAAGGGTAAATCAATTAACCAGAACTGTGAAGAGGTGGAAACATTTATTTTCCTTAGAGGTACAAAGAGAAGAGATAAATGTTGTCACCAACCTCTCTTCCTTTAAGAGGGGAAAAAACTGTCTGAATCAACTGGATTGAAAACTCAAAGCCAGTTTGGTTGTGTCAGATAAATAACTGCATTTGTTCAAGCAGCAAAAGAGAACTTTGCAAAAATGAAGTCAGTAATCAGATGGGATGGAAACAGAGTAAAGCCGTGAGAGCAGGCAAGGAGTAGATGTAAAATAATGTTGGAGTCTAGTTACACTGAATTCTTATCTTAGGCATGTCAGAAGCTTTTGATCTCAAAGTCAGGAGCTAACCTATTTAGTGTAACTGGGAGCTTGTTCTACCAACTCCAGATCAAAATTATCCTTGTGTTGTGAATAAATTTGCTGTACTTGTTAGAATGACAAATATGTAGTTCCAGAATAGGTTTTAAAATGGACAAAGAAAAAAATCACAAAAAATATATCGTAGAATCAACAAGGTTGGAAAAGACCTCAAAGATCAAGTCCAACCTGTCACCCAAGACCTCATGCTTACTAGACCAAGTGCCACCTCCATGTGATTGTCATGATATAGGTCACACTAATCTGCCAGACCTTTGTGCATGCTGGCAGATTTACCATTACCTGTTTACATTCCAGCATTTGTACAGTGTTTCTGCTGATTTCCAGTATCCTGTCATTAGATCATGCCCTCAAAGATATGATGATTGCCTAAAATATTGCATTTCATGGACATTCTTTATGTCTCTTCTAATTATTTTTAAGATAAAATAAAATATGATGGGCAAGAAATTATTTTTCTTGTTTCTATTATCTATTTTTGTTGTTGTTTTGGATGGCTTCTCTTAAGGAACATATGCAATCATTTGATAAATAACATGGAGGACTGAGAAAGGAGATTATTTCTAAAATGAAAGGCAATTTGCTTTCTATCACAGTATCACAATATATTAGAGGTTGGAAGGGACCTCAAGAGCTCATTGGGTCCAACACCCCTGCCAGAGCAAGATTACTTATGGTAGACCACGCAGGAATGCATCCAGGTGGGTTTTGAAAGTCTCCAGAGGAGGAAACTCCCCATGGCAGCCTGTTTCAGTGTTCTGTCACCCTTACTGTAAAGAAGTTCCTCCCCATGTTGAAGTGAAATCTTCTATGTTCAAGTTTGAACCTGTTGTTCCTTGTCTTACTACTGTGCACCACCAAAAAGAGCTTGGCCCCATACACTTGACACCCACCCCTCAGATATATACATTGATGAGATTCCCTCTCATTCTTCTCAAGACTAAGCAGCCCCAGGGATCTCAGTCTCTCTTCACAGGGGAGATGCTCAAGTCCCCTAATCATCCCCCTGGCATATAATAAGGGCTGGCATAGATATGAAATGTGTCAGAGACTTGAAGTTAATAAAACAGGAAACTTGAAAATAAAGGTCACAGGCACTTAGCAAGATAAACAATTTGGGAGTTGTTCTTATTTATCATTGCATCTCTCTAATGACCACTGGATAATGCATCTTATAAATAGTCACTGAGAAGTGAAAGAATGAATTCAAGGTGTAAGAATTATTTTAAAACAATACTTAGTATCTGCTATGTTTTGGTGTTTTGTTTTTTTTCCCCCAGTCTGATGCTAAATGCAAATACTAAAGATGGAGTCATTCCTTTCCAGTAGAATAACAATGTTTTCTGGTTTGTAGGTTCCCTCAGCCTGCAATTTGCTATTTAAAAGGCATATTTAAGAGTAGAATTGTTTCTTTTTTTTTTTTTTTCTCAGGGAGTATTAAACCTTCCTCTTGAAAAGGATTTTCTGTTAGTGTAAACAGAATTCAGAGACACTGTCTTTTTCCAGAGGATGTGCAACCCATTCTACAAAGCAGCTCCTATCTGCTCTGCACCCCAGCAATGCAAAAGAGATGGCCTTGCCAAGGGGCTTTTGCAGAACTCAGCAGGATGTGAAGCTGCTCTGCACCCAGAATGTTCTCTGTTGTGGCAGCCCCCAGCTTGCAGCACACAAAGATGTAAAGAGTACCAGAGGCTGGAAAATGACTGTTCCATTGTTTGCAGTAAAACAGAGCTGTTTCTTTTGGATGTCTACAAGTGTTTGATTTGGCCCTGGAAGTCTTAGCTCATCACTTCTTTGCATATCAGGTTATTATGAAGAGAAAGCATCCTGCAGAGTGAGCAGCTACAAGAGAGATAGCTTGGTGTAATCTCTCGGTCTACAGGCATGGCAATGTTTTGAACTGAAACGATCAAATAGAATATGTGTATTGAGGATTTTTAACTGATTAAAAACTAATAAGGAATATTAATACAAAATATTACTTATTACTTGCATCAGTAATTAATTTGTTAATCACAGAGCCATCTTCAAATAGCTAGTTCTAAATAAGCTGGGTTGATACGATGTCAACTTGAAAAGTCAGCCAGATTTGAAATGGATATCAAGGAGGCTTTCAGAAGTCTTTTGCAGTAGTAACTGTGTAAGAGAGAGCTGGATGGATGCATTAATATTTCAGCTGTCAGATTTACTATACAATTTACATGTCAAGTGTCAACCTGATGGGCTATCTTGATAAATGCTTACAAACTGCACTACTCCTTAGTGCAAAAAGTTTCTTGCTTGATAGTTCAAATTTCGAGACTTATAACTCTTTTTCCTGTGAAGCTAAATACAAGGTAACACCTTAGGACATGAAAAGGTATTCCTTATGCTTACAGATGGATTCTGGTGGGCAAGAATGGAACTGCAATGTATGATAATACTGGATCTCAGCCCCATGGAGGAATAGCCATGGCACCGAAGTATCCCGTGGTATGAACCTCCTGTCTCTCGTTAAGATGATTATCTTTTTTGGGCCATGCATTATCTTTAATGAGAGTTTTTTTCCATCAACTTCAATAATTACACTGGGCCCCAGCAAAGGAGATGAATATGGGGTGTAAGACATTTTACCTAGTAAGAGACTATTTAACTTTTTAATCGTTATCTATGAGATATTTCCATTCCAGTTATTCTGCTGTTGCATACAAGAAAAATTGCTGTCATCACCCTGAATAAAACCCTAAGAGGAAGCTGAAGTTGTGTTAGTAATATTTGTCTATTATTTAGTTCATAGTATCAGCAACATGAAGGACAACTCTTTATCCCAGTTCCAAAGACTATGGCTATAGTTTGTATTTCTTTTATGCCACAGGGTGTGGCTCTGTCAGACTGCAAAATCTGACACTTGCAAATCTTGCACTTACGAAATTGCTCAGGTTTAAATCTTGAGGTGATGTCTTGTTAAATACTCAGCTTCAAATACCAGCATCTCTCTCTTTTAAATATTTCTGTTGTGATGGGTTAAAAAAGTTCTTAAGTGGGTTGTAAATGGACTAACAGTGTGTTAAAGAGATGAGTTCTTACTCTTTTTTAAAATTATTGATTAAATTTTTTGACTGATCATTTAGAATAGTCCTAGGGAAGGCTTGTTGCTTTAAGCAGGAAGTGATGTAATAATTTTCTGCTTTACACATCAATATGTAGATACTTACATGGCATCATTGTTAACTTAGCTTGTAAATTTATGGCTGCTTCTTTCAGGCCCCAGCTTGAATGCCACATACAATTTCTAAACTAAAGGGATTGTTATTGCTATCAAAATATTTCTAGTGGGGATAAAAGGAGATGGTGTAGCCTACAAGAGACAGGTTTTGGTAGTAGCGACCAGTTTAGTTCCTTATTTTGTCAGAGGATTCTTAATGGTTTAAATCAGAAAAGGAAGTGAAGAGAAAGGAAAGGAGAGGAGAGAAGTAAATGAGAGCAGAAGTCAATGGCAAAAGGAGAGAAAAATGGATAAATTATCTAGGCAGTGAAAGTGGAACTTGGCTTCTTAATCCTGACAAATTTCACAAGTTAAACTGTTCCTGTCCATACATGCCTCCAGCCATTTCTGCTGCCTGAAATCCTAGGCTTCCACAATTCCTGCTTTTGGGCATGACCCTGACTGTCTTACTCTTACCAGAGCTTAGCATCTTGGAAACACCCTCTGTTTAATGCAAACAATGAGCCTCCTTCTAATCATTTCTCTACCTGTGTCCCCCAAGGAACTTGTAGTGTTTGCAACAGGTAACAAAGAGTCTAGGACTGGAGACCACACAAAAGACAACGAAAATGATCCCTTCCATACAAAACTGTTTCCAGAGCATGACATAGATGTTACTTTGGGGTATTTCACCTAGTAGATGCTAGCCAGAAACTGTTTTTAGTCTTAGAATTAGAACTCAGGTTTTTCAGCACTAGGTTGATGCTCCTGTGGTCCCAGCTGAAGGAACAATGCTCACTGTACTTCATAATGCAAGGTGGTGTGACTTTAGAAAGGAGCCTGGACACAGGATAGAGCATGGTATTCTAATTTACTCCTCTCCAAAGGAAAAGGTGGGGATTAAAGTTCTTTTGGAAGGACAGAACTGACCTGAAGTCTGTAATGTCCAGGTGAGTGCTATACCATCTAACACTCTGCTGTGACCTCTTGGTGCTATTCTAATGATGATGTTAGGATTGCATAACAGATAATTGTGTGTTGGGGACTGTGGTTGAAGTTATATCTAGAGAAGATTCATACCCAAATACAGAGGCAAGTGGGACTGTGGAGCTGTTTTAAATTGTAGTTCCTACTATACCAAGATGGGCACAGCCTGTTGCTCTGCAGGAGAAAGGACAGTGTATCAGCCACTGTATTACTTTAGTGTCTGTGCCTGCCTGTTGGTTTTATGGACTATGAGAGATGATGGTATATCCTTAATACTCTTTGACAGTAAAATATTTTTACTTAGGCTGTCTATCCCAGAATGAGGCTTCTCTGATAGAATGACCAGTCAATCTCACAGCATGATAGAAAACAGATGTAAGATTAGGATGCAAAGTAGTTTTCCAGATACTTGGTCCCAGCATGCTGTACAACCCAGCACTAGAGTTAACTAGCCAAGTGCTGACACATGTCTTATAGCAAAATATCACTCACAGCCACAGTTCAAAGGCCTTGCTACCCTCCAGGGCAATTAATACAGTATCACGTTCAATGGTGCTTGAACCAAATCCATCGAACTCTCAGGGGAGGAATAACAAAGCAATCTTAGAGCTCAGCCATGAGCAGCATGCTGCCACAGTTGAAGTTTCAGTCCCTGAGAACACAGTCCTTCCTTAACAATGCTTGTGTGACGCCGCATTGCAAAAGGTAGATTCTCCTGCCATTAACGTTTGTGACAATGCTCTCATCAGTGTCACTCCGCATGTGGATTTGCACCTTTTAAGCTGTTTATCACTAAAGTAGCTCCAAACGTCTTTCCCATTCAAGTATTTGGAAGCTGGCTTTGGAATGAGAATTTTAAAGACTGTTTGAAACAACTGCATGAAAGATTTGTACTGTGCATGCACTTTATTATATGAAGTTGTCTGTGTACGTTTAGGGATTACATTAGTAATGTTAATAGCCGACCATAATACCTTTGCTTCAAGTAAGTACCCAAAGTGATCCCATTTCATTTTAGAAATTATGGGCAGATTTGAATACTAATGCTTCTATTATGCAGCATTTATTCAACTAATGGTGCTATTGAAAGTACTGAGGCGTCTCAGTATAATTTAGTACTTGGTATGAACATGATTTGATAGCCACGTTGTACCTGGGACGTCTGAAATTAACTATGTCTGTTGCACAATTGCATCACACTATAGAGTGTAGGGAATGACAACAAGTGGTTTTTAACTCCTGATTTCATTTCAGGAGTTCCCACTTCAATTTCTATGTATTCATGTATGAATGATGTGCTCCCACTGATTTCTCTATTGTGGTTATGATAGTAGAGAAAGAAACAAAAGCTATGTGCAGATGTGCTTTACCCTCTGCTGAACAGAACTTGAATACCAAATTGAATATTTTTATTCAGGCAATTCTTGGGAATTCCCAGACTGGTCATATTCAGCAGAAGCCAATAAGTAGTCCAAGTTCCATTGTAATTAAAAATAGCATATGAAAATGAACAAATAAAAAAGTAAAAAAATCAGTGCTTTTGCTGTTGAGGAAAGTGCATATTTAACAGTGGCTCCATGCTCCATATTTTTTTCCTTAAGGAGAAGCTGCACAATTTTTATGAAGACATATTTGCATCCTATCTGGATGAGAAAGATGAATCTCCCCATCCTTTTCTTTCTTGTTTCAGATCTATATGGTGAGTTCCACACCAGAATCTCCATACCTGTTTTCATTTTCAGTTAATTCCTCTCAGATATCTAAGTTTCCAGATTCTCACATAACTATGCTTGGTTTCTCACACCTGGGTATAGATATCACAGATGTGGATGAAGATGGCAGTTCCAGACCTGCTTTTCCAGCACGGGTGGTAAGTTTCAGAAACCAAATTCAGTAGTACACATGACATTAATAACCATGATAGAAGGGCATGACAGCGATGTGAAATGGCAGCTAAAGAAGACAGAGACCTTTCTTTGACCAATTTGATTAGCTTCTTGAATACACACTGTTAGTAGGAAGATCTGTTTTAATATTTGCAGGTTACATCCTTCCATAAAGCTAAGATTATTGCATGCAAAAGATTGCTTTGGTTGCTCTAAATATTGTGAAGTGTCTTGTCTAGTGAGTGCAGCCAAGGGTATTGGATGGAAATTATTTAAAATCAGCTATATTTTCTGCTATTTTTTTCCCCCTACTGGAATATATTTGCTTTTAGCCAATGAGGTATTTTCTACGTTGTTTTTTTTTTGGTTTGGTGGTTTGTTGTTTTTTTTTAAGACACCAGCTTGACAAAAGTATAGTGGCAGTTGCCAAAATTCTGTCCTGATAGAAATATCTTTGAAGATACAATCAAAACAATGTAACCTTACTTGGAATTATTAGTAGAAATTTGTTTTACATTGTCTCTTTCCCTCAAACTTGACAAATAATGCTATGTGAAAAAGCCAGAACAAGTCAAAATGCAAAAATAAATGTTGAAACAGATGGCTTCA
Source organism: Dryobates pubescens (assembly GCF_014839835.1). NCBI lineage: Eukaryota > Metazoa > Chordata > Aves > Piciformes > Picidae > Dryobates > Dryobates pubescens. The sequence goes on from NC_071643.1 coordinate 9,895,930, forward strand.
ATAATTTGAAACTTTGCAGTAAGTTTCAAACCAGAACTTTTCTATTTAAAAATGGAAAAGAGTTTGAAACAAAAGAATCTCTTATGAAGTGAGCTAGCACAATGTATCCGGGTAATTTTCACTCTTCCTTTTTGGCCTCAGCTTAAGAGTGACAGAAATGGCAGAAGGGGAGGTGAACTTTGCAGATTTTTCAGATCCAGTTTGTTCCTTTGCCTCATCTCTCACAGTATTTCCTTCAGATCAGAGTGGGAGCACAGTGGAGAAACAGTTCCATGGAGGTGAGGAGCTGGCTGCCACCTGTAGTGCATCTTCCCTATAAATTATTATTTTGACCATTTGTGCTGTCACTGAAGCAATCTCTCTAAAACAATACTTTGAAGATATGTGGTCAAGTACTTATTTATCTTTCAGTATCAGGAGGGAAACATGCAGCAATGCCAAAAGAATTTTTCTAATGACTAGTTTAAAACAGGTGGTTGATGGGCTAAAATCTGCTTGATCCAGTATTAGAGCACATTGAACTAAAATGTAGAGCAAGGTCTGTAAATGGTCAAAATGACTCTAAGAAACTGCAGCTGTTCTGAAGAAATCAGCCTGATATTATTAAGAAAAGGGGGGGAAAAGTAAGGATAAAAATAACACTTCTTTTTTTTCTTTGCTGCTTCATTGTCCTTCATTCCCTGTAATTGATGGTTTTTAATGGGTCTCCAATGCTTCCCTTTTATATGTGGGGTTTTTTTTTGTTTCCTACCTCATATTACTTTCTTTGTCTCTGTCTAGATCAAAGGCAGAGGAAGAAGAAAAATGGTCGCTAAGAATGATGTCTGCAATCTTCCACATTTTAGCATTATTTCCTTAGATATTCTTCCTTTGATTTCATGCAGCTTTCACTCATAATACTAGGAGTCACTGCAGATAGTTCTTCACTATCCTGGACAACCCAACCTTTATACATTTACAGAAGTTAGTGCTTTGCCAGCCCTAGCAATAAAAATGCAAGCTCCATATAATTAGAGATTCTAAATACATTTCAATTGCCTTCTTTATATTTTGTATTTTATTTGCCATCTGGCTCTATGAGCTAGCACAGCTTACATATATATATGTATATATATATTTAATTTGCTTTGGAAGCTTTGGAAGCTAGAGGCATGTCTGCTTTTCTCAAAGAAGGCCAAACTACTACATGGCTACAGGCAGCATTGACTCCAGAAAATTGCTAAATATTGTAAGGAAATAGCATCTCAATTCTATGCTGCCAAGGGTTAGGGCTAATCCAGCCAATAGATGAGTGACAGACATACTCTCTGAAATCCTCTCCCTAAAGGGAGAGAAAGGGAATAAGGAGAAACAAGAACCTTTCTGGATCCTTCCCCTTGGTAGTAGCTCCTATCATCAGAGTTATCACTGCTCGAAGTAGCCCCTCTCGATGAGAACATGCTGCAAATGTCAGAAAGGGCCATCACTGAGGAGAGACTGAGTTGAGAAGTCAAATCTCTGAACAGAGTAAGTTCTGTTCTAGCTCAAACCAAAACACATCTATTCCGACCTGTTGAATTTCAGAAGGTGTCTGTTTGTCTGGGAAGAAAAATAGCTCTTGGACAGTGTGGGGAATTGTAACTTGCAAGCACTTGAAACTACCCTCTTCTTGGCAGAAGTTTGTTTCCCTTAGGTACAGAGTTGTAGAGGTAAGTGATGTGTATTTGCAGGAAGTTACCTTTCAGATGGTTCCATTTTTGCCAGGCTACTTTAAGTGAAGCTGAGAAAGCTCCTGCCTTCTGTATGAAACTCCACAGCCTGCTAGCAGCTGTGGCTGCAGTTCTCACAAGGAGTGGCTTTGTTTTGTTGTAGATATTAACACAAACACCTACATGTCACTGTAATGTCTTTGTCTTCCTTCTCTACCCATGCCAAACCTCTCCCTTACCCACAGCTTTTGCCTCTTTCAATAGTGATCTCCTTACTAATCACAGTAATGCAAGGTAGGTAAGACTTTTGATGGCATAATTCTTTTGGTAATGACTGTATAGCTGAGTATCATCTTCCATTAATCCACCACTAATTATCCTTGGCTTCAGAAATAATAATAGTAAAAGAATAGTTAGAAGTTGGATGGGCCTGGAAAAAGTAATTGTAAAGTGGAATTGTACATCACCTAAATTCCATTCAAAGGTGCAAACTCTATAGACAAAAGTAGGGGGGAAGTCAACAGGAGACTTGGTTTAGATTTTGTAAAATCTTGAAAAAGATGATTGTTTTGTTTTCTTCTAATTTTCAGTTTGTACATTGTCACAGGTACTTGGGGCAGCAGAAAAGCTTTAGAAGGGCAATGAGGCTCATGAAGGGCTTGGCAGCATGATCTATGAGGAGCATCTGAGGAAGCTGAGGTTGTTCAGTCTGGAGAAGAGGAGGCTGATGGCAGACGTTGCCGCTCTCTACAACTACCTGAAAGTAGGTTGGAGTAAGGAGGGGGCAGCCTCTTCTTCTTGATGGCAAGTGACAGGACTAGAGCTGCACCAGGGGAGGTTCAGGGCAAGGGTCATCAAACATTGAAATGATCTGCCCAGGGCAGTGGTAGAGTCATCATCCCTGGAGGTGTTCAAGCAGCATGTGGACCTGGTGCTTAGGGAAATAGTTTAGTATTGACCCTTCAGTGCTGGATCAAAGGTTGGGCTGGATGATCGTTGGGGTCTCTTCCAACCAGATGTATTCTGTAATTCTGTGATTTTTCTGATTCTGAAAATGGGTAGATTTACATAATCCTACAGCACTGCATCCTCTTTAAAGAACAGGAGAAACTTTCAGAAGTGCTTTTTCAGCAGAGCATTTGTTTCTGTAATTGGTCAGCCCTCTGAAAAGCCACGAATTTTGTCTGGCAACAGCCTGAGTTCTCTTCTAACTAAATAAAGAAACCTGTTTCAGGCTTGACCTCATTTTCATATATACATTAGGAAAGCCAGTGATTGTAAACACAGATGGTCTAACATATCATGTCATGCTGCTGCCCTGTGTTGGAACAGGGCTAAATCTTGCATTGAGATTGAGGATTTTTTATGTCAAATAAAGCACTTAATTAAGAACAGATTTCAATATTTAATGACTACATAGTAGCTTATTAAAATGTTTGCACTAGTGTTTATGACATTTGGTGGATTAAATACCAATATATTTATTAACTGTAGGACAACTTACATCGCTGTTGCATCAAATCCAAGCTTTACCCCTGTGATGCTACAGAGGCTTCCTAGACTAGATAAAACAGACAATTTTTGTGCATTTTGGACAACGCCTGGAGAACTCAGCAAGATATGGAAAGCAGAGCACAGAAGAATCAGAAGAGAAAATGTGGTAATCTTTCTTGTAGGACTGCTACATCCCTGTATCAGAAACAACAGAGTGAAATCTCTGTTTCCAGCCTAGCAAAGCATCTTCTTCACTGTTTAACATTTGGAGAGTTAAAGGCACCTCTATAGAGGTGCCACACTAGGATGTACATATGTTCACAACCTACCCCAAATTCTTCCCTGAAATCATAGGTTGAAGCCATGGGTGGTTTCTTTCCTGAAGGTGAAGTTATGAAGCTTATGAAGTCTGTTACATTTCAAACTAGAAGTGCACAGTTGCAATTTAAATAGATGGATTTGCAATTTAAATAGATAGCCTTTTAACTCAGGCACCTGAACCCACCAACTCTCTTCTTTTTAACTATGGGCAAGAGAGCTGTTTCCTCCTACTGTGGCACATAAGTTGGTTTGTTGTATGGTGAAGATCCCTTACTGTTTTCATGTTATTGCCTTGGTAAGTGATAAAAATAGAAGATCACAATGTCTCTGCTCTTTCCGGGATGAAACTGTTAAAAGAGTTTCTCTTCTTTCCTAGCAGCTCATTTAAAATGATAAACAAGCATCTCACCACTCTTTTCCCTTGGGACCTTTTCCTCCACATGAAAGAAAAAATTTCACCAGTCAGTTCCCTAATCGATGCTTCTTCTAAGGAAGTAGTGGATCCAAGCTCTTACATATGGTATTGTACATACATACTTAATGCTCTGGTCCTGTGAGAGATCTTAGCAATTTATACCCCCATCTGCAATAAGTTATGACCACCTGCGTAAGATCAACCATGCTGATAATGTGTGAGCCCTCCTCCATTACTGCTGCCCTCCCAGATTATCATGTATTGAGGGAGTCTGGTGCCTTTAGAGATGGAAGTCAGGCTGTTACTCCTGACCTATGTGGTTAACCAAGGGCACCATCCACCTCAGCAGAATGGGTGGGTTAACCTTTGGGGAGAAAAATGTGATCTGTCAGTGATTAATGTGAAAAAAGAAGGATCAATGTTTGTAGTCTCGGTGCCTTCTTACAGGCTGCTCAGAGAGCTCTGCACAACATCATGGTTACTCTTGTCCTGTAGGTTTTTGTGTGCTCTGATGGCAGGGCTGCTGGATGGGGCCTCTGCCAGCAAACTCACAGCGACCACTTGTAACCACTTGTTTCTAAGAGAAACCGAACGAAATTTTCAGTTAAAACAATTTAAGACTCGCAGCTTTTTGACACCAAATCATAAAATATATATTTTGAGTTTCTACTGTTAAAAATTTGATGGACAGCATCAAAATTTCATCATGGAATTAATAAATGTTTATTAAATCAGTAACACTCCTTATGGTATTACATTCTTTAGAGTATATATTGCCTCAGTTGCTGTGTGTGCGAGTTAATTCTGGGTCTGTGTATTTGATACTTCCCTCTGCATCACATTTAAAGGAGTAAAAGACATGTTTGCTGCTCAGTGCATTTCCAGGATGTCTTCCACAGAGGAATTTCAAAACCCTTTGATAGCCGTGGTGCAGCTTTACAGCACCCTTAGAGACAGGCAGCATCACGATCAGTGTCTGAACAAGAAGTCAGGCAAAGAGAATTGGAATAACTTAACTAAGCAGGGGAACAAGCTTGTGGCATAGCCAAAGAAGAGCCATTCCTTCCAGAGGACAACTCTTCATTTATTTTTCAATTTTTATTTTCTTTTAAAATATTTTTTCCAAGCAAATAATTCCTCAGCAATCAGATTTGAATCATTCTGAAATGATTTGTGAGTTTGACTAGAATTTATGCAGCAGTTTTATCTGCAGCTGCCAAAATGAACGCTTTCACTTCTTTATTTACAATTATTTTCTAGCATGCCTACCCTTGGGAATTTATGGTCTGCTGCCTGTTCTTCATAGGAGCAGGAGGGAAGGAGAGCGGGATGCTGCAGAGTTGAATGCCTGCAAGACTGCAGGTTGAGTTCTTGGCCACTCCGGCAGGCATCATACATCAATCTTTCTCATCCACTCTTGCACTGTTATGTAAGACACCAGGGACTGTGGTGCCTTCATTTTCCAAAAATACTTTAGGTCTGAATAAGCTGGCTTTGAAATACCTCTAATGAAGAGTTAGACTAAGTACAGTGAAGTACTGAAGTACAGTGAGTTGGTTTTGCTATTATTTCTGGAAAACAGCAAATACTTTATTTTACCAATGTCACTTCATTGAGCTAGACTGTTCTGTAAAAGTCTAAGTCACTTTTATTTCTGGGTATATCTAGAAGGAGGAACAAGGTCTTGCATTTCACCTGCAGCTGGGCTGGTGTTTCCTCACTCCCTTGCAATCTTTGTTCATTAACCAAAACCAGAGTTGTGGATAATATTTTGAGGATAACCAAACCAAGACATTTGGGCAACCGATTTGAGGTCAACTCTGTTAAAAGGAATCAGAGAAAGGAATGTTTGCTCTATTGTTCCATAGATATTTGGTGGATTATATAAGTCTTTGCACAACCAGAAGCAAATTCCTAACTCTCCACTGTCCATTTATCCTTGATGGCACAGCTCATCATTGCAGTCACTAAATATTTTCCCTATTTATACCAGTCCTATCGTGAAGTCTCCGCTTGATTTCCAGCTTTTGCAGATTAGCACAAGGTTACTGAGGTATGTATGAATTCCTTTGGAAGTGTAATTACTTTTCCTGCTCAACACACAGAGCATGCTGCAGTGCTGAAATCGGGGAGCAGTTCCAAGCAGATAATTTAACAGATTTTCACCCTTTCTCCATGCAAATATTTTAAGCAGCTTTTTCTGCAATTTGCTTGCCTGCTTTTCCAAATAATGTAGTTATTTCTGTGTGAACAAGTTCAGGCCAGCTGATTGTTAACAATCTGCTCCATATAGATCACTTTCATCTTGGTTGTTGTTTTTTTCCCAAGACTGTCTGGCAATCTGCTCTTTTCTAATTCTAATGCAGTGTTGTAAAAGCTTTAGAGCAGGGGCTTTGTTCTCTCAGGGTAAGGAAGGTAGAATCACAGAAATGAAAAGCAGAAGATGACTTCATCTTGGAAGTTTGACATCAGGATTTCTCCCTGGCCCTGCCAGAAGTACAAGACAAGCACACACAGAACTCGCATTCAAAATTTTCTGACCTATGTAGAAAGAGACAGTTTAGGCTAACTAGATTTCAGGAAACTTGAGATCTTTCTCTTATATGGTATTTATGCCACCTGATTGTGCGTGTGTGTGTTCATTCACATGATCCTGTTTGGAAGATTTGTGAGGCCTTTGTATGGTTTATTTAATTTCCTTGCATGCTTGGCTTTTGAATGTGGTTATAATTTCATTGATGACAGTAGTCCCAGACCAGCAGCACAAGCTATTTCATATAAATGCCTTTTTGCATGCTCCTCCCTTGAGAACAGCTACAGACTTTGAAGTATCCTTTCTCCATCTTAAACTGAACAAAGCTGCTTTCTCAGGCCTATGAGCAATTGGAATCGAATTCAGTGACATCTTTTTGTAGACTGAGTTGTAGTACTTGTATTTGGCATAGTACTTCCTTCTTCAGTGCTGACGAGAATATTTGCATTATCTGTTCTCTTTGGTGGGATTATTTTTCATCAAAGGTTGATAGTGGCAATAAGTTCATAAAGTTCAGAGGGAACAAAGCTTATTGTTTTGGCTAAGGGATTTCAAGAGAATTTAAACTTTAAATTATGCCTGAAGGCTACATCTTCTGTTAATTTAAATCTTGGAGGTGAAAAGAAAACAGGCACTTGAAAAAGCAAGCTGAAAATTAAGAAAGAATTAAGAAATAAGTTGTGAAGGGTCTCTGGAGGAGCTTAGATGCATGGTGGAACGTCTTAGGACAGGAGTGAAGAAGATCTAGCAGTAGTGTGCTGTGTTTATTGACTAGACATTCAAAATGTTCTACAGTATGTTCATGTTAGTAACTACTTGAGGTGCTACCTGACAAGGAAACACTGGGAAAAATACAAATGCCACTATCTCCATGATGTGATTCTGAAGTCTTCTGTCGCTTGTAGGTTCAGAAATAACTTGGGGAAAGGTCTTTGGACAATTTTACTAGGAATCTCTTTTGTAGTGGACAGAATCCCAGCATAAATCACAAGTTTTCTTGAACTAGCCTACAGAGACTAGATCAGGAGTTAGAGGGAAAAATGATGAGCACTATGCTTCTACCTCTTTGCTAACAAAGATTGTTTATTGTGCCTCAGGTGGCTTACCATTTAAATACACTCTCCAGACAAGTTTTGTTTTGATTTTGTAGAGCAGAAGTAGATGTCTGGACTGAGGGGATGTGCATTTAAAGTTCATGCAGAAAAGTGATGGCACAGCTGGGAACCAAACTCTGAGCTTCTCATTTCTAGACCAGAGTATTAACTGCAAGACTATTCTCCCTGTGTTTACAGATCCTTCACTGATGCAGATAAGTGTTATGCTATGAAACACAAATCAGCTGATTTACATCAATAGGGAGCTGACCTTTAATAAACAGATGACAAAACATCAGAGTTGGATTATCCACTTAAAATCTATTTTGATTTCTTAATACAAGGACTGTGATCCAAAAGACAGCATGTCTATGGCAAATTAAAATTAATCTTGCTTCATTCTGTATCTGTTCTATCTTGTAATCAGGTTATACAGAGAGAAGCCTACATTTTCCTTCTTATTTTTTTTTCCTTTCTTTTTTTCTCTTTTTTTTTTGATAATCATATAACAGTCTCTTAGGTATTTGAATTCCATGCCTGTGCTGTAGAAGGTTGGCATCTGCAAACCCTAGTAAACTTGCTTCTTACAGAAAAATGCACTAGATAAGAAGAAAATGAACAAAAACTCTGTGAAATTAGTTGCAGAACTATGCTCACTGGATGGAATTGAAAATGAAAAACATGACATGGAGAGAAACATTAATGAAGAGAAGGATGACAGTGGAGCAACATTTAAGAAGAGGTGAGATTCAGATTTGATCTTTGTGGCTAAGACTCACTTGCTGTTAATTTTTATGAGTCAATAATAGTGAGGTTCAACTACATGGGAGGTTCCTCAGGTGTCCACATCATTGAAAATGCTGTAAATAAACCTGAACTAGAGGGACTGTCATCTGTAATCTTTGGTGATGTACATAGTTCATCATTCACAGTGGCAGCCAGGAAAGGATCTGACTGAATTGTGGGGTGGGAGAAGACCTTTCCCTTTTTTTCACTTTTCTCTCTTCCCCGCCCCCATCAGTTGTTCATAATGATCACCAGCCATATGCCATTCCTAGTGAACTCTTGATTGTTTCTCTTCTGGGAGCAATAATTTTTGTGGCATTTTGACATGTTTAGCTGATTCTTCACCCAACATTTCATTAACACATTGGTCTTGATTTTTTTCCTTACAGGGATGGAAACTGAGAGCAGCATAGTGGTGTGCAGCTAGTGTGAGTGAGACCAGGTTCGAATTCAGTGACAGAATCCGACCAATCTATTGCTCAAAACATGCTAATGTGTCTTTTGAGATTCTGAGACTGCTCCTAGGGGTTGGCTAAATAATACAACCCATGTAGTCTTTGCCCTCGTGTTAATGACTTCTGTTCTAGCACAAGCTCCTGCACAAGGATGTGGTGAACCTGACCTGGGAATTGTTTTGGTTTAAAAAGAAACTGGCAAACGCCCATACTTTATTTGTGAGCTAAATAATTCTCAGTTCTGGCTTGCTGGATGGCTGCCAAATGCTTATAATGCTCTGGTACAATGGGTAAGAGCTAGCAGCAGGGACGTGAGATTGTCATTATTTTACACCAGCTCTTCTATGAAAAAGTCACTGTGAAAAGGGAGGAGATGCCTTAAGATGTTTTGCCTGCATTGCTAGTGCTTGGTGCCAGGACAATCTTGCAAGTCTAATTTAAACTAAGTGGAAAAATGCTTCTCTGGTCTGGAAATTGCAGAAATCTTCCTCCTTCCTGGTTTGAAAATTATTCTTCCCCAAACCCTCCCCCTGACCCCCACCCCAGTCCCCCCCACCCCCCAAAAAAAATGTTTTTTCTAATGTTGAGCATTTCTGTAATTATATCCAAAATGTATTCTTTTTACTGGATTTCTGTGTTTACCTTCTCTGAGATTTTGTAGGTGCCTTTTAGCACACTCATGGAACACGAAGAGATTCTTTGCTCTAGAAGAAAACAATGCACCTGGCAATAATGCTATATATTCCATGGACGGTCTAAGTAGGTCAATCCTGGCTAGGGTGGTGAGAACAAACTCAGCTTCTAGTGAGGGGAAAAAAGATTCCTGTGTCCTCCTCTGTGCTGAATAGAGTGGAAAATAGCAAAGATGTTTTACTTTCCTTGATAGATATTGGCATGAAATGTAATTAAACCTTTACTTAAAGGTTTCTGGAGGCCTACACCTCTGTGATCCTCTTTTTCTCCAGATTAGGCTAGGATAGTTGAACTGACAATTAATGCCACTACATTAGCATAAAAGTGGAATACTTAATGGAGGAGGGGTAGCCTGTGGTTTATTTATTTATTTATTTTTAATGAGATGTTCTTTTTCTCTGTTTGCTGCTGAGCAGAGTGTCAAGGTTGACTGCATCTACCATTGGCTTGAACTGTGGGTGATTTCTGTTGGGCACTTAACCTCTATTCCAAACTGCAGAGTTCCTGTTTTGAGTTATACAAATATATATCTATATGTTTTTATAGTTTCACATGTGTCTTTTAAACCCCTTCCATAAATACTACTGGGTTTAGCCTTGATTCTGGCATTGTCTTAAAAGGACCTTTACACAGTTAGGAAGGGAGCATCAGTGGCAATACCATAAAATTGAAAGCACTCAGATGCAACTGAATGTTATCAATATTTCTGGATCTGTTCATAATAAGGCTGAATTTTCCTCGCTGCAAACTGCTTCATACTTAGACATTTTGCCAGCAGAGAAAATTCAATTATTTTTTTTTTCAGCAGCAGTACTGTATTTGTGTTATCTGAATATGTAATTAAGCCATTGAGTTGAAAGTTTCTGGGTTTGAGCATACAAGGAGAACGTTGAGAAGAGTTAGAAAAATTGTACAATGGTAAGACACTGTAGACTGTCTGATGGGTGCCATCAGAAGGGGCTGAGCTCAGCCCTACAGCTTTTACAGGGGACAGAGTCATATCAGACACTGCTTTTTCTGTCATCTTATTTTCACATGCAAGAGACAATATATGTCATGGTCATAGTGTAACTGTGTGCAGGAGCATTTAGACATGTAAATGGCACACTTGAAACTCCAGGAAAAAGACAAAAGTGTGATATCATCTGCCTTATACAGAGTTCCACTTTTTGAGTCACACTTTTCTATCCTATTATCTCTTTGTTGCTGCTTTTGACCCTTAGCACTGTTGAATCCCCTGTCTGGCTGCTGGATTGTCTGGAGCCTTCCTTCTCCTCTTGTTCTTTACCTTCTTTCTGCAGATGCCCTAGGGAGGGAAGAAGGAAGGAAATAGGAGGAGGAGAGAAGGAGGAGAAAGGAGGTTAGGAAGTAGGTTCAGGAAATAAAGGCTTCCCCTTTCTTACATAACTCTGTAGTTGTGGTCAACATTATAATGACTCAAGTAACAGAATAGAAGGATTGCTAGACTTATGGAGGACTTTTTGTTAAAATTAAGTTGGTTGTCAAAATATTCTGAAGAGGTGACTTGGGAAAATCATATTCCTGGAAACATTCCAGGTCAGGTTGGCCAGGGCTCTGAGAAACCTGATATAGTTGAAGATGCCCCTGCTCACTACAGAGGAGTTGGACTAGATGACCTTTAAAGGTCCCAACATCAAACATTTTCTGATTCTGTCATTCTATAAAAGTCAGGATGCTGAGAGAAAATTCTAGCTTACAGTTATAGCTAATTATGAACTGGCTTTAAGCCAAGAGCCTCATGACAGTGTGGATGAGGCAGACATGACTATGTTTGAAACATACATAGCCTGCAAGATATGTGGAGTCAACTTTCTGTTCTGTTCCCTGTAGCAGTCTCAGCTAGCTCCTGTAGCAGGAGCTATGTACTACTAGCAGAGGCTGTTGAGCTGGGTCCTTATTAGTCCACAGAGAAAATCTCACAGAATGTGAACTACAGATCTGTTAGGAATGGCATAAATAGTATTGTTCTTCCTTGTGGAGGGGCATGGACAAAAGGTTTATTTCCATCCACTAGAGACACTAGTAACTTAAGTAACTGTGTCACTGTATGCTTGTGGGTTTGGTTTTTGGTGTTTGGGTGTTTTTTTGTGTGTGTGTGTTTTGTTGTTGTTGGTTTTCATCTGGTTTTGGTTTTTCCATTTGTTTGGTTGTTTTTTTCTCTCCTGTCAGCTGGGAGACAGAGATTAAGAAGTGGGGGAAGTAAGAATCATAGAATTACAAGATAATTCACATGGGAAGAGACCTCAGGGGATGTCTTGACCAACCTTGCTCAAAGTAGTCTCAGCTATGAGATCATCTGTAATTACTCAGGGATTTATCCATTTGGGTCTTGAAAACCTTCAAGGATGGAGACACAGAAGTAGCTGATCTTACCACTGACCTACTAGTGCCTCCGCCTCCCAGATGACGTCCATCTGGTGAATGTTTCTTCTCTTACCTGGCCCAGTAGAAAGGGAACCTTTCTAGACCTCCTTCCTGCTTGATTTATCTTTCTAAATCTTGAGTGTGAGTTCAGTCCCTGCTCAGAACAGCCATATAGACACCGTGTGGCATGAAACTGAGCAGATACCCTTGGACTGTGTCCCTATATAGTGTGCCCACAGAGAAAGGTTTATTCACTCAGAATAGGGATTTGTCAAAAGAAATCAGGAGAGTTCAGCTCTAAAAAACACTGCCCTCCTGTAGAAAACCCCACACCCAAGCAAATACAAGATTTTGAAGGCAGCTGTTTTAGGAGGCACTGCATTGAAAATAATGCTGTGTTGCATGAGACAGTCGTGAAGCAATGCCACTGAGAAGACCAGCGAGGAGGAAAACAAGATAAACAGGTACCTTGGGAACCCTGACCACTTGAATAAGTGAGAAGAAATTAATGTGAAGTAGGACGTCATGGCTGCCTTTTGTATCAAGGGAAGAATGATGCAAAATTAAAAGGAGTTATTGTTTCTTAATGACAGTGCTTATTCTTCAGTTTGTTCTCCAGTTTCTTATAATTTTTTCTAATTGTTCTCTAATAGGATTGTTTTGAGCAGATTCTCTTGCTAATAAATGACTTAATCTAGCTTTCTCTGAAGACAAGGAGAGATTTCTATTGATTTCAGTGGGAGATGAATTAAATTCATCTTTAAATTTGTCACCAGTTATCATCACTCAGAACTATTGTTCTGGAGATGGGAAGTAATAGGCAAGATGGGAATTAGTGTCTGATTTTGTCGCCCAAAATATACTCTGAGCTAGATCCTAATTACATTCATGTTTGTACATGCTGTCCAACATATCAAATTGTCCTTGCCCAGCACCTTTACTTGCTACCATTCAGAACTATTTTATTTGCTTTATCTTCCCAACTGGGCCATTAAGCTCTATTGGTCTTCACTCTGCTTGTGGCATCAGCAGTCATGACCCTCAAACTGGGGATGGAGTTCTCATTGTGCAATGGATTTAATAAGTATCATATGTCCTCAGGACGTTTCTCTGTCCAGACCAATCCTATCCTTTTGTTGCTTGGATGATCTAGCTCCTTCTTTTGCAGACTGCTGAGTTGAAAATATCTGTGCAAATGGTCTCATTCCAGCAAGCTCCAGTGATGGAGGCCTATTTCCTCTAACAGCTGGCTGTATGTCATTGTGAAATGGTAAACGCTCAAAACTTTCACTCCTGTTCCCAGGGGTTCCCCCATTAAAATGATTTTGCATTCACTACCTGCCAACGGGGCCTGTAAGTGAGCCAGAAAAGAGGCAGATTAGGCATAACCATGAATTTGGAGTGGAGCAGAGGGGTTGGAGATTGAATTTTTAGCTTGGAAAAAACCCCGGGCCTTTCATGAGAAACAAAACCCGGAGTACCAAGTGCTCTGTGGGGCCTTTATATTGAACTGTGGTTCACAATTAACACCTCTGCTGTTTTCTCACCATGGGAATAGAAATCCTCCCAAAAGTTGATTGTGTTAAGATTTACTCTTCTCATTTTGGAGATCTTCTTCCAGCCAGATCTTCTTATTTCTCATTTCTGTGTGGAGAACAAGTCTTTGTGACTTTCCCTTTAAAAAGAAGCTGGGTATTAACTGCACCAATGCCAGCCTTTTCCCTAGGCTTGTAATCAATAGATCTAAAGTTTTAATCCTTTCAGTTTTACAGACCTGCAGGAATAAATAATGAGAGAAAGGCCTCTTGCATATTTTCACCTTTAAGTGCCAAACTTCTCAGTGTTATGAACAGACCAATTGTGCAGTACAACAGATGCTGTGGTCTTTCATCCTTCGTAACAAGGAAGAAAGAGAAGTCAATTACACATTTGCAACCTGGAAATGTTTGCTAAGGAGTGAAGCTATCTTTCGATCATGAATATTTATAATGTGATTGTTTCAGTTCTTAATTATCACCAAGAGCATCTCTCTTCCATGTTGGTGCTATGACTTGTGCTTGTGAGCATGGCAATTTGATCCTTCTTGTCACATGATATATTGGCACATATGAATTTGTATTTCTTGTATCAGACCATTTATTTTAAACAGTGTACTGCTTTCCTTGCTTCTGTGATAACTTGACCTACATGCTAATGATAACCTGCTGATGTTGAAACGTGTCACTGCTCATCATTTGTTAAATCAGAATAATTCTGTTTTCTGTTAGTGTTCTATACAATAGATTTTTATAATCTTTTTGACAGGCAGAGTGGGAGAAGGCTTGCCACCTCTTATTCACTGTGAAAATTCACTTAGCAGTGTATCAAGCTGTATTTGGAGATGTACTTATTTAGGTGCTTGGTACTGGAGAGCTGTTAAGCAAAAGATAATTGACTTCTAGTTCAGTGCTGTGTAGCTTTATGAGACCCAACACCAGTATATAAACATGGAGGGAATATTATGGTGTTTGACATAGCAGAATAATTAAAATAGTTAAAAACAGGAAGACAAAGGCCACCAGTAACCTGTCAGTTTAGTCTTACAAATGTTCCTTGTAGACATATGTTCAGTGGGAGTCCATAGAAGAGAACCTCAAAGGAAAACAACCCAAACAAAGCAACGGTGGGGGGAACACTTTCCTTTTGTCTTTTTCATAACTCTTACTTTGAAGAGAGAGTAGCAAGAAAAAAGTCCCACTGCTATTCCCTTTCTGATAATCATCCTATAAAACCAGTAGCTAGTGCCATAAATAACAGCTGTGTAAGTGCTGAAAGCCCTGGAAACTGAAATGTGTGGTGATGTATGATACAACATTAAGTGATGGCTTTCAAATATTGCTGATAACATTTTTTCTTTCTCAACAGAATTTCAGGAAAAAGTATGAAGGTAAAAAAATAATTAAAAGGGGCCTTAGATGTGCTTAGGTTTTTCTTAAAGTGGTATTGAACTAGGAGCTGTATATGTGTGTGTATGCGTGCATGAGATTTGACAGCATTCGGTGTTGTAAGTAGTCTAATACTATTCTTTAAGAAAGTGAAGGAAGACATGCCAAAACGAGCACACTGAAATATGAAATGAATTGCATATTTCAAGCAATTGTAGATACCATGATAGATGAAGGTATTTTAAGCTTTTTTCTTTCAGTTGGCATGCTTCACATGTAGTTCTTCTGACTTCACAATACATGACTTGAGCTGGTTTTTTGTCTGTGACACAGCCTATCCTTTTGGTTTGCAGATCTTGAAAAGAACTGGACCACGTTGCATAAACAAAAGGAAATTGTTTTTTCATAACATTTCTCTGGGTTAACAGTTAGATCAGAGCAAATATAAAGGATAAGAAGTGCACATCTACATCAAAATACCTGTCAAAAAAAACCCCAACCCTTGAAACAAGTAAAATTTCAGGAAAAAGACCCAAATGATTAAGTTCAGAAATACAGAAAAACTGCAGAATAAACCCAGTGTTTGTTCAGGACATCACTTCATAAAGTAAAGGGCATTTTTAGAAAGGTGGATAGTGACAGGATAATGGGCAATGGCCTCAGACTGCAAGAAGCTCAATTTAGATTAGACATTAAGAAGAAATTCTTCAGCATAAGGCTGGAACAGTCTGTCCAGAGAAATTGTTGGGGCTTCAGCTCTGGAAGTGTTCAAAGCTGAGTTGAATGGGGCCTTGAGCAGCCAACCTCGTCTAGTAGAAGGTGTCCCTGCCCAAGGCAGGCAGTTGGAACTAGATGATCTTTAAGTTTCTTTGATTCTATGGAGTTGTAACTTCATAGCTGAGTGGGTAAAAGACAAGAAAAAATATCCAGTGTTTGTCTTCTACCTGGTTGTTTCTGACAGATTTGTTTGAGACAACCAGAACTGCTGTTGTCTGTTGGGACAAGTGACTTTTCCATAACTTTTGAACAGCTCCTCATACCTCCCAGTGAGAGTGGTCTGAGTTCTTGAGTTGCACATGTATTAATTAATTTTGATTTTTTTTTTGACTCCTGAAAGTTCATCTTTCCACTCAAGAAGCAGAAAGGATGATTCATCACAAGCAGGATTACTGCTCCTCAAGGCACGTGATCATGTACTTGACGTGTTTCATGTTCCCTTGGGGTAGAAATGGACGTTCTAGCAAATGTGACCTTTCTCATGCCATGCTAATGCTATTGATGGCAGACACGTCCCTTTCATTTGCTTACTTCTGCCTTTACAGAATAAAGGTTAATCTGTTGGTGTTGCAAATCCCCCCTCTGCCCATTTCATGATATTTCACATATTTATTATAAGCCTGAAGAAGCCAACCTTTTTGATCAGATACTAACCTTTCATAACAAAGTCATATCACACATTGTTTATCAAACAGCAACAATATAACAAGCTCCATTGTTTTTTGGGTTGGGACTACCTGCTGAAAAAAACAGATATAAAGCTCATTTTATTCTGGATTTTAGTGCGGCTCATGGTGGACTACATCTCATGGAGGTAATTTTAAACCATAAACCTATTCTCATAAATCACAAAGATTTGCCCATTCTTTCGCTGGTTTTTCCCTGTTCTATATAAATCTCAAAATTATGTTCACCTTTTTACTTGGGGAAAATATATCGATGCTCTTCATAAGTTACAGTCAGGTTGGCATTAAATATAAATAAGCCTGACAAGTACAGGTATCAAGACTAGTGTGACCTTTCACAGCTTAAAATGCAGTTTTGTCCTTAAGTTTGATCTACACTGATGCAGTGTTATTAATAATAACCATGAGACTGTCTTTGCCTTCAAGAGAGGCTTTAAACCAATATGGTTTTATAGGATCTTGTTTGGTGTTTCCTTCACTTTTGATAGGGTTCAGCTGCCTTATGCTCTCAAGCTGTGCTTATAAACAGAGGTAAGACATTGTTTTGGAATCTGACCTTCAGATACAGTGACATGACCATTGCAGCTGGGATTTTAAAGAAAAAGACCCAATACAGTGAATAAAATTGTGGGTGTTGACAGTGTTATGTTGTCCACTCAGTCCATACTGTTTTCGTTTCATACAGGATTACAAAGCTCATCCATAACTATGGGCCTGCAGTGGTTTGAAATGCTGGCTTGGAGATGAATTGAATCACACCTCCTATGAAATTTTATTATACTCAGAAAGGTATGGAATGATAGACATGGTTTTGCTCTTTCCCCCCTCCCCCCCCCCTCTTTTTTTTCTCCTCCAAACTCATTCATTGAGTCAGTGGTGTGTTTGTTCAGCAAAAATCCTCAGATAAAGACATGATGTTTTTAATTGAATTTTTTTTTTATTAAGTACTTGGCATCTTCTTTTTTTTTTTTTTTTTTTAACCTTAAAAGAGGTTTGTGGCTTGTAGAAAGTAGTTTCAGAAAGTACTGGTGTATTTTTCTTGCCATGGGTCTTTTCATAATCTGTGCCTTCAGGTTCTGCATTACGATACCTGGATGAAGGCTTCCCCTCGGATGAAGGCTTCCCCTCAGCAGATAGAAAACCTCTTCACCTACCCTTGAGAAGGTTGCTCATGTAGCTTACCTGGGAATGAATAATCCAGCTGAGAAAAGAATAACATCCTAATAGCTGCAAATAAGGTGTTTGAGTAAAGTGACGTTCCAGTGATCAGCATGCACAACTGAACTCTGAGCAAATTTAGTGCTGAGTTGTTCCTTAAGGCAAAACAATGTCAGCAAAGGTGGCTAATGTGGTGCTGACACAGCCATGAGCTATCATTCATAACAATTTATTTCTAAAATCTCTAGTTTTCCAGTAGAAAATTATACTGAAAAAAATCACGACAACTCAAAATCTCTAACCATAAACCAAACCAACAAACCAGAAACCCAGACTCCACAGAGGAGACAATTTTACATTTCCCTGTTACCCAAAAGCTCTGCTCTGGCTCCGTTTTGCACATCCTTCCCTCACAAGCTATCTGTTCTCCCACCCTAATGAGCTTTGAATGGTGGGCATACAAAAAACACAATCCCCAGACTCCCTCAGTGATACCAGGACTGCTTTATTTCACCCGAGAAGCCCTATGTCTCCCAGCAAAAGGAAGGAAGGTCTTGATTCCCTTCGTGAAAGACCAGTGTAGGCCTGAATAGATTTTTCACTTTGTGTCATTGCTGTCCTTAGAGCCCTCAAGCAAGATTTATATTATGTGCTGACAGTTTTGTTTATTGTGTTGTCCTGAAAGAGATTTTAGATTACACAATATCTCTGTCACGTGAGTCAGCTAGAAGTCTGAAATGCTGATATTTTGCAAAGATTGAGAAAAGAAGATGTGGAATGTCTCAGGAACAGTAAGTGCTGGCTTTAGAAACACTTCTTCTGGAAGTATCACAGTGGGTTATTTTTCTTACATAATTCTTGTAGTTTCTATTCCTTAGCTTCAATAGAACTGTGACCTTTCTATTTTCTGCACCAATAACAATACTTCAGAAGGACTTTTCACCTAGGAATCACTGACCGTTTTACAAATACCCATTCAGTCTCTTTAGATTGAAGCACATATTTATGGCACTTGCATGGCAAAATCATCACCTTCATACCTAGCATACCAGCAATAATTGCACCATTTTATTTTGTTTCTTTTCTTTCAGGCAGAGCAGACACTTCTTTCATGGTTCAAGATGGACAAAATGTAATGAAAATCAGACTTTCTGCAGTTTTATTTGTGAGTAATTTTTAAGCTGAGAAGAATTCCCAACTTAGGCAGCTTCTTCTCTGGCTTCCAGAAGCCCAGGAAGGAATCAAGGTGAAAGTATTTCCTTTGAAGAATGTCATATTTTGGAAAATATATTGGAGAAAGTTGTCTCAGGATTTTAATTCTGCATAAATTTTCAGCTTTAACTTTTTGGATGAGGCATATGAATAATTTTCCTGAGGTTAAAATCTAGTGTCCAGTCAGGTCTCATTTCTGTCACAAGTTATCATAGAGATTTTCAGAACTTAAATGTCTAAAGAGAGTAAGATTCTTCTGTCAGACTTAATTCTGGCATTGGCTGACTTATTAAAGCACGACCTAATAAAATTCCTCCAGTATTGTTGCTTTATTTGCAATTAGAGAGAGAATTTGCTTATGTTTGAGGATTCATACTCTACTTCCACCTTTCCAGATCTCTCAGAGCTCCCATAGAACTTTCTGCTTGGCAGATCACCCCATTCCTCAAGTTGGGAGGTAAAGGTGAGTCAGCCACTGACATAATTGTTTTCTTGGTTAGAGGAATGGATCTTTTTTCTGCTGCAACTGTTGGGAAGGGTTGAGTGGGAAGACTTGTGAGTGGGTGACAAATCATGTGGTGTGAGGCATCTTTTGTTTTCCTGTCCAACTTCATAATTGTGACCCTTCTCTCTTCCTGGCAGCATACTTTAAGGAAATCTGCGATGTAGCTAGGATGACCACATCATAGCAACTTGAGGAGATGCAAGAGGTGTCAGACTGTTCGCAGTGTTATTTTCAACAGAACTCTGAAATCTGAGGGTATCATGTGAGATCTGCCAATAATGTGTGCATCGAATTCACCCACGAGTTAGAACGTGTGTGCCAGCAGATACCTGCCAGATCACATCCAGAGCTAAGAGACTCGTGTGTGCGCTGTGTGAGCCGCTTGTACAGAGACTTGTCTATCATCAAACTGATTAAATCAAAACATTAAAAGTTCCCAAGTAGCCTCAAACAATAACAGTTGTATGTAAAGCAGGACATTAATAAGATGGATTTTCAAGATATCCTAGCAGCCTTCTCATTGATATTTTCTCCTCTTCAGCCTTGAGGTCATATTTTGTCTGTATGTTTTGCTGAATGCCTTAGAAGAACCCTATAAATAAAAAGTTATAACTATGCATTCACATTTTCCTTGATTAAAATGCCATGTAAATGTATTTAAAATGATATGCAAATGGCATGAAGGCTCCAGGCATATTTTTTTCCAGCAAGATCCTCTGCATTGCAAAGACTGTTAACAGAGCAAGGAATAATAAATAAATAAAGTCATTACTGGGAGCAGGAGGACATTGAAGGAGACCTCTTTCAGTTGTAAAATGGACTTAGAAAGAGAAGATGCATTGGTACCGAATTTGCTTTTTCCTGGTGACGGTATCCTTGGGTCTTTTACTTAGCCTTGCTTCAGGATTGCCTGTTGTAACCCACATTATATTCTCTGCTAGTTTGATTCTATGTATTGGGACGGAATTACCCCAACTGTCTTTCTGAAACTACAGACTTAGTGACATTTATTGAAATAATTTATAGTTTCAGTGATTTCTTGCTTGGCTTTAGACATGCCACAGTTCGGTGGGACGTTGAATTGTGATAGGAACCTTTATGCTATAATTTCAACACTCCGGTTATAAAGGAAGAGCCAAGACTGTGCCTTAGTTTTGCACTATTTGTGGATCTCTATTCACAAAGGGATGGGTACACATGCTACCAGCATTCAACATTTCAAAGCTCTGCACTTTATGTTTGATAATGTCATACTCAGGGTACTTTTGAATCTTAAGTTTTCTTCTTTTCTGTCTATGCATGTGTGCATGCACAGGTAAGGATGTGCACGGTAAACGTTGTAGAATGAGATTCTCTTGTGCATTTTCCACGCTCTACACCTGTTCTTTTAGTTTAACTGGCTTTAGAGCTGCTTTTGGTTGCTGCCACTGGCTTGGCATAAGGCACTAGGAGTATACTACTCAGCCAGTTTCGCAGGAGTTTGCTTGAGGGAGGAATGGAGCCTTGGAATTAAATTATCTAGAGGGACTTCCTTGTTAACAGAAAAGTCAAAACTTGCTTACTCCTTCCTAGTTTGCACAGAAAATTCTCATCAGTGTAATACTTGCTGAAGGGTTGTAAGCCTGAGTCAGTTATGGAATAAGACAGCTGAAGGTCAGAATAAAACACTTTATCCAGTAGTTTTACTTGATCAACAACAAAACCCCAATTCTGATTTTAACTTTTACTTATCCATTCATTTATCTGGCCCCTGACATTCCAGTGGTAAGACAAGAGACAGTTTTGTTGGGTTTTTGTTGGGTTTTTGTTGTTTGGTTTTTTTTTCATAGGACTGGAAGATACAGAAAGGGTGGATGTGACCTTTATGATATCTTCCTTTTTGTCCACAGAAAATGGCTCAGCACTTCTGGGATGCAACAGGATAAGTCAGATGAAATGTGCTACGGAGCTGATCAAATTCTGTGGCAACTGGATGCATGAGTTAAGAGCTGACTTGGCAGGTACTGTTCCCAAGGCAGCTAACTGTTTCTCATCAGATTTTCTTTCATTTGCTCTTTTTGAAGAACGGTTTTCCTGGGTGAGAGAGAAGCCAGTGCAAATATGCATAATGGGTATCATGTTATGTTTCATGCAGGACACAGTGCTTCCCTAGCAGTGCATGGGAACTCAAGACGTTTCCCACAGCTCAGACTGAACTGGAATCAAACCTGTGGTAAGATTTGTCTTGAGATATGAATAAATGAACCCCCATGAGAAAGAAGGCAGGTTATGTGGCAGGTAGGTCAGCTGCCACTAACAGGAGAGAATTTAGGCGAGATTCCTTTTATGATTAAGTTGTGGAGGGTTTTTTTGTTTTGTTTTTGCCCCCTTCCCTGAATGCTATCTCGATTAAATTAACTGTGGAAAAACTGCCAAGGTCTTTAGGACCTATAAAATAAGGCATGCCAATAAAGTCAAAAGGTATGTTAGTAAAGTTCAACATGTTTGTACTAATAAAATCAGTGATTCAAGAACCTCACACTTCTGTAGCCTTTGAATGAGAGATCTTGTTTGCTAGGTGTGAGTGAGTCACATTGCATGCATGTCCAGACATTTCACTGTTTTATGTGCATGAGGCTAACATTGCTGGAGTGCCACCAAGCTCATGAGGAACAGAGTGTGTGGGGGGGGAAGTCCTTACCAAGCTTCACATATTTTTGGGAGGAAAGGAAATCTGCAGAGGAATTTATCAATGATGACTAGTATATTTAAATTACTTGCAGTGATAACAGAACGAGACATTAATAACAGATAAAGGGGTTCTTAGTTACACACTTAAAAGCTTATTTAAAGAGCCTAGATTAGATCATAGATCAACAAAGCCTTGCTGGAAAGAGCAGTCTTGTCTTACACATCAGGCTCCACACTGCAGCACTTAACTGAGACTTTGGTGAGATAAAGCTGTTTGGCTTTTAAGTCAACCTTGAGATGACTTTCCCTTAAAAAAAAAAAACCCCACTCTGATTATGTATTTGGTTTGCATGTTAAATAAGCTGCTCTGCTAAAAATATACCCCTGCAAGGAGCTTATGTCACCTCCCCCCAAATGTGTGACAGATAGTGAAAGACAGGGAAGACAGAAGAGGTGATATAAGAACCCAAGTTTTAATAAGGGACAGGATGAACTGAAAAGTTTGTATTAAATTGTCTAACACCAGAAGCCAAAGGCATTAGTTTTCAGATGAGAGTTCACAATCTATGACAGCTAGAGGCCAGTTCTACAGGTAGCATAATCATGCTCAGGCTGGTGGACTTGGTTCATTCTATGCTATTTTACAGCAGCTTCCAGTGCTCCTGTGTATGCCTCATGACCTCTTAAAGTCAGCTAGAAGACCTACTGCACCTGGGGCTGACTCCTTCACCCTGGTCCTACTGTGCATCTTCAAAACCAGATGCAGATTTGTCTTTCCTGGGCAAAGAGCTGTATCTTCAGAGATCTAATATGCAGCAGAGCTGTTGCCTGACCCTGTGCCCACGGACAGCACACATTGAGGAGTGACAGGTACAATGGATGGATTTTTCTTCCTGCCCTGTTTTAAAAGGATATGCCCTCCAGATAAATTCAAGTACTCTCAGAGGTGACACCTATCTCAGAAATTAACAGGAGGCAAAGCTCTGAAATGTCTGATTCCCAGTAAATTCTCTCAGCCTTTCATTATTGTTCTGGCTGTAGATACTTACCCCAGGAGACCTTAAAAAGGCCTTTTTATTGTTCTAAGGAACTTGTTGGACTAATTTAAATAGATAGGAACACTGTGTCCTCTGGATGGGAGGTGAAGGAGCCATGGTAGGATTATTATTTTACTACAAGGTAAAGGATGAATAATAGGGAGTGTTTAAATTTAGCATTCCCCACCACAGATCTAAACTCTAGCTCTGCCTCTGAGGGAAGCAGGGCAGTGTTCAAAAGCCTATTCTTTTTGCTTTGCTGCATTGTGACTTTTGTGTGTGTGTAATCTCCTCAACAAAACAGGGATCAGAAATGGAAAAGGAAATCTCAACAATGCAGCCCGGCCCCTGGGGAAGCAAGGCTGATTAATGGACAATTTTATGGCTCATTTATAGAAAGGGAAACTCTAACGGAGTACTCTGTTTACTTTGTCCGTACAATTCATATCAGCATTTCCGGAAAGGGGGGAGGGGGGGAATACAAAACCATTTGAATGTCTTGCATAGCTTGGGGAAACAAACAAATAACCTATGGACATCTGTAATGAAGAGTACAAGCACATGGAGGATTTGTTGTTAACACTGCATGGACCAGAATGGTCAGACTGCAGTTGATTTGCCTTTAAAAGCACCTTCTTCATACCAATTTAATCCTAAATGATACTTTGGAGATTAGGGATGAGTTTCTCTCCTCCAAGAGGAGCACTGTTTGCAGACCTAGAGATCTGCAGCTGGTTTGGGGGAATTTAATGACTCTTTGGAGTCTATCTATATCCTTATCTGCATGAGGTACTGTGGTTTGATTTGCAGCACTGTTAGCTGAGTCTGGAGTTAGAACAGCAGCAACAAGCAATTCTGCATTTCTGGACCCCAGTAAAGAAGTTGAAGAGGTTCTGGCTTTTTTTTTTTTTAACCCTGCAGTTTTATTCATCCTTAACCATTTCAAATCTCCTATAACCCCTACCTCTTTCTCAAAAAGAAAAGGAAAACAGATGGAAAGAGATTAGCCTCTGCCAAATCGCATACAGAGTGGTTGTCTTTGGCACTGAACTGATGGGCCTGTGACTTTTGGATTGTTTTCAGATGTGTTATGGCTATCATAAGATGTCACCTGGCTGGGAATCACACACTGGGAAGAGTAAAAGGTACAAGAGAAAAAAAAATCAGAAACAAAGAGGGATTATGCAAGGAGGGGTGAGCTGGGAAGGATATTGGTAGAGATGAATAGAAGTATCAAATACCTCCTAGATTTTGCCAAAAATAGCAAACAAATGATCTAAGTACACAAAGATCTGTATATGAATATATATCTAAATATACATTACACACATTTGATTAGGCTTGAGACAGTAGAAGTGCATTGGAGTGAAAAGCTGCATTAAAACTTTTCTGCTTAGCTTCACCACCTCCTGTATTATGGATGTCAAAAGTTAGTTTAATGTCACAGTTATCAGTCCTGAGATTTGATTCTCGTTGGATATAGGCACCTAAGTTTCATTTTCTTGGAGAAACTGAAGAGAGCCTCAAGGTAGCTGTGAAACCCACAGTAAATACATTCTTAGTGAACGTACGCAGGAACTTGGCACTTCACTGAGGCCTTTATTTTTCATAGATACTAACTGTGATTGGCATGTTTTCACAGAAGAGTTGACATCAGAAAGGATGTCCAGAGATTGTCTAGTCCAACTCAGAAAAGGGATGCCTACAGCAGGTTGTCTCTACCCAGTCAGAGTTTTAATTCTCTCCAAGGACTGAGATGCCACAACTTCTCTGGGCAGCCTGTTCCACTGTGTGGCTGCACACAGAGTAATGGTGTTCTCTTATGTTTGAATGGAGTTCCCTGTATGACATTTAAACCTCTTACCTCCTGTGACTGGATATTACCAAGAAAATCCTGGCTCCATCTTCTTAATCCTTCCCTTCAGGTATTTATGCACATTTGATAAGATCCTCCCTTCACACTAAAGAACCCCAATGGCCTCAGCCTCTCCTCATCTGTTAGATGCTGCAAACACTTCTAATTGTCCTTGTGGCCCTTGGCTTGACCTGCTCCTGAGTGTGTCTCCTGCCCTGGGTACAGTGCTCCAGATTTGTGCTCACTGCTGCCTAAGAGGCTGGTGCCACATTTTTGCTATAAAGATGCTCTACTGGCCTGTGGCCATCTCAATGTTCATTAGCAGCCTCAGGTCTTTTTCTGTAAACCTGCTTTCCTAGTCAGTCCCCTGCCTGTTCTGGCACAAGAGGTTATTGTTCCTCAGGGACAAGGCTTTATGTTTTTCTTGCTTGAACTTCTTGAGATTCCTGCTGATCCATTTATCCAGCCTGCCCTGGTGCCTCTCTACTGCAGCACAATCAGCTGGTGCATGAGCCACGCTTTCTAGTTGTGCATCATCTGCAAATCTGAGAACAGTGTATTCTGTCCCACCATAGAGCTGATTCAAAATGAAGATGCAAAACAGTCCAGCATTGACCTTAGCCATGGTATACATCACTAGTGACTAACTTCCAGATGTGCCACTGGTCTCAAGTGTGGGCTCAGCAGTGCAGCTCATTTTCAGTCCCCCTCACTGCTCATTTATCTTACTGTATTTTATCAATTTCCTGTGAGAATATTATGGAAGACAGTGTCAAAAGCTTTGCAGGAGATGACCAACATCCTCTGCCCTCCTTTCATCCTCTGATGTCATCATAGACTGTTGCTATGTTGGTCAAGAATGAATTCCCTTGCATAAATCTGCCTGATTTCACTAGAGCCTATAGTCACAATTTTGATATTGTTACAAAACAACCCAGAGGAACATAGGAGATGGAGCTAAATCAGAAAAATTACATCTAATTTTAAACTCTGACATACAGATTCTCTACCTGAAACTCAGATTAGTGGTGTCACATCTAGAACCTCCTACAACATCCTAGGAAGGTCTAAGATATATGTATCTTTGACTTTGTACCCAACACAATGGAGAGCTCATACCCAACACAGCAGAGAGCTCATACCCACCTGGTGGATTTCTGTATTGTCTTTTATTTCAGGGTTTAAATGAACACCACCAGAGATGTACTAAATGTCTGTCATGACTTATTGTCTCCTTTGCCCCTTGGGTTTGGGGTCTGCCTTGTCAATTGATACCTGTGGTATTTGTGTTCTTGTAAAGCCATCCTATCTTACTAGACCACTACACTTCCAGTTCAGCCTAATTTTGTGTATCTTTGGACAGTGAATTCCTTAGTCTTTTGGCAGGCAATTTAATTGGTTAATTGAGTTTTGTTACTCGTTCATGCAACAATCATAGTTGCCTTTGAGGGATTGTCTTTGTCCATTGTACAGTCTTGTCCATTGTGGAGATTTTGGCATTGATAAAATGCTTTTGGCCAGACTGGATGTGTGTTATTTACTCCTGTTTCTTCAGAGGCAATTATTCAAAGGTTGACTGTAACATCAAAGAGAAACCCAAATATACAAATGCTTCTGATCAGCTTGTAGCTGTCTGACAATGGTGGGTTTAGTGGCATGTGCATGTTATTGGGCACAAGCCATTGAGCACTGAAGGGAATTCAGAGCCAGAAGTCAGGAGCCTGAATGGATTGGCCAGAAGACAGGAACTGAGTATTTTGAATCTCCATTCAACAGCATGTGCTGTGAGTGCCTGTGAAAATCTGCCCCTACATATTTTAATGGGCATTTTACTGCCTTAAGGTGCCATTTCTCAGAACAAAATAACAGGAAGTCTGTGCTTCACATCATCTTTTGGTTGCTCGATATCATAATTATCTTGAGGACAAGATCTCCTGTTGTTTCTACCTCATAAGGGACCTTTCAAGTCAAACACTTGCTTGGAAAAACACAGCCCCATGCACAGATGCAGCTATTGAAATAACTGTGCATTAGGAGGGTTTCTTGTGGGATGCTGTATGCAGGGCTTGTTGAATAAGATCCCTTCTGGGTGGCCTTTGTCCATCTCCCAGTGTTTTCATGACACATCTTTTACCGCAAAGAGGAATTAAAGGCCTTCACCTCAGAGGTTCAGGGAGAGTGGAAGGAGGTCTTGTCTGAACGATGATATGCCCGACACTTTTGTTCCTATCACTTTCCTGATAAGCTCAAGCTGTTAAACTCCAGCTAACCAATCAGCAGAACAATTTACTACCTCTGTGTCATTTTAAGTGCACTGTCTGGCTGGAGCAGGATGTATTCAAATGAAAGTTAACAAAGCATGTTTTCTTTTGAGGATTTGTCTGTTATAAAGAGCTTGAAGGGACCCTTTGAACAGGCATTCTCATCCCCTTGCAGCTAAAATATCCATTGTACCTCCCACAGCTTCAGTAACTGCAGTTATTTTCATTTCCAGAACATTTGGAAACAAACAATGTTGAATCAGTTTTATTTGATGGGAGAAGTTCACAAAGACATGGCAAAGGGCCTGCATTTTTAAAATATTTGGCTTTCAGATATACTCTGTTTTCCAGATCCTTTAAGCTGTGCTCAGGTGACACTTACAGGCTGAGCAGCCAAACCCTGCTGGGAGAGAGGGGCCCAGAGCTGCCACCATCTCCCTTGTACTCCCTGCCTATCAATGTCTGCTCTTATTCCACAATACGGCTGGACTGTCTTGGCAGGGAAAGCTTCATGGGATCAGGTATAATCCCCTGAGGAAAACAATTGTATACAATAAGAAGTTGAAAGCATGAAAGGAAAAGATTTTCAACTCCTCTAAGCAGAGCTTTATTGATAAAAACTGCATCTGCCACTTTGCTCCGGTTAGTTTTCTATTATGCTAAAAGCTGTAGGAAAGCAAAGCTCATACCATTTCCTAAATGAGCTTGTCTGCTAACTGAAAAATAAAATCAAGGTGTTTGGCTACAAACCTAACCAGAATGTTGATAAGTGAATACAGTTTTCTTCTGCAAACTTTTCACATTTTCTGCTCCCCTCAGCCCAGCTCATCTGCATAAATGGTTTTTTTCTCTTCTTACTTCAGATCCCGACTATTATAAATGCTGTGTGAAACACTCGATTCATATCTTTTTATCCCATTTTTCTGTAGCAATTCATGACTTGTTGATCCAGGGAACATGGGTTCTTCTTGTATTTTATTTTGTGTTTCTTTCAGTATGGTCATGCTGTCAGTTTTGAAACTCGATGCTAGCTAATGGTGAGATGATGGTGAAATACCTGTTTTCCCTTTGTGTGACTGGAGCAGGTTGCTTTCTTTAATAGAAGCCAAGTAAACTACAGGTATGTTTTTTCCTCTTTGCTGACAAGAGAGCCCTTGAGAATATTCTTAAATACCACTTTATAGGATAGCCAAAACAAGTAGGTAAACGCTGCCCGTAAAAAGGGAACATGGCACTTGTGCCATATGTACCTGAAGTGCCTTTCTGTGTGACTGGCATGTCAATAGGAATTTCTCAGACACCAGGCAGAACTGCAGACAAGAACAAAGGAACTAAACTGATCCTTTGTCTGTTGCCTTGGAACTAACTTTATAGACCTTCATTTTCTTTCCCTCACAGCCCTTAACCTGCTGTTCACAGACAGGAGAAAGGCAGCTGTCAAGATTCCTCACCCTGACACAGGGCGATGGGTAGAGCCAAACTCTTGCTCAGCATGAGACCTGCAGTAAAGCCTTAGAATGTATCCTTCAGACAGCTTCTGCGCTTGGAGGGCCTTAACATTTGGTCATGTTTCTGCCTGATCTTTATTCAAGCCATATCTTTGCTTCCTTGTGTGGAGGAGTCTGCTAAAGAAACTAATGTGTTAGGTTTTAGTTGTTTGTTTGGGTCTTTGTTTTGTTTCTTTACTTAGTTTTAGTTTTGGGGGGTTTTTGTTTCTTTCTTTGGTTGTTTGGTTGGGTTTTTTTCCCCCTCCTAATGTCCCTAGAAGATAGAAAATGAAGCTGCATTTCATCTCTCTGTGCTACCAATGCTCAAATGCATGCCTACAACAATGTAGAATAGATGTTACAATCCTGCTTTCTTACTTCCAAAGACACTTAAATGAGCACAAGGTGCAATTAAGCGATTCCATTTAATCTCAGTTGTGAAGAGAGATTTGCTCAGGAAGAATGACGGTTTTGACATCTGTCACTTGCACAATCACCTTCCAGGGCCATCAGAACAAATCCATTACCCTTTCTGATTCAAGTGGGATCCTAGCTAAGTGGAGTTACAGGGCG
This sequence comes from Dryobates pubescens, assembly GCF_014839835.1. Taxonomy (NCBI): domain Eukaryota; kingdom Metazoa; phylum Chordata; class Aves; order Piciformes; family Picidae; genus Dryobates; species Dryobates pubescens. Next base: position 9,924,939 of record NC_071643.1, read on the forward strand.
ATGGCAGCTACAGTGACATATACATGTCCTAGAATGCTGCCTCGGTCCTGATTGTTTGTAAAAGGGATACATGCAAGACAATGTTATTTTTTTTTACAGCCACATTTCTGGGAGGAATAAAACCCTATATAGAGCTGATCAGTCTTCCCACAAGTGGTATTTTGATATGTATGTTTAAATTATGTTGAAAGTACACCTACTAAGTGCTAGAAGTAACAGATACACACAGTTTCACAGAAAGAAATTATTACAGCTCAGCACTGAAGTGGAGCTGGAAAATGCAACATCATCAATGTGCAAATTGTCACATTGGGATTTTTGTTTAGTTAATTATTTGTGATTAAAGTTCCTCATTTTTTAAAAGAAACAATATGGAACAGGATTGTGTCCTGTCATGTCAGTGATGACTCCTCAAAATCAAAGGCAATTGAAACCTACATAACCTGAAACTCTGAAAGTTGGAGGAGTGTAAAAAAACCTGAGTTTCAGTAACCCATAGTTATGTAGCTCTGGCTTGGTGATGAGTCAAAGCAAAACCCCAAATTCAAATATTCCTGAGCCCCAGAGCTTTTAAAATAGATTCTGGGTGTGAATGTGTTGCTTGCTTCTGAGTTAAAAAGAAAGGATAATTCCCTTTCCCCAAACCAAAAAATCACTGGCAGAAAAGACAGAGGCTTTCAAAAGCTATTTGCTGTGATACTCCTGCACAGGTCATTGGTCTGTTACTGTGCTTACCTAATAATGTACATGTCATGTGCATGGATGTCTAAGGTGGTACTAGTGATGTCACCTAACAGCTTGGATCTTCCTCTTAAAGTCACCTAGTGCATGCATATTTTGGCACGTGAAGTAGAAAGGTGTTTAGTCTGTTGGAAAAGGCAGCAAAAAGGAAGAGACTTTGGTTACTGTTGCGTGATAATTCCTTATTAGTATGAGGGCAGGGTAACTCAGGAAAAGGATCTCCCAAGGATGTCTTAGGAAATGGACTTCCTAGTGCCCTCTGTTCTGTGTGTTATCAATCATCTATCTTTGGGATTACCTTGCCATCACTATAAAAATTGGCTGAAATCTGATAAAAAAATGCATCAGGGGCTTTAAGCTTCCAACCCAGTAACTGATAACACTACTGGAACACAGAGAAACTCAGGCTATCCCACAACTGACACCCTGTGAAACATGATGTAATTTCCTAGTGCAGATTACATGTCCATGCATGAAGTCAGATGACGTTACATGAAACTACTATAAAGATGTTTGTATTGCTTTATATCTTTTGAGTACTGTGAGTGTGCAATTGCTGACTTTTCTTCATTGTCAGTAGCAGTCTTTTCAAGAGGGAACATCAGCAGAACTATAGGAGGAAAACATTGAAATTTAGCAGAGCAAGGAGGCCAAACAAACCTTTTAGTGCAGGAATATGTTGTTATATTTCCTGACTCTTTCTAGCCTAAACAACTTCTAAGATCAAATGAGTCTCTTTGAGTAGTCAGCAACAAAGTTAATGAAGATTAGGAGCTTCTAGAATAAAGATCTGGCATTGGGGTGATAGGGCTGTACAGCACAGCTTGCTTCTCCTCAAGTTCTCCTACAAGTTAGCTAAAACTGGGGTTTTTTTGAGTGATTCCTTAATGAACAATAAAAAAGCTGTTTTCTAACACTGACAACTTTTCATTCCTTGCCTCTGCTGTGAAATGTGTTGAAGCCAATAGAGGTATTCCTGTTGTGTAAAATTAGTTTGGGATTGTGCCATATCAGCTGAGTGTAGGAGACAAAGGCAGTCTGTGTCTGGTACTTAGGAATGGGGAAGAGAGTCCTGTAATGTGGGTCTTGTTCAGTTGTAGTTTTCATATCCTTTTCATACACTCATTCTTTATTTTCATGTATTTTACTGCATATCGGTACAGACAGCTGCAATCATGCAAATGGCAGGAGGGGAACGAGAGGAATTAGTCCCTTAAAATGATAAATATGGATTAGCAAAAAGCAGAATTGGAGAAGGTTGGAAACATTGTTTATGCTAAAAAGACCATTTGCTGCTGTAATTTGTGTTCCTTATTGTTAGGTGGCAGGGAGCCCACTGGCTTGCTGGCTTTGGCTCAAATAAAAGCAGTGCTGTACAGAAGGCAGGTTGTCTTCCTGTTGAATTGAGAGTGTGCTATCTGCTGTCTACAGCAAGCACGAAAATGGCACACACCTCCAGCTGTGTGAGTATTCTATGGGTAACTTCAACATTTATTGCAACCAATTTTCCAACATTTTGGACTTGGATGGGCTGGAGAGTTGGACTGAGGGGAGAGTCAGGATTTTTGACAAGGGCAAGTGTAGAGTCCTCCACCTGGGGAAAAATACATCCTGTACCAGAACAGGATAGGTGCTGACCTGCTGGAAAGCAGCTCTGTGGGGAACAACCTGGAAGTCCTGGTTAGGTAAATTCACCATGAACCAGCAGTGTGCCCTCGTGGCCAGGAATACCAGTGGTATCCTGGGGTGCATTTAGAATAGTGTGATCAGCAGCTTTAAGGAGTTCTTTTCTCCTTCTGCTCTGCCCTAATGAGACCATATCTGTAGTACTGTGTCCAGTTCTGGGCTCACCAGTTCAAGAGGGACAGGGAGCTACTGGAGAGAATCAAATGGAAGGTTACAAAGATGATGAGAGAACTGGAGAATGTCTCTTAGAAGGAAAGGCTTGGAGCTGTTTAGCGTGAAGAAGAGAAGACTGTGAGGAGGTCTTCTCAATGCTCAGCAATGTTAAAAGGGTGAAGGTCAAGAGAATGAAGCCACACTCTTTTCATTGATGCCCAGCATCAGGGTAATAGACACTGAAACACAAGAAATTCCATCTGAACATGAGGAAAGACTTAATCATTTTGGGGGTGCCAGAGCGCTGGACCAGGCTGCCCAGAAAGGTTGTGCAGTCTCCCTTACAGAGATTCCAAACCCACCTGGACACTGCAATCCTGTGCAGCCTGCTCTGGGTGACCCTGATTTAGCAAGGAGGTTGGACTGGATGATCTCCAGAGGTCCCTACCAACTCCCACTATGCTGGGATTCCATACCTCAGCTGCTGAGTTCTGAGTCTGTTTTTAAATCAACTCACTGAGTGCAACAAGGTGAATCTCACTACTGCCTTCGCTCTCTTTGTTAGTACAAGCTCTGTGTTTAATCTGCTGCACGGAGGTTTCCTGCTCACTTGGTAAAACATGGGTTGTGAACGCTGCCTGGCCAATTAAGTTTTGTGGCACCTGGGGAGCAAGAAAGCCTGAGAAACCAAGTTATGTTTTTGTTCTTCAATTACATTCATTGTGGTAGTGAGGACGAGGTGGGAATCACTGGAATAGTTTGATCCAAAGTTGTTTTGGCAGTATTCTTCTGTGACAGACTCCACTGTGTTTACTACTGATTTGGCATGATGCTGCGCTGCAAAGAACTACCAATAAACTAGAAGATTGGACCAGTGTGAGGAGAGGTGAGTTAGGCTTTCTTTATGTGTCCCAAGGACAAAGAGGGGCAGTTTCACACCGAGTGTACTTGGTAGAGAATCACTGTCCCAGAGCTGTTGTCATTAAAAAGCTTTACCAAGAGAAGTACCATTTAAAACAGCTGGCCAAGGCAGGAGGCAGGCTATGCCAGACAGTCAGCAGGTGCAGAGGACAGCAGGAGGGCAACAGAGTTCCTTATAAAGCTTGCTATTAATGATAATTTTTACTGGTAATTTTATTAGTGGAAAGGTTTTTCATGATGATTGTTTTTTTTTCATTAGAAAGAATAGGGCTTGTGTGTGGGACACGTTTATATATATTGTACCCTAGGACTAGATCTGGAGAGTTTAAAATAACATATTGTTCATTACCTAACAGATTTCGGGCTTTAAGTTGCATTTTGCTGCCATCTCAGTGAAGTGTTTTTCAGCTGGAAAAACTGAGTAACTTGTGTCATTTACCTACACAGGAAATTTTCTGACTTTTATGCATCCCAGGCTGGGGTTTGGAAGGGAAAGAAGAGAGGTATGTGTGGATTTTGCTTGCTTGACTATTGTACTGTGGTTTATTTTGGGGGGTGGATGGGTGTTTGTGTCTGTAGGGGTCTGTGGGTATTTTATTATTATTATTTGTTTGCTTGTTTTGTTTTAAAATTCAAATACTTCTTCAAGTGTCATTTTGGCAGATTAGAAGCTTCTAAACTTTAAAAAAGAAAAAAAAAAAGGGTAAAAAAAATATCTATGAAGAAATCCTGTAGGGAATTCTTACAGGATTAAGAGTTAAGAGTCTCCTTCCTCCTTTCAGATGCATGCACAAGACCAGCCACATGTATTTCCCTTTTCCAGGACTTACCAGTTTTTCAGCTGAAGGTTTGCAAATGGCTCTTGTGTTCTTTGAAATGACTGCTTAAAACATGAGTGTCCTCCATGCAGGACCTTACCAGCTGGATGGTTAAATGTGCTGCTTTTGCTGCACCAGACAAGCTGCTGTACGTTGCATGAGAGGAGTCAAGAAGCTAGTCAACATGCTGACCAAGACAAAATAGTTCTTTTATGCCTATAGTCAGTCCCAGTGTGGACTCTCCTGCAAGTAAATTAGTAATAACAGGAATGTTGTAGGGCTCATGTCATCTCTCTAGGAGACACTTAATCCTACAAGTTGGATCAAGAATCTAATTTGCTTCTAATCGGGCAGTCTATAGCTTTGTGTATGAAGAAATGCTGCTTAATCTGGTGGGGAGGCTGGTAGTCCAAAAGCCATTGTGATCTGAGGAGTCATTCAGGGTTGGTGGAAGTGAATAAACTCTGTATTCCAGGGGTTTAGCGTGACTCCTGTGGTTTCCTTTGCCTGTCCTTTTAGAAAGTGTTTCACTTAGACACTCAGAAACAATCTGGGGAGGTCGAGCTGTATGAGGGAGAGTCTTAATGGGTCACAAGCCAGCTGCTATTCCAATTACTGGGTTGTTTTGTGTTACAGACTGACAGCTTAGCAGTGCTCTGCAGGTGCAACTAAAGGTGTAAAGGCCATTGAACATGCAGTATCTGATGCATGACCATTCCAGACACACCTGTGCTTCTGTATTCCCAAGGCTGGAGTCAGTTGGTATCTCAGTTGCCACATAGTGCCAGGACTGCACTGGTGGATGACAGTTAAACTCAGAGGCATCACCAGGACATCCAAATGAATGGGTGAGGTTCATTTTGACAGAGGTTTAGTGAGAGAAGAGCTTCGTGTATGTGAGACTGCTGTGAATTAAGCAAAGTTCAGGCTTTTCCTGGATGTTTCTGTAGGCACATCAGCAGTAAAAAGCAAAATGGAATTAATTCAGCATGCTTTCTTCCAAAGATTGAGATGCTTAGACATAATTTTGCACTAAACACCAAAAAAGCAAACTGGGATCAATTCTGAATCCTGATATCTTGGTGTAACTTTCTTTTTCAATCAGCAGGAGAACAGGATTGGACCCATCAAACTTAATTTGCAGCGTGTGGAGGCTGTTAAAATTCTGCTTTAAAAAATGGCTAGCTGCAATCTGTCATTTAATCAGAAGAGTCCCTGCAGCAGTGAGACTCAGGTAAGAACCAATTAATGGTAATGGTATTAATGAACATTTCCAAATGCACATTTCATTTAGCTATAACAAGATAGTTATCTATGATAAACTGAATATCAAATCAGCTAGCAAACTGTGAAGGAGAGACTAATGGATCAGATAACTAGCTAAATATATCATTCTGTAGTCTTAATACCAGAGTTGTAACTGGTTGTCTGGAGATGCAACCAGTATGACCATCTGGTAAAGGGCAGACAGTGTTTAAGCGAACACTATCTGTAGAATTAGGCCACATACCAACCTAGAGTTTTGCATATTACTTTACAATAACTAAGAAATCATATTTGGTGATTCCTGTAGGGGACATTCACAAATGTACCTGAAGGTAAGTGTTGTCTTTACTACTACTGCAATGAACAAATGCTGAGCATGCTTGTAAGATAAAGGCTTTTATCGAGGCACATATGATGTATCATAAATGTCACAGTAATATAACAGAAATTACATTGAATTGCTAAAGAAAGGACAGTATGTTTTATTATTTCATTTATAGCCCAGTTTTGTGGAAGGGAATTCTCTATTTCCTGTCAAATTATTTTTAATGAGCTCAATATAATTCCTTCTCTACATCCAGCCATTTGTTCTTAATTTTGGCCAGTGGTTAAGAGAAAAGTATGTATTCTTTGACTAGCACGAGGCACAGTTATTTTCTAGCTTCTCAAGGACATATTTTTATTAATCATAATACCAGACAAAGAGCCTGACTGACATAGCAGGCTCAAGGTGTTCTTCATGTGGTTAGGGCCACTCCTCTGTGTAAGCTGGGTCTGGCCATGACACACTGCTCAGGAAAGACTGGTCACTATGGAAAACACTGTACCAGCAAGAGAAAAGAATCACCTCCACAGACAGTCTTGAAAAAAAGGACAGGAGGGGAGCCAGACTGAGAAAATAGGGCTCTTTACCTTCAGAAAGGTCAACCATTTCAGAGAAAATAAAAGAAGGCGATGCTATGGACAGTATGTCATGTATCTCACACATAGTAGTCATGCATCCTTGCCTCTCTGCTGAGGTGTCACACATTCAACTGAGTTATGGATATGCAGCAGGCATCGTTAGAAGCCTCAGCAGTGTCCAGGAAACACATTCTCACGCTGTCTCCTCTGATGGATTGAGGCCAGAGAAAGCTGTCTGCTGTGGCAATGGCACTCAAAGTGGCAACACAAGGTGAAGGGCTTATGTCAGACTTTCTAGTTTCCTACTGAGTTCTCAGCAACTTAGCTTTCAGAAATCTCTAAACTTTTTCTTCTGCCAAATGATCCTTTACTCCCTACAAATAGCAGCACTCCTTACTGCTTTCTGCTGCTAACAGTCATCTTGACTTTACATCTTGATTCTCACTTGGTTTCTAACTCTTTTGGACACCTCAAAGTGCTTAGCCCTGCTCCACACCCTATTCCACAGCCTTTAAAGAAACAAGCAAACAAACAAAAAAACCAACCCACAAACAAAAAACCCTTGGAAACCTGCAAATAATCTTGCTCCTTAACATGAGAAAACTGTCAGAGAGCACAGGAACCCTTCATGGATGATTAGATGATTGGCATAATACTGTTAATGGAAAGCAATGGACAGTGCTGCGGGGCAATTAACACTGTTGGTTCCCAAACATATTGGTGCCCAATGGCTGATGAATGAACTTCATTTGGTATCTAACTGGTATCTGACCTGACCTCTCCGTGCTTTGTTTTTTGCATGCCTACAATGGAGACAATAGCTCCATCAGAGCAGTGTTGTAAAGAAAAAAGAGTGTCCAGCGCTTTGGTATTGCAGTAAATAGTATTACAACAGGCAGTAAGCAGATTTACCTAATGCAACAAGTCATCACAAAAGGCTTACTAGCAGGTTTCATTTTAGAAAAGTAGCAGACTAATTGAGATGTAACAGCTATGTGCTAACAGAAGAATAGTTAATTCTCTCTTTCCTACCTTACCCAGTAAATCCACAGTTGACTATTTTCTGTTACAGGCTCAGCAGCAGGAATTCAGAAAAAAAATCCAATGTCTTGTATGAAAAAACCTACAAGTTATCTGAATATCTGATTGGTCTTTCAGTGTAGATTTTACAGAGCTTATATGACCTACATGGAAGAAGCTTGAAAAAGAGATACATCAGTTTCTATGACAGAATAGAATAATATAATCACTTTGAAAGAGAGCTTTGATCATCAAATCCAACTGTTAACATAACGCTGTCAAGTCACCACATCTACAATGCATTTAAATTCCTCCAGGGATGGTGATTCAACCTGGCATCCTGTTGCATGGTTTGACAACCCTTGCAGCAAAGACATTTTGTCTTAATATCTGTCCTAAACCTCCCCTGATGCACCTTGAGGCCACTTTCTCTTGTCCCATTGCTTGCTCCCTGGGAGAAGAGACTGACCTCCACCTTGCCACAACCTCCTTTCAGGTAGTTGTACAGAATGAGAATGTCTCCCCTCAGCCTCCTTTTCTCCAGGCTAAACAACTCCAGTTCCCTCAGCTGATCCTTGGAAGACTTGTGCTCAAGTTAACTATTATTAATTTATCTATCATTAATTTATCTATCAGTTATCTAGTATTAATTTTGAAATATATAAGTTGGTGTAAGGTTCATTTATGACTAATTCAGAGCAATGATGAGGTATATTTATATCTTAGATGCTTATTACCAAAATGTATCAACAAATCACAGTGGTTGCATGTGATGTTGTATTAAGTTACTTATTAGCCATACTAGCTTACTATCTTTATGATTAAGCTCTGAAGGAGTTGTAGCCTACAGAGACAAATGGAAAAATATTGTAGATATTCACTGTGTCAGTTATGAGGAAAATGTAGTGCTTGGTCCCAGCTTACAGTTTGACATGACTGCTTATCATGAGACCTGAAAGAGTGCCCTAGTTGCACTTTGTGAAGATAAAGGCAGAAGGCTAAAGCCTTGGAGGGGCAGAACTGTTCCCTAGGAGCAAGGTGGGAAGAAGGAAAGACTTGAAGGCAGATGACCAGGACTGCTGCTTGGAAGACTTTATAAAAGGGTTTTGTTGCACAAAATCAGAGGACTATATTTGTGATATGAATGGCTTTAGCCTGACTTTAAAAGACTCACCTCACATTCTGCTTAGGATGCCTTCATTTGTGTGAGACAGCAAATAGGGAAAGAATAACAGCCAGCACTGAGTAAGCAATTGCAAAGCTGACTTCTCCAGGAAGCAGTTCTGATAAAAGTTACTTATACCAGTTTTTGGCTGAATCTTTAATCCCATATTAATTTATGATCACATTCATGTCTTCTTCACAAATTCTGAGTATGGGAGAGTTGTAGAGTGACCAAGGTTTTGATTTTTTTTGTTCTTGTTTATTTGCTGTCAAGCCACTTCCATTCTCCTTAGAATTACAGTTATCTCTGTCAATTGTTTGTGGCAGACAACAGTGATGCTTTTCATGCCACGGATGATCTTTCCTCTCTGTATCAATATGCACTTAAAACAAGGAAGCCCCTTGAAATGTCCCTCCAACATACCACCCCGCTGGTTTCACTTAAAATGCCATAATTGTTCCAGTTGCAACTTTAAGACAGCTTCCTTGGATGAAGGTAATTAAAATTCAGTGGTTGTTATGAAGACTGTTATGCTTTAGTGAGTTTCTCCTCTTTCCCAGTTATTTTGTTCAGCAGAAAATACCTGAAGGGGAAGATAGCCGATTGGTTTCAGGTACTGAAGAATTCCTCTTCATTAAGGAACAAAACCGGAGCACAATGACTTGTGATAAGCTTCAGTGAAGGTGGGAACAAAGCGAAGGAATGGCTCAGTGGACTGGCTACTGCCAATTAAATGTGTTTATGCACTGTCTACCTGAGGTAATGAGATCTGTCTAAACGTTTAGGTCCTGAGCACCTGATAGAGAGGATAAATACAGCCTGTGTGGGGCAAAAAGTGGGTAGGGAAAAAGACAAATTTCATTGGGACATCCTTGAAGTAAATTGAATCAAATGGCACACTGACATGTCAACGATCTTTGATAGAATGCAAATAGGTCTGTTTAATGTAGAGAAAATGCACATAATTCATTTTAGACTTTAATTAGTTTTTAATTTGACCAAATATTGGTACCAAAACGGACCTTGGAGAAAGATTCTAATATTAAAGCCTTCAAAGCTTCTTTGGAGAACACTAAATGGTTTGTGTAATCTACCTGCAAAGTGGGGTCTATACAACATGCATATCTTAGCTCTATCACAGTCTGTTATAAAACTTAAAACAGAACACAAGTGGAAAGCAGCTCTTTCATGAAAGAAAACACTAAATGAGTCATACTGTGAGTCAGTGTCTTAGGGAGATTGCTTCTGATTATTGGCTTTTAGGAGAGTAGTAAAAAGAGCTATCAATGACAGTATGCAACTAAAAGTACTTTAATCCTCGTTTAGTGGCTACAGTATATCCATAGAATTATTAGTAAATAATGTTTAATTGCAAAGTGAGGGAAGCAAATACAAAATTAATAATGGATCTGTTAGCTTTTATTATTATGGTCCTGCCTATATGAGCAGTTTCAGTCTGGTGTTCTACTCTGTCTGGGCATAAAAGAAGAGATACTTCCAGGTAATCTGTAATATAGGTAATAGGTAACATAAGCTCTAAAATGATTTTCATCCCTGGGCAATGTCCTGCCTCATTCCTTAGTTACCCTAGCACTGTCAAGCAGGATATAGCTAATCAAAATTCAGCTGGAAGCCCACACTTTCTGTGAAAGACAGCCATCTCTTGTGGATTTGTTTCCCATCTTTAGAGTATGAAAAAGATAAAAGGTGCCAAGGCCCAGAACTGAGAAGAATAACAAATATGCTTTAATAGGAACCCTCCTCCTATTTTCCTTGCTATCCCTTAAATCAAATTACATGACACAGGCTCAGGTACACCGACAGACCTAGAGTGTCCTGACCAGCCTCACCTGGGATCAACATTCACACCCATAGAGGCCCATGGCTCCAGGAATCCCATTTAAGCTCAGGCTTTCAGTCTACTTTTATCTTCCTGAACTGTTGTCTGGATTTCCTTGTTTGACCTCAGACGTGCCTTGTTACCCTGCCTTCCCCTGATGACCACTGGACTGTTGATGAGACTTACTGTCACCACCCTGCTCTGCCTGCCCAGCTATGGCATGGTGGGACTGCACTCTGCTGGGGAGGGCACAGCTCCACTGATGCCCTGGCCTTCCTCAGGTCCTCTCTCCTCCTGGAGGAGTCCTTCTCTTGCTCTTCTCTACATTACTAAACCTGGAAATACCTTCAGACATATGTCTGAAGTGGTTTGTATTCTACATACTAAACTGCTTTAAGCTCTGTGGGAATTTAACATGTCTTCCAGAAGTCTCACATTTCTGAAAACTAACTAATGCAATCAGTTAGTTAGCCTCAGAAAGGTGCCAGGATAAACTCAGACTCTTTATTCTTGGTTTGCTACCAGGAAGAGGCTTGTTTTGATGCAGTTTCCTTCTTGTGAGGGCAGTATCTTGGTGTGTTTGTATGGCCAAGTCCCTACAGGTGGAAATAACTCAGTGGCTTTTGGGGTATTTGAAAACTGTCAGACTGCAATTTTGATCAATAGCAAATGTTTCTGGAGAACTCCTGATCACGGAGGTGTTTACAAAAGCCTTAACTGAAAAAAGCATCCTGTTTCTCAGGATGCTGTCTGTGACTAGAGAATTTGGACATAGACTTGTGAGAAACTTGTGAGAAATGTTTGAATGGTTTAGTTTGTTGAGTAAGACTAAAATATTGTTTTAGATTGTTTTGTGGATGAACTATATCCTCCTCCACTGATGTCTGGGGGAGGCCAATCATTCTATTGCTTTGTTCTTTTAAAGCCTGGGCTTTCTGTCCAGACTGTCTCTCATCTCTGTTAGAAGCTGGAATATGCAACATTTGGTGTTTTCTTAGAGCTGCTTGGCAGTAAAACCTACAGATTTGGTCCTGAGCTCACTGAAATAAATGAGAAAACTTGAATTAACTGCACAGGGCTGTGAGACACCACCTACTGTAACTTTAGAACAGGGAGGAAGTCAGTATATTCACTTTGTGCTTAACTTCCAAACTACATTCTCAAATTCAATTTTGCAGTTAGCATTAAAAGTGTATGTTCTTAGTTATGCATCTTGTTTAAGTAATTCAAACTCACTTCAAGTATATTGATTTTTGTTGTTGTTTGTTTTGCTTGTTTTGTTTGTGATGGGCAACTAAAGTGATAATGTCCCCAAAGACAACTGATGAAGTATGGGCTAAGTATACGGACAACAAATGAGCTGCGCTGCTCAGCTCAAGAGTTGAGATCAGTGGCACAAAATCCATCTGGAAGTTAGTCACCAGTGGAGTATGTCATAGCTGTGGTCAATGCTGGGGCTCATGCTATTTGACATTCACATTAATGACCTGTGAGGTGGGACAGAGCACACCTTCTACCAGCTGGCAGATAATACACAACTGGAAAGAGTGGCTGATCTTCACCCAGTGAGCTTTGGGATGTGTAACACAGCAAACAAAGCAGTTACACTACTATGTCCAAGACAATTTTCTTTCAGGCTGGTTTTTTTTTGGTTGGTTGGGGGGTTTTTTTGTTGTTGTTCTTTCTGACAATATGCCTAGTCTGTTGTAAGAGGCAATGGGCACAAACCAGAACACAGGACATTTCACCTAAACATAAGGGAAAACTTCTATGAGAGTGATGGAGCATTGGACCAGGGCGATCGGAGAGGTTGTGGAGTCTCTTTCTCTGGAGAGATTCCAAACCTGCCTGGCTGTGATCCTGGGAAATCTGCCCTACTGCAGCAGAGAAGTTGGACTAGGTGGTGCCCCCAGAGGTGCTTTCCAATCCCTGCTATCCTGAGATTCTGTGATTACGGATAATTTATCTTCACTGGGAGCCATTTTGGTTTTGTTTTTGCACTCCTTATGATCCTTAAACAACCTTGAAGTGCATCAGAAGGTTTCAACACAGAACACTTGCTCTTCACGAGTAAATGCTGCAGTAAATGAGTTCTGTTGTGGGGCTTCACTATTTGGTCTGGACCTTGGTTTAGGAATTGAATTTGTTCTTGCAGTCCCCAGTGATTCCAAAGGCAAACTTTAATTTACTAGGAATGCCAATTGACATAAGAGTTTACAGCAGGGTGGATCCATAAGTGAGACAAAACAATATGTTAAAAGAAAAAAAAGGTCTGCATTTATTTTGCCACACTGACCAAGGTTTATTGGCTGAGCAGTCTATAGGCGTTGGCAGCTGCTCTTTGTGATAAATTGTGACTAAGCAGTTTGTCTGCTAGAGGTGTCAATTTAACATAATCTAGGCTGTTATGCTCACTTAAATACCTTTGGTGTAATTAGGAGATTATTCATCAGTTTGCCACTGTCCCCGGCAGAAGCATCACAGGCTCAGTTTGTTGGACATTGTTATGAGTTGATTTCCTGCCCTGCATTGTTTTCTGCAAATTGCTCCTTGTGAGGATATGGGCTTTTGCTGCAATCATAGCAAAAGTAAACATCTTAAATTAAGACAAACAAAGTTTGGTTGTTAGGAAGAGAACCAGTCAGGCAGGAAATGCAAAGCAAAACAACATTCTTTGGGTGCCTGATATAAATACAATTCTCAAGACAGCCTGTTGGATCCTGCTGGCTGGGGCTTCTCTGTGCTTGATGCAGACACAAAGGTTTTAATTCCACAGTCTCCACTTCTTTCAAGAACTAGCTAGCAATTGGCTAAACTGACCTCATAAAACTGCCAGCCTGGGTTGTGGTGGAACTCTCTTGCTCCAGACCTTCCAGTTCTTCACCTATGCCTTCCCTTACCACCCTACCCTGCCAAACACACACACGTGTTTATACTGGAAAGCCTCTAAATTCTCAGGGCTGAACTAGAAATCATATTTGTTTGCCTTTCTTATATTTTACACAAATTTTAACTCCTGAAGTTACAGATCAGTGCATTTTTTCCTGTAATAAACATTTCAGGTTACAGCTTTTAGTGTTTTCTTCCCCCCCCCCCCTTGTCTTTTTTGTTTGTTTGTTTGTTGTTATTTAAAACCACAACAAAATGTATAAGCTTTTATTAGTTCAAATTAAAAATGAAGTGTGATGGAAATAATTTACAGGCACTGTAGCTTAGCAGGGAAAATATACAACTCCTTTGCAGTACATCATATTCTATTTCCTTAATTTATAAGCGAGCTGTAATGTAACATATTAATCATACAAAGAAAATGGAGCTTCAGTTTGAAAGATTTATAGTTGAATTTCATGCACCTGCAAATTATTTGTTCTTGAAAAAGAAAAGAAAACACATGCAGCACACACTTTTGCATCCCCCAGGAAAATGGGTTTATTTGGGGGGGGGGAACACAAAGCAGTAAATTAATTCTCCTTTTTTCAAATATATCTTTTTTTTACCTTTCTCTTTCAACCACTTCTTTCTCTCTTGAGCTTGGCTTCCCAACCAGCTGTTTCGTACCCTGTGGCAGAGAAAGGTGGACGGACAAAATGAAGGAGCATGCAATGCCACTTAAACCTTACAACCACAGAATCATTTTGGTTGGGAGAGACGTGTAAGGTCATGGAGTAAATCCCTTAACCCATCACTACCAAGTCTGCCACTAACCCGTGTGCCTCAGCTCCATATCTGCAGGTCTTTAAAATCCTTCCAGAGACCGGGACTCCACCACATCCCTGGGCAGCCTGTCAGTGATTGACAACCCTTTTAGGTAAGAAATTGTTCCTACTATATAAACTAACACCTTCCTGGTGCAACTTGAGACCATGTCCCCTTGTCCTTTTACTTGTTCTGTTGGAAAAGATACTGACACTCACCTCATTATAACCTCTTCTTAGGTAGTTGTTGCAGTTTCCTGTTAGAAGGGAAGAAGATGCCTGTTACCCTCCAGAACAACAATCAAAGTCTGAAATAGTTGCAATTTTTTTCAGGCTAATAGAGAGTATTTGTTGTATTCACAAATTGATTCTTTCAACAATTAAGGTAGGCAAAAAGATTGGCAAGGTGTAGAACTGGGCTAAATAAATTACTCAGCAAAAATAATCCAGTTTACAGAATCCCAGCACCGTGGGTTTGGAAGGGACATCTGGGGATGGACCATCTAGTGCAATGTCCTTGCTAAAGCAGGGTCAGAACAGACTGCATAGGATTGCAATACCCATGTAGGTTTGGAATCTCCCCACAGCCTCTCTGGGCAGCCCAGTCCAGACCTCTGGCACCCTCAAAGGAAATTTTTTCCTCATGTTCAAATGGAAGCTCCTGGGTTCTAATTTGTGCCTGTTGCCCCTTCATCCTATTGCTGGGCACCACTGAAGAAAGTCTGGCCTTATCCTCTAGTTTCACAGAATCACAGAATGGTAGTGGGTGAAATGCCAGAGCAGGATCACCTAGAGTAGACAGACACACCTAGAGCAGTCATATACTTGTTATCTGACTGATACTGATAGAAAAGGCAGCTCTTCTTAGTGAAACAACATATTTGCTAGAACGTGTTGCTGAGATGACTGTCACTGTCCAAAAGCCATTTCTGCCTTTTTTTAAAGGATATGAATTTTCAAACATGTAGGACACTTGTAGGTGTGGAGTATTTTGAACCTGTTTTGCTCAAACTGCAGGCAGACTTAAAGGGAGGGAGAGATTCAGGCAGGTTACAGCAGCATCTCAGTCTGAAGGTGGTGCAGGTATCTCTGTGCTGTTAGTTTGGCCTGTGGGTTTCTTTGTCGCTGGTTTCTAAATGAACCTGTCTGGCTTAAGACATCAGAGTGGAGCTACTTAGAGTGATGCTTCTCTTGTTAAGTGCAAAATGATTTTGAAAAGAGATTGTGAAGGAGGGAGAAATCATGATAGAAATTTTACCTTTTACCTCCTTTCCCAGCTTGAATGGGAGAGGTAGTTGGAAGATAAACAGAAAAGGGAGTAACAGGGAGCAAGAGGGCAGCGGCGAAACTCCCAGAGGGAATGGTGAGTCTTGTTCTCACAAGTCAAAAGGCCTACAATAATGAACCACTACAGGTAAGTAAAGAGGTACAGGAAGCCAAATGCAGTGCCTCTAGGCATGTAACTTTGTGCAGAAGATGTGCGAGGGAACTGCTTTTAACTCTTTCACTCTGCACCACTTGGAAGGGTGCAGAGTGCATTTGCTTGTGCATCCAGTACTCTGCTTTACTGAAGTCTTGGAAATTTGACTGGATCTTTAGTATGACAACTGGCAGGAGGTGTGACAAAACCAACAGCTGCTTTCACACATTTGGATGAGTTTTAGGTGTTACAATTTCTGCAGGGACAGTTTGCTCCACCAGTCTTTCTGCTGTGGCTAATTCCTATTGCCTTAAAGAAAAGCATAGCTGATAACACCTAATTGAACAGCTCAAATTTAGATCTGTTTTGCTTAGCTGGTCTTAATGCAGAGCTGCTATTTGTTGCCATCCAATCTGAGCATTCATTTTTTCATTCATACAAGCAATATGCATGTGAGAGCAAAGGATCTGGGACTCTGGAGCCTTGAGGATTAATGCTGACAGCTGAAGACCTGGGGAGACTGAATGGCCTCCTCTGTTCCCTGCTGCTGGGTTTATTCCCTTAGATCTTGGTGCAAAGCTAACCTGTTCAACAGGGTAGAGTACTGAGTAATGAAACTGCACAATGGTTGGCTGAGATTCCTACTTAAAGCAAAAGCAGTTCAAGCTCAATGCCAGTGGAAAAGCCATTGCCTGATCCTGTGTGTTTTAGAAAAGTGGGATGTGTTAACTTTGGCACAGCATCCTGTTAACACGGCTGTGACGGTATCTGATCTGGCTCAGTGAGACGTAGCTCTCTGTCTCCACTAGCCTGGATGGGTGGTGAGTATGAGGGGGCTCCCCCCATGTACTGGTGTGGGTGCTCTCCCAGAGCCTTGTGCGCCTTAGATCAGATTTGTACTTTGCGATTCAACCCCACCCTGCTACAGGACTATGCCTTGAAAGCAGGACCTGGATCTGAAGTAGCAGCTGGCTGGAGCCCATCATCTCCTGGCAAGTCTGAGAGGCTTCTCTGCAAGGATGGGGAAGGAAGAGAGGATGAAAGCAGGGGGGAGGGAAGGAGAAGAGCATAAAAAGGTTGGCTACATTTGCACAAGCCTAATTGAGGGGTTCACAGACCTGAAGTCTGAATGCTTAATCTAAGAGACTGTGTATGTTAAAGCAAAACGAAACCCCAAACCTCTGCTGCCAGAAACCCACATCCCCTCTGCTTAGGAAGGAGTAATGCCTGACTGTGAACAGTTTGCAATGCTTTTGCCCTTTCTGCCAGTTTGTGCCCCATTGCATTACAGCCTCCCCAACTCTATCAACAGCAATACATTTTGATCCAGCGCAGTACTTTCAGTATTTGGAGAAGTTTTCAGACCCAGAGGGTTGCTGTGTTTTGTTTTGTTTGTTTGCTTTTCCAAGGAAAACAAAATGAAATTGTGAAATCCTCCACAACAGGAACTTCCACATAAAAGGAGGATAAAAGGCCTAAGATACAGATGATAACTTTATTGTAGTGTACAACCCAAAACTCAATTATTAAACCAGTTTATTTATTTGCAATGAACCAAGCATTACAGATGTGGGCAAAACTCTACTCAAGCAGGTACAAAGTGAAATATTAATGATGGGAGGCAAATAGCTTGACAATCAAATTACTGGTTAGACCTGCTTTGAGTGCTGCTTTGGCTCAGTCTCCAAATAGAACAAATTAAGTTTGAACCTTTTCTTCACATTTTCTCAAGGAAAGTTGGAGGTATCTCACTGAAATGGCTGATAAAAGAAAAAAAATATGCTGGCTTACTCCAAATCCCTTGGTGCTCAAACCACAGTTTTGGAAAAATGTGGCTTCTGAGTAAAAAGCAAAAGCCAAAATGTTGTCACTTGCTCGTAAGAAAACTACATCTTGAACATTCTTTTCAGTCCTCTCACAACAGGTGGAAGGGTAGGTTAGAGATGTCCACCCGTGCCAGTTCTGATCCTGCTGCTCTGGAGCAGGACAGTGTGCTGTGTGGTGTCCCTGCTGATGGCTATCTGCAGTTAGTTTCACTTCAGATTCAGGCCATCGCTCTTGCTAGAGAGATTTTTTTGTCAATGGTTTGTGCTGCTGCACACTTGTCTTAATAAAGAATGCAGCTTGTTGAGTTTGTCCAATTTGGTGGTGGTGGTGCTGGTGTGTTAATTGCAATACAAAACACCTCAAGTTACCATATGCTTGTAGGTTTTTTTTCTAGTAGTGCTCTTCCCACAATAGCAATTTAGATCCCTCCTAAAGACCTTCAGAAATGATGACAGAACAGCTCGTAACTTTCTTTTGTGCTGCTAAAAGCTAATCGGGTGCAGTTTTGTGTTATTTTTCATTTGCTGGATGGTGGGTCAGACTTTCTTTTACCCTACCAACATTTATCTCAATTTGGAAACAGGCTTGAACTTCTTCTTTTTGAAACGTGAATGACTGCGCTTGGGGAACACGGAGGTTCTGGAGAAGCAGGTATTTCCCCCCCTCCTTCCTCTACCTGAGTTGAACTTCAGATGCTTCTTCATAGCATTTCAGTTTTGAATTGGCGTTATGCTGGCTGACTATGCTAGTCAAAAATGTATTTATTGCTGCTCACTGACAGTACTGTGTGGGATAGGTACATATTTGAAGAGCAAGGAGCAAAACTACCTCAGAGCACAAACTGTGAGCAAGGCCAGATTTCTGACTCATTTACTAATGTTGAAAAGTCTTTACTCTTTGGACTTCAATGGGACCTCTTCCTTGAGTAAGCATTACTCATGGTGATTAAAAGCTCAATTTTCCTGCCCTGTATTATGTAATTAAATTATGCAAATAATTCAGCTATCCAAGACAATGCAGATTGTGGATGGAATAGTCAATTGTACATTTCACAACCTGAATATCTTCCAAACATAGCTTATTTGCTGAAGAAAAAGTGGAACAATGTGAAATAACAAAGAAGTTTTGAATGCTAACAATTTCTTTGTGAACAGAAATGAACAACTCGTTCTGAATAAATTATTTCCCCATTTCCAGGGTGGCTGTTCATCCCTCCTGCAGTCATGTTCCCTCTCTGTAGCTTGTGGTCTTTACATAAGAGGTTATCAGCAATCTGCTGCAGAGTCCTTCCCACTCAGTAAATCAAAGCCTTGCTCTTCCCTGGTCCATTTCCACAGACAAGTGATTCAAGCCTCCTTCACTTCACAGCAGGGCAGTTTAGTACTCATCTGTAGCTCCTTGCAGTCCTTATGAGAACTGCTTACATAATTCTGAAGGATTGTACTACTTTGCTTGGTGACGGCTAGATGAGCCTGGTGAGAACTGGGTGTTCTGTCCAATAATTGGCTGCTCACCAAATCTTCTTAATGAGCCAGGGCTTTAAGAGAAATATTAGACTTTACTGAATCAGTCCTTGTTTCTTACAATGCTGTCTGAAAATTAATGAATGTCTAATATCAGTTCAGTAAACTGCATGATAGGGGTTTTTGGGTTTTTTTGGTCATCTTATGTTATTGTTAGAGGTGGGAGAATGAAAACATAATGTTACAAATACTATTCATTTATTTAAATACTCCTTTGAAAACAGTTGTACAGTCAGTGGACTTTTGACATTACTCAAAAGGTGCATGGAAGTTGATAGAAGGATTCCTGTTTACTTTATGAGGATTTGGATCACACTTGTCAGTGTGAATCAAGAATTTATGGGAGTCTAAGCAGCAGAATGCAGGAATTTAGTGCAGATCCTCTTCAGATTTCTCATTGACAGGGCAGGACATTGTGTTGAATAATGTTGCAGAACAGAATGGAAATAAGTTTTTATACATTATCAAATGGAACAATTTTATCTGTTGAATTATCCAAACCAATACTAATATCCCATACTAACTAATCTCACTTTTAAAACATATTAACAGAATGGAAGTTACTCTTAGAGTTTCTTATTGGATGGGGTCCTGAAAGACACACCTCCAATGTCTTAATTTCACAGAGAAACTTCACCCATCTGTACCTGAGTCCTCCATCTGACCAGCCTGAATTCTTATTCAGGCTGGTTCTATTCTAATAGAACAGAATTGACCAGGTTGGAAAAGACCTTTCAGATCATCGAGTCCAACCTACCATCCAACACCATCTGATCAACTAAACCATGGAGTTCTGCACCACTCTGCTGCTGCTTCCCGATCACAGCCTACTGAGCTCTTCCATGGGTCTCAGGGGAATCTCTCCTGGGGTGCCTGACTCATGTCCTCACCTCCTCCTCTCCTCCTGCTCTCATGTGGGAATTAGCAGGGCCCACACTTTCTTCCTCATCCCTCACTGTTGGGCAGCATTTGTCCCTGTCTTGAGTACAATTTACCAGAAGCACTACTAACTTCTCTGATGGATTCAGCTGTGCCTTGTGACATGGTTTTTGAGGAACAGGATTCAGTTCCAGCCTCCCCTCGCAGAAGCAGCTCCTGTAGCAGCCTGCTGCCACCAACACACAGTGCAACCTTAGAATGTGGAAAGAAATGGTATTAGGGTGATGATTGTTTTTTACTGTGGATTTAAAGATTTATAATTTTTTGAACCATTAGCAAAGTCTAGTATAAAGTACCATTCTGAGGAGCTCCCTCTTGGGGGGCTTATTTTGTGGGCTGTGAATGGGCTCTTGGATATGAAGTCACTTTACTTCTTTGCTGAGTACTTCTTGGGTTTGTTTCCCTCATATTCATTAACTGCCCTGATCAAAACCTGCCATTGTTTTTCGGAAGGGTACGATCCAGGCAGATCTCCTGAGGACTGCGGAAAATCTGCAACTGACACAACAAAGGTAGGACTTCAACCCCAACCAATATTGTCTACCCTTCCCAAGAGAAGGAGGAGCTCATTTTACAATGACATTAAAATTCATTCCCTTTAAATGAGGTATGTCACCTTGCCATTTTAACTTGATTCATTAAAATAGCATCTCATTAGTTATTCCCTTGTGCAGTATAGAATTTGCACATTAAAGGCATATGCATTTCATGTGCTTACTGCATTGAGGGATAACTTTCTAGCCATTTGAAAGGGAAAAATGTGGGTTTTGAAAGGAAAAAAAAAAAAAAGAAGGTAGAAATTCTAGTAATCTGCCCCTCCTTCCCCCCATAAGTCTTTTCTAATCTGTTCAGACCCCTAATATTTCATTTTAGAAGCCCAGGTTACTGAGACATTGAGGTACTGCTAATCTCTTTCCAGATGTGTGTTTGAGTTATATTCTCCTTTCTGTCTTGTGTGGTGTAGTAGAGATTTTCCCTTTTGTTCCTTATTCTTGCCAGGAAAATTGTGTCTGAGCTGAGAAAATACCTTAAATCCTGGACAGGGAGGCTGCCATTGTCTGACCTCCTGGGGAATGGGGATTTGAGATTACTTTGTGTCAGCCCAGTTGCAGAAAGGTGTCTCTAGCCACATTCCAAATACAAGCCTCTTCCCTAAACAGACAGGTCCTCCCAGTCTCAAATGAAACCATTTCAGGTAAAAGCCCTGTGGTGGAATTCAGAATGTTTTACCGTTACCATTACATGTGCTGGGGGAAAGCATGGCTCAGGCGGAGGAGAGTGCCATGCGATGGGAGAAGTCCCATGCGCAGTGTAGCAAGGCCTCACGACTGAATTGGGGAGGGAAAAGCAATGCTAAGCAGCCTCCCAGATTCTCCCTTCCCTCACCTCTGGGAAGACATGTCTCTGCAGGTTCTTGGTAAGGTTCACCTATGCACTTGAAAGACCACAGCTCCCAGAATTCTCACACTGTTTGGTTAGGTTCTTGATCCTTACTGAACAAACATAAAAACTATTTTCCCTCCCTGTATTGGATATCTCACCTAAGGAAGTCTGAAAATCAAAAAAAGGATATAAAAATATTACATTTGTTTGAAGCACAGAACGGAAGAGACCAGAAAACATATTTGATCTTACTATGTAACATTTAGGCCCATTCCATACCCTGGCTGAAGAACTGCTTCCATATTCTTGGAATCTGAGGGCAGAGCTGTTGTTCATTTAGCAGTAAATGCTAGGACTGGAAGGAAAGAATGTCATCCCTACCTAAAGTGGAAGTCTGATCCTTTGGTTTCGGTGATGACTCAGATTACAATAATGCAATACGGAGAGCCTTCATTCCCTCCCTTTGTTTTCCTTACTGCATTACAAATGGCTAGTAAAAGAAATGTAACAAAATGCTGATCCTGCTTAAAATGCAATTAAATATATCCACATTCCCTCCTGCCTGCGATTTTCTTGTATGCATGGAACTCTGCCCTTTTCTTCTTCCCTTCTCAATTTCTGTTCATTATCGTCTTTTGTGTTTTGGGGATGCTTGTAATGGAAGCCAGTTTTTCAACTCCTGAAAAGGAAACTCTTTCCCATAGAATAAAATTCCATGCAAACACAGCTAATGTCAATAAAGCTAAAAAGATATGTCAGCAAAGACCCAAACAGTCAATTTATTACAGTTCAACATCCTGGCCAGACGTTTTGTTTACAATCAAAGTTTGTTATATGAAGCCATCCCTCTTCCCTTGATATCTTTATTTTATCTCACAGTTTACAAATGACTGCTGTTCTTTTTGGTTTTTTTGTATCCCATCTGAAATATTGAATTCATCTGGGCATGTTCCTTGAGTGCAGGCTTTCTGACTCTTTTAAAAAACTGTCTTTGGATGGCCACTGGAAAGTATAAACAACAAAAAAACTGAATCTGTGAATTTGGCCATTTTAACCCAAAGAAGTTGTATCTCTATAAACTTAGACAAATGAAAGATATTACTGAACGGTGTCTCTTGTTAACAAAGCCCCCCAAATGACTTAGAAACATGGTTTACAGAAACCTATATATTTTCCTTACTATCTGACATTTCATTATACCCCTTTTCCCTTGTAACTATACACAGGAGGAAATGTGCATAGCTCTTTCTATAAGTTTTCAGGATATGGCTGTTTGGGGACAGAGGAAAAGTACAGACTGTTCTGACAGGAAAAGAAAAGAATCACACAACCATGGAATGCTTTGGGTTGGAAGGAGCCTTTAAAGGCCATCTTGCCCAACCACCCTGCCTAACATGTCAAGTACCAAGATACACACCCAGCTACTCATTCACAGATTTGTTATAAAAAGGGTGTTTTAACTCCTGGTAAAGACAAATCAAACCTGTTTCTGGCTCCCAAAAAAGCCTTTGTGGGACTTCCCAACTGTATGCTTCACAGATTCTAAACTGGAAATAATGTCACGGGAATGCTAGGAAGGAGACCTCTGGTATTAAGTGACACTTTCAATCACTCGTCTACATCTGCTTATGTTTGTTAGGGGAGACCTGGGACGGGTGCGCAGCTTCTATCTGATTTGGTCCACATCTGTGAGCAGGTTCCAGGACACTTTATCTGGCACAGGAGAACAGTAAAGGCTTCCCTTCTTGTACAAGATCTGCTCCAGAGATACTAAATTCCTCCATGATAATGAGGTGTCCAGAATAGTAACAAGAGGCCACAAGTGTGCTTTTGGTTTAAACTGTGCTGGAATATCTGCTGACTGTGGGCAACTGCAAATCCGCACCAGTGTACCTGAGCGATCTTGGCTGGGAGTGAAGAGTGAAACCTTATCGGGTGCCAGATCTCTTGGGCTGTACGTGAGAGGTGTAGGCTTACTGAATGTCTGGCACAGCTGTGACAGGCAGAGAGAGAGGAGCCTGTGCGACAAGCCAGTAAAGCTATTTTTCTTCATACTATTGCAATTCTTGCTTATAAGGCTTTTTCCTGGGCTTTAATGCTAATGGTAAGAAGTAGTTCTGTCTTCTCCTCTGCCACATTTTACATGCCAAATACTTACAAAATAACACCCTCCTGCAGGTAATATGGGTACTGAGAAGCCCAAATAATTACCTGCCCAGCAAAGTAGATGGAGAAATATATCCCATTCAAGTGTCTAATAGGTGGAGAGTGGAACTGTGGAAACTCCCTGGGCTGTGTCGTATTCAGCTTCTCAGATGTTCTCCCCATGGCATTTTCCTCCCATCTCGAGTTTAGCCACAGCACAAAGATGTTTTGACCAATGCTGCAGACTCAGGAAAGGTCATACACATACCTTCTTGTGACATGTTTTTCTAACCTCTCCACCTGGTTTGGTTAGCCTGCAGCCTCCTTCGCTGACAAGTCTGTGATGGCTAGAGCCTGTGCAACTATCCCTGAGAATATTCAGAGGTACTCCAGCCTCTTCCTCAAACAGTGAACCTTGTAATGACAAGAAATGCAGGTAAATATGTTGGAGATCCTCTATCCAAATCTTCCCCCCACCACGGGCAGCACGGGTAAATAATGATTTGCGTTAGAAAGGGTAACGTACAATCATAGAATCACAGAGTGCTTTAGGTTGAAAGGGATCTTTAATGCCATCTAGTCCTATCCCCTGTAATGAACAGGGACATCTTCAACTAGATCAGGTTGTTCAGAGCCCTGTCCACTCTGACCTGGCCAATTTGTGTCAGTTTCACCACCCTCAGTGTAAAGCATTTCTTCCTTCTATCTAGTCTGAATCTCCCCTTTTTTACTTTAAACTGTCACCTCTTGTCACATCGCAACAAGCTGTAATAAAATGATTGTCCCCCATCTTTCTTCTGGGTCCCATTTAAGTATTGAAAGGCCAGATAATAATAATTATGGCTACATTAAGAGTAAACATCCTATTGTTACCAACTTGTTATTCCACTTTGAGAAGAGGTTAATTCATGCATGACCATGTTGTAGGGTTAGGAAGGACTCCTCCCTGCTCTGAACATGGATAGGGAGGATGAGATGGAGAAAATATGCAGGACAGGAATTTCTTTCTCAGTGGGAGAAAACAAATGAGTTTGTCTGCAAAGGACATGGAAGCATTCAGTGCAGTCTTTAAGGCAGATGTACAATACTGGGAGTGGATAAATGTACCCTAGTTCTGAGCTGGCTGACAGAAAGCTTCCGAAACTTACCTAGTTGTGTTTGCTGTGCCCAAGTGAATAGCACCCTCCCCAGCTCTCTCTTCAGTTCGCTCCTATGTGTGTTTTACATTGCATCATGTGACAAAGGTCTGTTCTCGGGGTTTGCTTGAAATAATCAGGGTTAGACTGCTGTTGCTACATTTACCTCATGCAGTAGCTGTCTTGGTGCAGAACAATGCTGAAAGTTTGTTTAAATGTATTACTGGTGGAGTATTCAACACCTGCTGTATGTTGAGAGTGTATTGGGGAAGTTTGTTTATATGAGCTTTATCTGTCCTTCTTGATGACCCATTTGATACTCTTGCCAGACAGCTTGGGGATTTTGCTGAGATTGTTCTATGAAATGCCACCTATCCACATATTGTGGATATTTAGTACCAAGTTATGTCAAACTCTACTTAAAAACATAAATGCAATCACTCAGAGTAATTATTTTTTTGCTAAGCATATTCTTCTTGGTGTTCTTACGTTTCTTTTCTTTTTGTCTTTTGTTTTAAAGTATCCTAGCACTGAGGGAACCAATATGCTTTATATTACCTGCTGCAGTATAATATTCATAAACTAGGGATAAAGGGATAAACTTGGAAATGAAAGCAACAAAGAGGAAAAGACAAATCACTGATTTTTCCAGCTTTTTGTCTGGGGACTCAAAACATTGAATATAGCTTTATAAAATCTCTGGAAAAGCTGGTTGTGGTGATAAAAATCAATTCTACCTTGTCTTCCCTGACACAAACCAATGAGGCAATGACATTTACTAAGGCTAAAGCAATAATTTCATATCAAGTCTTCCAGCCCCATCAAGTGTTGCCACAGACAATGAGGGTGACAGAAGTCTTATGGCCTCATTGTGCATATTCAAGTGCAGCAGCAGTGCAATTTGTTCCTCCCTACCTGACTCATCCTATAGTATCTGGTGATCTCCTTCCCCCTTTTTTTTTATGGTAGGAAAAATCTTGTGGAAGACATGCAAGCAAAAAAGCTTCAAATTAGCAGACTCAAAGACCTGAATTCTTTTTCTGGGCCTCAGACCTTCAACAATAGCCATCTTCACTCAGGAGCAGTAGCAGCTGAGCTTTCAAGCTGCTAGAAAGTCGTTCACTGGTGAGCTCTGGTGTTATTTGAACAATTCTCAGGAATAATGAAAACAGCAGAAGAATGTGGGGCTTGGAGGATGGATGGGTGTCTTTTTAGTTTAGAAAAAGGCATATTTCTTGGCAAAACTGTTCAAATGTTTCCTTTAAAACTCTTCTTTTGCTTCTTCAGAATTACATCTGTGAGTGTCTTCATGCACTCCTCCTTAACCCCTAGAGTAAAGCACTTAGCTTTCAGGTAACTATATTTAAATCCTTCTATCATAGTCAACTCAGTGGCTTTACAGAACCTCATCTCTTTTCTGGTTTAAATGTTTCATTATTTGATAGGAGGAAGGGAGAACATTTACTATAATTTTCCATTTATCCTTATGTAAAAGGGAAGTTGTCACAGCTGTTGTATTTTTTTGCCCCATTCTTATGAATATTTCAGTGGAATTGTTTCATTTTTGTCCCCTGAGGGTAGCATGCCTGATAGTGGGTTTTTTCAATCTTCAGATCACCTAGTCTTGTTTAGGCTGTGCTCATTTATCTTGTGACACTTTTAGCTGACCATTTTATGAAAGACTGGATCTCATGCAGAATTATTAGCCAACAGTCTTTGCGTGTCCACTTGTTTTTTTCAGATGAGTCACTATTTTGCTAAACAGAGTCCTGTGTTATTGGTCTACTTCCTGCCTGAGAGCAAATAAGAGAGGAATTTTCTCACAGGTAATTGTGTCATAGTGATGCCATTAAAATTCAGACTCATTTAGAAATCCTCGTAGGCCCTGCCCTGAAGAGCTCTCGGTTCATACGAGGTAAGTAAATAGAGACAGAGAGCAAACGTGCTGGTGACACCGGTTGGTGCAAGAGTCTTTGACCTGGTGACTAGAATGATGGCTCAAAATGTGTGATGCATGCTATGACATATGCGCAAAGGTAAACCCACACATTTAGGTGAATCACATGTGATGAAACTCAGAACTACGCTAAAACTAACTGTTTGGCATTGCTGAAGTACAAAGGCATCTAGATTCTTCCAAAGAGCTGGTGGTAGTTGTCATCTACTCTGCGTTTTTGAATACATCACCTGACTTGTGAGGTTAGGGTTGCTGTATTATGATTTTTATACCAAAATTGCAGATCAGTCACAGATTCAAAGTGTGCAAAACAAAAGTGGTGGGGTTGGAGTTTGCTGATCAAAACCACGTGTAGTACCTCGTCCATGCTTTGGTTGCAAACTTGAAAGGTTTAAAGGGAGCTTCATTTTTAGTGTGCATGTGTTAATATTAAAACAAACAAAAAAAAGGGGGGAAATAAAAAGTCTAAACAACGAAGCCATGAATGCAAGTGGAAAGAAACAGGGAAAGTTGTTTTGGATCACATTGATTGACACCTGCTGCATTAACCTGCATTTTTCACTTGACCCTGCAAATACTTCTAAACAGCTGAATATATAGAACGAAATCTATAGCCAAGACTAATAAATTGCAATGCCAGGATCTTACGGTCCTCAGAAACTGTAAATCAGCAGAGCTGCAGCAATCAGCCTAGCTGTGCTAATTTACACAAGCTAAGTGTCTGACCTTTAGTATTCATTAGCATCATTAACATTTCTTAAGTGATGGCAACTGGAATTTGAGAACAGTAGGGAAAGTAAGATGAAAAAAAATGTGCTTGCACCTCCCTTAGGTAAAACACAAAATAATTTGACAGGTAATTAAAAATATTGTAAAAATTTATGACCATGAAGTTTGTTGTCTGCAGAGAATTAGCATAAAATCTACTGATATTGAACAACAGTTCCCAACATATGCCAAAAGGACTCCTTGTTGGGGAAAAAAACCAGGAAGTTGGAATGTTTTCTACAATTGTGCCATAAAAACCCCTATGGTGTAGTTCTTTGTGTTTTCCTCTCCTTTAGACTGCATTCAAACAAACAAAGTGTGAGCCAGGACAGCTTAATACCTGAGGAATTCTCATTTGCATATTCCCACTTTGAGTCAGGTGCTGCCTTCTACATTCTCCAAGAAACTTCAAAGCACTCCTTGGTTTCCCTTCAGCCAAAAGTTTGGTGCAGGCTCTGTCTTCTTGAGCCAAGTCTCCAGGCTTGGTGTATGAACAGACACTTCCAACTCAACCTCTACAAAGCTGGATAAATGCACGACAGGCCGATACTGCTGTGGTTAAACCTGGGTTATTTATTTTGAGACTGCTCTGGTTCAGGGTTTCAGAAAACAATGAGTTAATGAAAGCAGCAGTCTCTTCACCAAATTATAGCCATGATCTCTAACTGGCAAACTCCAAGACAAACTGCAATGCACTCTGAACCTTTCAGTCTGCTGATGCAGAAGAGGCTTTCTAAGAGTATACAAATTACAGTGCAGGCTTTGATGGGACATGACTTTGTCTTCAGTACACAATCAGGATTGCAAGGTGAACAGTCCTGCGTTGAATACTTTTCATGTTATTTTGTCAAACAGTCCCAGTTCACCAGACTGCTACTCAAAATAACCACAATTCATTTCTTTTAAAGCTCACTTGCTAGTTGAGGAAATAGATCCACAGACCAGGTACAGCTCTGTATGCAGAGAATGTGCCAAATGTTTATCAATTCTTTGAGACTTTTTGACAGAAGTAGTCGAGATCTGCTCAGTTACCTTAGCAACTTTTTATTGAGTCTTCTTTGGTTTTCTTTATTCCTTTGGGTTTGGTAGCTTGATATTCCTAACTAGTGGAAAACACTGTTATTTTTTCTATTTCTTGGTAAGAAGGATGACAATAATAATATTAATAATTTTAAAAAATCAGCTGCATTTTTTAATCTAGTCAATAGTCATGAATTGGATCAGTTGATAAGGAATTCTCTGGAAGTTGCAGACTATGCAAGGGATGAACTGCTATCTGGTGTAATTAGTGGGGGAAAATTTCACCCATAAAATATGACTATCTCCTATTTAAGATTATTTTAGATTGCAGCAAGATTTTGGAGCTAAAAGCAGCTTTTTGTTATCACTCAATACAGGAAGATCGTGAGAGCTAGGCTGAAACTATTAGCTTTTCGCTAGCCCTTGAATCAGGCCTAGAGTGTGAAATGTTCCTTCTAAACAGGTGATCTGAGATGTTTCTCTCTATTCTCTCATTCATTCCATGAACTTGTTAATAAGAATGAAAGCAGTGACAAATCACAGCCACAGACAGAGAGGGAGTCTCAGAGGTGGCTCATCCTGTGGTGTAATAAGGCCATTGATGTTGGTTTCAGCAGCAGTGTACAACAGTCATTCCAGTTACTTCACGTGATCGTGCAGCGGACTGAGGCAGAGTGTACTCCTCACAGGGCAATCATTTTTATGATGCTTTTGGTTTTCCTGCTCAATGTCCGGCTAGTTGGTAGGTAATCTTCCCACCTTTATGGCACCAGTGTGTCAGGATAGGTACAGAAGGGGGACACATGAATTGTGGTGTTCAGAAATGCCAGGTGTCTACCACAATAGGAGGAGAGGACATATGTGTAGCACCTGCAACCTGCTTCCTGTGGATCTGGTTGGTCCTCTTAAACAACGAATCCATATATCTAAGGGGAGCTTGTACACACTGAGTTCAGTTCCTGTCCTCTGTGTCCTTGTATGATTGTGTAATATACTGATTTGGGTCTGGAAATCCATTCATCTGAGTTCAAATAGAAATTGCAGTTCCTCAAAGTTAATCCTTTCTAGTCCTTCTCTGTGACAGAGATGTCCCAATTGCCTCTTTGTGCTCCTTTATAACTGCTTTTTTCTGTTCCAGTGTTTTTCAAATGCACTCTACTGATCTAGAAAACCAATCATTCTATCTAATGCCTTCTTGGTATGGTAGAGCTCAGTGTACAGCACAGGGCTTGCTCTGGTTAACTGTTCTATGTTCACTCTTTCAGTGGCTCAGTGACTGGTATTTGTCTCTGGCACAAGGTGAGGAGTGGGTACAATCTATTACAGTCCCACACAGAGGAGAGAGAAAGGCTGCATAAATCAGATCTCCCCTGTCAGTTCTGTTTCACACCCTGCCACAGGGATCCAACATGACCCAGAGACATCACGTCTGACGCTCTTGACATACAGGAGGTCAGTAGGAGCTAAAACTTGGAATGATGGCTGATAAATGAACTCCCTCTTTATCAAAGAGTAGCAAGGACAGCTCTGGTGATCTGTAGAATAACACTTAGCTTTTGCTGGGAATCCTGTCCTGACTTCTCTCAATCAGCTGCTTGTTTTGAATGGGCCTTGGAAGAATGAATCCCAGGTTGCAGCAGGTAACACTTCCAATACTTCTTTGTTGAATGTCACTTCAAATAGCAGTACTTCCCTGTGAGTTCATTAGTTTTGATTTCACAAAAATCACTTTTCTACATCCAGAAACAAGTAAGAGTGACTATACCATAGGTGCTTTGGGGTTTTTTTAATGATCAGAAGGAGAAGCAAGGGCAAACTCAGTGGTGATGCCTCTGTATATGGTATACAAGGAAACTTTCCCAGACTGCCTGGAGTTGCATTTTGCCTCGTGTTTATCACTAGTATGTCTACAGATCAGACTGAAGGGTTCTCCCATATACTGAAATACCATTTCAAGGCTCCTCTTTCTTTTTTTTTTCTCCTGCTTGTTTTGATCCACGATATAATCCAGTGCAGGGTGTGCCAAAGTTTGACTCAACAGCCCCAAACAAATAATAAGGCTATCTGGTCAGATTCTATCATCAGTTGAGTCAGATTTGTACAACCGGATTAAATCAAGGTACATACAACATGTTTAAACAACACATGGCCTGGCAGAGGGAGAAGTCCTAGGAGGTCACAGTTCATTTGCAACAAATGAAAACATTCAAGTTTAGACCCATGAATAAAAGATAGACTTCATTAGGGCAAAGATTTAGGTAGTCAATCCAACACTGCATAGCCTGCATCAAAAGAAACTCCTGGGAATGAATTTAACCTAAGTGACACCTGAATCTCTCCTGGTGCTCATTATTTCCCTGTTCATCTAGCACTGCAATACTGCATGATGAACTTGCACTGTAAGGCACAGATCCTCAAACGATAATGCAAGCATTCAGCTTTGCCTATATGGGAACTCATGTGTGTTGAAATTTGCGGGATTAAACCAAAAGTGACAATATTAAAATAAAGGAAAGAATGAAACCTGGACTTTTAATGAAAATGCCTGAAACTTAGCAATAAGACATTTAAGTTGCCCATTCACACTTGTGATTTAATTCATGCTTTGAGAAGGTAATGCAAAAGGGCTAGAGGCTGTTTCTCTGTTGGATTTCTACTGTGGCTGGCATTGAATCGGAATGCTGGCTAAATATGAGGTATGCTTTTGCACTGTGCAAACTGGGAGCAAAATTTTTCTCCTTGAGAGTGTCCCTCTCAATTTTGTACCCATCATTCTGAAAGCCATTATTTTTACTTAAGCTTTGTATTTATTCTGGATAATTCACTTGCTCTCTGACAACATTCTCCCCTGATTCCTTTGTTGCTGGAAATGGATTTCGTACTGACAGGCAGAGTCCTGTGTAGGTGTGGGAAGACAGACACACCTCATAGAGATAAGAACCACAAGTTTTTATAGGTAAGGTTATGAGGTAGTAAGAGATCAGCTTAGGGGAGGATCTTTCTACTTGTGAAACAACAAAACAAAACAAAAACAACAAAGAATCCTTCAATAGCTTAAGGTAAGATATTTCCTTAATTCATATGCCTAAGAATTTACACAGCACTTGCATCTAAGAACTGCATGCTTTCCACTCCATCTATGATGACCATCAGCTTTCATTTCAGGAGACTTCTTGGAAACACCCACACCAGACTGTAACATCTTGAGAAGCTTTTCACTGCAGTTTCACCAAAAGGAAAATGTTCTTTGGGAAAGTCTTGGTTTGGATGAAATATGGCAGGAAGAAACGCCAAAATATATGGATATATATTTGAGAATATATATATGGATATATGTGTGTGTGTGTGTGTGTATAAAACTTTCCTTTGATAAGGTGATAAGGTAATAAGGTATTTTGACTTCCTGCTATATAAAAATATTTAGTTTGTGCATGTTGGTTTTCATATTTACTGAAACAAAAGGTTAGAGCTTTTGTCACCTGCAAAACTACTTTCAGTCTGAATTGGACCAAAGTACGAATGCACAAATTTTAAAGTTGCAAAAGAAGTGGAAGTTCAGTTCTGCTGGAGGGAGATTTCAAACCAGCCTGTGATCACTTCACTCAAGAAATCATCAGAGTTCTGTGGCTTATTTTGTACGCTCTATCTAAATGACCACAATTACTGTGTGCCTAATTAGTATATGCCATTATCACAGGGACATGGAAGGTGATGTACTTGTCTGACTTGTGTAAGAAAACAACTGATTCTGGAGTTTCTTTGTGCAACAGTTATGATGGCCATGGACTTCTCTTAGGGTTGCAAGATGACTTTTCAGTTTCTTTTAGGCAGGAAAATGTGAACCACTGTCTCCAACATATTTTCATGGGAATGCAAGACAATCTGATGAATTTTTATCTGACTGACATATGAGGCTAATGGAGAACCAAGTGAGACACTGACATTTTAAAAGGTTTTTCCTCCTAACCATTTACCAGCTGTTTACAGGGAGCAGATTTAATTTCAAGTTTCTGTTTTTTCAATTTATTCTGTAACCACAAAACAAATACTAGCTAAACAAATCAAACTAGTTAGCTACACTATTATTATTGTGTATGTTTTTTAGCATTTGAGGGTGATTTTTGTACTTTGTGAATTTAGGGATACCTCAAAATGGCAAGAAAAGTCAGTGCTTCTTTATTGTGCTCTTTGCTCCCCAACATTTGAGAGAGTGTG
Organism: Dryobates pubescens; assembly: GCF_014839835.1. Classification (NCBI taxonomy): domain Eukaryota; kingdom Metazoa; phylum Chordata; class Aves; order Piciformes; family Picidae; genus Dryobates; species Dryobates pubescens. The sequence continues at coordinate 9,957,480 of NC_071643.1, forward strand.
CAGTTTTCTTCTCCAGACCAGTCACTATGTTCTTCTTCAGTTCATCCATCTGCAGTCTGCTCCTTCTGCTTCACGTTGGTGATGAATTACACTCTGCTTCCTCCATCTAATCCTTTTCATTTATTTATATTTTATGGAGGAAACATAAAAGACTTCTCATAAAATTCCAACTGTTTTTGATAAACCTTGTCATGTGCAAATAATGGAGCCTTGTCAAGCACCAGCCTTGCTGGAAATTTATGCCTTCTAATAATAATAACGGGAGAGAATAAGGAACAAATAAGGAATATATTGAATTGGATTCAAAGCATGTTTATGGTTTTAAATTGGTGGCAATAAAATATTTTTTGTCCAGAAATGTTTTTACATGTTAGTGTAATTCAAGTACCATGTTGTGCTTGAACTCTGCAGTATTTAGCTTAGTGGAGCTATGAAAAGCATCTTGTACTATAGCACTGCAGAGCAGCCTGACTTCTCTTTCCCAGTCTTGGTGGCAGGGAGTGAAAAAGTTATACCTGACTTGTTAATACAAGAAGAAACAAGTCAGAGTTTGGGGCAAAGAAGTGAACTGGTGGTCAGCTGAGTGTTACCTAAAAATGGTAGGACACAGAGGTTAAAGAAAACTAATCCAAGACACATACTTATTAGAATATTAATTTTTCTTTAACAGTAAAATTCCTTGGCCAGAGGAGACATGTCAGAAGGACAAACGTTTGCTGCAGATTTGTGGAAGGGCATAAGGACAACTGCTCCACTGCAGGTAAAGTTAACATCTAAAGGAAAATGGGGGTGCCTCTTGTTACAGTCATCAGCTATCTCTTCGCTGCATGACATTTTATTTCCTGTTACAGTTTTTGCTTTGAGAACAAAACTAAACAGAATGTTAATCGTTTGCTGATTATACCAATTAACATTTTACAGCACTTTACAAATGTCAGTGAATGAAAGGGATCTCTCAGGAAGAAAACTTTGTGTTCAACAGGCAGAGTCTAATCCAAACAAGTGAATCCCTTTAATTAAGAGGTTTCTCAGTAGTGCAGTTACTTCTCCAAATACATTGTCTGTGCATCTTCACAGAACTCATATTTATGCTCTCATGAGTGTTACACTTTACATGAAATACTTGGTTTATATCTTTTCAGGAATGAGAATCTCTGTAATTCCCTTTTGGGTAACATATCCAAGCTGTCATGTTGAACTGCTGGTAGAAATAATATTAGAAAATTAAGAAATAAAGACAAAAACCTGTGGGTGTTTTTGTGGGGTTTTTTGCTTTATTTTTTTACTTGTTAAAACTAATTCTCTCCTGTAAGACCTGTGTTCATAGTTGTTTTGCAAATACTGAAGGTTTCATTGAGACAGGCATGAAAAGAAAACTTAACTTCCAGAGGATATTAATGTTTCAGTCTAATTTCATTTTGTGTGGAACAAAGCCCCTTTCTGCCCCTTTTCCCACCTCTTCATTCAAAAAGTTCTTGGCAGACTGGGCTGGAGCTCAGCCTTTGGATTTTGACGTTGCAAGATAACAACCATTGTTTATCTGGACAGTTGCCAGTCAGCCAGAGTAAGTTAAGAAGAAATCAGGCAGATTTGGAAGAACTGGTTCTTTCACACTTCATCAATTATAGTTCACTGTAAAACAAAGGGACTGTAATGATCTCTGACAAAGATATTCTATCACTGTTTTTGTCTTGCTTCATGTGGCATCGGTCATAACGCCTTATATGGGATCAGATGTCAGGGATAGATCAATTGATTTAGCAGAGTTGTCACAAAATGGTGACCTTTGCAAGAGGGATGCCAATAGAGGTGACAGTTTGGTGTAGTTGGGGGTTTCACTGTAGTAGTATAGTTTTTATATGGCTCAGAATTATTGGGATTTCTTCTTGCCTGAATTATATGGCTGTAACTCAAAATGGATTAGAGGGCAGGTGGAGTTTTTCTGAAGAACTTGACTCCGTGGTGCTTGCAGCCTGACACTTAAAGTCAGGAAGTGAATTGCCAGTGGGTGTGTGACAACCACTACTTATCACTTGTGCATGACGGTACGTGAGGCCTTGCTTAAGAAAAGAATTGTAATTTGGAATGACCTGTGAGACTTGGTCAAGTTATACAAGCTGTAGGCTTCTTGCTGGAGAAGGAAATGCATCAGACCAAACAGTTTGGGCATTTTCTTTTGTATCGTGACAAATAGATTCTGTATTTACATTCTTGATAACCAGAATAGTGGCTTTCCTAGGAGATTAGAAGGATGAAGGAAGAAGAGTTGCTGGGTTTATTTCTGGTTTTATATCTAGATATCTAGGGCATTATTTCTAGGTCTAACTATGCTTGTCCATGGATTCAACAGTTCTCTCCCAGCGTATAATGAACAGAATCTATGACAGCTCCACAACTGCACAAGACCTAAGGCTAAATCTCAAAATTTGATTCAAATACTGGTTGGTGGTTTTTTTTTCCCCTTCCCTCAGATGAAAATATGAATATACATCATTGCCACATATGTCTCACATATATGTGTATGTATACATAAAATATATATAAAAATATATATGCATACATATGTTCTACAGTCTGGAGCTTGGGAATTCTTTGTTGAGTAATTCTGAGCTCTAATAATGGTTTCTTTCCCCTCACAGACACTTGAGAAGTTGTACCAAGCAGCAGGGATCAACACTACCTTAATTTTATCTTTCTGAGTAATTTATAAAACCCTCATCATGGACCATCTAGTAACTCGATTTCAGTAGCATGATACAGTCCATATGCAGTAGTGCTACTTATGAGTAAGAAGAGACTGCAAAAGTATGATAATGAACATTTCATTAAAAAACCAAGGTAAGTTAACTGGGTTAATTCTCAATCTGTGGTAACTGTTATAGCCATTTTGGAGAACTTTCCTCCTCCACCTCAACCTTTTGCCTTTCCTGGGGTTAGCTGTGTTTGATTAGGAAGAGGTTCTTCCTCTGTGGCCTCAACTGCTTCCCCTTAGCCAGCCCAGGTTAGACACTACAACCCTGGTGCTTTAACATACAATCATAGAATAGTTTGAGTTGGAAGAGGCCTCCAAAAGTCACCTAGTCCAACCCCCCTGCAGTGAGCAGGGACATCCTCCAGTAGATCAGGTTGCTCGGAGCGTTGTCAAGCCTGATGTTGAATATCTCCAGGGATGCGGTCTCAAATACCTTCCTGGGCAACCTGTTCCAGCCTTCCACCACCCTTGTGGTAAAGAACTTGTTCCTAACAGCCAATCTAAATCTACTGTTCAGTCTGTGTCCTTCCTGTGTTGAGGGCACCAGAGCTGAAAACTGTACTCCAGGTGAGGTCTCACCAGCGCAAAGGGGCAGAATCACCTCTCTTGATCTGCTGGCCACACTTCTTCTGATGCAGCCCAGGATGTCATTGTCCTTCTGCGCTGCAAGTACCCACAGTCTGCTCATGTTCAGCTTCTTATCCACCAGCATTCCCAAGTCCTTTTCTATAGAGCTGCTCTCAATTTCATCATCCTGCTGCTTTTGTCAATATCTGGGATTGCCCCAACCTAGGTAGAGTATTTTATACTTTGCCTTATTGAACCTCATAGGATTCTCCTCAGCCCACCTCTCAGCCTGTCCATGTCCCCCTGGCTGACATCCTGTCCTTCAGACTTATCAACTGCATCACTCAGGTTGGTATCATCTGCAAATTTTCTGAGAGTACACTTAATCTTGCTGTCAGTATCATTGATAAATATACTGAACAGTGCTGGTCACAATACAGACCCTTGAAGGACACCACTTTGTACCCATCTCCACCTGGCCATCAAGCCGTTGACCGCTATCCTTTGTATGTGATCATCCCACCAATTCCTTATCCACTGGACAGTTCACCCATCAAATCCATATCTCTCCAGCTTAGAGAGAAGGATGTTGTGGGGGATTGTGCCACATCTCTTGTCTGTGTCTGGTTTTTGCAATCTGCAATTGGAAGACAAATGTGGACTCTCCACACCAAAAGAAAGACCAGATGTTGCAAATAATCTTTTAAATGCTTAAGTTTATTCTTAAGATGTACACACATCTAGGAAATTAAGTATGTTGATAATCTGATTCCAAAACATTCCTGTATTCATATGTAAGGATTTGACTAATATGTCAAACACTAAGTTTGGAATTGAAACTCCTGGGGTTTTAGACTGCATAGATTGTGCCTTTTTTATAAAGCTGAAAACAGGAGATGTTACATTACATTCTCCAAAATAGTCTGTGTTAGGTCAGGGTTTCTCAACCTTAACCCTGATTTTATTTTCCTCCTCCAGCCCTGCTTCTCTTTTTTTGTCCTGCAATACTTAGCTTTAATAAGTCATGGAGTTTATTCAGTCAGCATTCTAAATACTGTGTGTGTCCCCTTCCATCATTCATAACATGAGATGATGAAAAGCACTGCAACTAATTTTATGCAATGTAATGAAATTAAAAGCTTTTGGTATTACTGTACTGCAGGTATAAATCTAACTAAATGTGGTGTTAGGGAGAGATGGACTATATAGGTAAGTGTTGGAGTAATTTAAGGTTATTTGGCATTTTCCATGGATGTCTGTTCTTGTTTCTTCACAAATACCATAAGTAATTGCGTGGTTAGTATATTCTGTAAGTGTCTGAGCTTGCAGTTTTCTACTGCCTTTATTCATTAGCTAAGAAAAAATAAAGCTAATGGAAAACAATTCATTGCAGTGAAACTGTAGCCTTGCTTACCCATCACATCAAAATATTAACCTGTGTAATATTTTAGGGCCAAATTAACTTATGTCAGACAGTATTTCAACATATAAATTTCAGAGAACTGGGCAAAATCTTTATAGGGGTGTATATATATACACACAAATATATGTATATTTCCTATATTGCAGTTTTATCCATCAAATCCTACATGTTTTTGTAATCTGGATATTAACAAGAATATTGCTTGATACCTGCTTTGTGCTTATAGGGAAATATTCAAATTACTTCAGAAATACATGTAGGTTTTCCCACCTCCCTTCTGCATTATCATTTATATACCTTGGTGGTTTTTTTCTCCCAAATACATGCCTTACCCTTTAAAAGCCTTGCTATTTCTATCTTTCATAAATGAGGCATGATACTCTGTTAGTTCTTCTTGCACTTCAAATGAATCTTCATTTTTATAGTATTGGACTTACTGTCCTGTGCTAGATTTCTATGTGCATCTATTGTTCATTTTATGCTATATGAAGTTTTTCTGCCACCAAGCAGCATGTAGGAGACAAAATGAAGACTTTCATTCATTAAAAGGCTAAGGGGTTTTCCATGCTTAGTGTTTTGTAACAGAGGATGAGGTTGATCTTCTTTTCTCATTGTCTCTTTCATCCTGGGACTGCAGTTATTTAAAAGTGTGTGTTCTTAATCTATCCAAGTTGCCTTGAACTTTATTGATCTCACTTTGTGTTTATAACTATTTCCCCTTCCCTTAAGCATCATTTAGTGTTAGCATCAGTTACTCAACTGGCATCATGTTTCTTCAAGGTTGTTCAGCATTTAAAGGAAATATTTTCCCCAATTAGCTCTGTGATTTTCCCTTCCCAGCCTCCTACCCCCATTCCTTGTCTGCTCTTAATAGCTCTAAGAGCTAAGAGATGAGTATCAACTCATCTACCAGCAGCTGTCTTGATGTGCTTTATTCCTAGATGAGAGAACTAAGGACTGAGGTGATCATGGTGCTCCTGGACCAGGACCAAGGGCCATAAGGAGGAGTAATATGGATGCTCTGCACATGGCTACAGCTCAAATACCATCCAGAGTAGCCCTGGAGTCATAGCATACTTTGTGCTGGAAGGATCTTGAAGGTAATCCATCTGGCTCCAATTCCCCTGCAGTGGGCAGTGACATGTAACACCAGACCAGGCTGCTCAAGGCCAGAACCAACCTGGCTTTTAAGACTTTCAGGCTTGGAACCTCCCCAGATTCTCGGGGCAACTGGTTCCAGTACCTTACCAGCCTCATGGGGAAGAATTTCTCTGTAATGTCTAATTTAAATCCATCTTCTTCCAGTCTGAAGCCATTGCCCTGTATCCTGTCACTGTGTGCCTTTGTAACAAATCCCTCTCCAGCTAGCCTGTAGTCTCCTGGAGCAGGCTCCCCAGACAGGTTGTGGGGACTCTGGAGACTTTCGAGACTCATCTGGATGCATTCCTGTGCGACCTACTCTAGACTATATGGTCCTGCTCTGGCAGAAAGGTTGGCCTTGAAGATCTCCAGAGGTTCCTTCCAGCCCCTAACATCCTGTGATTGTTTCAGTTACTGGAAGGCTGCTCTAAGGTCTTCCCAAAGCTTTCTTCTCTTCAGGCTGATCAACTCCAACTCTCTCAGCCTGTCTTCATAGGAGAGGTGCTCCAGCCCTCTGCTCATCTTTGCTGTATCTTAACCTATGCCAGCAAGAAAATCCTCTCTGGCTTCTTTACCTACAGTTTTCTATTCAGAGCTCCCTAAATTCAGCTTGGAACAATGTTCTGTTTCTTTTATTTGTCCAAGATGGGCTTTTCTCTTTAGCTTGAATGCTATAAAGTTTTGAATCAAGGCTGATAAATCTGTTTATAAGCCTGGATTCCCACAGACAGGCACAGTGAAGTGTCTCTTCTGCACTTCTGGACATGCATGATTTCGATATGCTGCAGCCATTACTGCTAGTATCAGCTCTGCGGCCCTCCATGCAGCGAGGAGACCATTTTAGCATTTGTTTATCTTCCAGCACAGTGTCACATCACTATCAGATCAGGTATTTCATAGGAAGATATCAGGATAACTGTACTGTGTTAGCTTAGGAGGTCTCTTAGATCATGAAGTCTTCTGTTTAGGTATTATTTTGCTTGGTATTGGAAAAGGAGCACTGTTTTTTCCACATGAGTAGTGATATCTCCATTCTGAACTAACTTGTGCAAAGTGAATGTTTAGGGCTCTCAAAAAAATAAAGAAGCAGTTGGTTTGAAGGAAAAGGCTACATCTGGGATTTTCTGAAAAGCAGAGTGCAGAATGAACCTAGTGAGTCAGGTTAGATATTTGAGGATTAAATTAAGCATTCTTCAAGGTAATGTAACATCACTGCTTGCTGTGTTTCACCCGAATGCGTTTTTCACATCACAAGCCATTTGAAGACTGCCAGTTGTGTGTATTAGCTAGGATTCTCAAAATATTGTTAGAATCAGACAAAGTTGCCTGGTGGTCTATTATTCCCTTTTACTTTTGTGCAGAAGAGGCAGGATTCATGACCAAGGTCTGAGAAAGACAATAGGAGGTTGTTGTGCTTATTTGGGACCTTCTGGGAAACAATCTGTGATTCCACTGCATTACTCTCCTGTTAAGTCTGTTATAGGCAAGTTGAACTTTCAGTATCTGAAGTGAATAGTGTTGAAATTTGTGATATGCCAGATACAGCACTATCTCTTACCTCCCCAGTCATGGCTTGTACAGGATTTTCAGACAACCATTACAGTAACATCTTCAGAAGATGCACTTTAGGTCTCTAATTGCTCACTGAAAAAGCAAGTTGTTCTTGCGTTTCAAAGCATCTCTCTAACAGTTCTGTAGATATACATAAGACCAACATACACTGTACACAAGGACTACCTTTATTGTAACTAGTGTAAGCTAATTCTGGAGCCAGTTATTTCACCCTAAGATTGATACATCTTTAAAATTCTTTTTTCCCTCCTGTTTGAAGCTGGTACTGGAGAAATGTGTATCTGTGGTTGCTTCACTAAACATCAGATTGAAAGGAGTAGGAAAACAGATCTAAGAACACCAAGCTCATGTTTGACACTTGCAATAGCTGTGTGTAAAATCAAAAGACTGTACAGCAAAAGACCACTATCAGGCTAAAGCAGGAACATTAAAATATACAAGTCTAGCTGAGTGGTATTGATAACTGAGCTTGAGGAATGTGCATTGTGTCATGGCCACTGACAGCTTGAACTCGGCAGGAAAACACAAGCACCTTCTCTCTGATAAAAGTTGTGGCATTGATAGTCTTTACTGACCTTATCTGAAGAATAATAAATGCTTCAGTTCCCCAGTTTGTCCTTCTTACTTTTTTTTTTTGGTTGATTTTTATTTCCTTTGCCTTTTCAGTGACAAATTCTCCAGATAATCAAGAGGGGGGAAAAACTCCACCAACCTTTCGAACTGCACTGAAGGGTTGACTGAGACAGCTGGCAGCAAGACAGCTTCTAAGTGTTCTTGATTTAAAGTATGGATTAGAAAACCCAGCCATTTTAAAGGGCCTCATGAAGTGATGGCTGTGTTAGCCCTGATGACAAAGGGGTGCAAAGCAATTACCCTTATCAAAGGGTAAGCACTGTGCAAAGGACACCAAAGAAGAAGGTAGGTACAAGTATCAAGAGAATATCCTTCCTTTACTTCCCACTCCTAGCACTCTATGTAGCTGCTTCCCACCCACCCAAAATACACTATTTTGTACAGGAATATATACCTATATACAAGCTTTCCAGAAACCCCCAAGATAACATGGTAAATACAATGAAACAAATAAATGTGAGCAGTTGTCCTGCAAAGAGAACCTTCAAGTCAGTTGGGCTGTTCAGCTATTGATCAAGAAGAAATTCTGACACAAAATGTCAGGCCAAGAGCCTTTTTCTTCCTTCAGTCTCTCTGTGCTGAGGCTTTTAGGTCAGATTCTAAAGGACACTGTGACAATCATGCTGTCTTCAGGAAAGCCAAATATTTACTGGTGATTTCACTACTTTTGCTGCATCTAAAATAGTGAGGGACTGGATACTGTGTACCGTACATACTTCTAGTCTTTATTCTTAAAAGAATTGATCTCCTCCAGTGAACAAACAAAATACTCTGAAGTAATTTAAAGAAAATGTTATTTATTATTTAATACTTTCCTTTGAATCAATTGCACAAAAGGCCACAACATGAAACAAATGCAGATATTAAAACACATCATAGGCTTCGTGTGTTAGCCTAATTTGGTTTCTTTGTTTACAAAATAAACACCAACATAAATATTTAATGCAGGAGCTGCAGTGAGAAAAAGGACAAACTATTATTACTGTGAGAATGCTGAGCACAGTGAAAACTATCTTTTAAATTACAACTTTCTTTTAGCTTGGGTTAGAACCTTTTCTTTTTTCATAAAGGAAAAAGTCATAGTGCATTAATGGCAAATATCCATCAGGAAATAAGTCTAGAAGCAACTCAAAGTATATTGCTTAGAGAAAGATGGGTTTGCATTTGTGCCATGTTTATAGTAAGCTTAATGCCAATATCTTGAAAATAACAGTAAATATTTAAGCTAAGGAATATTTCATACGATTGCAATAAATGTTTAATACAATGTAACTTTGCAGTACTTCAAAACCTTATTGCTGCAAATATTTATCTAGAATTTTAATTAAATACATGTATAATCCATGAAATAAACTACTTCACAGCTTTGATTCGGCAAGCTGCTCAGCAGAAGTGCAGAGGTATATCCTCATGCAGCTGTTCACTGTGTATTTGAACTCCCAACCCTTGCCCTGCTTGCAGATCCATCACTGTCAGGGCTGTCCCTCTTTTCTATCTTCTCTCTTCAGTTACTAAAAAAAAATCAGAGTCCAAGGTGCACAATGCACTACAGACAGGACTGCAACCTTTGCCTAGCAGCTCTTGCAGCTAGATGATACCTTCTGCTCCCACCGCCAACCAAAATGGAATCATAATTGCATTAGCCTCAGGAGACATCGTCCTTCTGGATGGTTTCCAGTGTGTTGAGTAGTCAGGCTCCTTTTCCAAGGCTGCAGTATCTGGAAAACAAAATAAACGTTCTTTCTTCTGCTGGCACAGGGGCAAATTTAATTTCATTCCCTGTACGGGGTACATTGAAACCAGAGAAGGGCAACTGCAAATGCTTGTAAGTTGGTGTGGAGAGTTTTATCTGATTATTCCTATATGGTTTTGCACGTAGGATGTAGGAAAAGCTTCTTGTGGTCTCCAGCAATGCAAAATTTCTGACCATCTTGTGCATCTTTGTACCTATTTCCATGCTAAGGTCACCCAAGCTCATTTGTTTTTCCCAAGCTGGGTAAGTTCCCAGAAGTCGTAAGTCAGCCTTGCTCTATTTTTGTCTAAAAGCCTTTGGCTTTTAGGTGAGGGATTATTTTTCTACAATTAGATTACTTGTGACTTTAAAACACTTCTAAAGACTGCTGAATTGCTTTCTAGTGGTGCAGGTCTGTAATGAGATGCTGGTCGGACACCACTCTATGTCCCATGGGTCACTGGATCTTTCTTTAAGAGGAATCCTTCATTTGCTGGTTAAACCACTCTGTACCTGAACATCAGGGCAATAAGAAAACAATTCTGACAATTGCTGCTTTAATGCTGCTGTAGAAATGGAACCTGTATTTCTGGAAATTGTGTGTTAGCAAAGCAATGAACATTTCCTCCTTTATGTCAGTAATAGTGCAGTAGCCTGTGATCTGTTTGACCTTTGTTGGAATGATTTGCAGTGTAAAAAGCATGGCTGTTTGGGAGAGAGGAGGGAGTAAAAATTAAGCAGGGAAGAAATTACGCCCTTTGAATTAATAACTTCATTTTCTCTTTGTTTGAAAACAAGCAGAGTTAAAATATTGGTGTTCTATATTTTCTTAAACTATGCCCCAAACCCATTTTCTTTAAGACCTCTTTCTCTACTAGATCAGCACTTGCAAAATGTTATTACTCCTTTTACTTTCTTTAACATCGAAAAGACACAATGATTGAAAAGCTAAAAATACAGAACTCATTCTCTTCATTTGACACCTGGTAGTGCTCTATAGTGACTCTATGATTTGTTTTCTTATAAATTGCTTCTATCAGCACAGAAATGGGCCCTCAAAATAGAATCACCATGTAGTAGTAAAAGCTTTCTGATGCCACAAGACTGCTGCAGAAGACACTAGTTGGATAAGTAAAAGCAGGCAAAGGTTGTGATGCAAACAGTAATAATTGATAGAGCACTTATTTTCCTGAATTCCTCATATAACATAGTTAATGATTGTTATCTAACCAGAGACAGTCAGGGCTCTGTACTGAGTCATGTAATTAATGGATTTGAATGTCTGTCCAAGCTCACAAAGTAAGTAAGCTTGCTCAGCCAACCCCAAAAGCTGGCCATCAGCACCCTTTGCACTGCAGAAACACTATGCAAGGGACAATTAGCAACAACCCTGCTCCAGATTCTGGAAACAGTAATCATCTACACAATTTTCCAGTGAGTTCACCTTCAGATGGTGAGGAGAGGAGAAAGTGCTCTTTTACAGTTTTTTGAAGCTACAGGTGTGCAGTGAGTTCAGTGAGGTTTGGGTAAGTTACAGAATCATAGAATGGTTTGAGTTGGAAGGGACCTTGAAAGGTCATCTGATCCAGTCCTATTGCAGTCAGCATGGACACCTTCAAGTAGATCAGCTTTCCCTGTCCAACCCAACCTGGAACCGTCCCAGGGCTGGGGTATCTACCACCTTTCTGGGCAACTGGGAACAGTGAACACCCTCAGTGTAAAAAATGTCTTCCTTCCACCTAGTCTAAATCTCCCCCTTTTAGTTCAAAAACATCACCCCTTGTCCTGTCAAAAAAGGCTCTGCTAGAAAAGTCTATCCCCATCTTTCTTACAAGTGTCTTTAAGTACTGAAAGGACACCACAAAGTCTTCTTGGAACCTCCTCTTCTCTTGGCTGAACATATCAGAGGTGTTTCAGCCCTCTGATCATTTTTGTGGCCCTCGTCAGAACTCCACATATGGAAAGTGAGGGATATAGTGTGGAAAAGATTGGAGATATTTCAAGGAATAGTATCTACGTGTTTTGTGGCTAGAAAGTTGAGATGACCACTGCTTTTTCTATGTAAGCTTACATAAGCATGTCACAAGTAATGTGGTGCCAGATCTGTGAAGTCCTAGCATCCGACCTATAATTCATGCGATCTTAAAACAAACTTAAGCACAACATCAAGGAATAATTCTCAGCCTTTAAGGCATTACATGACAAAAATGCATTCTGTTCTCACTGAAATAAAATTAATTTATAGAGCTGATTTTGACAGGATAAACTCAGATGTCAGGGACCAGCGTGGTCCCTGGCAGAGCATAACCTCCCCCAGCATGTTCTTATATGAATAGCCTCTCTCTGTTTCTGGGGCTCCTGCTTGCTAGCCTTTGTAATCCACACTGAAAGACACCTACCCATCAAAGTTCCCTTCAAACCAATGACTGTTTTCAAGCACCCCATCCTGAAAGGACCATCCTCTGTAATTGCATTTCAATCTGCACCATTTATTAGTTGCCCATTCAAGCGATCATCAGCAAATACATGCTACAAGTAAAAGCTTTTCTGAATCTGTATTTTTGATGGTGCTGAATGGGAAGCCCTTAAAAAAACACCAGTACAGCTGTGTGACTATGTGATGTGCTTAGTAAAGAATCAAGTGTTAAGAGAGACAGCAGGACACTGTATGCATAGAAAAGAGTTGGATCCCAGCTCGATAAACCTGAATGCTCTTCAGGTTGAAAAATTTTAAAGAAATAGTACTGCTGTAGTTTGGGCCATTATTTATTCCATGCTGGGCTCTGTACTCTTTGTGAGTGGAATTCTTTGATAGGAACATTCATTCCTTTAGAAATGTACACTGTTTGTCATAGCAGCATGGGATGTTGTGAAACTTGAAAACGACACAGTCTGATTAATCATTTTTAAAAGGCTCCTTTTACTCATTGTATGAAAGAATAGCCTTTGAAAATGCAGAAGTGAAGGCAAGTAAATGGGTTTTAGAACACAAAATCGTTTTGGATATTTTCAGATGACCTAGTGATCTGTTGTTACCTCTGACGGCAGGTTACAGTTGACTTTTCTGCATATCCACCCCTTATCACTCCCTTTCTCAGAGCAGAGCCGTGTGTTTTCTCTGTTAGAGAGTTAGCCTGTCTTTTTCCAGACTTCAGGGAATTGTGAAAAGGCACAAAAGCAAATCACCACCATGGCTGCATGTAGAGGGTTAGGGCTGAACTGTTGACTAGATGAGTGACAGATGCTGTCAGTGGACCCCTCTCCCTTCCCAACAGGAAGAGAAAGGGAATAAGGGAGAGAGATTGGTGGTTTGGGAAAGAAAACTAAAATAGCTTTAATGAAACAATGACAATAAAATAGAATATGTCAAAATCTATAGAAAGCCAATATCAAGCCAAACTCCCTGATGGCAATTACATCACCTTCTTCACAGTACTGTGGGCAGGCTGTTGGAAGTTCCAGACTGGACTCAGCAGTAGACAAGAACCAGTCCTCTTTGGACAAGTGCATTAAAGAAGAGGCTTGACTCTGGTGATCTGTCAGATTTATACTGAGTAAGACATCCATGGAATGCAATCCTGTGCTGGTCAGTTCAGGGTCACTTGTCCTGAACAGAATGACTTCTGTCCTAGCTCAAATGAGTATACTCTAGTACCAAACCAATGCTTATTGCACTTGTCTGTACACAGACAACTACACAGTTGGAAGGGAACAACAGTCAGTGTTATGATGATTATGAAAGGCACATTTGTAAGACAAACATCTCTAAACAATTAATTGGGTGGTCTGTGAGGACCTATGAGGAGCAGGTGATTTGTTTTTACTTTTGCTTCTGTTCAGGTAGGGGGTGATCTGATGTCTATCAAAGAGAGGAAAAATGTTTACAAAACAAGACTATTTTGTTCTCTGTCTGCACATACAGGTTCATCCCAGAAGCTGGAAGCTGGCTTTATTCCAGAAATATTCAGAGATCTTGGGAGAGCCTTGTGTGCTATGTCCATGGCACAAACCTGAGAAAAAGCTGCATGGAGCATTCCCAAGAGGTGCTAAATGTGGGCAATTCATTGTGAACCTCATCTCAAGGTTAGCATCCATTTTCAAAGTGTCATCAAGTCCTTCTATAATGGGCAAAAGGACAACTGTCTGGGGATATCACTGACTATTGTCTCTGCTGTTATGTCCACATGCACTCACACATGGGAATTCAGCCTTGCATTGTTCTCCTGCACTCCTCACCTCTGTCACAAAGTCTGTCTCACTCATTTTAGAGCCCTGGGAGTAGAGTCAGGGGACTCTTGGCCCTCAAAGACAGGTCACTGTGAGCAAGATGTTGAGACTGCTCTGCATATGGGTCCATGGCACATTTACTAGCAGAAAGCCAGCAAGGCAGAGCAGACCCCACCAATGGGCTAGCATTGTGATTTCTTCCCTATCCATTGACCTCACACCCTAAAGATATGCTTGCAATGTGATAGGTCATTGTGCTGACACACACTGGGAAAGTAGGTGCTTAAAAGACCTGCAGAAGAGGCAGCAGCTGTGGATGAACTACACAGGCTTCATGTCAACAGGAACTGTCAATGGCCAAGCACTTCTAAAAATGCAGCAGGATGGCTGAATAGGTGCCAGGCTCACTGGAAAATCAGTACTCCATTGTGAGGGTTGAGCACTTCTGAAAATGCAGCCTAAAGACCTGCTGCAGATGGCCTGGCCACCTCTCAGCAGGCACAAATCACAGTGTTGAGGGCCATGAGGGGCTCAGAGGCGGACACTAGCTGACAGATAGGCTGGCAGCTGCAGCACCTGTCCCAACCAGCACGTTTGCCATCTCAGGATATTGCTCTTTCTCTGATCCAAGTGCAGAAGTTCTCCAATTCTGTTTGCAATGTGTTGATTATATTGGTCAATCTGATACTGTTTTTCTTTGAAGTTTTATGTTTCTGTTGTTTGATTGTGGCAGCTCCCTGATGTGGAGGAGAAAGCAAAAATCAGAATTAACCACAGACACCTAAGACTATTCAAAATCTCCAAAGAGAGAATCCAGCTGTGATCTTGACTCTCTTTTCCCCGAGAAAAACTACCTGATCTCAAAATACTCTAGGTTAGCAAAGAGGAATCTTCATCTCCTTTTTAACTTTTTTGAGGCTACTTATTGATTGACTCAGTCCTTTCTTCCTATACCAAAATCTTAGGGAAATGCTGTAGTGTTCCATAGAATCATAGAAAGGTTTGCTTTGGGAAGGACCTTTAAAAGTCATGTAGTCCAATCCCAGTGCAGTGAGCAGGGATATCTTCTGACCAGGTTGCTCAGATCAGAACATTTCCAGGAATGGGACATGTACCACTTTTCTGGGAAACTGACTTTTTCAAGCACTATCAATGTAAAATTGAGTACCCTTTAGGAAACACACTAAATTGCTAAGCTTATGACTTTCCAAATATACAGTTATTGTCACCCAAGTAAACTTAACCTGGAACTAATTGGGAAACAAAATACAGAGTTTTACAGAGAGCTAGTGTTATCCTGGGGTGCATCAAGAAAAGTGCATCCAGCAGGTCCAGGGAGGTTCTTCTCCCCCTCTACTCTGCCCTGGTGAGACCACACCTGGAATACTCTGTCCAGTTTTGGGCTCCCCAGTTCAAGAGAGACAGGCCCATGCTGGAGAGAATCCAATGGAGAGCCATGAAGATGATTAGGGGACTTGAGCACCTGCCCTACGAAGAGAGACTGAGAGACCTGGGGCTGTTTAGTCTTGAGAGAAGACAACTGAGAGGGGATCTGATCAACGACTATAAATACCTGAGGGGTGGGTGTCAAGAGGTGGGGGCCAATCTCTTTTCAGTGGTGTGCTGTAATAAGACAAGGAACAATGGATGTAAGCTTGAACATAGAAGATTTCACCTCAACATGAGGAGAAACTTCATTACATTGAGGGTGATGGAGCACTTGAACAGGCTGCCCTGAGAAGTTGTGGAGTCTCCTTCTCTGGACACATTCAAAACCTACTTTAATGCATTCCTGTGCAGACTACCCTAGGTGATTCTGCTTTGGCAGCAGGGTTGGACTGGATGATCTCTGGAGGTCCCTTCCAACCTCTAATGTACTGTGATACTGTGATCCTCTGGCCATTGGTGGTGTCAGAGGGAAAAAGGCTTTAAGGACAAGGCACTAGTCCCATGGTAATGTTAAGAAAAGATGAATATCGCACCAGAGCTTATCTCATAAGTAGCTGCTCTGTTGCAGAGTGCTGCATGGGCAGCAGACAGCTGCAGATGGGCACCTGTATTTTGTCTAATTCAAAGGAGATCATGGTCTCTGGAGCTTGTAGAAAGTTATAGGAAAAGATCAGAAAGGAAAGATCAAATTTTACAAAGCTGTATGTGCTATTTCTGATCACTGAAGCCTACTAACAGCAGAGAATGTGCTCAAGTAAGTGGTAATCCATGTCAGCTGAATGAAGGGTGGAACACTCACAGTTATATTAAACTGAAAGCATTGAAAAGCCTAATAGAATCAATTTACAAGAAAAGACTTATTGACCTTTCTAGTTGATTTTCATATAAAGCCAACCCTAAACCCAGACAATATCGTATTTTTCCTGCACTATTTTGTTGAAGTTGCCCATGACAACCTCTCCCCATTTTAAAAAGTTGCTTTTTGAAATCTTGATGTGACCGATATGTTTTTGCTACCCTAAGACTAATGCCCCCTCCCACCCTCCACCCCCCCACCAAAATGTTGTGGCAGAGTGAGGTTTGATAGCCAAGTGGTGAATTATACCAAAACTGCAATGACAGCTGTTCTACCTACTTTTTGCACTGAAGATGATATCCTTCATGTGAAAGGTTGTGTCACTCAAGCAATGTGTGTTTTATTCCTTAAGTATTTGGGGAAAATATTGTAACCTTACCTTGTGTTATCCTTCAACTGCAGCCCCTCATTACATCAGGATCATCATTCTCCGTAAGCAGAACAGAAGCATTGTTCCTGATTGCAGCTCTAATGATTCAAAGGAGCAATCTCATAATTAGGTATGTATTCAAGTTGTTTACTTCACTTGATTTCCACAGAATTCAAGGCAGTGCAGTTACCTTGGGTTAGTTTCGGCGTGTGCTGATGGTATGCTTTAAAATTCAACCCAACCTCTCACCATATTGTGTCCTTGTGACTTGAGCAGAGTTAAACTTTGGAAGAATTTGAATTCCCATCTGAACTGACATCTGATGGTTATCATCCAGACGTAACCTTCAGTTTCAGCAAGAGATCTAGGCTGAACAAACACCAAGCACTTACATATTTTACCAACCCACAGTTTATACAGAGATTATTTTATGTTTAGATATCACTCTCGAGCAACTGGGACAGAGCCAGCTGCAGATCTGTATAAACAACAGATTTTACACATTGGGTAGTTCTTATGGATCTGGGTTAGTAAAAAGCAGAGTGAAAATCTAGCAGTTAAAATCTAGCCCCAAACCAACCAAATCTTTTTTCTTTTTCATTTTCCCAGGAAAGCACAGAGTGGCATTTAGACCAGGAAAATACTGAAAGTAAATCAGATATGTGTGCTGCTCTGAACGAGGAGTTGCTGGAGCTTTAAATGACTGCCAGATGTCAAACAGCAAAAGGCCTCTCCTTCCATAAAAGCAAAAATAGTTCACTAATAATTCACTTTAAAAGTCTGAGTCCAAATCTCTGTCAGAGATGTATTTCGGCTGCAACATTTGATACAGGCTAGGGGGGGAGATGCAAGCAGGGATATAATATGCTTTACCCTATAATCAAAGGAGGGAGATGAAAAATCTTTGCATTTTAGGACACCGAGCTACCATAAAACAAGAGCTGAGAACAACTGCTAACAGCAACCTTCCTTTCTTCTAGCAAAGAAGAAACGGTAATGACATTGGTTAAAATTCATGGCCAGATTGAGAGCTCATATTTTCCCTGAATAAAATCTCATATTGCAAGATGAATCATGACTGAACAAAACAAGATCTACTTCTAAATACACATTTGGATATCTGTTTCCACATGTGTGAGAGTAACTGGAAATTACATCTGTTTAACATTTTTAATTTCTGTACTTTATCTTGGGGATTTTTTATACTGTATGTAGAATCAAAGCCTGTTTAGTGCAAGTCTTCTATACAGTCAAAATCACCACGTTCTAAGGACGTAGAATAGTTAGAGCAGGTCTGGGGGAGGGCCATAAAGATGATCCAAGGACTGCAGCACCTCTCCTATGAAGACAGGCTTGAGAAGGTTGGAGTTCAGCCTGGAGAAGAGAAGGCTCTGGGGAGACCTCAGAGCAACCTTCCAGTATTTGAAGAAGGCCTCCAGGATAGCTGGAGAGGGACTTGTTACAAAGGCATGGAATGACAGGATGAGGGCTAATGGCTTCCAACTGGAAGAAGTTGGATGTAGGCTAGACACTAGGAAATAATTCCTCTTCATGAGGGTGGTGAGGCACGTAAACAGGTTGCCCAGAGAAGCTATGGAGGCTTCAACCCTGAAAGTGTTAAAAATCCTTCCAGCCCAAACCATTCTATGATGCTATGTTTATGGATTGAGGTGTATACGAACATTTTCCACAAGCATTTCCTTAAATTTGATGTAAAATACATTCAACAGTTAAAACATCAGAACTGATGATCTAAAAGTCTTCATTGTGATGATGTTTAATCATCACAGATTCAGCTAAAGAAAATTGTGCTGCTCTGTTTATTGGTGCATTTGGAAGCAATCCATCCAGCGGTGGATAAGGAAAGCAGTGACAATATAACTTGTTTACATTTCAAAAGGCTTTTGAGGAGTTTAATCACAAGAGACTGGAGAAAAAGAAATGAAGTCAGGGAGTCAAAGTACACTAATTCATCAAAAAGCCATGTGGGAAAAAAATATATGGGTGCTAAGAATAAAAGGTGAACTTTTATCTTGGAAGAAGTATTAGAAGCAGAAGTGATAAAATTTTATTCTTGGACTAGAGATGATCTAGAAAAGAAGTGGCAAAAAAGTGACCAAATCTTTTGCTTTTATGAGAAAGAAGGAGCAAGTTTTGGAGAGAGTTGAAGAAGGCTGTGAAAAACCTCAGATCATATAATTCCTTCTCCTGGAGTCAGTTTACATGCAAAAGCAATTAAAATGATAAATCCATCAAACGGCTCTATGATGAGCTCAATGGTTTTTGCCATTAAACTCTGGTTACTGTTCAAGAAGTTTTTATTAAGTGTCTTAATACTGCTTCTAAAAATTAAGGCCTGTTATCAGCAAGGACCTGTATTAGGTTTGGATTAATAGATGCATTCTCTAGTACTGTGTTCTGGTATTAGCAATTCTGATTATCCTGTTCTGGCAGGGGTGCTGGACTGGACGCTCTTTCACGGTCTTTTCCAACTCCTAATGCTCTGTGATCCTGTGGTAAGAGTGCAGTGGACATTAGTAGACAGGTTGTATCTGCTAACTGGAAACACCTTCATGTATTTTACTTTTGTTCAAAAGAGAAGATTGAGGTAGATTTAATTCAAGGATGGGTATCACTTCTCTTAACTCTGGTGCTTTGATTATTTGATGAGCCTGACTGGCAAAACAGATTTGCTTCTTTTCCTGCTCATGAAAATGCCTTTGGGACCCATCAGCCACTTTTAATGAACTGTGTGCTGACAGTGAGTTATGGATACTACCTCTGGACCCTCAGAATCATACCTAGTTTTGTGGTGAGTTCTGCTTAAATTGACCAAAATTGTTTCATAATGAAATCTTTAGATTAAGCATTAAAATCAGTGGACACCATTAATCTGATCACAGAATTATTGCATGTTTTGGGTTGGAAAGGATCATTAAATCTCATCTACTCCAACCTCCCTGCAGTGAGCAGGGACATCTTCAATTAGAGCAGATGATGAGTCCTCCTGAACCTGACCAGTATTTCCAGGGATGGGGCATCTACCATCTCTCTGGGCAACCTGATCCAGTGTCTCAGCACTACCAGTGTAAAAAAAGGAATTCTACTCTCTGTCTAGTCTAACTATCTCTCTTTTAGTTTAAAACCATCACCCCTTGTTCTGTCAAAACAAGCCTTTTGTAAAACATTTGCTTTCCATGCTCTTACAGGCCCCTTTAAATACTGAAAGACTGTGATAAGGTCTCCCTGGAGCCTTCTCTTCTCCAGGCTGAACAACCCCAACTCTCTCACTCCCTCAGCCTACCCTTGTAGAAAGGTGCTCCATCCTTCTGATCATTTCTGCGGCCTCCTGTGCACCTGTGCCAACAGGTTCATGCCCTTCTTTTTATTGGACTCATTCACCTAAAGGAGCTACACAGGGTGCTCCTCTCTGAGATGCCCTGGTTTCTGTCTGTCTGTACCCTTGTCAATGGAGCGGTTTGGTTCATTTTTTCACACACCGTGGCAGCAATCTCACTTGGACCCAGGAGTCTGCTTCTTTATCCTGTGGTGGACACACAGCACCATGATGTGACACTTGTTTCCAGACTAAACACTTCCCCTGGCATTGGTTTGGTTTTGTTTCAGGGAACTGAAACTAGGCAGAAGTATGCTGTAGGATGGTGCAGTACAGTAGACAGTCATGGCCTTCTACAAAATTGAGCAGCTGAAAGATCCTCCTGCTTTTTGTACACTTAGTTGTTGCTGTTTCAGAGAAGTTACTGCTCTGGGAAAGCCCTTTGGGAACCGTATTTGTTGTGTCAAGACTGAACCACTAAACTTCCATCCTCTTTTTTTTTTCCCACTTTTTAATTACAGTTTCTGAAGAAGTGGAAGTTTGGGGTTTTCTCAGTGTGCTTTGGGGGGTGGGTGTGGGTGTGTGTCTGTTAGGGGAAGGGGGAAGTGACTGCTTCTGGTTACTTATTTTAGTACAACTTGTGACTTTTTCAGTGATGATTTGAGCATGGTCTAAGCTGTATGATGTCTGTAAAACATACTGCAATTTGGGATAGCATTTCAGCAGAGTAGTTCAGCTATAGCACACCCAAAAACCCAGCCAGGCAGTGTTTTAGCAGCTGCATTTAATTTTACCAGTAAGTCACTAACGTGTCTATTCATCTTTTAACCCATAGTGTGGTACAGCTGACAGTTGTGGAGTGCATCCACTTTCCAGAACTCTCTTACTTTTATTTTACCTCAGAATCAAAGCTCTTCATCCAACTAATTATTTTTTTCATTAGTTCATGGTCTATTTTCTTCTCTCTATCACACATAAACCCAAACAACAATAACACATCAGAACAAAGTTGCTTTTAGTAAGGCCAGTGGGAGAAAGCCAAATAATTTAAAAGATGTGATTTAAAAAGATGTATCTGAAAGACACTTGAATGTTATTTCATTGGCATAGTTGCTCATTACAGTATCACCAAGGTTGGAAGAGACCTCAAAGATCATCAAGTCCAACCTGTCACCACAGACCTCACCACTAGACCATGGCACCAAGTGCCACGTCTCCAACCTCCTCTTGAACACCTCCAGGGACGGTGACTCCACCACCTCCCTGGGCAGCACATTCCAATGATGAACAACTCTCTCAGTGAAGAAGTTTCTCCTCACCTTGAGCCAAAACTTCCCCTGGTACAGCTTGAGACTGTGTCCTCTTGTTCTGGTGCTGGTTGCTAGAGAGAAGAGACCAACCTACAACCACCTTTCAGGTAGTAATGAGGTCTCTCCTGAGCCTCCTCCTCTCCAGGCTAAACAATCCCAGCTCCCTCAGCCTCTCCTTACAGGGCTGTGCTCAAGCATTCCCTGAACACTTTTGCTGTACCCAGCAGTTCACAAGAGATACACAAAATAATCTCAATTGCAATACTAGCACACTGCCACAACACAGTTTCCTACTAAACCTTTAATATTTTACAGGCATCTTTGGCCATGTGTTTAGAGCATCAGACTGTAGTTTAGGAGCCCTGGTTTGATTCTTAGTGCTGTCAGATGCTTCTTGTGGTGTTGTAAGGAAAATTTTTTACTCCCTCAGTATCTCAGTTCTAGACTATCAAGTGATCACAAGGGTGTCCTTTTTTGCATCCCTTGTCCTCATCTGTTTATACTCTAAGCTCTTATGGGAAGACACCGTCTTCCCAGTTAGGAATTTGTATTTTTTTCCAGTCTCAAGGTGCAGTCTTAGCAAACATACTTATAAGTAGGGATTTACATAATACAGCATGTATTTTTATATTATAATCCTGTTGTTTCTGTATTATACATGAAAAGTAAATACAAACACATGCAGATTTTTGAGTGATGCTTATTTTCACAATCACTTATATGAATCATTTAAAATTTCCAAGTTTCACAACTTCCCCTCCACCAATGCATTATTCAAATACCTACAGTGAGATGTTTTTACACCTATCTCAATAAAAGAGAGCTATATTGGGCAGAGTGACTTTTGAATTCAGATAAATCAATTTTTGCTTCTTGTTCCATGTCCCTGGCAGTTTTAAAATCACTTATTCGTGTTTATTTGCCTTCTGTCAGTATATAGATTCAATGGGGAGCTATTTTCAATAATTACACTTCATTTCCCAAGAATCAGATGTAGATGAAAGATCATTCCTGACTGGTTTTAAGCTGCTTTGATTGTTTTAGTTATTGCAAGTTAATTGAACCAGAAAAGCTGAGGATAAAAGTTGATTTGTCAGGCTGAATTCTGTTAAAGTGACTGATTGTTGTATAAGGAAAGGCAACAATGGGTGAGGCTGCCCCATCATCACCTGCTTATTTTTAAGGACTAGATCAAAGAAGTGAAAAGGATGTTTGGTTCCTCCTGGATGCTCGTAGTCAATGGATCTGCGGTCTTTTTGTAACTAATTGCAGGTTGGAGTGGCTACCTGAGCGCCTTGGTGTAGCCTGAGGCAGACTGATGCTGCGAATTCTAAGAGAAGGGCTGCATTCTCTTTGCTATAAAAAGAGACCCATGAAGAGGAGATTATTTTGTTTAATCACACTTGTCCTGGGCTATGCAGATTTTGGTGAGAACATCTGGGGAACCTATGAAGATGTCAGGTTTACACTACGTTGCTAGAGCTTTCAAAAACACACCAGCTGCTCAATGCTTCTTCCTATGCCCAGAAATGATGTGGAGATGCTTCAAACTATTCTCTATGAAAGCCTCCAGTCCTCTTCACATTGAAGCCTTTGATGGGGTTAAATGACTCAAAAAGCCAAGTGCTAAAACTCAGAATAATTGCATCATTTCAGATTTTAATTTTGTTTCTGTTCCTTTTCCCATCTCCTTTTATTAGCAAGACAGAGAAAAGAGAGAAGATGAAAAGTCTTAGAGTGTTATGGGGAAGATATTTCTCTTTAAAAAGCATCTTGGAGAAAAGATGTTTCTCAAACAAATTCCATTAAAATACCTTTCTAGGTGAGAATTTTCCTTTTAATGTAGTGAAGCAAATGACTGCTTTCCAATATTGAAATTATGTTGACATAATTTTTTGCTTGGCTGAATTTTAAGGCTGATATAATCTCCCACACTGCCCAAGGGATTTCACTGCTCAGATCCCATTAGGAAAATCTCAATCTTCATCCCAATATTGACTGGAAAAGCCATTCTATTAAATTCTATTATAGGTTGTTATCTAACGTGCTCAGTGTTGAGTGACAAGAAGGAGATGATAATGTGTTCACCTAGGGACTGTAAGACAAATGTTTAATGTGTTCCATAGACATCTGTTAGATAATGTTATGGTCACATTACTCTAAATAGGTGTTTCCTGCTTATTACACTGAAAAAACCTGTGAGTTATTGGCACATGCAGATACTCAAAAGCCAGAAGATCATGGCTTCCAGTGTGATTTTGGAGATGAGTGTGTTTTCTTGACAGATCCCTAGAAATATTAAACTCCATTGAGCTCTGATTTGACATTACATCAAGGAAATCCACATTCTGTGTGCATTACAAACCAGAAATTGTAAGTACTAGTGTGTGTTGAAATTTATCTGTAAATTACAAAAAAGACCTCCCTCTATTTTTCGAGTGGCTGTTCTTCATGGGATGCCAAGAGTTTGTTTGAAATGTGACTTTGAAAGAAATCTCTTCATTTAACGCAGGTATTGCTAAATCTATTCATTATTTAGCACAAAAGGGTTCTGCTGGTTCCATTTAAACCTTCGAATTAAGCTCTAACTTATAAGCAGGCTAGAGATCCTTGAACATGGGAGAACAGAGGCTGCTCCCTAGAAGTCTGTTCCATAGCCACCATCTGTCTGCCCCATGAGCAGAGCCCTCTACACAGGATGGTCAAATCACAGAATGGTGGGGGTTGGAAAGGACTTCTGGAGATCATATGGTCCAACCACCCTGCAAAAGAAGGTTCACCTACAGCAGGTTGTCTGGGATTGTATCTAGGTGGGTTTAGAATCTCTACAGAGAAGGAGACTCCATAACCTCTCAGGGCAGCCTGGTCCAGAATTTCAGCAGCCTCAAGGTCAGATGACACCTCATGGGATCCAGTTTGTATCTGGTGCCCCTTGTCCTGTTACTGAGCACCACTGGAAAGATTCTGAACTCATTCTCTTGGTTTTCAGAGATTTATAAGCATTTATAAGAGATCCCCTCTTGGTCTTCTCCAGGCTAAACAGCTCTAGGTCTCATCCCCTCCTTGAAAGAGAAAGGCTCCAGAGCCCTCAATATCTTCAAAGCCTCTGTTTGACTCACTTCAGTAGTCCTTTGATTCTCTTGAACTGTGGAGCCAGGCCTAAATGTCCTCAGTGTTGAGCATGTGGTCAGCACAGCAGCAGCTTTCTTCTGTTTATGGAAGTGCTTAACAACATTTCTTACCTTTAGCTTTTCAGGCAGGCTAGGGGAGAAAAAGCTGTTTGCTTTCTTGTTTTCATAACTGACCTTTTTTGGGGTATCTTTAACAACAGCATGTTTCCTATAAATGTGATATTGCTTTGGGTGTGACATATTACTACTTGCTTATCTCAATGAGGTTCAGAGGGTTTCCTCCAAAGCTGAAGCAGAATTGTAACAGCTCTTGTAACAGAAAAACAAGTGATTGTTCTGGAAGAGAATTGTTATGAAGGCAGATCAAGACAATCAGTGAGATCTTAAATTATGAAAAATAGTGTAATGTTCCGGTAAAACTTGTTATGCTGGGCAGACTTGGAATGATTTGTCTCTTTTTCTCCTGGGTGCTAAAAGAGAATAGAAATGGAGTATTATAAACTTCACAAATGATCAAGCTTCCTGAACTGTCAGATTTCTACAATAAAGTGTAACTGAAGAAGATGTTTTTTTCAGAACAACTGCCATTTTCCAAACCAATCCATTCTCTGTGATTACATTTCACAGACCTGTATTTCATTTCTGGTAAATACAGATCAGTCCCCTTGACTAACAAAGGTGACTCCAGTGAAAATATTTTAAGTGTGCTTCCACCTCCTCCCCTTAATGATATGATTCAAACTGAAAATAAAGAGGGCTTTCAAAGGCTTATTTTTTTAATAAATGGTCTCAAAGGAATAAAGAACCACGAACTTACTCATAAGGTACAGTAGCTTCATGGCTGAGAGCAGAAGAGCACAAAGATTCACATTCCCTTGTTGCTTCAGTAGCTCTTTTCAAGATGTTTCCTATTTGACCTTTGCCACAAAGATGAGATCTGCCCAGAATCTCTGAAAGAAGTAAAGCAAAGTCATGCAGAGATGTCTTAATATGTGCTTTGCACAAAGCTCTTTTCATATCTACCTAAAAGCAGTGGACCATGGCAAATAAGTTGTGGACAGGACCACTCAAGCCCAAATGGCCTGAAGGGACGCTATTTAGAATGACCTTTTAACATCCTTTGTCAGAAATCTGCATAGCTGAAGTCAATTGTCTACAAGGTCTGTCCTTGTCTAGAAAATAAAGGGCAGTGAATGTTTCAGTAATGATTTAATCTCATTCCTCTGCAGAAATTTTTAACTCATATTTTCTAAGACTCTATTTCAGTGAAGCAGGGGAATTGCTGATCTCGAGCAGTTTGGAAAGACAAAAATTCAATTGTAATCTATTTCCTACCAACATAAGAAAAGCTAAGCCTGGCTACCAAATGGTGCTGATATCTTTCACTGATTTTACTCATAAATATCATTCTGGTAGAAACTGGCTTTCTGTAACACCAGCTGTAAGAAAATAAGAAGTTCCAACTGTAGAGCTGTACTTCTTTTTGAGCCGGTCACGAAGCAAGCCGCTCCTGTTGTCTGAACTGAAAATGAGTTCCCAACGAGAACTTTATTGTTTGCTTACATATTTCCTTGCCTTTTACTTCTTAATTATATAAAAAGCTCACACCTAAAGAAAAGTTCCAGGGACTGTATTTTTTTGGACCAAGTGCATTGTGGAAAGGTTGCAGTTCTTGCCTGCAGAGTAATTGTATTTTGACTATGTGATCAAACTGTCAAGACCAACTGAAAGGAAGGTAAAGCAGCTGACCAGCCTGACAGAATGTCATTTCAGCTGGAATCAAGCATGTGGGGAAGAATTGAAATGGGCAAAGCTGATTAGGGATCAGCTAACGAAAGGGTATAGGAGACTATAAAAGGTAAGATCTCTAATTAGCTGTTTGAGCCAGAGCTTCAGACAAACTTTAGAGGTGGACTTGTGAACTGCATAAGAAAGGACCTCAATAGGGATTTTATCGTGGATTATAAGAGTGGTGAGGAAACAAAGGAGGGGGAAAAATGAAGAATGGCAGCTCTGGGGCACCTCCGCCTTTCTCCTGTCATGCATCATGCAGTCAGGTAAGAGAAAATTTTGGATTACAGTAGTTGACTTTATTTAAATTGTATGCAAGAAAAGCCTCAGAATCCAGCCAGAGAGGGACTGGAATAGCAAATAGGAAAGTTCTAAAGGTTGATACCAGACTTAGAGAAAAAAGGAATTCATTCCAATAATTAGGATGAACTAATCCATCTTAACATAATGTTTGTCTGTGGAAGATTTACAGGAAAGGCTTTAGCATACTCATTCAGTCAAGGAACCATGTGGCTAATTTGGCCAAAACCTAAGGCAGCCTGAATTTAGACTATTACAGTACATCAGAGGTTGGAAGGGACCTCAAGAGATCATTGGGCCTGACCCCCTGCCAAAGCAGGAACGCTTAAGACCAATGCTGCAAACCTCTTGTTTCCCATGTACCATTCCCACATCCTGCTTGCGACAATCCAATAACCATTACTTTATGAATGGATCTCTATGTTAATGATTTATTCATCATTATTACTGATTCAGTGTGGCTTTGGTCATGGCACTATTTAGACTCATGGCTATCACTGCTAAGAAATTAATCTTCTATGTTATACATTGAACAGGCTGCCCAGAGAGACTGCAGAATCTCCTTCCCTGGAGAGATTCAAAACTCTCCTGGACATGATCCTGAGCAACCTGCTCTGGGTGACCTTATTTTAGTGTGTGTGTTTGGAGGGAGAGGTGGGGGTAGGCTTCATGATCTCCAGAGGTCCCTTTCAACCCCTCTCACTCTGTGATCATATATATATATGGTAGTGTTTGGTTAATGGTTGGACTTGATGACATTAAAGGACTTCTACAGCTTAAACAATTCCATATTTCAATGCACAAAGCTCCTTCTGTATGTACAATACATCTCTTGATAATCAGCATGTCCATCCATGGATTTGGACCTTGATATTAAAACCTAAGGTAGATTGCTGAATGAGTTCAGCATTAGTGTAGATACTCAACATCAGAGTAATGAGAAATACATTTGATTGTGGGGAACAGCAGCAAGTTTCACTAGTAGCTGTTGAACTAGATGATTGAACTAGGTGATGATGTTGAACTAGATGATTCTAGATATGTTGTATGAAATCTAAGCTTCACAGAAAAAAGAAACAAGCTAACTGGGCAACCTTTACCTAGTCGGTGGTTTTGAAATAGGCAATTTAGAAGTTGTCTAGGAAAGGGGTGCAGCTGAAACTCCAAAGCAAACACCTGCACTTCTTGTTATGTTAAAACTGTGCATGTGCTTTCTATTTCTACAGTAAACTGAATCAGCCTGGGATCACAACACCCCTGTATTCTGAGGAAGTCAGATCTCAATCTGATGTGTGCAGCTTGGACATCTCCCTAATTTGAAACAGAACCAGTACCACCCTGTGAAGCTTTTGAAAATAATTGAGATCTGACCAGAAACATTTGGTGGTTTATATGAAATTCCCTTTTTTTTTTTTCTCCTTCTTCCTCTTTCTATGGAAATATTCTGGCTCCCTGGTTTATGGAAGGGAAAGTATGTTGAGAACAAGTGGTTTTCTTGGTACTGGCTAAAGATAAATGTTTTCTATCAAACTTCCTATTGAGACATAGCAAATTCCCAACTTTTAATTCTTGCCACCAGAAAAGTGGAACATCCCAGAATTAATAGCCATATTTATAGTCTTTGAGGTTCACTTTTCACATAATGCAGCTTTACTTTCACAGTACTGAACAGAATACTACTGAAAACCAGCCCTAATGACATGTTTCTCAAAGATGATAGCTGTCTGCCTTATTACTGCGTTTACCAAGAACAACAAAACTGCACACTCATGCCACACTGCTGCTCTAGTTTTAATATTTTATATGAACCACTTGGAAATGGTTGCCCATTCTGTAAGACACCCATGAGGCAGAACTCTAATCTGTAGTTATGGTTGTAGTTGATGCCAAATGAATCTCCCATTTGCATCATAGCTTTTTGGTTTCTCTGTCCATAATCTACATAAAAATAGAGCAGTGTCCACTTATAAAACCTCAGAGTATTGCTAACCAACTTATTTGAAATATTGAGGGAATCCAAACGTTGCTACGTGCCAAAAACCCCTCGCAAACCCCTCGTCTGAGTCTCTAAAGGTCAGAGTTCCTGTCAGTAATGTCATTTAACTGATCTGACTTTTTTTCCTCTCTTCACCAGCAGAATAATCATCTGGCACTTTCTTCAGAAGGTAAGACAGTCCTGACTTCTGGGGGCCTGCTTTTCTAGCAGACAAAACAATTCTTTTTGGAGACTCTGTCAGCTTTGACTGAGCTCCACTTGAGCTGTTGACTCAGGAGACCGAGCACCTCAAATTTGGAAGGGAATGCTCCTGCCTGGTCAATTCAAGTGCTTTGAGCATTGGACTGGCCACTTGAAAGACTATTTCTTTGTCAGCTCATCCGCATGAATGTGATCTCATGCTGGTATAATAGGTGCTATAAGGAGAAAGTGACACATGTGTTTGTGTGTTCTAAATAAAAGCCTTTTGTGGACGGATTGTTACAATAAATGATCTTTCTGTTCAGTTAGGGGCTGGGGGAACAGAGCTCATATTTGAAAGATCAGGAATATTTTCACAGATCACTGACTCTGTGTTTGCAAGAGAGAGTTCTGGTGCAGGACATTTATCAAATGGAATGAGGACAGACAGTTCAAAGGTGATTCTGATGGATTTTTTTTTCATGGTGTTTGAATGCAAGCTTCATTTTATGAAGGCATTGTTGGTGGGTTTATATATGCATCTGAAAGAAATAATGACTCCTTCACTGTTAAAAGCAAACTGTGAGTGTAATCCAGCCCTTCTGCAAAAGGATCTGGCCCAAAATGAGCCCTGAATATTGTAACAAAAAAACAGCCACTGGAAGAAGAGGGAGAAGGGAGAATCCCTGCCAAGCAGGTATTTCCCTGTAAGGGAGACTCATTTTGCAAAGCCTAATGAGGGCTGTGAAACTGTGCCTCTGGGATCCATCCAGATTCTATGAATACACCAGAGAGGGACCGATGGAAGCTAATAATGCTCCATGGCTATAGTTTCAGATTGCTCACTCAAAGCTGTCTTACAGTCATTAGGAGAAGAGCTCTGCAGCAGTGTCGCACCCCCAGTCTTCAGCCACTGGTTGCTGTTGGCTATTGCATGATGTTAATAAGGGGGGGGGGGGAGGGCAAATGTGGCCTGTTTCATTACAATATTTTTTTCTGTCTCTGACATTTTTTGTGAAGGCATGTTTGAAAAGTCACTGTATAGAAAACTTCACTGCTCCTTACTCTGTAGAGCCTTTCTGATGGACAGCTTGCTAAATTAGACCCACCCAAGTTTGCAGTTTGGCAGTAGAGGAAATCACGAGATACTGGCATGGGGAAGTGAAGGGAAGGTGTGAACGTGGCTGAGAGCTTCTTGCTTAAAAATGAACTTCACAGTCACTGGAGCTGATACATATCGGTGAGCTTATCAGAAAAGCCCTCTCAGAGGGCACAACTCTTATTCATGTCAGGTAAACATCTGCTTGCCATGTTCAGCCCTCTTTGGTGATTACATTGGATTACACAGGCTTTCTCAACACAGCATTACACAGAAATTCAGAAAAGAAATATGTGAGTGCTATCAAAGGGATAACAGCACACCTCTTTGCTTCAGGGATTCTGACAATATACTTGGAAAAGCAGCTGGAAAGAGTCGGGGAGAGGAGGATAGAGTATAGTTCTGATTTCAGTCATTCAGACATATACCAGCACTGGTATGGCATTGGGATGCTGATCAACAGTCCTATAGTTTCTCACTTCTCTCTTGGGAAATTAAAAGAAGGCTACAAGATCCCTCTTGGTTCATAATTTCAAGTTCTGTGTTCTTACTGGGCTTGTCTTCCAAAGGCTTTCTTGACTGCTTGTGGGGGCAGGAAGAGGATATTTTTGCCATTATGTATTATTTTTCCTATTTTCCCCCATTTTTGCTCCTTATCCTTTTCCATTTTAATGCTCTTGTTTACAGAATCATAGATTCGCAGAGAGTTTTGGATTGGAAGTGATCTTTATAGGTGATCTAGTCCAACCCATCTGCAGTGACCAGGGACACCTTCAGCTAGCTCAGATTGCTTAGAGCCCCAACCAACCTAACCTGGAATGTTTCTAGGGGTGGGATACCTATTGAGTCTCTGGAAAACCTGTGTAAGCACATTGCTATTTTATTATTATTTTAATTTTCCCAATTTATTAGCAATTATAGCAATGAAATCTTGGGATGAATGGACCATCTTTCCCTCCTATAACTCCCACACACTAATGCTTCACCTTGACCCTGTAAGTGGGTCTAGAATCCAGTATTATAGCGATAACACAATAACTCATTGTCACACTTCCCAGAGGTTTTAAATGCACCCTGAGAAGAAGGCTTCTTGCTTTGCCACTAGCAGCTTTGAGTTCATGAGCACCTTTTCATTACTTTATTTTTCTGTCTTTGTGTGTGTGACAGATATGGAGTTGATTCCAACTCTTTCTCTGGGTGTGGCTTTGGAGATTATTCTCCTTGGTCACTATGTGCCTAGGCAGGCACATGACCTTCTCTTGCAGCTGGCTTTCTGTGTCCCTGGAGATCTCCTGAGGCTCATGTCGGGGAGTGTTTGAGTGGCTATTTACTGAGCTTCTACAGGAGCTGCACCCATCCTTCAGTGCTTTAGGGCATAGTAGGAGAGCAGAACAAAGCTGTGAAGAGTTAATGCCTCCTTCATCTATAACTGTTGGAGAATGAATGTGGGTGGCCTGTGGTTTGGGTGGAGTTCAGGTCATGATATTTCCTCACCTTTCTTGCTACTCTTGTCTGTTCTGTGCTTCACAAACCTGTCTGACAATCTTCTTTCCCACCTGTTTCCTCAAATTAGGAAACTCCATTTCCCAACCAACACAACGCAACGTGTCTTCCTGCAGAGCACTTATCAGTGGAGGGAGCATTTTGTCTTGGTAGATTGCCATTAGTCACAACGATCTTGTTTTATAAAAATAGGTTTCTGTAGCTGGTGTTGCATAGCTGAAATGATGCAATCAGCACAGGTCAAGTTTCAGAATCACCTGGGCAGGACTGAGTGAAGCAATGTTTAATCCATTGAACTTGGGCCTATCTCTTTACAACCCACTCTAATACGTCACAGGGAAGCCTTCTTCAGGTGAGCTAGCACAATCTCATTCTTACAGCTTTTCAGTGTGAGTAGATATAATTCAACCTCACCCCATAGTTTTTCATGTTCCCTTTGCACATATATGACTTTGTGGACAAAAGAGAGGTGGAAGACCCAGAAAGTATGTCTCTCTTCAAAGTATGAAAAAACCAACCTCCCAACCAAATGAGAAAATTAGTAGGAAATGTGGCAAATAAGAATGTAGAACAGGTGTTGGTAATATTTGTTGATTTACCAGTGCTGCTTCTCCTTCCTTATATTAATTCAGTGATATGTAATCAAGAGTTTGATCTCATCCTTGCTTCCCTCATGATACTGAAGAATCTCAAAAAAGAAATCACTGTGATGGTAGTGCTTGAAACTGACCTCTCAAGAGCATTGTTAAAGTTTGCATTGCCTTACAGCAAAGCAAGAAGGAAGGATTTTGTTGCCTCTTGACCTCTGATGAGTTCCATTTGTGTACAGCTGTTTGCTATGACTCTGCATGCAAAATCACATTTGTCCTTTGTACAGTTACATATATTTTCTCATCAAAAAGAAGAATGTTGTGTTGAAGCCTAAGTCTTACATAGCATTTGGCTTTCAGGTGGGGGTTAGTGAGCAGAGGAGTGGAATGTGAATGCGTGAACCACTGTAAACTTTGAAGTCCTTTCATGATGAGTGGATGGCAATGTGACTAAACAGTTCAGTCTTGGGATGTTCTTTCACCTGCCCTCCCCTTCTTGTGGAAGGACTATTTCTATCAACTCTGCAGTTTCCTCTGTACATATGGCTGTGTTTTTGTGTGCTCAGATCCCCCAGTGTGGGCCATTTTCATTAAGGAATCTTCAGGCTGTATTGAAAGTTGGTTCATGCTTGATGGCTTTGAATGGTACAGATATTCTCTCACTGGTTTCAGTGGAAAACTTGCTGGCTCTCATTTAAATAGGTTTTCATTGGATTTACTTCCTGCCCTTTAATGATGGCATGCTCACTTCTCTAGACTTATTATTTCAGGAGGTTTCATTTAAAAAAAGCTCTTTCTGTAAATTAATGTACTGTAGATTTATTCTTCAGCATGTCCGTGTTTGATATATACAGCACTGAAGTTTGTATTCACTTAGCAAAGCATTTACTCCATTATCATATAATCATTTCCAGTCTAAATAGAGAATCTACAGATTAATGTACTATGAATTTATTCTTGCAGCAGTTTTATTGCTATATTAGTTATTAAATTATGTTTGCATTGAACTTCCAAAATATAAGAGTTGGATAAGAGATTTGTTTATGTTTTGAATTGTAGTGAGTCTTTTATAGTCAATTCAGACTGCAAGGCTGACAGTTGTGTCACATACCAATCAAATTTGGACAGGCCAAGAAGAGTTTTTATATGGTTTTGTGATGTGCCATTATCAGATGTACTTTTACAATTTTTTGCTTAGATGGGGATTGTTTTTTTACTTTTTTATTTTTAATTGCAAAAAGTGGAAAAAATAGTGTATCACTCTTCAGCTTTTTATTTTTCCTAACTTATGAAAGGAGACCATGAGTAGCTCACACTTGCAAGTTTTTTTTCTGCCCAAAGGATCCTAAACTCCTCCATGTCAAGGAAACTAAGCAGAAAACAATAGCTAAAGTAACCCTACATCTCCTAGAGAAAATAAACACCTAACAGCAGCTTAAGTCAGGGCATAAAAGATTAAGATTCAGTAAGTCACAAGTTCATTGTTATTGAGTCATCCATAAGGTCAGTGTTTTCCCTATGAAGCAGAATGCTCACAACTGAGAAGTCCTACTGCTATCTGCTCCATTTAGGTATTGTGTTGTATTTGCTCTACTTCAGTGAGAAAATCTGCTGAAGTCTCAGTCCCATTTGTATGGAAGGCTCAGAAATTATAGAGAAGAAAAGAAATAGGCTATTTTCAGTATTATTCTATCTTGCTAATATCCAAAATTTCTCTCCAGCTTCAGCAATATGATGTAAGACTCTGTGAGAAAATGTGTCATATATTAGTCTCCAGGTTTCATATTCGCACTGGCAAACTTATAAGATAGATACCAGAGTATCCAGTTCATTGCTGAATAAAACCCATGTTGTGTGCATCAGATATAAGACTAAATCTGCAGTACAAAAAGTTATACATTTATATCTGTTTACCCATATAAATACTGACAGTGGCAGAGATGAACAGGATTTTTCTTGGTAGGTCATTTGCATTTCTTCTTCTGCACTCCCTAATCTTACACAAGCTACTGCTATATATCACTAATCACCATTAAGAAAAACAACAGTTAAAAATCCCTAAGGCAAACCTTTTCGAGCACAGTGTATGTTTTTATATAGTAGAGTATATATTATCTATATTAAGGTACCAAAGATATGCTGCTATACACAGATGGAGTTATAATATATTTTATGAGAGATGCATGTAGTTTTCACTGCCCAACATAAATTTCTAACCCCTGAAATTATGAACTGAGCACAAGGCTGTTGGTTTGGTCAAGAAGAGGGGATTTATATTCTCTATTTCCCTTCCTGCCCTTCCTCCCC
Organism: Dryobates pubescens; assembly: GCF_014839835.1. Lineage (NCBI taxonomy): Eukaryota > Metazoa > Chordata > Aves > Piciformes > Picidae > Dryobates > Dryobates pubescens. The sequence continues at coordinate 9,991,745 of NC_071643.1, forward strand.
ATCCTCTTTTTTCATGTGTTATTAAAATGCACAAAGCTGCTTCTGCCAGCCCACTTATCCCCTGCCACATTGCATCAGCATTTCCACAAAAAGTGTTTCCTCTGAGCTTGGAGCTGTCACAGATGGACTGGAAGAGCTGCTTTCTGGTGATTCAGTGCAGCGGGGGACACATGCTCAAGTGACAGCAATGGCACACAATTAACATAGGCTAAAAGAGCATAAAGGAAATTGCAGAGCAGAGTGAGGAGCTGCAGAACCCTTAGCTGTAACTCACTCAGGGCTTTCCAATTCTCTCTGCAATAAGGCAAGTTATTTAAGCACTGAATGTTTTTGTAAGTCAAGCTATCGGTCTATTTTAATACAGAATTATGAAATATCAATGCACTAAACCTCAATTTCATATGAAAAATGTTCTTAGGGAGAATTCATAGAACTCAAAGGAAGAATTGTCTTGGTCTTTGCCACTCTTTACTAAAGATTTACAAACACTCTCAACCTCTGCTTCCTCCATCATTTTAATACTTAAAAAAAATATTGTCAAGTGATTTTTACTAAAAGCAGGTTTTATTGTGAGTTGCTTTGTACTGCCATGCTAATCAATAGCTGTGACTTATTGCTGTAACTACTCTCTAAATTATGGGATTAATGCAAGGAGAATGTTTCAAAACATTGCTCAGATTCTCCCAGGAGGGGAGAGGCCCTTCCACATGATGGACTCATTCCAACCTTTGCTCTGTGTTGGTGTTTTCATAGTTCTGTCTATTTAGGCTTGAAAACCATCGTGTTGTCTAGCATGTCGTGCTGCCTCTCCTCCTCCAGCCCTGGAAGTTTCACTCTAATATCCACATGTTTGCCTATTAAAGTAAATAACACTGATGATCTCTTCAACAGCCTCTTTGGAAGTTCTCCATTTTCAAGGCCACAACTCTGCTTGAGGTTGATAAATTGATGAATTAATAATGCTCAGCACTTCTCGTCCATGAATGGCAAAGGTGAGAAACCATTGTTATCCCCATTTTTATCAAGGAGGAAATTGAGCTCTAGAAGTGACATGTATAAAATTATTTTGGAAACAAATGCTAAAGCCAGGAAAAGAACCTAATTTTCTGCACTCAACTGGCATTGCAGCCATTGCATCACACTTTCTTCACAGAGCCCTTTGTGCAATGGCATGGTCTTATTACAGCAGAGATTTAAGTTTCCCAATGGTCAGGAAATTAAACTCTGCCCCACAGTGTGTTCATTGTATTTTTATTGGACATGACATACACATTACCAAGTGGCCATCCTTTTCCCAAAGGGTAACTTTCAAGGGATCTCAGACTAGTCAGTCTTGCATATTTCTTGTTTACTATAAGCCTTATTTATTTTACACCATAACTGGCAAAACCCCAACATGTTGTTACTGTGATTTTCATGACTGTACTAAACAGGACCACTCTGTTGTTCTGGCTTAAAAAAAATAATCTTAGCAGTTATCATACAATATGAATAAATGTCGTTAATATTTTTCTGGGATAGTCCAAAAATGATTCAGATACTTTAGAGCTGTCACAGGACATGAAAAGAGTCATGGTGAAGTACCCAGGCTAAAGACTCTCCCCTCTGGCTGGAGTGGTCTCATGCCATGCTTATTTTTGACATTCACCACAAAAATCTTTTCTTCAGCAAGGGTGTTCTGTCTTTCCCAGTTCCAGCCTCATTTCCCCAAAGGATCTCTTGACTCTCTGTTATTATTCTTGTTCCACTCTCAAAACACTTTCTGAAATGAATACTTGTAATAAGCACCTCTGTTCAGGTAAGCACTCCTGAACATCCTTGAGATGGTTGAGAGGAGATGCTGAGGAAACACTCAGAGCCATCACAGTAATGCTTTTCTCTCCCAAAAATGTTGAGAGAATTATCCTTGAGCATCACTGAATGCTTTGCCAGGTACTTCAGCTACTGTTTAGCCATTTAACAATTTAGCTTCAGGTACAGCCCTGAGTAGAACATAATGGTATTATTATTATTATCCTGGGGGAGGAGACAGGCAGGCTGGTTACTTAGCAAGCTCTGGGCAGCTCTTCCCTATCAGTTCTATTGTTAGAATCGCAGGATTGCTTCTAGGAGACAAACTGTACGGTTGTGTTTCTAAAAACTGGTTTAAGCTTAAATTAAACATCAGTTATTTTGCAGTTTCTTTTTGCAAAAGGCAGCCATGATGTTATCCACCTTAAAACGGCAGTGCTTCAACCTATACTGACTTTATTGACATGATTTGGGGGTTTCTTTCTGATCTCCATCCCTTCGTTATCTAACCTCAGCAATATTCTTACTGAACTACTTCTGTGTTACTGACTCTCCTGCCTTGAACTTTATTATTTGTGTATTTGTTTTGAATGAGAACTTTAAAGAAGCAGGAAAAAAGTCTGAGAAATACCAAAACAACCTTGCAATTTCATTAGGGTAACACTTGATGCCTTTCTGTTTACATGATTTGGCATTTAGAATCTCTAAATCACAATCACATTTAAATCACATTTATGCACAGAATGGCTTACCTTGCTATTAAGAATTTCTCTTCCCTCTCCCTACTTCTAAAACCAGATGAAGCTACTTTCATGTTAAATACCCCAGATAAAATGGTCTAGTAATGTGGCAGTTTCCTATGTTAACATAGTAAAACTGGAACTACCACTAGAGGGATTTTCCAAGGACCTAAAGCTTACCTCTGCTACATAGTTGCCCATTTTTCTTTAAATTTGACAGGCACACTGACTGCTCTTGTTGCTGTTGTTGTTGTTAAGACAAAATTAGGCTTAATAAATCATTTCTGCTATTTGCTTCACTAAATTTCAGTTAAAACGGAGACAGACAAATTTTCAGAGACAGGGCTTGAAAAAGAAAAAACCCAAAATCTTTTAATTGCAAAGAACAAGAACTACTCTTTAAGGTCAGTTTGCAGGCTGGTCTTTTGAATGTCTGTTTAGGACAGAAACTCATAGTCTGGCACTTATCAGGGACACAGGGACCAGTGTATTCATGTGGACAAAGCTTTGCATGGCTCAAGCACTGATACAAAGCAACAAAATTTCTCCAGGCTCTAATGACTAAAATTCACCTAATAATACTTAGCACTTACCACTTTGGGTACATCTTCAAAGAGCCGAACTAATAGCAGCTAATTTAATCTTCAAACAAGCTGAGTGAGAAGCATTATCATCGCTGTTTAACTGAGGGCCAGAGCAAAGGAATGGCACTGCAGAGAGCAAGAAACATATGCCCCAACCCAGTTACATGTACCTGATGAAGAGCAAGTGTTTTTACTGGGTTAATACTGATACATATTTGGGGGAGGTGAGAGGGAGGAAGGTTGACTCTTCCCAAATTGTAAATAGCTAGTGTTTTAAAATCTAAAGGTGAAGTCAAGTTTATAACTGGGGAAAAAGAAATAAAATAAAATAAAATAGATAGACTAAGAGTATTCTTCCTGTGGTTATGGAAACACATTCCCTGTTACAGTGCCCTAGAAGCATTTTGGTTGGGAGAGACCAACCATTATCCCAGCACTACGAAGTCACCACTAAACCTCAGCACCAGATTTCCTCAGGGATGGTGACTCCACCACTGTCCCTGAGCAGCCTGTCCCAGAGCCTGACAACCCTTTTAGAAAAGAAATCCTTTCAGATATCCAACCTACATCCCACCCTGGTGTAATTTGCGACCATTTCCTCTTATCACTTATTACTTGGGAAAAGAGACCAGCACACACCTTGCTCCAACATTCCTTCAGGGAGTTGTAGAGAGCAAGACCTACCCTCAGCCTCCTTTTCTCCAGGCTGAACCATCCCATTTCCCTCAGTTGCTTCTCATGAGACTTGTGCTCTAGGCCCTTCACCAGCTTTGTTGCAGTTCTTTGAACAAACTCCAGCACCACTGCCTTTTATGGTCACATCATGGGGGTGCTTTCATGTGGAAGAGCCACCACAGTGCAAGTTCTTGTGCATGATGGAGGCAGAGAACTATGTCTCTATAGCAGCACGATCTGCAGTGACATTCCCCTAGACAGCACGGAGTAATGCGGTGCCCAAATTCTCACACTGTGCCAAGGCCATCTGCCGTGATCCTGTTCCTGAGCATGCTCTGCTGTCATTCCTGGTGCTGCCCAGACCAACTTTACCACCTCACCAAGCCGTGGATTCCCAGAGCAGTCACAAGGTAAGATTTTCCTCTTTGTTTACTTCACATTGTGTGTGGAGATACTAAGGGGGCATACTAAGGGGGCTTAGGGAAGTGTTAAACAGCAATGAAAAAGGGGGGGAATGCCAGAAGAAAGAATAGCTGTACAAAGGAGTAAATAGGGACATAGTAAACAGAGACAGAGGAGCACAATGTCTGACCTATAAAAGAACAGTGTTTGCTTCTAAACAGAAGACAAGTCCTGTTCAGAAGCTTGTTTGATTTAGCCAAGCCATTGGCAAGTCCTTATGAAAGAAAATAGATTAAAAACATCAGAAGTCTAGAGATCTGGGCTGCCAGAAAAATGGTATTTGATTAATTTCCTAAAGTCTATGCTCAGCCTTCTTTGAAGCCTGCAGTAAGTATGAATTTATACTCTGATACAGAATTAGCAAACTCAAGGCTTTTGCTTAGGTCTAAGTAAAATAAGATAAAATCCCTCATGCTGTTTCATCCCTCAAAATTCCTCTAAGTGTTTCCTACTCTCTCTCTCTCTCCTGTTGGCCACAGAAGAGGTAGATAGTCACTGGCATTCCCTAATTACCACACAGATCTGAAAATCAAATTTGGGAGACATGCTTCACAGGAGGTTCCTGATGCAGGCTCTTGGGTCCCTGTCCTTTGGTCATTTCTGGAATAAGTCAAATCCTGTACACACCTTAATATCATAGAATCAATAAGGTTGGAAAAGACCTCCAAGATCAAGTCCAAGCTGTCACCCAAGACCTCATGACTACTAAACCATGGCACCAAGTACCATGTCTAGTCTCCTCTTGAACACCTCCAGGGATGGTGACCCCACCCCTGCCCTGGGCAGCCCATTCCAGTGGCTAACAACTCTCAACGTGAAGCACATCCCACAGCATTACCTTCTGAAACCGCGTTAGTGAATAACTGGGGTTTGGTTTTCTGCCATTGCAAAGACAAAACCAGGCATGGAAGAAGCATAGAGACTTCAAGCAAGTATGTACATGCATATATACATATATATATGCATAAAATTAACACTAACTTTTAAGCAAACAATCTAAATTTAACCCAGTAACACTCAGTTTTAAGCACACACCTCTACATATTAATATGTGCAAGTGTTGATTTTTGCAGTAACTGCAAACCTGTTTGGGGCAGGTGAGGTGGTTAGTTTAAATAGTTTGAGCATCTTTAAGTATTTTAATATGCAGTAAAACTGAAGAACATTTAAATGAAAAAGTAGTTTGCATGACAAAAACCCCCACAACCTACCTCCTTGCTCTGTGAGCATAAAAATGATTTATTTTTAATATTAATTTTTTATTATTGATTTAACATTAGTATTCAAAGTTTTTTATATATGAATAGCTTATTGCCTGCATTTTTATTTTGAAGGCAGCAAGCATTTCATTACAATGCTGGGCAATTTGCCATGTCGTTCGTACTCCTTGGCTCCAGCCTCGAGTTCTACCTGACAACTGTCCAACAGAGCAATGCTTCCTGTTGTCAGTCAAGTCAGCATTGCTACAACATGTGTTGGTTGTCACAGAATCATAGAATCAGAGAATGGTTTAGGTTGGAAGGGATCTTTAAACATCAAGTCCAACTCGAAGTGAGCAGGGACATCAACTAGATCAAATTGCTCATCGCCACAAACTTTTTGACCTGTAATGTTTCCAGGGATGGGGCATGTACCACCTTTCTAAGCCAGTGTCTCACCACCCTCAGTGCAAAAAATGTCTTTCTACCTAGTCTGAGCTTCCCCTTTTTTAGTTTAAAACCATAGTCTCTTCTCCTGTCACAACAGGCTCTGCTAAAATATCTGTTCCCTTTAAGTATTGAAAAGCCTCGACAATGTGTCCCTGGAGCCTTCTCCAAACTGGACAACCCCAACTCTCTTAGCCTGCCCTCACAGCAGAGGGGTTCCAACCCTCTGATCATTTTTGTGGCCTCATCTAGACCCGCTCCAACAGGTCTGCATCTTTACTTTGCTGAGGGGTCCAGAGCTGGACACAGGATTGCAGGTGGGGGTCTCATCAGAGGACAGGGGCATAATCCCCTTCCTTGACCTGTTGCCCAAACTGCTGGAGATGTAGCACAGGATATGGTTGGCTTTGGGGTTGCGTGTGCACATAACTGACTTGCATGCACCAGTATCCCCAAATCCTTCTCCACAGGGCTGTTGTCAATCACTTTATCACCCACCCTCTATTGATAGCAAGGTTTGCCCCAATCCAGATTCAGGACGTTGCATTTGGTGGTGTTGAAGTTCAGCAGGTCCACATGGGCTCAATTCTCAAGCTTGTCCATTTCCCTCTGAGTGATATCCTGTCCCTGAGGCATGTCACCCACGCCTCACTCAGCTAGGTGATATCGAAATTGCACTTTAAAGGATAAGGAGGTTGAGATTCCAGAGTACTTTGGGGACTTCACAGCTTAAGATATCATAGATAATGAAAAGTACAAGTGTTCTTCATCTCTGTCCCTTGCACATCTATTTTGTTGTGATGCCAGTTTACAAACACTCCCAAACATTGAATTACGCAGAATGGTGCACACCTGGCTAACAGAAATGTGTTTGTTTTTAAGTTGGCTCAATTTCATGGCCCTGCTCTTGCCATGGATCCAATTCAGGTGAAGAAGCAAAAAAAAAAAAAACCAACAAAAAAAGATAGAGCACAGATTCAGACATTGCTTTGAAAGGTAGAGGCAGGGCAGGGTGCCTTAGGCCAGTAAGCAATAATAAGCATCAAGTCAAAGAGCAGTGATAGCTACTCCTATGCCCTACAAAAAAACCTTTGAAGATGAGGTGCAATGTGATCAGAGTGCTCAGAAATGCATTGCTTGCTCTGCTTTGTCTCTGTAAATCTTCTCAGTGTTCAGCAGGACAGCCATGCTGTGGCTGGTAGCTATTAGGGCTGCACACTGCTTTTCAGATTTACAGCTGTGGGCTTGTCATTGCCAGATGCTGTTTTACTAAGACAGTCACTCAGGAAACGTTGTGAGAAGCAGCAGGTTTCCAGTAAAACATGCCCATAAACACCACGGTTGCTGGCAAAATAAGACTTACACCCAGATGCTTTAGGAGAAAAACAGCCTATTCTTTGTTCACATTTACCCTGAGGGTTCGACTCAGATCCATAAATATGTACAATGAAGCAGCCCATCCAGCTTGGCCGGCCGCTGGGACATGTAATTCCCCATCTCCGGCGCTTCTGCCATTTCTGTTGCATGGCTCTGTACAAGCATTCTGATGAAAATCATCAGAAAGCTGTATCAATCAAAACTCCAATCAGAGGCTGTGTGCTTGTCAAGGACTAGGGATGGGCTGAGCAGTGGACAAGTGACAGACACTTTGAATCAACCCTTCTCCCTTCCCAAAGGGAAGAGAAAAGGAATAAGGAAGAAAGACTGATGGGCTGGAAAAGAAAATTAAACCAGCTTTAATGAAAATAATAACAAAATATGTGTAAATGTATGCAAGCCCAATACTGAACCAAATCCTCTGATGACAACGATGCCACTGTCACCGCTGATGCTGTAGGCAGGAACTGGGTAAGTCCCAGACTGGCCTCAGTGGCAGATGGATATGGGATTTAGGAGTCGAATTCAGGAGCACATGGATCAGGATCAAAGGCAGAACAGAGAGAGTCCTTCTTAGAATATGACCACTGAAGAACAGACTTGACCCTACTGATCCCTTAGGTTTATGCTGAATATGATGTCCATTAAATGGCATCCTTTGTTGGTCAGTATAAGATCTCCTGTCTGGTTGGCTCATCCCTGCAGGTGCCATCTCTTACATAAAATTTAGCAGTGACCTTGTTCTGCACAGGAGCAAGGATAAGCAAGAGCTGTTCTGTACACCAAGCCTTGGTAGTAACTCTAACCATCAGCATTCTCACTGCCAGAAGCAGCCATTGCCTGAGAACATGCCCTGAACTTCAGAAAGGGCTGTCACTGAGCAGGGCCTGAGATGAGAAGTCAAATCACTGATCAGAATGATTTATGTTCTAGCTCCAGCCAGGACAGTGGTTATTTTTGTTCTCATGACTGTGACAAGCTGGGAATGGACTTTAGCAGACAAACATGAGAATCCACAGAGTGCAATGCACAAAACTCCTGCTGTTTCCAAGCTATCCCAACACTACCTAGTTCCAGCTCCTCTAGACTCTGAGAATATCAGAGTGCTGCACTAGAATGGCAGAGGGTTAGGTGGCAACTGACAAAGGGTCAGCAAGGTGTGGATCACAGGCTGCTTGGTCACTGCTTTCCTTTCTGCTGTCAGGTAGAAGCAGCTACTGGAGTCAGGGATTTCTGGGAGCAGCAGCTCATCCTTACAGCAAGTGTACACCATATGAATCATAGCATCAGAGAATGGTTTGGATTGGAACGGACCTTCAAAGGCCATCTAGTCCCAAACCTTGCCCAACATGCTTGATAGCCTTTGCAGGCAGAAGGCCAAACTTTGGTTTGCCATTGAAATCCATACTCCAGAACAGATAAGCTGGAAGCATCCTATTTCTGAGCACATACTGACCATATCAGTGAAGCTCTAGATCTGAGCCAGCTGCATTTTGGAAAAAAATGTTTTTCTTTTCTCTTTTCCTTTGTTTTCTTTTTGATTCTCATCTATTTATTTCTTTATCTATAAGAGAGGAAAAAGAAAAAAAGCCACCCCCAGCTGAGATTTCTTGTGATATCCTTCATTGTTGTCTGATGTATTTTGCAAATTAAAACTGGTAGCAACACATCACATGCCTTTTTCCCCCCCTCATCAATCTCTCTTTGTTTTTCTTCTTAAGTGAAAGAACTTCCTGAATCGGTTTCTGCTTGAACGGTAAGCAGCATCACATGGAAGACTAGAAACTGTGTGTGCCTTTGCTGATGTTTGTCCCTTGGGTCAGAAGGGGAAGGGTATATAGTCTACTTAAAGTCAGGTAGCATAGCATAAACAGAGCGCTTTCTCTTTCTCTCTCCTCTCTCTTACGGAGCAGGGCATTTATTTTTCTGGCAAGTGTTGCGTTTTCCTTTTAGCCTGTGTACCCCTGCTGTAGCATAGAAATAATTTCCTTACAGCTGTTTTTACAGAACAGGCTAAAAGTTGATGGATTCATTACCAAGGCTCCCCAGGCATTTTTTGTACAATTTATAGAGATGTACTGAATGAAAGATATCTCCTGCCAGCTTGTCAGCCTGAGCGGGGCACTGGCAGTCCTGCTCAGCCAGTGCCTGCTCTCCTGACTCCTGCCTGCTCTCCAGTGGCTCCAGAAAAAAAGCAAAGGCAACTCAAGAGCCAAAATGATAGTGACAAATTGAAAGGTGGAAGTGCTCCTTCAGAGCATCTCCTGCCCCCGCACACGCGGTGCAGAATGATCATTGCCCCTCGAGATGCTGGCTCCCTTGGGAAAAGGGTTTGCTTCAAAAAATGGAAGAGGAAAACAAGCAGCTCTTGCCTGAAAGTTAGTTAAAATACAGGTGACAGTGCTAGCAACATACCAGTGATGATGTAACTTTGGACCTATTGCAATCTGACCAGACCTGACACTTCTTGGGGGACCAAAAGAAATATTTCCCTGAGGATAAAAAGAAAGGGAAAAAAAAAGGCTAAAAAAGAAAGTGAAACAAACTGCTAAGAACTGAGAGCTGAGAATGCTGAGTCCAGCCAATATCTGATTTTCTTCCAAGAGGGTCATGAACTTCAGCCAAAAGAAAATCTTGTTTTAGTAGCTTCCTTTGTGATCTGGCTTCTTTCATTCCTTCTGCATGGAAGCGTTCCCTCTAAGAATGTTTTTCCTTCTTTCACACTTTATTTCTTTCATAAAAAATCAGCAAGACAGTGCATGGAATACCTAAGCATTTGGAAATGTCAAGATAAGGGCTTTTTTTCCCCTGTTTCTAAAATATCTAAAGGAAAAATATTTTGTTAGGGATTTTTAAATTAAAAAAGAAATAGTTTGGAGTTTTCTTCTTGATTTCCTTCTGTGGCTTTCCGTTTCTGTGACCCTGGACACGGTGCTGTCAGAATACCCAAGCTGCATCGCATTTCCATCTCAATTTTAGATGTCAGCTTTAGTTGAAATTGTTATTTCTTTCTTTCTTTTCTCTTTTTTTCTTATCAGTAAAGGTAAGTCTGACCATGTGATTTTCTTGGAACATTTCTTGATTTATTTCAGAAGTTGTAATTCCTTAATGTAACTTTAATGGCTGTTTCAGTCTAGTCTCATGCTGGGCGCTGTCGTGTCTTTTGCTGTTACCGTTCCATGATTACCACAGCAAACAGCATTCCTTGGCATGTTGACACTTCTTAGGTTTTGCAGCAGCTTCTAATTTTGCCACAAGTAGCGTGATCAGGTACAGCTTTGCATGTGAGCTGTCCAAAGAAGTTGTGAACTGTGTTTCAGACATGTTTCAATATGTTAATGAAACTTCAGGTCCCCTAATTTTGTCTTACCTGGAATATATGGCTTCAGTTCAAGGGAACCATATAGTGAGACAGATACAAGAGAAAAAAAACATCAAGAAAGGGAATGGACTAGAAAATTGACTACTGCAAATAAGGGGAAGGATTCTCTTCATGCATTTAGCAAGATGCTTCATTACCATCTTAGTCCATTATTAGAGGGTGCATCTTCAGATTGTAGTTCGAACAACAGCAAGAGAAGGACCCGGAGTACTGTCAGACAATGCATTTCCATGAGCCAGTAACATACACTAGTAGCCAAGAAGGCTAAATATATCCTGGGGTGCATCCAGAAGGTCAAGGGAGGTTCTCCTCCCCCTCTTCTCTGCCCTAGAGAGGCTATGTCTGCAGTATTGTGTCCACTGAAGTTTATGAGGTTGATGAGGGAACTCAAACATCTCTCAGAAAGGAAAACACTGAGAAACCTAGGGCCAGACTCTTTTAACTGGTGCCCAGTGACAAGAGAAGGGACAAAGGGCACAAACTGGGACACAGGAAGTTCCATATGAACTTGAGGAAAGTCTTCTTTTGTGTGAGGGTGCTGGAACCCTGGACCAGGTTGCCCAGAGAGGTTGTAAAATCTCTTTCTTTGGAGATTCAAACCCCACCTGGATGTGATCCTGGGTCACCTGCTCTGGGTGGCCCTGCTTTAGAGGAGGAATTGGGCTAGATGATCTCCAGAGGTCCCTTCCAACCTCCAGCATGTTGGGATCCTGTGATAAATGTTTATTGGTTGGGGTGTTTTTTTGAAGGAGTGAGAATAACAAGTGAAATATATTGGTGGAGATCTGGAAAGAGCTTTCCATTTTGATTCTATTCTAGACTTCTCCATATATTCTAGAGCTGTACCTAAACTTGGACATATGCTATAGTGTCAACAGCATGTCTTGTGAATCACTAATTGAAAGACAGGCTTAAACATTATTACCTATCTGAAAAAAAATAATAGATAATCAGAGGGAGAAAGCTCATTAATTGTTTCCTCCCCTATTCTACATTCTGTATTCATGAATTGTGTTGATTGCATCATGCAGGCTTGCAAGGGTGAAGTACAGTGGTTAGGTCACCTTAATGAGGGCAAATAAAACGTGTTTCTTCCAAAGAGGTAGCGAACCTTCTTAATAAGGCATTTGTGGAGCACTATAATTTTTTACACGTTATTTTTATTGTGGTTGTTTTCCCAAGAATCTGCACTTAACAGAAGGATGTTTTATGTGGTGTGTTCTGGTTTTGTGCATGGAGGCAGAAGTTTAATGGATATTTTTTTTCCTTAGGAGAAAGGAATGTATATAATGGAATGTATATAGCATTTGTGTCTGCCTTTAGAGGATATAGCCTAGCTTTTGTCACTTAAAAGTATTAGAAATAGCAGGCTGTTTGGGGTTGGAAGGGACATTTAAGGGTCATCTAGTCCAACACTCCTGCAGTCAACAGGGACATCTTCAACTAGACTGGGTTGCTCACAGCCCCATCCAGTGTGACCTGACCACCTCTCTGGGCATCCTGTCAGTGTTTTAGCACCCTCCATTTAAAAACTTTCTTCTCTCTAGTCTGAATCTCCCCTCTTTTAGTTGAAAACCATTGTCCCTTGTCCTGTCCACAAGAGCTGTTGTGATACCAGATGTGCCATCACTAAACCTGCAGATGCCTGGCCACCTTCAGGAAGGAGGAAATTCCAGAACAGGCTCCCTGAGAGATACATGTGGATACCTGAAATCAGAGGAATGTGTGCAGCTGCCTCTGCTTTTCACATGACACACTAGGAACAAGCTCTTCCTTACTGTTGTCCCTCATCAGGACTTTATGTTTAGATGCTCAGAGATTGCTTGGATGTGACACATGGGATTCCCATTCTAGCTTCTGGAGCTGGATTTCTAAACCTTTTGTTTCAAAGCATAACTGCCACAAAGAAGTTAATGCCCTTGTTTAATATAATAACTCCATGATTAATATATCCTGTCAGTGTGGGGGAAATCTGAATTCAATTTCCTACTCTGCTGGAGGGATTTGAACTCCAGACCACACAAAGTGACCCAATCAGCAAGCTATAGCATTTTGTAGGTGAAGAAGACTCTCCTTCCTACTTTCTGAGATGTCCAAGCATCCCAAAAACCCAAGAGGTAAGGAGACTAATTTATCTGTTTTCTGGCAGCTAGTATTCAGTAGAGCACTGAACTCATCTGGTCCTGTTCTGAGTAGTAATTCTGTTAGGATGCTGGATAACAAAGCTGCCTGTGAGTATCTTCTGAGAGCACGTGTCTACCTGCAGATCTGCTCTGCAAATCCATCATATGGATGTGTACCCAGTCACTGAATCCCATAGGACCATAAAAGCAAGTGTCAGTGTCAAAATTCTCTGTGCTATCTGAAAATGGCCAGAAGCACATCTTTAGGGAGCAGGACGTCTTGAACACCAAGAAGAGAGATGCAACCATGGATGACAGACAGGCATGTTTTTGCTAGGCTAGGTATTAGGGAAAATTTGTTCCCCCAAAGGGTTGTCAAGCTGAAACAGGCTGGCAGGAAAGTGGCAGTCATCATCCCTGGAGGGGTTTAAAGGATGTGTAAATGTCATGCTGAGGGATGTAGTTTAGTGGTGACCTGCCAGTACTGGGCTAACGATTGAACTTGATGATCTTAAAGGTCTCTCCCAACCAAAATGATTCTATGACTCTTTTGAAATCATAATTTTGAAGTGGGCACAGGAGAACATCCACAGCTTTTTGCAGGTTCAAGGCAAGAACCACACTCCCTTCGAAAGCTGAAGGAAAGGGTAACGTTTCTTAATCACTTTAGCGTGTTTGCAGGGCAATACCATGCTTGGCTGATTGCATTGGGAACGGTTGCCTACCATTCCAACTTGATGTTATACTGTTACATTTTATTGGTCGCTCAGTTATTTCCATTCTCAGGGCCACTAGAGCTCTGAAACCAATTGTGAACGTGTGTAGGTCAAGGGGAAGGAAAATTAAGGGTCATCGTAAGTTTATACAGTGGTGCTTTTTCATTTTCTATGAAGCTAACTACATTTCGGCTCCCTGTCGGGTAAGCTTTTTTCCCTTGTCTATTATTTTCCAAGAAGAGAGTGCATATGACAGTCTGAGAATAGCACCAGCCTGCTCACAGATGGTAGGGATTACACCACACTGCGCCTTGACCTTCAAAAGCCTGCCGTTTCTTTTCAAGGTTGCTCTTCTTTGACAGGTAGACTGGCTTTTGTCAATTACTTTCATTAACGTCTTTTTTTCATTATGATCAATTGCCTGTACTTTAGAATGCAGCTCAAAATTACAGCCAAGCTGGGTCCAAATTGAAAAACTGAAACGGTTTCCCATATTTTCCCCCTTTCTGTTGACCCACAGTATTAGCAAGCACTGGAAGATTTAACTCATAATGGAGAAATGTTGCCTGGTCTCTACTGGTTTCTATCAGCCCCTTGGTCTATGAGGTTCTGGTCAGCACATGAGGAGAAGGATAGCCCATCTAACTGCAGACCAGGCTAGCAGCGGACAGTATTTAAAAGACTATTTAAAAGAGTATTTAAGATGTTATGAATGATTTAAAAGTAAATATGGGAGTAGAAGTCCAGCACTGCTCTTGTAATGTGGAAGGAAACTTTGAGTAGGTCAGATACTGATGGCACTGTAACGTACACATGATATGAACGTAACAGAATTACAATGGTGGGCACTGGAAGAGGCCTCTGGAGATCACCCAGTCCAATGGGGTACTTCTTGTTTCTCCCACAGTTCAGCATTCCACCAAAATGTCTGGTTTGAATTAATTTCCAACAAACATTCTAAGTACTCTGGTAACAATTGATTTGTCCCTTTTCAGAATGAGGAATCATATCACAGAATCACAGGTTCATTGAACCATTAGGATTAGAAGAGACCTTTAAGGGTCATCTAGTCCAACACCCTCTTCAGTCAGCAAGGACATCTTCAGCTTGAGCAGGCTGCTCAAAGACATGTCCAACCTAACCTGGAATGTTTCCATGCATGTGGCATTTGTCACCTCTCTGGACAACCTGAACCCTTGCTGTAAAAATTTCTTCCTGCTATCTAGTCTAAATCTGCCCTCTTTTAGTTAAACCATCACCCCTTGCACTGCGGCAATAGGCCCGGCTAAAAGACTGTCCCATAAGGCTATGGCAGACCACAATATGCCACTTCATGACAATAAAGCAAAATGAGATTGTTTGTCTCCTCAAATCTTTTATGTGGCCTCCTAGTTCTTAACTTCTCAAACGTGGGACAGAAAGGCTGGGGCTGGTTTGTCCCTTATCTGCAGAAGAGAGCAGAGTGTCTGCAGAAGGAGTTCATGTGGCTTGGCCTGGGTCCTCTTTCCCAAATGACTGGCAGCAGATGATTTCTCAAGAGCAGTGGAGATAAAGGGAAGAATTTGTAAAGCACTGAAATGTTTTTCTGGCTTGGTGCCTCCTTTTACACAGTACTGAAACCAGAGGGACAATCCAGTCCCAGCTCAGACCTTAAAAGGTGCTAAAATACGGGACAGCCAGCGGGATAGAAACTCCTCATGGTACACAAGGGAGATAAGCAATTAGTGCTCATTAATGATAATAAGAGTTACTGTGTAACTTCTTGGTTTCCTGCACGGAGAAGAAGAAAGTCTAAAACCATAATAAATCTGTCTCAAATTTAGTAATATTTATCCCAACTACAGTATAATCACTAGAATAACATTGTGGTGCTGTAAAACATGTTGAAATACAGTATTACATCATCACTGCTATTTGTTACTGCAATTTTAGTGCCATAAATTATGGCACAATCTGTGGTGTGGGATTAAAACTGCATTTTTAATATGGCATTTTAAGTCTGCATAATACTCATGGTCCAGGACAGTAAGAGTTCTGGTCAATAAAAAACAGGTGACAAAACCCCCCTCCAAACCCTCGCTTTAAAAGTTTGCTATGGAGTAGTTTAGCCTTGGTACCAAACACGAGGCAAAAACATCAAAATCTGAAATGCTTCATGAATTGACTCCATTTTTACCATGCAACTTACAGTTTCAGAGTAGCTTAAGAAAGGGCACTGGTTTCCCAGAAATATCTTAATCATTTAAAAAAATGAGCTCTTCACTTGGAAAGCCACAAGCTACCGCCCCAAAAAAATGATAAAAGAATAGAGGGGTTTGTTTTGATACTGAAATGAAATGGTTTTCAAACTCCTGACTGAGAATTTTGCCTCAGAATCTAGTAAAACTAGGTTAGGTCTCTCATGAGTAGTACTGCAGTGAACAACTTGAAGGAGCTAAGTCAAATATCTGCAGGATTTGGGGATGATGATGATGATGATGATGATTTTCCTTACAATTAATATGTGTGTAGGAACGCTTTAGAAATTCATATATCCAACAAGAATTTGCTAGGGTGGAATCTACTGCAGGTCTGATAGATGCTTTTACAGTCACTAGAAGCATATTTTAAAGGGTTAAGGAAAAGGATGATTACATTAATTTCTTCCTTATATACCACCCTTTTGTAAAGGTGCTGAAATGTTTTGCAGCTTAAAATCATGGGAATAATTTCATCACCACAGTGATGCACCTTGAGCTGCACAAAAACTAGTTCACATCCTTACAAATTCCCAAGAATTCACATGCTTAGGGACATGGTTTAGTGTTTGCCTAATAGTGCTGGATTAATGCTTGGACTTCGTGATCATAGAGCCGAGACTCAAGGAAAGGCCACAATAATATCATAGAATCACAGAATGGTTTGGGTTAGAGGGACCTTAAAGATCATCTAGTTTCAACCCCCACTGCCATGGGCAGGGACAACTGCAAGGGCACATTCAACCTGGCTTTGAACACTTCCAGTCTTGGAGCCTCCACGACTTCTCATCACTATCATGGAGAAGAATTTCTTCTTAGTGATCTTAAAGATGTCTTCCAACAATGATGATTCCACTCTACCCTTCCTTTATGGGACAATAACCAAGAAAGAACTGCTCTTTGTTATCGTACAAGATGCTTGCAAACCCTCAGAACTTGACTACCATCTAGTCTACTACCATCTACCATGGATCATAATGCTCTTGTCCACAGGGATGGCTGAGAATGAAAATACATCCAGCCTGGCTTCCTCCTGTGCCTATGGTGGCAAACGTCCTACTGAGTGCCTACCTTTGTGTGAGTCACTTCCAGGTACACCAAAAGTTTTGTCTCTAAGCAATATCTAAGGACTTATCAGAAATACAATAATTCACTGCTGAAAGTGTACCTAATTTGTGTTCCCTTTATTGCCCACCCCCCAAAAAAATAAAGATAACAGAAAGTTTTCAGCAAAATACTTTTTTAGTTACATATGCATTTTACTTGAGCACAGCAACTCATTTCTTTGGTTGTTTCAAAGAGAAGCGTTCTGTATCACTAGTTAATATTTATGATTGTGCTCTGAAATTACCTTTTTGTCCTTGCTAATTTGTGTTTAAATTTGGAAAGCTCCTTGAGCATTTATTTATTGCCAATCTTGTGCTTAGACCTCATGAAACAATAAAGGAAGGCTGAACAAGTAGGATTCAGTGGGATGCCTCCAATGCTTGTTTATAGAATAGAATAGAGTAGAATTAACCAGGTTAGAAGAGACCTTTAAGATCATCGAGTCCTACCTGTCATCCAACACTATATAATCAACTAAACCATGGCACCAAGCACCCCATCCAGTCTCTTCATAAACACCTCTAGTGATGGTGACTCCACCACCTCCCTGGGCAGTCAATTCTATTGGCCAATCACTCTTTCTATGAAGAACTTCCTCACATGCAGCCTAAACCTCCCCTGGTGCAGCTGGAGACTGCGTCCTCTTGTTCTGGTGCTGGTTGCCTGGGAGAAGAGACCAACCCCCACCTGGCTACAACCATGCTGAAATTGGCCAAATTGAGATGAATTCTGCAGAAAAGTAGCAAACAGCCAGTTGCAAATATGAAATAAATTAGAATTTGCAGAAGGATTCAGAACTACTAAAGAGCAAGGAACTGACCTCTGAAATGGAAAAGGCAAGCTCTGTTCATATTTCTAAGTACTTAACAAGGAGCTGCAGATTTTGAGATCTGTTTTTACATGCTATAGGTGTGAGAAATTTCCCCAAAACTTTACACATGCTTTGTTCTCTAATTCAAGACTTTCCTCTTTAATTGGCAAGCTCTTATAATATGTCAAATTAAAGTAAAATAATCTGTTATTATTATTTTTTTTATTAATGACATAATTACATTGCACCACTATAAAATTGCTTTCAGTCTAATTATGTCTAGGCAGAGATTACTGGTAATTAATATAACAAATAATTTTTACTACAACCAGCAATAATTGCTTTGTTGAAGAACTTTCCAAAACCCTTAAGTGATTTTATTACTTCTACACAAAGTATTGAAATAATTCTTTAGCACTTGGTAATTAATTACTTTAAGAAATAAGTAATTAATTGCTACATTGGATTACATGTTTGAAAGAGAACAAGCACCAAGCACACCTTTGCTTTCAGAACTGCTGGTGAACAGCTTCTCTGGTCACTGGGTCTGGAGCCCGAGGCTCTCAGCCTTCTTCTGGGCAAAAGCTGAACTCTGCTGCCAAACTACCACAAACTGCTGATCTGTCCCATCTGTGGTGGTTTTAGGCTATGCCTTTAAAATTTAATGACAGATTTTGAGCAGAAAAGCAGAAAAATATAAATAAATCACTATTGGGTGTAAAAAGGAAAACTAAAGATTATTCTAAGCAGATTCATTGGAGAAATATCTGCTATAAGATTGGCTGTACCAAAACAATTCTTTCTCTTTTCTGATCTCTTCACTTGCTTCGCACAGGAGAGATTAACTTGCCTTTTGCCTGACCTTGGCTGTGTTGTTTTAGTTCAGTCTAAACCCTGCCTTCTCTCTTGGGACAGGGGGTAGGGGGGGCAGTGGCACGGCTTCCCTGGTCTCTTGACCAGGGCTTTTTTTATATTGTTTGCTAATTGTAAATACCTGTATAATATTGTGAATACTGTATGTTTGGTACTTACTCTTTGCATTCCATTGCAGAGTATAGTTTTGCTTGTAAATACAGCTTTTCACTTGCTTCCAAATGAATTGGTCTGGCAAAATTAATCTTGGGGGGGAAAATTTCAACTCACTGCACCATCCCAGGAGCCTCAGGAACTATCAAGTGATTATGGAAATGATAACCTAAGTCCCTAAATATCTAGTGTTCCCACAGAAAGCATCTGCAAAGTTGCCCAAAGCCCTGCTGCAGGCAAAAATTCTGGGAATCTGAAGTGATGATATCAAGCTGAAAGAAAATCCCTGTATGTGCAGAGGGAAAGGAGTGGACTTCTTTGATCAATGTCCAGGTTTGAGCTAGCACAGAACAAATTCTTTTCAGGGATTTGACTTCTCAGCTCAGTGTCTCCTCAATGACAGCACAACATGGCATGTTCTCACAAACATAGGCTGCTTCTAGCAGTGATAGCACTGGTGGTTAGAGTTACTACCAAGAGTCGGGGTGCAGTAAGGTTCTTGTTTCTTCTTGCTCCTGTGCAGACCAAGGTCACTGCTAAATGTTGCACTGCTAAATGATGCAGTAAGTAAGAGGTGGCATCTTCACCAGGGAGCAGACAGGACAGGTGACCATAAATCGATCAGCAAGGGATTCCATTTCATGGACATAAAGCTGAGGGGTCACTAGGATCAAGCCTCTACTTCAGTGGCCAGTGTCTGATGAGGACTCTGTCTGCCCTGCTCTCTATCCTGATTTGCATGTTCCCAAATCCAGTTCCAGAATTCAGCTTCTGAATCTCATTCCCATCTGCTACTGACTCCATTCTGGGACTTCCCCAGTGCCTGTGCACAGCATCAGTGGTGACAGAGGTGTAATTACCATCAGGGGCTTGGATTTGATATTGATTTTTATCTATTTATGTCTATTTCATTTTATTATTTCCATTAAAGTTCATTTAGTTTCTTTCCCTAACCATCATTCTCTCTCCCTTATTCCCTCTCACTTCCCTTTTGGAAAAAAGAGGGGTTCATGGACAGCATCTGTCACCCTAGTGGCCAGTCCAGCCCTAGCCCTTGAAAACGGCCATTATTTTGTGTGAGGAGGAGGGAGAGTGTGTGTGTTTGTATACGTAGACTCATTGCTTGACTCCTAAAGGGATATTGGGCAATTGTGAATAGGAGGACCACTGAAAGGAAATATGGGCCAAAGAACATGCTGTTTCACTTACAGGATGATCTGCACTAGGAAATAATTTGGGAATCTCTGATATACTATGTTATCCCAGGACATGGCACCTTAAAATATGGGTCTGAGAAAGCCTGTCATTCAAGAGGCCATCTAGTAGCATGTTTTATAGAAGCTAATACCCATCCTTTCAGTAAATCTCTTTTTTAAAAGATACATGATCTAAAATTTAAAAGTAAAATTTAATTTCCTCTCCTTACTGAATACTGTGCTTCAGTCCCAGGCTCATGCTTCAAGATCTATTTCACTAAGGAGTAATTTTCATCTTCTGTGCTTTGCATTGCCTCTTTATGTCAGGCATTTATACATGTTTTATGTTTTCACCTGACCTCATCTTCCCACTAACACTGAGATACCAATTGCTGCTATCACCCCTGTTCATCCATTCTCTAAAGATGTCATGATCTAGTAATCAATGTGGGGAAAAAATCACAACCCCTTAGAGTATGAGTTAAACTTTAGCTATAATAAGGAAAATAAAGAGCTTGAGTAAATGTTATGTGGAACATGAAAGTCTGAGGACCAAATTAGAGATAGACAATACTCATTTGCCAAACAAAAACAAAAGAAGAGGCAGCTTGGTGGCCCCAGTCAGTGATTTTCCAGAGGACTGGTTTTCATCAAAAAGCCAGTCATTTGTCCAAGATTTACAGCAGCTTTGTAAGATGTGACCTCTGAGTAAAGTTTGTTTT
The DNA here is from genome assembly GCF_014839835.1 of Dryobates pubescens. Taxonomy (NCBI): domain Eukaryota; kingdom Metazoa; phylum Chordata; class Aves; order Piciformes; family Picidae; genus Dryobates; species Dryobates pubescens. The sequence continues at coordinate 10,012,340 of NC_071643.1, forward strand.
GACCAAACATCCTAATGACATCACCAGTTTGAATGTGAAAAGGGAAACTAATTTATTTTGTATACTGTTTCAAGATGTTTTTGTACCACTACTGATTTTAATGACTGTGGGGTCGTTCCACAAAAGGCAAGGTTTATTTTGGGACTTTAACATGATTTTGGGCTCCTAAACTGAAGCCATTATTTTGATATTGTTAATAATGTTATTAAGCTAAATAAAAGCCCAAATGGACCTCGTGTTTCTCCACAATCAGTAGATTGGAAAATCACAATGTTCTTTTCAAAACATCTTATAAATTTCTGGCAAAATACCTGGGATCATAATCCTCTCTTGCTCTGTTATATTAAAGCACAAAGCTAAAATTATTCTATACATACTAAAAAGAGTAAATATATTCTGAATCCCAGCCTAAAGGTTTAATGCTGGGATACTATTTCAAATCTTTTTCTTCTGATAATTGGGTCCATGTCATAATAGCTTAGATTCCAGCAAGTGCTCCTCCAGCTGTTATTTGTAGGCTAAATTGGGTTTAAGAAAAACCTTATTTGGGAATTTATTATAGCATTGTTCATAAACCAACATCCCACAGTTTCATGTCACCAGCTTGTGACATATTCACAGAAATCAGAAAAGGATTAGCTGGCTGTAATACCAAACATATTAGAACAATCCCTTTGTATCTGACAGCAAATTGCAAACAGCAGCTTCGATCCGAGAAGCTGTGGAGTTCATGTTTCAGAAGTGCTGAAATATTCAATAGCTTATTAATAGGCAATACTTTATGTTTTGTCTAATAGAAAACAACATTCCTCCAAACATTTGACTTTACAGTGAAGGGGCTGTGTGGCTGAGAACAGAAAGATTGGGACCTGCTCTTATATCATTAAATTATCATTATGTAAATTATTGTCAAATTATTAATTGTTTTTTAACAATTTAAATTATCATGAAATTAACAAGCACTGACCTGGCAGACATGACCTACCAACACGCCTACACCCACCATCTATCTTTTGATACTCAGAGCTGTTGTTTTGTGCACGCAGAAACACTTGTGAAGGGCTCTTAAAAACATTCTAGCATCTTTACATTGGGCAAAAGGCTTCTTCACAGGCTGTAAAACACCATACTATTTAAATAGAGGTGATACAAGTAAGTCAGTTGCAACAGTTTACAGGGGAATTTAGTTATTTAATCTAGGAGTCAGCTATTGCATATGCAAAGGGAAATGCTAAAACTGTGATGAGACCAGGCTTCAAAATTAACAGTACTGCATAGAGCTGAACAGTGGTAATGTCTTATCTTGCCCCCCCAAAGGAAAGGCATTTCAGAAATAAGTAACATCCCACTTGGATTTGTTCTTCCTTTGGTTTTGAGCAAACAGATATCACTGTACTGGAGGGAGAACAGTGAAGAAGGTGCTTTTTGTTTTGAAATACTTGCACAAGGCATGTAAACTTTTATGGAAAGATTTTTCAGGAAATTAGGCATCTATGTGGAGGATTCTATTGATTTTTTTCAGGATGTCATATGACTACCACTGCACCAAGCTTTATGTGGAACCCTTGCCAAAAACCACGGAAAGGCAGAAACAGTTTATTCCTGTTCACACAATGAAAATGTAGTGGAGCTGAACCCTCCACAGAAGAGTTCTGACAGCTACCAGGATCACACTTCAAGTTCTGCAGTGCTGCTGAACATCCAGCTGAGAAGCACCAGCACAAACCTCCCTGGTAATAATGCTTCTCTGTGGAAATTCTGCTCTGTGGACTTTCACTGTCTTACAACAGCTGCTGGTACTGCACTGCCAACTGACATTTGTTCTGAGCTTGAGCCATGTGGGCTCAGGTTAAAGGAGGAATTTACTTTTCAAGGAGAAATGATGTGCACTCTGTCTTCAGTTGCAGACTGGGCTGTAAATCTGGTCACTAATACAGGTGTGTTTTGCATCAGTATGAATATCAGAAAGCTTTAAAATGCTCGTGGTAATGAGCTGCACAAACAATTCAATACAGGAACTTCCCTTGATGCAGACACTTGTTTACTCATATATGTCAATGAGACAGGACAGCAGAAACATTTAACTGATTTTTTTTGGTGCAGCAATCTATTACAGCACCTCTTCTTCTTTTGATTCATGGCATTTAGTTAAAAAAATGTGTAAAGATTGGTTCAGAAAGATAAATGAAATTTTAGAAGATGAAACGAAGGCAAGCTGTGCCCTTGCTTACAGATGTAGCTGACATTCTAAAGAGACCCAGGCACTTGTTGCCATGAGCATACCCACTGTGTTTATTTTCATTTTTAATACCAGAGCTAAAAGTGCAGCCTTCATTTTATAATAAATCAGAATTTTTCTTCCCAAAGTTTCACAGAACCACAAGGGTTTGGAAGGGACCTCTGGAGTTCACCTACTCAAATCCACCTAACAAAGCAGCGTCACCCCCAGCAGCTTGCCCAGAATCACAAAGTCCAGGCAGGTTTGACAGGAGACTCTACAACCTCTCTGGGCAGTGCTCTGGCACCCTCACAGGAAAGAAATCCTTCCTTATGGCTGGTCAGAAACTCCTGTGTTCTAGTTTGTGCCTGTTTCCCTGTGTCTGGTTGCCAGGTGTCACTGGAAACAATCTGGTTCCATCCTCTCCCACACCTCTCCCCTCTCATACATAAACATTGATAAGATGCCCCCACAGTGTTCTCCAGGCTAAACTGCCCTAGGTCTCTCAGCCTTTCCTCATAAGAGAGACAAGAAAGACTTTACACGTGAATGTTTCAAGAGATAATCTGTTGTGCTTTTCCCAACTCCCAGATCCTTTCATGTGTTACATTTATGGATTGGGGGACATTTCCTCCTCCTGTGTCCAAGGAGGAGAAATTCATAAGAAGATATCACTTGAGGGAATACTGTGTTCCCTGCATCCTGCTCGATCCATTATCATTAGTCAGAGCAGGTAAGCAGATGTGCAGGTTGCAGAGATGCAGGACAACAATTTGTAAAGGAAAATACAGAATAGAATATGCCATTCTTATTAATTTGCACACATGCTAGACTTGTCCAAACACATTAGGTGTAATAGTCTCCCTGCCCAGAGATCTCTGAAGCATACTGTAATAGACCATAAGGTCAGGAGAAGGGGTAATTGCCAAAGCAGCTGTCATTGAGCAAATGACTTTAGCTGGAAAGTTGTATAAAGGCCTCTTGCTTTTCCTAATAGCCCTCTACAAACTCCAGCACTTCTGAGCTCCAGGTTAAAATTCTGCTACTGGGTAAGCTACAAACATTGCTCAGGTGTGGTTCACATTTTATGCTGCACAATAGCTCTACATATGATCCAGCTCTTTGGTGGTTTTATTTCTGTTCAATACAACCAGGATTATTTTGGATAGCTGGCCATAGAATCCTGTTTTGGTTGTAAAAGATCTCTAAGACCACCGAGTCCAACCATAAACCTGAACCCACCATGGTGATGAAACCACATGCTGGAGTGTCATGTCCCCACATTTCTTGAACACTTCCAGGGATGGTGACTCCACTACCTCCCTGGACTGTACCAGGGGTATCCCAGACTTTTTGGGCATAGAACCTGTTTGATTTCATATATGCACCACTGCCCTGGGTTAACAGAGCCCAGGCTCACAAGACCCCTCTCTCCCCACACAAATGGGAGGAAAAGTATAGCAAACAAAGAAAAAAACCCCAAATCCTCTGAGTTGAGATAAAGAGTTGAGATTAAGAGTTTTACTAGAAATGATACAATACACAATTACCTTAGTCTATTTGCAGAAACATGTGGCAAAATGCAGATGCAGCAGCAGAAGCCAGAGATAAAAGCAGTTCCTATCACTCAAGCATAAAGAAGCCAGCCCAGCAGAAAAGATCAACACCTCAAACCTGGGCACCAAAAGCACCAACCAGAACAGGAAGCCTCTCATGTTACAATCTGAACTTCAACCCCCATGATGCTTTTCTCCATCCAGCACTTTCATTTTGAAGCAGGCATGATGGCAGCATGGTATTGAATATAACCACTCAACCCATAAGAACTACTGAGAAAGGATTATTTTTAGTCTGGCAACATTCTGTTGTCCTAAAATTAGTAGGGACTTCTGCTTTAAAGCTCCCATCACATACTATTTTACAGATAGTTACTTCCATAGTTTAATCAAGAGTTTCACAATATTATGGCAATCTCACAGTATTTCTCCTCAAATCCCATTTCTTGGGGTAATGTAATTACATGCACCTCGAGTGTCAGAAATAAAAACCACTAAAACCCAACATTTCTTCTTCTTTTGGCTTAACAGAAAAGTCTGAAAGCAAGACCCAAGTGCATGCTACAAGCTTTAAAGCCAAAGGCTAAGAGCCCATAGTCTATTGTTTTAAAAAAGATAATAAATTCTTTAAATGTAATAAGCCACAAATTTTTGGGAGGACAAGACTTGGTTGGGTTTTTTAATCTCAGCACTTGAGATGACTGTTTCCACATAGCTGTAGTTGGAGTGTGTATATATATATATATATATATATGTAAGTGTAAGTGAAGAGATAGTGTCCTTTCATGTTTGTCTGTTTTCTTAGCTTCCTGCATTAAAAAAACATAAAAATCAGTTATTTCTGTCTGTTGAAGGAAATGATGCAGCTGCTTCACTCTTATATACTTTAAAGCTTTAAATGTTTCAAGCAATGCTGAGCTTTTTCCAGCATTAGCAAACTCTTTCTAAGCAGTGAGATATTAGGGTGGCAGGCAATAAAGCAAAATTAGCAATCAATCATTACCTTAAAAAAAAGAAAGCTTTTTAAAATTCATAGGGGAGATAACAATGAGCATTTATTAATATCTTCTTCTTGCATTCTTAATCAGCACTTTCTAGGGTATCTGCCTATCTAAGGCAGAGAGAATCTGCCCATTGAAGGCAGGGAGAATCTGCCCACAGACTTTTTCTCACCTCTACATACCAAAGAGAATTAATGCAAGTAGCATGAAAATAATGTTTCCCTGAGTCCTGTGGGCTACTTTGGTAACAGATCTTTCAGGCTCAGTCTGTAGGGAGTGTCTTCAAATACATGAAGAGATCAGATTGAGATAACTAGAGCTGCGGTGAGCTCGGGATGCAATAATTCATTTAAAAAGAAAAAAAATCTCTCATCTTAATTCCTTTATAAAGTGCCAAAATGTCCATTCAAATTATTTGTGGTTAAGGTTGTTATCATTATTTCAGGAATATATGAAAGTAGCCAAATATTCTGTTTCATAAGCATGTCAAAGTGCCGGCTTCACTCCTAACTTAAACCACGGCCATCTGCAATAAAAATCACTCTCGCTTTGGTTTCCAGAACCATTGGTAAGCTTGTAGACTAAACATTTAACTGTTGCAAGCAGTCAGCAGCTTTATTGCTTCTCCTGCCCTTGCTGGATTCAATTTGTCTAAGTACATGAAAGCACTTCAATTTTGAAGGACCCCAAGCATTTTGGAAAGTTTCAAGGCTATTTGTCTTCTGAAATGCTTGAATGTAAACTAAAATGAAAATTGTCTTAATGATTTTTTTTTCCATTTAAAATGACTGTCACATTTCTGCTCTGAAAAAGGCCCTGAGGCTCAAATGTACAGTTTCCTTGTCTTGTTTCCCCACCCCCCCAAGTAATTGTGAAAAGCTAGTTTCAAGTTACATGGCGAGCTTGGCTGCCATCGTCCTGAGAGTCCTCTCTTCCTGTACAGTTCAATGAATTAAACACTTTCTAATGCTGTCGATTTCTACCCACTTCTCTGCATGCCTTTCTTTGTTATTTTTTCTAGCACTATATTGCAAGTAAATACATGGTCTTGATATCTTCCTTTGTGCTTGAAGACTGTTCCTACATTTCCTGTCATCATTCTTCTATTTTGCCTGTTCCCCACTTCTGCTTCATTATTCATAGTTCATGTTTTCCAGGGCCTTGTACAAAACCATGCTTTCCTCTGGACCTCTGCTCAGACTCTCTCCATCCACTCTGTAGCACCCAGACCCAAGACTTGAGTGAAGGCCATAAGAACACCACAGTCACAGAATGTCTTGGGTTGGAAGGTACCTTAAAGATTGCCTAGTTCCAAACCCCTGACATGGGCAGAGTCATCTGCTATTACAACAGGTTGCTCAAGACCTCATCCGGCTTGGCTTTGGACACTTCCAGGGTTGGAGCTTCCACAGCTTCTCTGGGCAACAGGTTCCAGTGCCTCAACACCCACCCAGAATTTCTTCCTGTTGTTTAATCTAAACCTAAGCTTTTTCCAGTTTGAAACCATTATATATATGAAGAATGTTTAAACTGGCTTCTCCTTGGCTCCTCTCTTTGGCTTATAAGGGATAGCTCAGCAGTATGAATAACATAGGGCAGCCTACAGTCATTTGAAGAAATGGAAATATCTAAATATTTCAGTTATAATTAGAGACAAAGATTCTGATTCATTAGAAAACCCACCCTGCCTTAGGACAGAAAAACCACAGCTGCCTTATAAACCTTTGCTTTGTGTGCCTCAGAATGAAATGCTCTATAAGCATCAAATCCCATTCATGTAATTTTATTGTTTTTAGAGATGAAAAGGACAGGCTATGCAAATTGTGGTACCATATCCCCTTTCAGGCTGGTAACCTGTATGTCTGCAAACTGCCTCAGCCCCACAGCCTCATTTACAGTGAAATTACAGATTTGGAAGAAGAAAAATGTATCAGAATAAGTTAAAGGATCCTTAAGTATGGTCCTTATTTTATAACTTGGGCACTATATTCCCATTTTAAACCTGCTGATAAACCACTGGGAATTTTCTTTTTCTTGCTGATCCTCTTTAAGCCCTCTATGAATAGCAGAGAAAACAACTCCACTGCAATAAAAACAGGGTTTTGTTTTCCTTTTATAAAATTGAGGCATTGGGTAAAATAAAGGTCAGTGCAACAACCTTTGAAAGAAAAGAAAGAGCAATTTTCCCCCTTTTGCTTTTTTACTGCTTTCCAATGCAACGTGAAAAATCATTTTTAAGTTTGCCCATCTGTTTTACATAAAACCTTAGCTGACCTTACACAAAGTGAAACAAACACACAAAAAGCTTTTGCTGTTGGCTTCTTGCCAGGAAGACAGCACACACAAAAAAAGAAAAGAATATGTAAAGTTCAATCCTGCTCTGGTGTAAATTAGCCCAGCTCCAGTGGGGACTTCTGTTGATTTATACCAGCAGAGGCTATGGCTTGTAGTCCTTATAAAAGCCAGACTTCTTAGACCCAGTCCTGATATCACTGAAGTTTTGCTAGTGGTTCTTGAGGAGAAAGGACACTCAGAAAGAAGACACGATTGCTATAGGGAGGCAGAACCTATCCATCTATGCAGCATGTGTTACTCAGCACACTGAAGTGGAAGCTTACAGCATAACTGAGATTTGTGGGTTTGCAGGTGTGAGCATGACTTCAGTTGTAACTTGACTTTGCATTATTTGTGTAACAGGGTGAAAGTCAAGGTTTAGGGCTGACCACTAGAAAGATGCTTCTATGGACCACTCTGCCTTCTTGAAGGGGAGAGAAAGGGAATAAGAGAGAGAGCTTGGTGAGTTGGGAAAGAAACTAAACCAGCTTGAATGGAAATAATAACAATAAAATTGATTAGATACAAATAGATGCAAGCCAATATTAAACCCATACCCCTCATGGCAATTCTCTCACTGTCACCACTGATGCTGTGAGCAGACACTGGGGAAGTCCCAGACTGGAATCCCAGTGTCAGACAGGAAATTAATTCAAGAGATGGATTCTGGAAATGGATTCAGGAACACATGGAGCAGGACTAAAGGCAGAAGAGACAAGTCCTCCTTGGATATGGGCCATTGAAGAAGGTGTTTGGCCATGGTTATCTCTTAGCTTTATACTGAATATAACATTCATGGAAAGAAATCCCTTTTTGGTCAGTTTAGGTTCTGCAGGTGCCACCTCTTACTTACTGCACCTCAAGACAGAGCACAAGATGTAGAATTAACCTTGTTCTGCACAGGAGCAAGTCTCAGCAAGATCCTTTCTGCACCCAAAACCTTGGTAGTAACTCTAAACATCAGTGTTACCCTGGCTAGAAGTAACTTCAGTAAGTACCGTCACTCAACTGAGAAGTCACATCCCCGAAGAAATGAGTTCTGTTCTAGCTCAAAACAGGACAATGAGTTTGATCACTCTCTAATCAAGGTAAGCAGATGCCTTGATGTCAGACTTAAGAGATCTTCAGCACACAGAGGTGAGGCTCATGTCTTGCTGCTTCTCTTCTGTTAGCCAATCTCATGCATTGTTATCACACGGACCAAAAGAGAATCCTGAAGAAAGGAGCTGCTCCTATGTGTAGAATCTGGTGAGGCAAGTGGAAGTAGAGCACATCAGGAGAGAAACACCACCTGTAAATCCTCACACATCTTACCCTGCACTTCAATAGAAGTTGTGTTAATGTATCTGAGTGGTGAACTATGCCCATTATATCAACACTCCAATCTAATATGATTAATGACTATAAAGTAAGGTTTGAGCTTTTAATTAAAAAGGCAATCATAAGTTACTGAGCAGTGGAGGTCTAGCTAAGTTTCTCAGAAGTAGGTTATTTAATAGAAGGAGATGCCCCAAAGGGACAGAGGGCAAAAAAATCTCCCCTGACTTTAATTTTGTAGACAGACATTGTCTTTGATTTATAACAGAGAGCAGAACTGGACCTATGTAGGACTAAGCACATGTATATGTGTACTGCAGCATGCATATGGTGATGTCTACATTTAGATTGCTAAACTTTTCATTAATAGCCCTTAATTTTTCCAGTTGCTTGTTAATTTGCTTTCTTTCTCAGAATAAGAACCCTTTGTAGGCTCTCTTCCACATTTAAATTTTTTTATATCTGCCACACTTTAATTTTTTCTTGTGTGCAAAAATACCCCTAAGAGATGTTATTGTGAAATGGGAAAGAAAGCATTTTAGGAAAGACTTTTCAGACTTTGGACTTCCAAGTGAGTTTCAGCATTTGGATTGCAAGTGCTTGCTGTGTATTCACCAGAGTTCTACTTTTCTCCTTCTTATTTGACCATGTCATGGATTTCAGTCCACCCATGTCCAATAAAGTCTTGACAGAAGTTGCCGTATCCTATAACTTTATCATTTTATGTTTCAATTAACTTTAAATGAAATTTACAGTGGAGTTTATACCATAAGTTTTTCTCTGGCCTCTGAACAGAGGAAAATGTCTGTCTTTGCAATGACAGAATAAGATGGAATATTTGCAGTGAAAGGCCAGCTTTTATTTAGGGAAAAAGAATAATCTGACTTTAATTATCCATATTCTTAAACATAATTAATATACCATGAGGCATATGAATACAATATAGGTAAGAACTGTTGGACCTTAATCAATAGTCCATCAAAGGCAGCGTTCCCTTGAGCCCTTGAATAGACATGGCAAGAGAGGTGAAAGGAAGGTGAGCAAAACATGGAAGCAATAATTGCAGAGTAATCTGACTCCCAGAGATGCATGATTTTTGAGGCAATGAATAGTTCCCTTCTCTGTCAACCTGCAGGTTTTATATTCTTATCTATTTCTAGTCTATCTAAAATAACTATGCTCATCATTAAAAGGGAAAGTAGCTGACATCTAATGCCTTCCACTTAGTTTAATTAGAAAGATAAGATCTGTCTGTAAATGACTTTCAAAACTGGGTGGAATGCTTGCCTTTCTTTTGTTCTATTGTGGTGCCCTTTAAAGTAGAGCAAAGTCCATATTCAAAACAATGGTTGTCAGAGAAAACTGGGCTGGAGGAAGGGAGAATTCATGGCAAGAGTCAAAATCATTTCCATTTATGACAGTTTTTCATATATGAACACACTTTTCCAGAGATGTTTCTATCAAGCAAAATAATCATCTAGGTAAAAAAGTGACATATGGTAGAAGCAATGAATATAAGGGAGGAGAAGATGCAAAGGGTTTGTCACCTCCATCTTTATGATAGAGAACTGGGAATTCTTGTTGTGTAACTTTGCTCACAGGTGCAGGAATTATTGCTTTCCTGTACTAGAAACTAACACTAAGTGTGACCGTTTGAGGCTCGCAACCCACAACATTAAGGTAGAATTTTACCTTGAAGAAACACATAGAAGATTCTCTTGACAGGATCAGCACACAGAGGATGGGAGGATTAGATTCAGCCATGGAATTTCTGCAACAGTCATTGACAAATTCTGGTCCTTCCACTACATTTGTGGCTGCTTAGGGCTGGGATCATGAATCCTTCAGAATACCTCACCACTGGCCCTTCTCCCTACCACTGGAATTACAGTGTAAATGGTCCCCTTCTCTCACCATTAATCTTTCTTTTTGCCTGTTGGCATTATGAGATCTTCATGGAAGAGTCTGTTTTATATTTGGTGGCTGAAGGGCTCACAGCCCCAGACAGCCCTGATCTTAGCTAGAAAATTTAAGTCTACCAGAATACAGACAACAAAGGACTGACTGATGAAGTATGCAGATGCCTTGAATCCCTGTGGTCTCTACAGGTGTCCTTATGAGGCAGATGAATCTCACTAAAGACAAAGTAACAGAAAAATCAGAAAGATGGTGTAAATAAAAGAGATTCCTATTTGTTTTGCCAAGATATGCTCAAACTGTAAGTTGCAGTGCTTTGAAAGCACACTGAGATGGAGCAAGGTGTTATTATTTAAGTGCTGGAGGGCATTCTTCCAGTCTCTTGAGGAGCAAGCACTATGTACTCTAAAAAAAGTATTGTATCCATTCTTGTAACGTAGGTTCATTAGGCATCAGATTGATTTATTGTATTGTTTCCTTTATAAATTATTTTCATTATATTTTATCACAGTACATGACTACTGCCCTCGGGGAATATGCAGGAATGAGCTGAATGGCAAGCGTAATAGACTGCTTTAATTAAAATAGTGTAATGCATATTTCAGTGCTATTAACAAAAACAAAATTGATTTCGTTTTCTGGGTAATTGAATATATTAAAGCCCAGGTGCTGTTCTTCTATTATTTAACCCTCTAAGTTCAGCCCCATTTGATGCTTTGAGCACAAAATTCATTTGTTATCCTGAACTTTATTAGGGGAATTTTCTTCCCTGCCAGTGACCAACCTCCTGCCCTCCCTTCCTCTCTCCCTTCCTATCTTCCTTTCTCTGTCTCTTTCTCTCATTCTTCTCTCTCCCATTCTTTCTCTCTGCCTTTCTTTCTCCCTGCAACACCCCCCCTGCCACCATCTAGTACCCTAGCACATCTGTGCACTATTAGTGAGAAGGAGAAAACATAAACATGAATTTCCATAGTGAAACCCCCATGATCCTTTCCAGTGTCTTCCAGTGAGGACACTGACACTAAAGGAAAACCCATTATTCCTCTGCACTTTTTAACCTGATGGTCTGTGGAGACAGCATGAGTCTGCCCCATAATTCCATTAGTTAATGAACACTTCAGGAATTTGTCTATCATAAGAAAGACCCTTTAAAATTACAGTCAATCAATGACACCTACTCTTCTAAGTGGCTTCCTTTTCTCCTTTTTTCTCTTGATTTATATTGACTGTGAGTCTTTTTAAATTTCCTTTACCCTCCAGATACTGAAGTTTACCTTTTATCAAGAAGATGCATTATGTTAGTGACATGACAGACACAGGGAAATCAGGTCAACGATTTCCGGGTAGAGCAGTGAAAGGAAATCACCCAACCAACCTAGAGAATGAACAGTGTCAGGGAGCTGGGCTTCCCAACCCATCTGTTTATGAAAAGAACCATTTTGCCTAATGGTTGTCATCTATCTTACCCACCCTGCCCTAAGGAGGAGTAACCCCATACACCAACAGAGACGAGGGGTTGACTTGCTGGAAAGCTGCTCTAGAATGCCCTAGGAGTGCTGTTAGACAAAAACTTTACCATAAACCAGCAATGCAGCAAGGTGGCCAAAAGGACTATGCTGTAGTGGGGTGCATTAAGAGCATGGCCAGCAGGTCGAGGAGGTTCTAATCCACTATAGTTAGGTCACATCTAGAATATTGTGCCCAGTTCTGGGCTCCCCTGTTTGAGAGAAATAGGGAACTACTAGCCAGAGACCAGAAGATGCTACAAAGATGATGAGAGGACTGGGGCAACCCCAGAGACCTGGGGTTGTTTAGTATGGAGAAGACAAGACTGAGAGGGGATCTTATGAATGCTTTTAAGTACCTAAATGGCAAGGGTCAAGAGGACGGGGGTAGACTCTTTTCAGTGGAACCCGGTGAAAGGACAAGGAGCAACAGGCACAAACTGGAACACATGAAGTTCCTTCTGAACATGAAGTTTTTCCTGTGAGGGTGACAGAGCAGTGTAACAGACTGCCCAGAGAGGTTGTGGAATCTCCTTCTCTGGAGAGATTCCAAGCCCACCTGGACATAATCCTGGAAACTTCCTGTAGGGAAACCTGTTTGGGCAGGTGGGTCAGTCTAGATGATCTCCAGAGGTGCCTTCCCACTCCCACCGTCCTCTGGTTCTGTGAAACACCAGAGTGTCCTCCACTTTCATCAGTGGAGTTTTACTTTACAATACATACTGTGAAGAGCCAGGGGTTTCTGGTTCAGCTTTTGCCTTTTTATGACGTGTGGCACGTGGTATTTTGAATAAATGAGTTTCTAAATATCCAGGCCCTGAGGCTCTTCCAGTTTCATCCTTGCTCTCCCTTTCTGGAAAAAGCAGACCCACAGTCAAGGTCATGCTGGTACAGTCACTAGAGAGAGTTGCAGCTGGGAAGAGGGCAGACGAGTATTATCACAGACACATCTTTTCTAGCCTCCACAAAACCAACTGCAAAGGGGACATGGGTAATGGATGACAAATGTTAGCAGGACTGACACCGCATTACATTCCTCCGGGAGGATCCCTGGAGATACCAGCTGCTGCTGCTGTTTGTTGTAGTCTAAAGTACTGGAATGCAAACCCGAGAAGATTCTCCTCTGCACACCATCCCCCCCCCATCTCCATTAACCCCCCCCCAATACAAAGTGTGTGTAGTTTATAGCAGAGATGCAGTGTATATGGAAGATCTTATTCCCTGTTTCATGGGGGGAAAGTTAGTAGCTTTCCAAGTAAATAGCAACATTTGCATTGACAGCAACAGGGGTAATTCCCTATTATATAAACCTGCCCTATTCTCCAGGGTTAAATGACTTGCTAAAAGGGAATGGTACAAAGAAATTAAGACATTGTAACTGTAGTTATGGGAAAAAAAATTATCAAAATTAAAACAGTCCAACCATAAAGAAGCAGCATGAACTATGGTAATATCTGTCTGGGATATGTGTGACTTAGGAATAAATCAAATGGCTGAACTGAAAAATAAGTCCGAAATTCAAAATAAAGAAGAGACAGACTGTATGAAAGCAGATACTGCTGATCCACCCAATTACTCTGGGGACACTCAGACAACACTAATCATCATGGTAGTCTAAAGACATTCTCTAGAAATTCTATTCTTTGTAAAATAAAATATAGGAATCGTCTTTTCCCTATCAAAGATTTTCTGCTCAAAATCCTTCACTTAACAAGAGCCTTTTACAACTGATTGTCCTGCTTTTATAACAGAAGAGCAGGCCATAATTAAACTGGTGAGTCATCAGCCCACTGGGTTGCATAGGAAATCCCTTATTACTTTAAAGCACCTGCTGTAGCTCTTCAACTCATTTCCCAGAGAAGAGTTGCAGATACAGATGGATTCCAAATAGTTCCCATAAAAGAATAGACCAGCAAACTCATTTCACATAAATTTCAGTCTTTATAGTTTCAATTCCTATGCAATTAATGAGATCTGGCTGAATCCCCAGTTACTTCTGGGTTGTGATTTATAAAGCACAAGCCTAGATTCAGACTTCTTGAAAATTATTCCTCACGTTGTAACGTTATGAGCTCATTTCTTACGGGGCATTTCTCCATGCTTCTTCTTCTTGGAACTGATCACCTTTAATCAGTTACAAGTTGTGCTTAATTATTACCAGGAATATGCTGAACTGTACTGAAAAGTATTTAAATACTACAGCATGACAAAATGAAATTTATTTTGGCAGGTTTTCTATTTAGATAAGCAGTTATTAACTCTTCAGTTTTTCAATATTGAATTGAATCAATATATTAAAACAATCCAAACCATAACATTCTAACATCAACACAGATTGAGCGTAGAGCTGAGCACTACAAAGACAAAAGTCATTGTTTGCTCTTTTGCTCTATAGTATTTTTAGAGGAAAGAGAAATGACATAGATTAACCTAAATTAGTTTACATCAGAGTGAAAGATATTCACAAATCTGCTCAAATACTACAAGTATGTCAGCAGTTTAAAACATTATCCTCAAGTTCTGCTCTAAATAAACTACAGTGATCAAATAATCCCAAACAAACTATGATAATTTAAGTAGATTTCAGGATAATGAACGTGATATTTTCATAGGTAAGAGTATTACAGAGCCAGAGAAGGTGAAGACAGTTCACCTGTGGCAGAAGAAAATGGTCTTCATCATTCATGACCAAGCACAATTTCTATCCTCACTTCCATTGTGGTATTTGTACTCAATACAAATACTCTGTAATAAAAGTATAAGGCCAAATTTTAAAGGAATTGCTTAGAAAAGATGTATTATTAGTATACAACAAAGATGTGAATAAAAAAGGAAGTGAAAGAGTTGCATGAAAATAGGTAAGTGTAGAATTAATAAACAGCTAAACAACAAGCAACTGACAGGGATAATCACTACAGTTTAAAAGTGAAGGGTTAAAGATAGACAGGTTTGATTTAGACTAACATTGCGCTGGAGTTTTGAAGTGAAGCAGAAGGGCTTTTTTTAGTGAGTAATATAAAATTGTTTCACTTGAAGATGTGGCCTGGGAACTAAACTTTTGCACTTTTAAAAAGAGATCTGTGCTTGAGGAGAGCAAAAGATAATTCACTTTGTTCAGAAGCACTCTCAAACCTTTATGGGACAAGTCTTTACCCTCGTCAGGGAACATTCCCATTGAAGTCAACCTTTAACACTTCCTCTTCTCAGCCATTCAGCTCTGGTATATTCTATGAGCAAAGAGGTCCTCAGATGTCTGTATGTGGTGTGTTCTATGAACAACTGTTACAGGAAATGAAATGGAAGCAAATACACTGAGTAACTCAGCTTGCTGCTTATTCAAATCTTTGCAGTCTCCTTGGACAGTGAGGTCCTGAAGAGTGAGATAATTGCTTTCCAAGACCTGCATTTACCCAGTTCCCAGCACAACAGCTACCACTCCTTGGGGAATCATTAGCTGTTATCTGGTTACATTAAGTTTTCATTACAAAGACCTGTAATCAAGGATCAATAATGTGACCATTATAGTTCCTCTTATTAGATAAGCTATATTTTCTACTGTTCTGAGCCACCACCCTGCTTTTCTATGTCTAAAAGTCAGCTTTGCTTCTCTCAAGGCAAAATGAACTGACAAACAGAAAGTATCTGCTGCTCTCAGACAAGCTATTAATGCAATTTAATCTTCCATGAATAGAAACTGCATCATCTAAGTTCAGCTATTTCTGTCTGCTAATAAGTTTTGACTTGGTCTTACATATCTTCTCTGAAGCCAAATCCACCCCAGCTAAATATGATTTTGAAAGTTGAGGTTTCTGCAGTAGTTTTGGCTCTCTACCAGAGCTGGAACTGGAAAGCTGGAACAAGAATTGGTCTTGAAATACATTCAGATAGAACTTCTGTAAAAATCTGTAAGATTTTTCTCTGTCAAGTACAGACAGAACTGAAAGATAATCACAATAAACCATCTTTCAGAGAACTGAATGAAAATTGCTTATTTGTTGTTAGCCTTCTCAGTCAAGAATGAAAATCTTCCCCTCCCTCCCTATTTTTTTTTAATAGAAGTGAATTCCAATCTCTTCTACAGCATTATGAATGAGGCACTTATTAAATTAACACATTAACATAAATTTCTCTAATATTATCAGTTCAGTAAACCTCTGATCTTTAGTGCAGTGGTACTTGTAAAGGAAATTAGACCACAACTAGATTTTATATCGTAGTATTATATTTTACCAGTAAGATCAATTTCCAATCTTAGGCTATGAGTCTAGAGAAGACTCTAGGCTGGAGTCTTTCTATGAATGTCTGTCAGCATTCCTGACACATTTGCCTAACCTGTTCTTAAAGTGATGGTGGTCCCACCATTATATATATATATATATATAAATGTTGCTGAGTATCTGCTATGCTTTCAGATCGAGTGTTTTCCCAAGCTAGCCTGTATCTCCTTTATTGAAGCATTCACTATTATTTTCTGTCCCATTCCCAGTGCAGAGAATAACACATGAAGCAAACTGCTCTGTGTGTGAACTGTTATGACTGTCCCTTCTTTTAGGCAAACACAATTCTTTCACTCTTGCACCTGTTGATATCTTTTTACTTTGCTTTGAAATCTCTATACTTGCTTCCCATTTCCTTTCAGTGCTCCTATGAGTTATCTTCTCTGCCCTGTCAAGGAGTCAGAAATCATCCAGGGCTTTTATCACAACACCTTTGTAGCCATCCATTTCAAGTCTGGCTAGATTTTAAAACACAAGATGCAAAGCTGAATGAAGAGCAAAAGTAGTGATAAATAAAGTCCTTTCTCCCTCATGCAATTCCAAGTATATTACTTATTAGCTGGGGTGAAAAATCATTATCCTCTAAACTCATTCTTCCTGCTTTAATATTTTTTTTGTCATTATTGTGAGAGTTTTACCCCTATTTCAGACTTTTAATCAAATAAAAATGCCTGCAGGAGTATAAAGCAGTCCTAGATGTCCAGTTGAAACCAGCAAACAAAACTATTTCAGAACAACAAAATGGGAGACAGACAGATGACACAGGTCTATTCGTAGTGAACATCAGGAAACATGAGAAATTCTGAATGATCTGAACTTCATGACAAATACTCCTCTCCTGAAGAGCAGGGAAGAAAAGATGTTTAAATCTGTCCACTCTTGATTATCTTGGATATTAGTTCTCTCTGAATTTAAGAAATGTAGTCCAACATTTTAGCTACAGAGACAATATTAATTCAGCTTCAGCAATATTAACTGTAAGTTTGAGTTTTCATCCAGTCTAGAAATTCACATGGAAATATACTGTAAATTTAACTAATGTTTAGTTGATTAAATTAAATTCTTAGCAGCATAAGATAGAGAAAGAATGAGTTGTTTCTTCAGACATTTGGAATAATGCTGTTTTATCTGATTGTGTTCTCACAAAAAGCAATTTCTTAGAATCATTCAGGCCAGGACCTCTGCGGTTGTCAAGGGCATCCATTTCGCCTGCTCCACCAAATCTGTCACGACACCATGTCCTCAAGCACCAAACACATCCAGGGATGGTGATGCAACCACCTCCCTGGGCATGCCTTTCCAGGGCCTGACAACCCTTTCTGTGAATAAAATAAAATCCTAATATCTAGTCTAAACCTCCCCTGGGGCAGCTTCAGGCCATTCCCTCTCATTCTGTCATTAGTTGCTTGTGAGAAGGGAACAGAGCCCACCTCTCCACAACCTCCTTTCAGGTAGTTGTAGAGAAGAGTAAGGTCTCCCCTCAGCCTCCTTTTTTTGAGACTAAACAGTCTGAATTCCCTCAGCTACTCCTCACAGGATTTGTTCTCCAGGCCCTTCACCAGCTTAGTAGCCCTTCTCTGTACCTGCTCCAGTGCCTCTGTCGTTCCTGTGCTGTGGTGCCCCAAACTGAACATTTGTCCTGCTCTTATTTCAAGAAGTAAAGGATATGAGTTCATTTCTAAAAGAAAGTCTTCCCTCCCCCCAGCCTTTAAAAATATAGTTTGTCTTATTTTTTTGTATTAAATTTTGTACAGTGTGTGCACAGTGACTCTTCTACAACTAAAGAAAAAACAGGAGGCATTTAAAAATGGAAAGGTACATCTTCCCAATGTATTATCCTGAGGTTTAGAAAATGGCTTCAATTTAAATGAAAAGGCAGAAAGCAAATCTGTCAGCATATCTGCGCTCTAGTGCCTCTCTGAGTCATGGAACTCACAAGCTATAAAGAAAAGTTACAAATGAGACATGGAGGAGAAAAAACCCAAACAATTCTTCAAAGTCACAAATTTAGATTTTTACTTCTGGATAAAATATGATTCATTGTAGGCAAATTACTACCCATCATAATAAATCACGATCATCGTATTGCAGCGAATCATAGGGAAGTGGCGCAGGGGAAGAGTTGCATCCACTCCTCCTGTACATCATGGTCAAATGTATGTAAACAATTATATTTAACTTTGAAAATATGGAACCAAATAATACAGAATCCAAGATAAAACACCATATATGTGAGCAAATTTGATGAACTGGTAAGTACTTCTGTCTACAGCTAATGCCCATTTAGCTCTGAACCTAACATGACATGATAGGATTCCTGAGAGCACTTGCTTTGTTTTAACAGTTTCCTCAGATTGACATGGTGGCATCACTCTAAATAAAGCTGAAGGAATGAAAGCAAAGAGAGGCTGTGTGTGTTTGAATGATAACAAAATTTCCCTACAAGGTTATTGCAACAGAATATTTATTGTAAGATGCAAAATAGCTACCATATCACATTATGGAATGGTAGGAAAATAAGTAGGTAAATTGTACTTGGAAACCCATAAAACACAATTACAGATCCAAGTTAGTCTTGGAGAATCAGTTTAGTGAGAAACCAAAAGAAACAACAATAGACAAGTTTTACTAAGTGCTGTACGATGTTCAGGCTTCAGCAGTGTTGCTCTTTGTTAATTAAAGAATTAAGGCATGGTACCTGTTTGCCTACTCCCTCTGGCACATCTTGGACTTCTGACATCAAGTTACTTCCCTGTCTATTTCTAATCCAAGTGTGTCAGACAGTTTGTCTTTCACTTCTCCCAAGAAAAGAAGGTGAATTAATGAGTATGGATTAGGTATAAATGTGCCTTGCATCTTGCAGAAAGAGTGAAAGTAATTGTATCCTAAACTATTGTCTGTTTGGAGATGTAATGATAGGACTAGGGGGAATGGAACAAAAATAGAAATGGGTAGATCCAGATTTGTTAGGAAGAAATTTTTCACCATGAGGGTGGTGTGACACTGGAGCAGGTTGCACAGGGAGGTGGTAGAAGCCCTATCTCTGGCAATGTTTAAGGCCAGGCTGGATGTGGCTCTGAGCAGCCTGACCTAGTGTGAGGTGTCCTTGCCCATGGCAGGGGGTTTGCAACTAGATGATCACCGAGGTCCCTTCCAACCCTAACAATTCTGTGACTCTATGATTCTATGTATCTGTCACCTCATGTGACACTTGCATCCTTTAAGCCTAATCTTATTGCTCTCATGCAGTGCTTTCTATTGGACTTTGGTGACATTTTTGGGAATTAAAACAAAGGAATTCAAAGAAACCTCAAAGAGAATACTTCATTCAGAAGCAGCTTTGTCTGGCACAGTTTATTTTCCTAATCTTTTTGAGGTAATTGCTTGTTAAATGAGTCACTGCACTCCCAGGTCCCTCAGGTTACTGTACACTGCTTAGACAGTACGTATCTGTTTACAAATCTAATATAAATTGCATAAATTGAAATAAAACCTGGTTTATGTGTAACAAACCATAAATATAATGATTTTTCCCCCTCCAAGGCCAAGGGTAAAATACAAATTGTGCAGACAGACTACACGTGACAATATTTCATTTTCTGAAACTCTGATGTTATTCTAGAAGAAGAGTATTCTACCTCCCCTGAAAAATTGCTTTCCTCACATTGGAAAAATATCTATTTAGAGAGGAAAGCAAAGACAAATCAAGGGGGACCTGGCTTCTCCATCTGTCTGACTTTGTGACAAGAGAAGCTGACTTAGACCAGTCAAATCCATGATGTACCTAGATGATACAGAACTACCTATAGCTTTTCAGCTCGACTACATTTATAAGGGACTGGTGACTTTTCTCTGGCAGAAAACTTATGTGGTTATCAGGAGATCACAACTGAAAAATGTGGCCTTGGGTCTGAAGTTTCCCTTGTAGTCTCTCTAATTTTGTTAGCAGTAAATTCAACATACCACCATGGTTCCACTCAGTTCCCTTGACCTTCAATGTAAGTCCTGAATAACAGCTTTAAAGAAAGTGACTAGCTGTCATCTTGCTGCGCAGCAAAGATATTACCTAAAAATATAGAAAAAGACTATTTGAGTTCATAAACTAATGTCTGAATTAAAGGAACAATGAATCTGCTGCTTAATTTGGTAGAGTGGGATAAGAAAACCACATTAATGCTAAAATTCCCTCTTTCCACCTCCCTAGGGAGGCATGAGGGAAAACTTTGTTGTGAAGGTGCCAGAGCCCTTGAACTAACTGTCCAGAGAGGTTGTGGAGTCTCCTGGGCAAGCTCTTCCAAGTGGCTAGTTGATCTTTAGGGGTCCCTTCCAACCCACACCAGACTGTGATTCTGTGGTTTATTTTGTCACATTTATACTTGAAACTTTAAGAGGATATGGTCCAAAAGGAGAAAGACATCTTTCAACTGCAAAAGCTTAGAGTAAATTTTTCATAGCTTCTTTGTGTGTATTCACTTGTCAACAAACCCTGTGAGAGAGACTTGCTGACAGAAGAAGAGTCTTTCTGGTTTCAAGGGTCACACTTGAGAATGTTTGTGGGTAAGGATCTCACTTCAGAAATATGTTCTGTGCAGCACCACAATTTGATTAGCCTGTCTTAAAACCCAGATAAGATGCTAGATGAAGCCATTCTTGCCAATTCTTCATTAGGAGATCTGATCATCATTATCGAGTGTCATTTATTTTGTGGTGTAGAATTTTCTTAAGTATCAAGAACTTTTAAGAAAACCCCAGATACATCATGACTGAATGGATTTTTCCAAGTGAAATGTGATATGTTGCAGTTGAACAGAGAAGGTGAACCTACAAACAATGTGAAAGGTCTAAGTTATTGTTTGAATGATAGAACCTATACAAAATACTGAGGCACTCACTGAAAACCAACAAGTGTTTACAATAATAAAACACTCAGTGATTAAAGAGGTGGTTAAAGAGCCAAAACCATGAAAAGATAAATATGACCATTTCAATAATTATAACAAAATTCTGAATGCTCACTCATGCACTTATTTCAGAATAGGCAGACTGCCCTTTGGGAAAAAATCTTTGACAAACACAAAGATCCCTTGGAATGGATCTTTGAACAGAACAGACACCTTTGGAAGCCAAAGTCACTCACTTGTTTATGAAAAGAGAGAGCAAATTTCAAAAGGCAGATGAGGCACTAGGAAAGGATCAAGTGTTAGGTGAATGCATGGCATGATGGAAGACACAAACAGCAACATTTAAAGAGGGAGCACCAAATGACAAATACTCTCTGAAGTAATGAGGAACAGACCTGCACTTGCAAAATTTCCTCTGTGCCATGAGATTTGGAGGAAGGTGTAGGTGAAAAGTTCTTGGGAGGTCTTGCTGGGAGGCATCTTAAAGCTCTCATTCAAGGTCAAGACTGAAATGCTGGTTTCAGAATTGGGGATGCCTGAGGACAAGGACCACACAGGGCTCTGAAAGCCAGAATACAAAGCAAAATAAGGTTTGGTTTTTAATTGAATCCTATTAAGAGACCAGACTTTAGAAGAGAAACTTCCGATGTGAAGTGTGTGTGCTTTGTCACAAGAATATAAACTGAGATGTTTTGGATAATTGGCACAGAATACCTACATCTTGAACCAGCCACCACTGCTGCAGAAAAGTGATCAAATTCTGCCCTTGAAAAGATCCAAGTATCCATAACTTATTTCACTACTGTACAGCTGTAATTCATCTAAATCATTTCATGAATTAGAATGTAATTCTCACTTATGGGTATTTTGAGATCTACTTTGTATTTGGTTTGCTCTTCCAAGGCCTGGGTACTCCAAGATAAATCTGGCACTGTGTTACTAAGAATGAAATGTTTCCCATAGTGTATTGTGGATTTGCCTTCTGCTGAAGACATAATGAGTGCTGCTGATTATTTTTTTTTTTTCATGTATACTTATAATTTTTTTAACCATTTAAAGAATTTCTTGAAAGAATAGAGTAATCTTAATACAAAATATGTTATTGAACCACAAAGAAAAAGAAATAAAAAAGAAGTAGAAACCAGTGTCCCTTTTGCCTAAGGCTGCCCAGGATATTCTTTCAGAAAAACCTAAACAATAGTATTTAAAATAGATAAATACAAATCAGAAACACAGCTGTCCAAAGATCTCTCTAAATTAAGTGGAGAAAGAGTGGTACCTCCAGAAAGGTGTTCATCATGCTGGAGATGAGTATCTCATTCCACTGATTATAGAGACACCCTGTTTAATGCACAAGCCTGATAAATGTTTATCAATTAAACAGTTGGTTTAGTTGTCTAACAAAGACATCTAAGCCATTTCAGGTGCTTCAAGGCACCTGCCCCACTTCTGCTCATCTAGATGCTTAGATTTCTTGTATGCCCTGTGTTGTTCCTTCCAGCACTTTGCAGACATCCTTGATACCCCAACATGTGTCATACATTTTTCAATACCTGTGTTTAGGGAAGTGATGAAAAGCCTACTTATCTAAAGTTATCTGAGGTTAATTCTTGTTTTGGGGATCATGTTTAGCAAATTTCCCCCTTAATGTGTGGGGCTGCTATAAACAATCTGGTTTCATTTTCACATCCTTAACCTGTAACCATGGTTGGACTAAATTGCTGACTTACTCTCATTATACACATGAATAAACTGGGTCTGTGTGTCTTGGCCTCACCCATGTGAAGTGGAGACTCTCATTTCATACTTCTTGTGACATTAAGTTCTTTGGAGTGAAAATTGTCTTCTACATCTTTCCACCTCACAGGTGAAAATCTTTCTTGAAATGTTAAGTGCAATATTGTTAGATCTGTTAATAGAAAATTAGAATATTTTTTCCTAGGCCAGCCAGACTTCCTTCTACATCTTCATTATGTTTCCATCAAGTTGATGAATATAAATATTCTATTTACTTCCCAAATTATTAACCTTCTGCCCCACACAGTTTTATAGAACAAGTCAGCTGGTGGCTTTGACAGGCCTAGTTCTAATTGTGTTTAAATACTGTCTACCCTACTATTGTCTGGATGGGAAGAAAATCACGCTCTTTCAGTTGCTAAGTACATAACTCATCTTTCATAGTAGCCTGTTCCACAATTTTTGTTAAGAATATGAACACACATTAAAAGACTGATGGATAACTATTGACTTAATATTCAAGTTAAGCAAAACAAAGATCATTATGCCATAGGGAAACATCAAGGTGCTTTGATCATCGCGTCCAACCCATCATCCAACACTATCTAATCAACTAAACCACGGCACCAAGCACCCTATCAAGTCTCCTCCTAAACACCTCCAATGATGGCGATTCCATCACCTCCCCAGGCAGCCCATTCCAATGGGCAATCACTCTGTCTATGAAGAATTTCTTCCTAATATCCAGTCTAAACCTCCCCTGGCACAGCTTGAGACTGTGCCCTCTTGTTCTGGTGCTGGTTGTCTGGGAGAAGAGACCAGCCTCTGCCTGTCTACAACCTCCATTCAGGTAGTTGTAGAGAGCAGTAAGGTCTTCCCTGAACCTCCTCTTCTCCAGGCTAAGCAACCCCAGCTCCCTCAGCCTCTCCTCATAGGGCTTGTGTTCCAAACCCCTCACCAACTTTGTTGCCCTTCAGCCTGTTCCAAGCCACTCCTCCCTAGGCCTGCAACATTGCATGGAGCTGTTGTGACCCAAGCGCAGGACCTGACATTTGGCCTTGTTGAACCCCATGCAACTGGCCTTGGCCCATCAATCCAGGAAGCATGTTCCATCTCCTAGGGTGAGGATCAAGCCTGACTGGGCACCTCAACTGGTTCTGGTGCCACAGCATTCAGTCAGCGCTCTCCTCTTGCTGCCCATTCAGAGGGGTGGTTCAGAGACACACAGAGACTTAGGAAAATATAATTTTACCTGCTGAGCTCCGTGGTTTCCTGATTTTGCAGTACAGGTCCCTCCATTCTGATCATGCTTGAGTTTTGAAATCTAACTTGCTGTATAGCACAAGCCTCACTGACTACTGTAACACAAGCCTGGTATTTAAGTAAATTATTTGCTAATTATTTCTAACGTACAGCAAAGCATTTACAGGAAATGTGTATTGTTTCCTTGATCGCTGTTAAAATGCTACTCAAGAATCCTAGCAGCCACTAATTTTAATTAGGAAGATATTATTCAGGACTAATAAAATACATGAATAATAATATTTTTCTGTCATTCATAAAATGGAGAAACTTTTGCATTTGATCTTTGAACAGCCTTTTTCCTTTCGGTTGTGGTCTCAAACTGCAGCTTAGTGTCGCTTATTAATTTGATTAATAACTTGGCATGTTCATTTTATTGAATTTCTCCATTTTGGTACAGAATAGTCAGCTCTCTCATTCAGATAAAAAAATGAGCTCATTTGAAAAAAAGTAAGAACAAATTTCAGACCAATGCTTCCACAAGATCATTTCATAGACTGGTGCATGCCCTGTTTCCAATGACTTAACAATCACATTAACTTTTTGCTGGCTCCATTGCATTACTGGACAGGCTGAGAGGGTGATATAGAGATGTTTTTAATCTAAACCATAGTCCAGCAAAGCAGCTAAGCATAGAACACATAGGAACATATCTATATCACTAAAATCTATTCAGTTCCTCGCATACTCACGTTTATGTGTGCTTTTTTGGACCTAAGCCACAATTACCTTAGTAAAAAATATTGAGAGGAACCATCTCTGTGGATAAAACTAACAGTATGGAAATGTGTTAACTATAAAATGACTAGAGTTTAATTTTCTTGATCATTACAGGGAAGGCTATTAACAATTCTTGCCACAATAGGCTGAGTGGTGATTCTTGGACAGCTCTTGAAAAGACTTGATGCATAACTCACTTGCATGGCTTTTCTAGTAAAACCTGTTCCCAGTCTTCTGGTCTTTTGCTTTATGGACCTTTTACCATAGCATCTCATCTTCTCCCTGATTTTACAGACCTCTCTTTACTCATGTTGATATCTGCTGAGCTTCCAAGCTGCCAGGTGTGGAATCAGTGCACTGAAACAAAGAACAGGCTTAGCAGCAGCAGTTATTCAATCTGCTACTGCTTCAGCATGAGCTACAGTGAAGGTAGGAACTCCATGAAGAAAACTGACATTTAAATTGGGTTGGAAATTACTTATTCAAACCTGTCCAACCTGAGTTAATTTCCAATGTTCTGGATGAGATTCATTTTATATATTTTTGAGCGACCTGCTGACTTCTAGCACTCAGTATGCACTGGATATGTATAATGTTGATGTTTGTTGTTGGGTTTGTTGTTGTTTTTCCCCCACTGTGCTCCTGTTCCTCTCTGAACTGACTGGTAATTTAAACAGGCTTCTTGGATTTCACATAAGTATGCAGTAATAATGAAATATGCACTCAAGCAGCTTTAAGATAAATGGGAAAATATAAATTATTTTCACTACATGGGAGTCAGACTCTGTGGAGAGTCTTGAGATGTGCTCCTACAGTGAGAATAAAGGACAGTACCGAAATCTACACTGAATTATATGTTAAATATTGGGTTTAAATCAGAAGGAATGGGAAGGAGCTCACAGAGAAGCACCCATGATCATATTCATAGATTCATAGAATGGTTTAGGCTGCAAGGGACCTTCAGTATCATGTAGTTGCAACGCCCCTGCCATGGGCAGGGACACTCTTTGACTAGACCAATTCAGTCAAGGCCTCATTCAACCTGGCCTGGAACACCTCCAGGTAGGGTGCATTCATGACCTCCCTGGGCAACTTGTTCCAGTGTCTCATGACTCTCACCGTAATGAATTTCTTCTTAATATCTACTCTAAATCTACTTTCCTCAAGCTTAAAGCTGTCCCCTCTCCTCCTATCACTGATAGCTCTTGTAAAAGTCCCTTCCTGGTTTTCTTGTAGGTCTCCTTCAGGTACTGATGTTCTTCATTACTGAAGTAATGAAGCTCTTCTCTTTACTTTAATAGATCTTAGGCTTATCCATATCTTTTTAACTAGACAATTACATCCTCCAACCAACTGTACCTGTACTAGAGAAAGTATTGTAAGGACTCCAAGACTGATAGGATCATTATATCACTCTCTAGTACATTTGTGAAGTAATCTGCAGCCTAAGTTTTTGTTTGTTTAGATGACTGGGTAAGCATTAGAAACAATGTGAGCTGGCAAGAGTCAAAAATAAAGATGTGCTTTCTTTTGGAAGGAACAAGTAGCAGGGCCACCCTGCCTCTGGAGGTCACTCCTTTTCTCTCATCTGTTGATGTTCATTTCTCATTGGGCATGGTCACTTGAGTTAGAATAAGCTCATCAGTGCAGGTCAGCTTTTGTGTCTGGGCAAGGGGAACTTATGTGCTTGCTTCATGCTACAGTAGTTAGAGAGATGTTGACAAAGTTTGGCATCTGGGTGACATGGAAACATGTGGCTCCTGTCTTCCGCATGCATGGTCAGACTGAAGCCTTGGGAGCTCTGACTGCAGAGGCAAATCAGAAGTTTGCTCCATAGAGCCCTAAAAGATGTGACACTGTCAAGAAAATGTTATTTATAAACAGGGTAAAACTGAAGAAGCAAAAGTGCCCCTTACGAGCTGAAATCAACTTCTCTCCCTTCCACTACATGTATTGTCTTTTATAATAAAGTTGCCAGGTTTAAAATAAAGTTTTTCTTAGTAGAGAAGCCTGGAAAATTCTGTAGGCAGAAGAGTGACCTCCTTTAGAGTCTGTCTGATTGAAAAGGTTTAAATAAACCACACTTCACTACACCATAACTCATTATATTTCCATTTTATTTAATTTAAAGCAGTGTGGTTTATAATCAATGGAGTTCTTTTGCTGGAAGGAGGTTTTCACTTCAGAACAAATACACAGCATTTTTTCATTTCCTTACTCTTGTGCTGTAGGTGGTCAGCTCCGACTCCTGCATTTGGCACTGGGGGTTTGTTTAGTTTAAAGCCAAGTAAAACAGACAGAGAATAGCTAAATTGAAAAATTGAATTTAATATGTTAAGTATTATACTGCAGTTTATATAACATCAGTGTTCCCCAGAGTTATATATGATTATCATAATGCTCTTTGACGCAGATTGATATGAACCAGCAGTGATTAAAAGGCAGGTAGAAACATTAAGTTGGCTCTTGGAGAAAAAGAAACAAAAGCTTGAAATAGGGTATAAAATGAATGAGGGTGAGGATCGTGCTGTTGCAGAGCTACAGTGATACAGTGGCTACATGTGACAGGATAGCACCATGACTGCTTCATAGTTTGAGATAGTAATGTAACAGGATTACAAATGGCTGCATGCTTTTTGGGTACTACTGACACTGATACCATTTAACTTCCTTTCCAGGAAGGAGTGAGAAGCATTTAGATAAGGACAATAGTTTTTAATATTATTGAATTACCTCAGGAATTTGGGAGTGCACAATGACAGGATCTTATTCAGTGGCAGCTGATACAACATACAGTTCAGAGATGATGTCTCAGACAACCAAGAATAAGGGCAAACATCCAGTGCAGCAGTTAGATGCTCCTATGGCATAGGACCCCTCTAGGAAAGGATCTGTTGCCTTTTATTGCAGTAGTGCACTGGCTATATTTCACAATATGAGCATTAATCCACTCAGTGTTGTGTGACAGTCTGTGGCTTTCCTTGCACTTACATTCTGCAGAACATTGCACAGTGTGTCCTCTATTGGGAAAATGCAAAAAAGACTTTGGTAGATCAAGCCCTGGGGCACATTTCAGTGCCTTTGAAAGACCAAGCCCTCGTATGTAGAAAGCTGCACTGATCTACTGATTTGACTAACTGTGGTGCTTCCAAGAGGTGAGAATCAGTCCAGAGCTTCCATCTTGCATGAGCTTTCTTTAACTGCCATGCTAATATGTAACCTTTTAGCAGACAAGCTGTTCCTTTAATAGGTGAGCTCTCACTAATTCTTTTCAGAGCACTTGCAAGTGTTTATTGCTGCTACCTATATGTAGCTGTGACCTCATATTTAAAGCATTTTTGCACAACTAGGGAATTACTCTGCTTTCAAGAAAAAGTGCAGAACAGTCCTAGCCCCATGCAAAGGTCACAGTCGCAAGGGAATGTCCTTCACTTGTGTCTAGTCCTTCCTTTGAGTCTTGGCAGTTGTAAGCCTAAAACTGGCTTAATGGGCAAACGGAAAGTTGAGTCTTAACTTTTTTCTTTCTTTCTTTTTTTTTCCCCCTTTTTTTCTCCAAGAAGAGACTTGTGTGGCTCATTCTGGGAATTTGGATGTCTGTCTCACAGAAATCTGACTGTTTAGGAAGGTCTTAAACTCTAACATGAAAATAAGCAAACTTGTCTAAATTTAATAAGAAATGTGACTTTTACCTCCAAATCTATGCACCAGAACTGTGGCACAGTGTTTTATATTCATATCATTACCTTCTCAAATACTACTTACTTTGAATTCAAAGACAAAACTTTGCAATGTGTTCAATGAGAGGAAGACTAGGCCTAAGTTTTCCGTTTCACTACAATCATGAAACTGTTAAATGCTATAAAGCCTTTATTTTATTAATTTTGTGACATCTAAGCAAAGTAGAGGAGCAAATGATTTTTCCAGTTGGCCTAGAAAAATGCTTGTCTTTTTAATATGAAAATGTCAGCTTTGCAGTTCTATTCTCATTTTATCTATCATTTTTAATTGCAGAGCAGAGTGATACTTTCTCAACTGCTTGTAGCTTCTGTGGCCATTTATTCTACTGCAAAGAGGGAGGGGAAGACACTACTCAGTGCCATTTAATTCTTAAACTGCCTATCCTGTTTCTTTTTTCTTTTTGAAAACTAATATTTATTTTACTCTCTCTGTGACTGATTTCTTTCCTAATGGTTATGGTTACAGAGAAGAGGAAAATTATGGTGCTAGTTAAGACATTAAAAATGTGAAAATTCATCATGCTTTTATTTTTCAGTGTTCTCTGCAGAACTGCTGAACAAGTAGAGTGCTATCCTCTTCCACTAAAATTCTGACAAGAAGCCTGTACTAGAGTCTAGGAAAATTATCATCCCAAAAAGCAATTTGTATCTCCAGGAATCATCAGTCTTGACATAGAGACAGAAACCCCAACCAACACATGCAGAGCAGCATTTAAAAGTATCTGCTCTTGCCTGCCCAGAATCAAATGACTTTGGAATTTACGTTTGAAAAATGAGAAGTTGCACTATTTAAGAAAAAAACAACTACAGCCTAGTTCAGTGAAAAAAGATAGAGAAAAATATCTGCCATTCACAACATCTTTACTGAATCAAATTCACATTAGCTGATGATCTGGTTGTATATGAGTATTTATTACAATTATCCTAATGATATTCAATGCAATATACACTATATACCTAAGAGATCAGCAGTTCCTTCTCTGCTCCCCCTCACAACCAAGTCGCAGGCAGCAAATGAGACAATTCCTCAATCTCAACTCTTTAAGCTGAAGAAATCTATTACCCTTAGCCACTCCTTGCCACTCATATAATCACAGAATAATTTTGGTTGAAAGGGATCTTTAAGAGCATGAAGTCCAACCATTAATGCAGCACTACCAGGTCACCACTAAACCATGTCCCTCAGCACCACACTTACAGGGCTTTCAATTTGTATCATAACTCCCAGCAGGCTGAACATACCTGTTAACTGCTGCCTCCAGACTCTTGTTGATGATGTTTTGTCATTTAGAATGTCTTTCTTCAAGGTACATCACATCTGTCTTTGATAAGTATTTAAACAATAGAAACAAACCCAAAGATTTTTCTAATCTAGTCAATGGAGATGTTATGGTAATGTGTTTAAAATTCACTCTAAGTCATTTTGTTGATGTCAGTATTATGAGATAGCCTATAAATGAAATGCAATTGTATTGTAAACCTGTCTGGGAGATCAATAGATATTACAAAGGACCAAACTAATTTATTTCACCATCCTTTTGAATGAAAACCTTAGTGTCCTGAGACTAGATCATTTCTTAGAAATAATCTTTAAAGAGGTTTTTTAAATTATTATTATTATTTTAAAAGTTACAAGAGACAGCAGAAAGATTAACAATAACCTTATAGTATAACAATTTTGCAGTAACAGAAATGTGTGAGGGCAGAAGGGAGACTGATACTACAGCATTCCGTGTATTTCTGTATCAGGTGCTAGGTCTCTTTGCATGTTGGTGCAAGTTTAGCCTAGAGTTTAGAAATTAGCCTGTCAAAAATTCATCACAGTCAGCATTTGTTTCCAAAATGTTCCAGTTTGGGCATAATATCAGTTGGAGCAAAAAAAACCCGTTTCATTGAAAATATTCTGACTAGTTCCATAAATGTCACGGCGTTCATTAGGTACACATGTAACAGTAGCTGAATTAGCTGTCTGTTTACACACATCAAGTCATCTGAAGTATTATGAAGTCAAACAGGGCTGGTTGAGTAACAGTGTCATAAATTTTAGTAACCCTTGATCTTAACTTGATGTTCATTATAACATATGGCTGTGAACATAACTAATTGGAACATCAGGAAATGGTCAGCACACAAATGAAAAGCATTAGCAAAAAAATCTGAAAGCACTTTGATTAACTTGGAATAATACACTAGTGTGACTGGCAAATTAAATTGATGTCCAACTCCTGACAGTTTATTATGTGAAATTATAACATTGTTTATCAAATGAATTAATTTCCTATTGATAGTAATATTAGCTTTTAATTAACACATGAGGATATAAAATATTTTAACTCCTAGCATTAGGAGTCATCATTCCTAACCCTCTACTGTTACTGTAATCAGAAACAATTTTAATGAATGTAGAATCATAGAATCATAGAATCAGTCAAGGTTTGAAGGGACCACAAAGATCATCTAGTTCCAACCCCCTGCCATGGGCAGGGACACCTCACACTAGATCAGGCTGCCCAGAGCCTCATCCAGCCTGGTCTTAAACACCTCCAGGGATGGGGCCTCAACCACCTCCCTGGACAACCCATTCCAGGGCTTCACCACTCTCATGGGGAAGAACTTCCTCCTCACCTCCAGCCTGAATCTCCCCACCTCCAGTTTCATTCCATTCCCCCTAGTCCTGTCACTACCTGATATCCTGAGAAGTCCCTCCCCAGCCTTCTTGTAGGCCCCCTTCAGGTACTGGAAGGCCACAATAAGGTCATTTCAGAACCTTCTCTTCTCCAGACTGAACAGCCCCAACTCCTTCAGTCTGTCCTCACAGAGGTGCTCCAGCCCTCTGCTCATCCTCGTGGTCCTTCTCTGGACACCCCAGCACCTCCATATCCCTCTTGTAATAGGGGCCCCAGAACTGGATGCAGTACTCCAGGTGGGGTCTCACCAGAGCTGAGACCTGGTAGGATTCCAATTGCCCACCTGAAAAACCAGATCATTTTATGATTTCTACAGGGTTTCTGCAGAGGTTTTTCTAAGCACAGATACGTTGGCATATATAACAAACAGGAAATAAGCTACCCTACCCATTCCAAAAGAACTAATCAAGTCCTGCAAGGAAAATAAATGTAAATAAAATATTGATTAAGGACTAAAAGGCTTTTAATTATATTACTTTCAGAAATAATTTAATTTCTACTAAACAGACAACTGGGAGCAGATACTTTGCCTTTGCATTTTTCAAATTGCTAATTAAAATTTCCAGGAGGAAATTCAAGTTTAGTGTCTGGATTTTAAAGATAAATAATGTTTGCTTCTTTTCATTATGAGGGTATGAAAGTTTATGCAGTGCCAAAATGTGATATTGCCTCTGCATTGTTTTAGAAATAATGAGATAACATGGATGCTCTGGGTACTACACTGGGGCTATAAAGTGGTTTTAATTAAGAAAACTTGAACATTTAAGTGTTGTTCCAGTTCCATCTGTCACATGTTTTCAGTATAGATTTCTGTACTGTTTAAGGAACTATCTGAAGATAACTACTTTTTTTCTTTTGGAAAGATTGTCCTGGATTCAGCTAACATAGAACAAATTCCTTTCAGTTATTCGACTTCTCAGTGACAGCACTTTCTGAAGTTCATGGCATGTTCTCACAGAGAGTGGCTGCTTCTAGCAGTGGTGGTTAGAGTTACTGCCAAGGGTTAGGGCACAGAAAAGTTCTTGCTTAGATTTGCTCCTGTGCAGAACAAGGTCAAAGCTAAAATCTGTGCAGTAAGAGGTGGTACCTTCAGGGAAGAGCAGACAGGACAGCTGACTCTAAACTGACCAGCAAGGGATTCCATTCCATGGACATCATATTCAGGATAAAGGTGAGGGGTCACCAGAGTCAAACCTCTTCTTCAATGAGGCATCTGTCCTGCCTTTAGTCTTAATTTGTATATTCCTAAATCCAGCTCCTGAATCCAGTTCCCATCTGCCACTGAGTCCAGTCTGGGTCTTCCCCAGTTGTAGGCCACAGCATCAGTGGTGTCAGTGAAATAATTGCCATCAGGGGACTGGTCTTGTTATTGGTTTTGTATGTATTTTGTATATATTTAATTTTATGGTTATTATTTTTATTCATTTAATTGTAGGTGGGTGGGGTTGGGGTTTTTTTTTTGCTTATTTGGTTGTTTTTTTCCCCCCTCTCTTATCTATGAGTCTGTGTCCTTTATAGCCTTCCTCTTCCCTTTGGGAAGGGAGAGTGGCTCACAGACTCTCTGTCACTTATTTAGTGGCTGTCCCAGTTCTAGCCCTTGACAAAGATAAAAATGGTTATTGTGATTGAGCACTCATTTCCTGCCCATTGCCATGGAGTGGCAATTTCACTATTTATTGGAAAAGAGATTAATCCAGTTCTTTATTTGCATGAGACCTGAACCAAAACCTAGTGAGGCAAATGGAAATTACTCATCTCTTTATAATTTTGTATAGTGCTTGGGTTTCAGTGCTGTTTCCTATTTTACAGCACATTATTTATTAGACTTGTGATGACTTCCATATACACTGCCAAATGGAATGGGACTGCAGCAATAAAGATGCACACTTCAAAAACGTCTCTGAAGAAACTTTCACAACCACACATTCTTCACAGCTTCTTTATGCAACTGAATTAAACTCCTTAACTCTCTTGAATTGTATAGGGGTAGGAAACTATCAAGTTAAAGAAAAAAAGCATGCTATTGACCTATCCATCCAAACTTGTGTGAGCAGATGAAAGTTACAGAAGAGAAAGGTGGCCCATTCCTTCCAATATTTCATTGCTATATTTCCCCAAAATAATAAAATTAAAATAATATCAAAATAATATCCTGCTGAAACAAGCTGCCCAGAGATGGCAGATGCCCCATCCCTGGAATAATTCCAGGTCAGGTTAGATGGGGCTCTGAGCAACCTGATCTAATGGAATATGTCCCTGCTCACTGCAGGGGGGTTGGACTAGAACACTTTTAAAGGCCTCTTTCAACTGAAATCATTGAATTATTCTGTGACTGAAGAGTAGTGGGAGAGAGTCCTCTTTATACCAAGACATGGGATTAGAATATATGCTGGGGAGACATGAAGATGCAGAACCAGTCTGATTGTGATCACACAGGGGTCTCATATTTACCCTTAGCCAGACCTCTCTTGGGCTGTTATGGGCAGGCAGGTCATGGAGCATGGAACATGCTATGTATATGCATTTTGAAGCTGCTTCTCTAAATAATGTGCAGTTCATGTCTGTGCTGGGTTGATTTGCCTGCCACCTTCCAAATTTTGAAGCAGTTTTAAGCAACTTTTCAAACAACTTCACAATTTGGGGGGGGGGGGGGGTGTGGAATAAAAAATGTGAAATTCAGAAGATTAGACTGAAATGCTGTTAGAGGCCCTAACCTGCAGCAAAGTTTCATGAATTGCTGGATACTAGATAAAACACTCAGTATTGCTGTGACTCCTGCAGTCCATAATAAGCTTTGGTCTAGGCTTACTTCTCCTAGACATCAGAAACACTCATCTGAGCAAACTAGACCACTGCCATGTCAATTACACAACCCATATATTCCACCATGCCTAGTACTTTTGCAAGATGTACTCCTTAGCAATGAAACTTTTCCTCTGTGTAAGCAAGAAAGATTAAAGTTTGGTCGGTCAGAATCTGAAGGCTATGTCCTCAACTACCCTTTCTACAGCTTGATGCCTCTTTTGACTTTGAAGTGGCTCTATTTAAGCTCCTCTGTGCTCTGTGTACATACAGAATGATCTGTAAGGATGAAAGACAAGATGAAACTAAAGTCTGCAAGTAATACCTTAAAGAACAAGGGATGTGGAAGAGATGCACTAATAATAATCACCATTAATCATTCCAGCTCAGTGTACCTACACGAAAAATGTGTGTAAAGACTGTGGAGACAGCTCCCTGTTTGTTTGGTATATTGAGAGCACATTTGGTGACAACACAAGTAAATGAGAATGACGTTGACACATGATGTGTGAGCTAAAGGGAGTGTTTGAACTGCTGGATGTCCAGTGATGAATGGATAGCAGGAGCTGACATTTACAAATGCAAGTTCTATATTCTGTTTTCCTTTCTTGACCCTGTCAAGCAACCCTTTCAGCATCCAGGAAAGAGGAAGAGGAGATGGGATGCTGATAAGCAAACTGCACTTGCCTTTATTTGGTGGGATGCAATCCACACTCCTAATCTTTCCCTGCCTCCCTTCATCTGAGCTTTACATACACCAAACCTGGCATATAATATATAAGATACTGCTCATATTTCATTTGATGGAGTTGAAGCATAAAAATGTTTACTCCTGTAAGTGATGTCTGTTAAAGTAAAGTGAATATAGCTGTGAACTCATCTTAGCCCAGTTTAGTATCTTGCTTACCATGACAATCAAAGACACCTGGGCACTTTATTTCTTTTGATCTGAACAACAGTGCAGCACTTTTCACTCTAATATTTAAGCTTATTTGGTCATTTATGTATGTATTTTCTTTAAATAACATACATCAGTTTCTAAACTGTTGGAACAGGAAAGTAATGCTCTATTAGGTGGTGAGAAGATGAGTAAACCTGAAATAGTGAGATTTTCAGATGCTGCAGGTCATCAGAACACATGACTAGGCCAGACAGATGGTGATTACCATAAGTGAAGATCATAGTGCTTCAAGAAGTGCTCAGCATTAAATGATGCAGTGCAGCTCTCACTTTGTCCTTTGAACCTGATCAACTGTAGTATGAAGAACCTTTGGAGAGGCTTGGAACATACATTCCTCACTCAAACTTCAAACATGAATATCATACTCCCAGGGGCATTCTACAGCTAACAGGCATACAGCTGATTTTTTATCTGTCCAAACTGAAAATAAAAGCTGTCTAAATATCAGTGTCTTTTACTCTAAAGCAAGTGTGCCTGGGATCAAAAATGCGGCTCTAATGGATAACAAAACAAAACCCCACAGTCCCTTCAATCAGTGTGCAAAGCTCACAGAACATCACCATTTACAAAATATGCTGCATTTATTAGACTATTTGCTTTGTAATTTTGAATAAACTTCATTTCTTTCTTAGTTGCTGATTCTGTCCCTCCATTAACAGAGGTTGATGAATATGTATGTTTGCAATTTCCTTTGAAATCTGCGCAGAGAGCAGGAGTGAACCCTAAATTCAAATAAATCACTGCAAAGACTCAGTGGCTGACAAGTATGTCTTGCCTGAATGTGCCTTGTTGCTTGCACATGTGTCTACTCAGTCATCTGGCTGACAAGGTATCATCTTAACAGCACAAAAAAGACAGCCTTTAAACTGTGACCCAGATGTGGACTTTCCATAGAGGCATTTCATTTCATGAACTGCTTTTTAAGGTGAAGAGATCATGGCTGCCAAAAGAAAAAGGAGGAACAAAAATGTGGCTGACATCAGTGGCAGAATATATATCCCATATTCCCTGAGGTTTGCTATAAGATTTTAGCTCTTTGTTGTGAGTTGGATGAATCCTACAAAGAAAGTTTCAATCAGGACAGGATTTTGCTAAAAATATTCTCCTCCACCACTTCTACTGCTTGGCTGCTTTCTTTCTAAGAGGAATGTAATGTTTGATTCCACTGTGACAAAATAGCAAAAGTAAATCAAATTCATGAGGGAGAGTATAATAAGCACTCAGGTGAGGCATATTTTTCTCCAAACATTGTCTTATTTTCCTTTTTCTGTGATACATGTGCTCTTTTCTTTTGTCTCTCCACAGCTTTGTCTCTCACTTTGGCCATACTGCTGAGGTTTACTTAAGCCTAGGAAGAGACATTAATATTGCATCCAGTAGCCATAAGCTACCTCGCCACGCATTCCCATTGACAAGTCTGAGCCAAGGAGAGGAGTTACACCTCTATTAAAGCATCCATCCTTAAAAGTCTTTAAACTGGGAAGGGGAGAATTATTGTTGCTGCATGTGCATCTGGAAATAACCAGTCTTTCTGTAGCTCAGTTCTGTCCTGGTTCTTGAGAAAATTCTCATGTTCTCTGTCTCACAGGTAAGGTGATAGGCAGGCACCCACCAGCAAGGTACTTGCATACTTGTTACACTGAGTAGGGGTTATTTTCCCCTCAGAATAATGAACCATGTAGGAATATGAACCTATATATTCATTAATTCTGTCACCTAGTGAGCCAACTAGATTAAATACAGAGAAAAATATTAATTATGCTTTCCTTATTAGTGTGAGGTAATGCTTGCCTTTCTTCACATAGCCTTTCAGAGTGAGAGAGTGGGAGGAGATGACTGTGTGGGATCGTCTGCAAGCTGGAAAAGTACTGGATTGAGGGGAGTGGTTGTACAAGAGTCACTGGGAATATGTGATGGTAAATATTTAGGTTAGCACATTACTGCAGTGCCTGCAGAACTCTGAGGATGAGATCTGTGTGGAGATGACCTTGAATTTAGCCAATATGATGTTGGTTGAAAGAGATGTGGTAAGATGGGCAGGGGAGATACAGATGTTACCTCTTGCCTGAGCAATAATTGCTGGAGTCTTTGGACACCAGAAAGGTGGTGAATATGTTGGGGCTGAAGAATGCAATGGATTCAAGGGTGATGCTATAGTGTGGTGCTATGGTGTGGTAATGAGAAATACTGGCATGATATTGCTGTTGATGGTGTTGGGATGATACTGGGGAGACTATTGGGGAAGGAAAGCTGGCAGTTCCTGGCCATGTGGGATTACAGGGTTGTGAAACCAGATTTAATCCAGCATGGATGCTGTGGCACTCCCTCTTGCAGAACAGCAGTGATGATTAAATTACCTCTGGGTCAGGCAAAATAAACAAAAGGAGCACAGCCTCTGCATGCATACTGAAACTGCCGCTGATCTTCAGTAAAGACAGGAAGAAAACTGGACCAACTTTGTTGCTTTTTCCAGTAAAGAATATTCAGAAGTCAGAATGGGATGGAAATGACCAATCTGGAGACACAATTTATAGTTAATGTGTTATCAGATTTATGTTATTGTCTCAGCATTCGTAGTGCTGTGGCCTGGACTATACATAGCCTAGGGCATCTATCCTGCAGTGACTTGGCTATGTGATTAATACATACTGGTAGGTCTTAAAAGATAGTAAGTACATTAGTAGGTTATTTAGTAGATTAGTAGGTAGGTGTTACCTCTTAGTAACTAATTATGCTAGTCAATAATAATGCTTAATTGTGGTTATATATTAACAACCCCAAATATTTTCTAATTGCTTATTGTAAACAAAATCTGTTATGCATATTTCTTAAGCAGATGCAAACTCAAACAGCAGAAGTCACAAAGAGATGCTCATGAGCTATCAGAGGATAAGGACACTGAAAAGAATTATACAGACCCTACTTTCAAACAGCATATGAATCACAGAAAGATGAAATTTATCAGATGCTATTTCTGAACACAAAGTCCACTGACATTCAGAGACTAAATTATTTGCCTAGTCCTGGTGGGATGGATGTTGTCATTGCTTTGCCATTTCAACTCTTGGTGCTCTTCCTTCTTTGATGAATGTCCATGTGCACTGTGTCATCTTTTGATATTTTAATCACCTTCATGCAGCTGCTAGTGATTTGATTTTCCATTGATGGAGGCATAGAGGTGAGGAGGAAAGGAATTACTCAAGTAAGAATGCTATCTGAACTAGGAAAGTCAAATTCATGACTGCCAGAGCCCTTTTGTTCTGTACAGCTGTGCTGTAACTATGGATCCTTCCCAATATTTATGTGTTTTTAACTTTTTTTCCTTTGTCTTCCTCCAGTTGGAAGATTCAGCTAATCTCCTTAAGTTCTGTGTGCTGCTGTTGTGGAACAAGAAGCACGAACATCTACTGTTTGGTGAAGCAAGTGTTCTGGAATAAAGACTGTCACTTCAGAGCTGGATGATTGGCTTGACAGAATAGGCTGACATTAACAGTGAACATCAGTTACTGAAATGAAGGTTCTAGGAGCCTTTAGCATATTTCAGACCTGCCTACTATCTACTATCTGAATTCCAAGACTTGCCTGGGTGGGGGGGGGGGCAGGGTGTGGAATCTAACTTGCATTTCTGACATAAAACAAAAAAAAGGACAAGTTATAATAGTCAAAATATCACCATAATCTAGTGTAATCTGCAGAAATAGGCAAGTTTTGTGGTCTTGTGGGGCTCTGACTACAGTATAATTGAACTCAGACTATTCTGCAGTAGGACACTGCAGCCTATTTGACAGTATTAATTAAATGATAACCTCTGGTGCAAGGGTAATTCTGAGTCCTTTCAATACATCCAAGGAGCTCAGTAATCACCACTGCAACGCAGTCTGGAGATTCTAATTGTGATGGTGGAACACAGAGAGGCTTTTGACACATTTTTACCTCCAGTGGGCAAAACCAGTCACACCGAAGTCCAGGATATCTTGCACACAGCCTCAGAGTTTATGGCTTTGCCATCCTGTTTAGAATGTGGAAACACAGATCTTGGAAATTAATTTCTGAATGCTGGCTTCTGTGGAGCTTGTGGGCTTTCATATGGAGATTCTGCTAAGTGGGAACACTGAAATGACATCACAGAACTCACTAGTGGCTGTATTTTTCACAAGGAGATGATATTTGTGTGAGCAGGGAATTAATACTGACAAATTGTAATTATGAACCTCTCCAGCACGGTGAAATGAACACAGGATCATGGCAAGAATATACAAAGAGGTCTGTTAGTTGGAATGGTAAAGAAAGAAAAAGGACACTCCAAATGTATGAGTTGGATGGAAACTCCAATTCACAAAGTTTGACTAGTCCCCATCAGAGTGATGAAGCCACAAAAAAGGATATACATGGTAAAAATTAATGACCATGACATAATAACCTAGAGAACAGAAAGCCTAGGAGCCAGACTGGTTGAGTTCAAAACAGTGAGGTATGTAAGGACACACAGTGGAGACATCTGCCTTGATGCTTTAGTTTAGAATAGGCGTTTAAAGAGGAGATTCTAATTATCTCCAGTTAGCACTCTGGTTCACTCCTTTAGCCAAACTGTATTCCTCTCAGATTAAACTAAATTAAGAGTCATGGCTGAGGAATGGAACAATGCACTCCAGTTACTAATGGGCATTCACTCCACAGGACTAGACTAGTTATTACGAAGTCAAATCAACTACACTATAATGAGTACAAAGTCAAGCCACCACAACACAGAAGTGTGAGTGTTGGGTCTGTAGCACTGTTACCAATCACAGAGTACTGGCAAAAAATTGCTTTTAAAGAGTTAGAGCCATGTGGATTTGGATGCAAGCTCTTAAATATTCTTGCTGGTTTGGGCCAACAT
The DNA here is from genome assembly GCF_014839835.1 of Dryobates pubescens. Classification (NCBI taxonomy): domain Eukaryota; kingdom Metazoa; phylum Chordata; class Aves; order Piciformes; family Picidae; genus Dryobates; species Dryobates pubescens. The sequence continues at coordinate 10,052,191 of NC_071643.1, forward strand.
TTTAGTGCTCAGATCCATTTCTGAATTGCATATTAAACTGTTCTCTTCAGCTCTCACCTACAATATGCTAAAGAAATGAAATATATTTGACTTTCAAAAGCAAAATAATGGAAATCCAGACCAGAAAAAAAGACATTATCTAATTGGCTTAAATAAGTGAACTGGAACTAAGACCATTAGAGACGGTTTAGCTCCAGGCAGTGGAAGCTAAACATCTGAACATGTTCAGGTTTGTGACTATGGTACAGAGCTCTGGTTCTATGTTTTGATTTTTCTTTTAGAGTAGCATGTTTCCAGACCTCTTTCCATATTAGCTGATTTTTCAATGACTTTGTTCTTTTGACCAGATTAATTAGAAAAAAATAATGAACTCAAACTGTAAAAACATTTAACCAAGCTCTGTGTACAGCACTCCCCACACCTAGATGACTGTCTCATACAAAGATCACAGTCCACTGAATATCATTTAATTATGGATTCCATACACTGTGGAAGCTTGATAGCTCTGCTAACCAAGTACACCAAGCACATATCAAAATCTCTTGTTAATAATAATAATAAAAAAGCCACCTGACTGAGGATAGCCTATAACTATCACACAGACTGAAGTACAAGGCTTTAAAATGTACTTAGAGGTAGGTACAATATGAATGCTCCAAGTTATTGTGCAAGAAGCATCCAGTTACTGCTGCTTTCAAACTGGTAAATTAATGTGTGATTGAGTTTTAGAGATATTAGGTAGCATCTGATTTATAGGCCTTCGAATTCAAAGAAAAATACATCAATGTGGTATACATACAGTAGGTATGTTCTGGTTCAACTTAGAACAGAACTCAATCTGTTCAGGGGGTTGACTACTTAACACACTATCTTCTCAGTGCTAGCACTTTCTGAAGTTCCTGGCATGTTCTCACAGACAGTGGCCCTTCTAGCAGTGATAACACTGATGGTTAGAGTTGCTGTCGAGGGGTGGGATTCAGAAGGGCCTTTGCTTAGACTTTCTACTCTGCAGACTAAGGTCACTGATAAATCCTGTGTACCCCATCGGGGTGTAGTAAGCAAGAGGTGGCACCTGCGGGCAGAAGCATACAGGAGATCCTAAACTGACCAACAAGGGATTCCATTCCATGGATGTCATATTCAAAATAAAGCTGAGGGAACACAAGGGTTAAGCTTCTTCAATAGCCAGCATCCAAGCAGGATGGCCTCTGTTCCACCTTCAGACCCAGTCTGTGTTTTCCAGAATACAATTTCTGTCTGCCACTGAGTCTACTCTGGGGCTCCCCCAGTGCCTGCTCACAGCAGCAGTGGTGATGGTGATGTCATGGCCATCAGGGGGTTGGATTTTATATTGGTTTGTATCTATTTGTATCCATTTTATTGTGATATTTCCATTAAAACTAGTTTAGTTTCTTTTCCAGCACATGAGTCTCTGTTCCTTATTCCCTTTCTCTTCCCCTTCGAGAAGGGGGAGGGTTTTTCAGGGTATACCACTTTAGTGGTCTGTCCAGCCCTAACCCTTCACAATCTAGAATGCTTTTAGGTGTGGGCCTATTTATGGATGTGGGGATTAAGAAAAAAGGAAAACTGATAAATTGCAAACTGATATATAAACTAATAATTGAAAAGACAGAACCAGATTATTCTCTGGAAGATTAAATACACATCAGTCAGGAAAAAGCTATCTGCAATACTGTACATTGTCAACATATTTAAATGCCTTCAGAATAAACATGTGATTAAAGTGTTTTGAGGTCTGTCTGGCATAGTTAAATACATTTTAAAATGTTCAGTGCAGGCACATCCAAACCACAGGACTGGCCTCTGATTCCTGCACTCCCATGGCACAACTTCATTTGAAGGCCACAGTTTCCACAACAATGGTACTGGGAGAAGCCTAATTTACCCATCAGCTCCTGGACAGTTGTGTTATTCCTTGGAACACCAGTGTGCTTGGTTCGTGTCACATTGCATTTGTGATACAATTAAAGTTGATGGCTGAGTCTGACACAGTTTTATATGATTGTCAAACAATATATTGTGTACTAAATGATCTTAAAAAGTGATGAAAATAATCCCAAAGCTGGCCTGGGAGTGGAATAGGTGTTAAAGCTTAACTTTGTAAATATTATATGTATGTGTATAGTGCATGTATGTATAAACATCTAAAATAAACAGGGATGTGCATAAAGAGGTTAAGTCTTCACCATTTACCATTCATGCTAATCCTTAGAGTACAGTTGCCTTAGAGTTCCTTAACAACATAATTTAACAAACCTTCCCAGCCAAGTGTAACCTGAAGGAATACAAGAAGTGAATTATCATTAAATATCAGGCAAAACAGTCAGCCCCACATAAAGTGACCCCCCCAACAAAACTATGAGGGTCTGCTGATCCAAGGGTTAAAGCCATACTGGCCACAATAGGGTAGTTTCACACTCTTGAACTTTAAGCCTCTAATTTCTGTGATTTCATTAGCAGGAAAAATCCCTATGTAGTTCAACACCCTCCAAGGAACGAATACAAGCACCTGTGCAGAAGCCTATTTCTAACCAATGATTACACAGGGAATCAAAGTTCTATATTTAGGCACTTTGCCTAAATGCCTTAAAGGAAACTGTATAAACATCCCTGATACTAGACAAAGGAACACTTAAGGCAATCTTTTTTCATTCAGAATGCCTTTCTAAGTCACTTTCTGAAGGGCAAAATATTTTTACCTAACCTTAATGTGCAAACCAGAGATAGTAAAAAAATTCTGAGGCAGTAAGAAGTCTAGTTCATGGATTTAAGGAATAATACTTAATTGATAATAACTAATACCTAATTAATAATCATGGCAATGGTAAAGATAGCTTTGATCCAGCAAGATAACCTGCATCTTTGACAAAAAGCAGAAACTGCTTCAAGTGCTTTGTAGAACATGTGATTTAGATGGAGAAGTTGTTCTCTGGCATATAACAAACCTCTGAAATTTAATCCTAGCTCAGCTGAATCTCTTCAGAATTTGCCATTGACGTCAACAAGACCAAAATTTGATTTCTAATGCAAATGTGATAAAAAAACCCTTATTTGTTTTTCCTCTGTGTGCAAAGTAAATTAAAGCAGAGATGTTACTGGTTTTCACTTTGCAGATGCATTTCATGCCAGTTGTATCATACTGTAGTCAATTGAAAGAATATACAAACACTTTCACAAGGGACAAATAAAAAATGACTCAAGTCACTGAGATTTAATTTTTTTGGCATTGCTGGGACTATTTAGAACATTTTTTTGCTGCTTCTGAAATACAGGGATCAGTCCATGCAAATATCCTACTGCTTCTGGATCTTAAAGTAGAATCAATAGTTAATTTTTGATAGCAAGAAAGATAAGGTTTAAGAACCCTGACTGATGATAATGAGAACTTGATTAAAACCTTTTGAAGACCAACATAAAACATTCAATTTATGCATTTCAAAGCTATAAGGAGTAAAACTCTTCAAGGTAAATATAATCAAAGATTGTTGACATGAAAGTGAGGATTTTGGTAGTTTTATAAAACTGGTACTGAACCAAGCCTTTTCAGAATGAAACCAGCATTTTATATCCATACATTTCTGCTGAAATATATGGATATAACTGAGACATGCCCCACTATGTAAATTCTTTCTGAAAAATGACTTTTTATGTGCTTTTCAGTGTTTGTGCTAGGACTGATCAAAAAGACATCTGTCCTAGAAGGTGGTTTGACTTGAAGTCAACCAAAATAAGTTGGTTTAACTAAGAATAGCTCTGTGTGCATATCCATGTGTTGCTTGAGTTATGTATACCTTTAAATTCTCCAAGTAACATCCAGTGCCTGCTGGTCAAGAGTCATCTTCACTTCTCCTATCCATCACTATGATGTAGAGATCCCTGAGTTAGTGTTAAAATAAGCCAGTTCCACGCACACAGCACAGTCACGGTCAGTTGGAAGCAATAGATCTTCTGTGCTCAAGAAAAAGTACTGGAAGGAATTCACATATTGGAAGCAATAGATCTTCTTGCACTCAGGCTGTATCTGAGATAGTAACTATAGACAGAGTGGTCAGAGAAAGGTAACCTGCTTCAGACCAAAAGTATGCATGAAAGAAGTATGCATGTATAAATGTGTGTCTCTACATTATATCCCTTAGTGCTGCCCATTCTAAATGAGGCAGTGTAAAGCCTATCTGGATCTGCAAATCTTATATGTAAAATCAATTTTCCAATTGAGCTCCTTAGGTGATACAGAAATCTTATATGAAACACAGAGTACAGTGAAGTTTAGTGACTGTAGCAGGTTTTATGATACTTCCATTTCTAGATATAACAATTGCCAGGCAATCTTAAGCCCTTAAACTCCAACTGTATACTAGACATGAAGCAATATGGAATAAGGTAAATAAGGTAAATAAAGCAATAAGGTAAATACACCCACCCCCCCACCACCCCCCCCGCTTGTCAGTACAGCTGTCTTTATAGGATGCAGGTTGTAGGATCAGCTATTTGGCTCCTCCCTTTTTGTAGCAGTATCAAAATATGCTGTCACATTCAAATTGATGAATCATCTCATCATAGCTGATCAAATATTAAGCAAAATTAACCACACTTTCTATTACAATGGTGTATTTCCAACACAGACCACTGTTTTCAAAAGGAACCCAATCAATGCTGTTCTTTCTGAAATGAGCTTCAAACAGTAAAAGCTCTTACTGCTCTTTCAATAAATAAATATATTTTATGTGTGAGAACCAGAATTAAATGCTTCATTTCTAGAATGAAATAGAGCTTGTGCAGGGAAAGATGTTTAACAACTGGTGTTATTTTAATATGTATGCAAATCCTTAAATCTCCTGTGCTTGCCAGCCTTATAAAAGAAGATAGGCTTCACAGATATTCCAACCAATTACCACAGATACAGGTCAAACATGCGAACCTGCAGGACAGATGTGGAAAAAATCAGGATTACACATACTGTAAGTCTTATCCAAGTTAATGGCTTTGTCAGAAGGAGAGTGAGTTGAAGACTGGGTTAGACATAAACCAGATCAACTCTATTAATCTAATTTAAAGGTTTTCAGAGGAAATAGAAAAACACTGATGGATTTGTTAGTAGGATACCAAATCTAAATCCCTTCCAATCCACCCCTCTTATCTTAGGCTCAGTCTTTAAAAATTATTCAGCTGACTTTGGGTGGTTTTGATTGCTTTGTCTTATCTTCAAAGTAGCTACATTTTTACAGAATTCCTAAAGTCACTTTCCATAAATAGGCAAACCAGTGATGTTCCCTGAAGGGAATATTCACTGACCTATTGTTAAAATTCTTCATGTTTTAATGAAACTGTAAAAATTGGCATCTCTCCAACATCTGACAATTCATGGACTTGATAAAGAAAGGAGACAAAGAACTTTGCAAGCTTCGTAGTGTAAAAAATTCAAAGTAGTGTTTTTGCTCCTCTTAACCCACGAAACCACCTTACATAAAATATCTGAGTTTCTTTACCTGCTAGGTAAGAATAACAGCAGTGCAGAGACATTCTAAAATTGCATGGGTTTGCTAAGGACAAACTCTTGTTATTTTTACAATGATTTCTTTCCAAATGGCTCTTTTTATGTGCAGGTAGTGAAGACAATCAGCCTGTGCTGTTTGCAGTTCTCAGTGATGATTTACTGTAGTTTCCTTTACTTTAATGCTCTCTTTTCTCTTGTGTTTGTTTAAGGGATACATAGATGACTATTTTGGGACCAATGTAAAGAAAGTGACTCGCCTCGCTGAAGTAGTAATATACATGTGATCTCAGGACATGACTGTGCAGGGGGGTGGGAGAACCTGTATGATAGATGTTATGTAATGTCTTGGATCACACTCAGAAGCCCAAAGTCACTAACAACCTTGTCTGCCTCTGCTATACTGAAGTCAATATTCAGGTCTGCCCTGAAACATCTTCTCCAGCCAAACCACATAGCCCACAGAGAGTCTGGCTTACCTCTTGCCAGCTTGTTCACATATTAAAGACTCACTAAACTGTAAATTATATAAGCAATGTTTTCTGGTTCCCTACTTTCAGGAATAGTTATCTAAAGTAAAATTAATACCCCCATTTGCAAAGGATGAGGTCAACTGATATGGTACAAAGGACTGTGCTTTCAAGAGCACTTTAGTTCCATTAAGTGAGATACAGTAATAGACTAGGAAAAGCTTATGAATGATTTTCCAGTTGCCTTCTTCTCACTGTCACATTTTCTCTGTCAAACCTGTGATTCTCAGAAGAGGTCTGTACTGACAACAATCGAGTCCCACTGCAAATGACAACTGCATTTTCTCGATTTCATTAGTGTCTCCAGCCAGCCAGCGAAACGGACCACTTTGTAGTTTGTCATCGTCTTGGAAACTAATTTAATACTGCCCTATGAAATGACCCCTTACTAGAATGCACTGTATAACTGGCATGACACATGGATTTTCCATTCCAGATATGGCAGAGATCATATAATCATAGAGGAAATAGTGAGAGTACTGTCACATCAGTCATGGAGGAGGTTATTTTAACTTGAGCCAAAAACACTTTGTGCCTTCAATAAAGAGAAGCGTTTGCTTTCTACTTGGACATAAAAGAATCATTGGTTTAAAAGGAAATCTGTTATACACACCCACTGTTCATCAGTTGTCACCTCATCATAGGGTGAAAATTAGTTTTAGTGGTTCACCCAGCCTGGGTGGAGATCAGACAGCAAGGATTTAGCAAAGCCATAGGAAATTAAACAGATATGGCATCATGAGGAGGAATATAGGGCCAGAATTACACCTGCTCTTCACCTTGTGTAATGAGGGAAAGACTGTGCTGCTGTTTGAGGGAGGCATGTTTGGAATGGTTGTAAATGGCAAGGGACAGAGTTGCTTGCTCTGTCTTTCCATTTCCAGAAAAATCTTTTCTTCCTGATACTAGCCTGAATTTTTTCAAATTTCATTTTATTTTCTCTGAGTACAGTGTTGAACTGCTACACTCACTTAAAAAGTTGAGCAATTCTGCTGCTGATACCAGAAGATAGGAGAAAACTAGAAATGGAATCGTGGAGGCTGAAAATAAAATCAAATATATAATCAGTGGCCTCAATACTCAAAAAAACCTAAAATTCAGCATGTTTGTAGAAACAGATGAGTTTTAGATGAGCTAGAGACAGATCATTGGAGTATTTCATAATACTCTTAGTGACATCAATAATATATATTGTTCAATATTATTCTATAAAATAGAATTATATAAATATACTATTATTTAACTGTTGGGAGAAGTGTTCATTAGAACCCTGAAAATTTATGAAGTGAGCATCTCTCTTTGTCTTGCTTTCCTTCTTTCTTTTTAATATGATGGAGCAAAGAGGCAATATTCCATGCCTCTTAGCCCTTCTTCTGGTGGAAAGGAAAAGGTTCACACTAGGGTCACTGTGTTATGCAAAATAGGTGATTGTGCATCTCTAAAGTCCTCTAATAATAACAGAAATCCAAAACAAAAATAGATCTTTGCAGATTTTCTGGACTCACTGCACCATGACAAAATCATTTGCATGACATGATGTCATCAAATGATGACAGTCAGAACCCTCTCACTTCTCCAGCATCTGTTTACAAAAGGAAGAGTAACAGAAGCAAATTAAGGTGGCCAAAACAAAACCAACCGGCGGCACTGCTTTCGTACTCTGAAGGATAACAGATCAAGCTATTCCAATCCAAAGGAGTTCTGCTGCACGTTTTCCATTCACTGCTCCTTCATGGGTACTTCAGCAGGTGTTACCCTGTTGCAAAAACCTGTATTTTATTGCATAAGTATTCTGTACAGGCTGTGTGGTGCTTTCTGAAAGGTAAAAATTCTGAAGTCTGAATAAAAGAATAATTTATGTGAAAGCTTAGCTAATGTATATGTGTGCATGAGTGTGCATTTACAATGAAAGGAAAGCTGGTAAAGGGGATCAAATTCTAAATTATTCTAATTTCTAAGAAACAGAAATGCAAAGTCTGTCCTAATCATGTAATCTGTATGGGGGAGGGGGGGTTGTGGTAAATTAAAATAAATAAATAAATAATAAGCTCTTCATCTGCAAAATGAGAAGGTCTTCATGCTGGTGAAATAAACACTAATTGTCAAAGCCCAGATTATAAGTATGCTGGTAGATTAATAACAGAAACTCAAAACCACTCTAGAATGGTTGTTATTAATGCAGATAGGAGCAAGGCAATAAGAAGAGCTACTTAGCAATTCTTTCATATAAGCATTTAAAGGAGTATTGATCAGCTGTCCAGGTATTATCTGTGATTTTATGTTAGCTTGTCTGATACTGTGTTTCATTACAGCAAATTTTAACCCCAGGGCACTGGATTATTGGGAACTACTGATACTTAACAGGGAAGGGGAAGAGGGGAAGGATAGAAAACTCAATATGTTTTGTGCAAGTTTGGAGTAGCAGAAAATTCCAACGACAGAGTTCAGAATAGCATTTTAAATGCCGTTTTAAAGGAAGAAGAAGAAGAAGACCTGAAAATTGTTTAAAGTATTCTGTTCTGTTCAAATAGAGATACAAGGCTAATGGGATAAAAAAGAATTTGATTCACACTGAAAGCCAGCAGACCTGCACTCCAAAATCACATCACAGAATGAAGAGACTTAGAAAGAACCTCTGGGGTCATCTAGTCCAGCCTTACTGCTCAGAGCAGGGTGCCCAGGATCACATCCAGGCAGGCTTGGAATCTCTCCAGAGAAGGAGGTTTCACAAACTCCCTGGGCAACCTGTTACAGTGCAATGACACCCTCACAGGAAGGGTGCCCAGCCCTTTAGATATCTACAAACATTGAGAAGATTTCCTCTCAGTCATGTCCAGTCTAAACACCACCAGGTCTCTCAGCCATTCTAAAAGGGATACTCCAGCTCCCTTAGCACATTTATAGCCTTCACTGGACTCTCTTCAGCAGTTCCCTGTCCTTCTTGAACTGGAACTATCCCAGAACTGGATATGATATTCCAGAAGTGGCCTTACTGGGGCAAAGCAGAGGAGAGGGAGAACCTCTCTCAACCTGCTGGTCACACTGTTAATGCACCCCAGGATATCATCGACAATCTTGGCCATAAAAGCACACTGCTGACTTATGGTGAACTTGTTCACTGGGACTTCAAAGTCCTTCTTCACAGAACTGCTTTCCAGCAGGTTAACACCTAACCTGTACTGATGGGTGATGTTTTTCCTCCTCAAGTGCAGGACTCTACACTTGCCCTTGTTGAACATCATGAAGTTCCACTTTGTCCAGCTCTCCATCCTGTCTAGGGCTCATTGAATGGCAGCACAGCCTCTGGTGTGTCAGCCACTCCTCTCAGTTTTGTATCATCAGCAAGCTAAGCTGTTTTGAATGTTTCCACTCATCTAATTCCTAATTTCCCAATGATCTGTAGGATGCTATTCTAGAACTTATTTAACTTTTTGAACATAAGGTGAGTAAACACACCAGAACTAAGGAAAAGGCTTTTGACAAGATTGGAATGTTTCGCTTGCAAGAGCTGAAGAGTTGAGACACCTCACCCACCTTTTTATATGTGCTGTGGTGTCTGCCATGAGCTACAGAATCAGGGAATCAACAACAAGCACTGGCACCAGCAGAACTGGCATTTCAGGCTTTTTGGGGTTGCATACCATAGTTATGTGGAATTTGGTATGGCAGAGATAGTTACTGACTGAACAAGATAGTGGAAACAATTCATGTTCATAGTGTGCAGAAGGCTGAACAGCATGGAACCTAACAATTAACTAAGCATTCACCTTAAGGGTGTAAATTTTACATAGAAATAAAGGACACTGTGTTGGAGACAACCTTTGAGAATGTCTGGAAAAAATATCAGAAGTGTCTACCTGGTGCATTTCTGGAAAGCTGCTTTACCACCAAATTAGGTGTCCTGATGACTGCATTCCTAACCACAAACATATACTGGGGAAGGCAGAAAAGAAAAGCTATACATGAAGAGAGATTGAGTGAGTCTTGAGAGACTTTCATAGATGTTGAGAACTTAAAGGTCTTTTACAACTTACTCATCTCTGTGACTTACATAAAAGCAACAGTGTTTGAGTAACCCCTTGTCAGTCAAGATCTGCTCATCCCTACACTTATTTCAGCAAACCAGCTGTGATCATGCAGAAGCACATACCACAGGGATTTGTGTGAGCAAAGGGATCACTAACAGCAAGAGGTGTAAGGGTTGGTTTTTCATTATTATTTATCTAAAAGCATAAATTAGCTATGCAAAATATTTCAGCTGATGGGAACATATCACAGATGCTTCATTTCTGTAAGGTTTACACAGACTCTGACAAATACTATGCAGATATTTTCTGGTTTTCCCCTACGAAAGATCAAGTTAGAGCTTGATTAAGGTCCCTACCTTCTTACTGGGAAAGCCCTTTAAGCAACTGGTAGCTACTGCCTTCCAAGTCTTCAAGACTCAAACGTTACCAAGTGTTGTACTTTCAAAAATATCTGAAAGCAAAGCACACATCTGATCCATAAAAAAAGTTCATACTAAAGGCATAAATATAATAATGACCCCCAGATCACACCAAAATTTTTGGTGGTATTTGCTATACCTGGTGCAGTTTAGATAACCTTTCCTTTTTTTCAGAAAACAGCTTTCATTTGGATTTAGCATCATTTAACCAGCCTTTACTGAAAATGCACCATGCTAAACATTTTTTTAATCCACAGAGAATGCAAAGGTAAATGTTATCAGAGTGCATTTGGACAGAGCATATAAAAGTGGATCACAGAGTCATTATCTGGAAGGGACATTTAAAGGTCATCCAGTCCAACCCCACTGCAGTCAGCAGGGACATCTTTAACTAGGTCAGGCTACTCACAGCCCTGTCCCACCTCACCTGGAATATCTCCCGAGACAGGGCATCTAGCACCTCTCTGGGCAACCTGGGCCAATGCTTCACCACCAAAAACAAATGAGAAAAGATCAACCAACCTACCAAACAAAAAAATCATCCATATATCTAGGCTAATTCTCCCTTTATTTTAGTTTAAACTCAACACCCTTTGTCCTACCACAACAGACCCTGCTAAAAAATTTGTCTCCATCTTTTTTACAGGCCCCTTTAAGTACTGAAAGACTACAATAAGAGCTCTCTGGAACCTTCTTTTCTCTGTACTGAACAAACAAAACTCCCTCAGCCTGTCCTCACAGGAGAGGAGTTCCAGCCCTGAAATAATTTTTGTGGCCTGTTTCTGTGGACATATGTTGGCTACTCCTACAAGACTCTTCCTTTAAGGCTGTGTTGGAAAGCAGAATTATATGCCTCACCAAGCATATAGAGCACACACTCATCCTGCTGGGAACTGTACCTTCTTGCGAACACTCAGACGACAGGGTAGTGTTCACTCCTCGGTTTCTATTTGCTCTTTAGAATCACAGAATCAGAATTGTTCGGGTTGGAAGGGACCTCAAGGATCATCTAGTTCTGACCCCCGTGCCATGGGCAGGGACATCTCGCACAAGATCAGGTTGCCCAGAGCCACATCCAGCCTGGCCTTAAAAACCTCCAGGGGTGGGGCTTCTACCACCTCCCTGGGCAACCTGTTCCAGTGTCTCACCACCCTCATGGGGAAGAACTTCTTCCTAACATCTAATTGCAATCTACCTATTTCTAGCTTTGTTCCCCTAGTCCTATCATTACCTGACACCCTAAATAGTCCCTCCCCAGCTTTCTTGTAAGTCCCCTTCAGATACTGGAAGGCCACAATTAGGTCTCCTCAGAGCCTTCTCTTCTCCAGGCTGAGCAGCCCAACTCAGTCTGTCCTCACAGGAGAGATGCTCCAGCCCTCTAATCATCCTCATGGCCCTTCTCTGGACACAGTCCAGCACCTCCAGATCCTTCCTGTAATAGAGGCTCCAGAAATGGATGCAGTACTCCAGGTGGGGTCTCACCAGAGTGGAGTAGATGGGGAGAATCACCTCCCTCGACCTGCTGCCTATGGTCCTCTTGATGCAGCCCAGGATGTGATTGGCTTTCTGGGCTGCAAGTGCACATTGCTAGCTCATGTTGAGCTTCTCCTCCACCAGCACCTCCAGGCCCTTCTTTTCAGGGCTGCTGTCAAGCCAGTCCCTGTCCAGCCTATATTGGTGCCTGGAATTGCCCCAACCCAGATGCAGGACCTTGCATTTGGTCTTGTTGAACCACATGAGGTTCTCATGGGCCCACCTCTCCTGTAAGACCACTGGTAATTTGGTAGGCTTTTAAAATTCATTATTTAAAAGCCCTTAATAATTTCTGAGTCAGTTTTGTCAAGAGCAATAATTTGGCATACACTAGAGGTTTCTGTGACATCTTGGTCAAGATTCCTTTGCTAAGTTCCCAGACTGGTAGGGGTTGGAATGGCTTTCTGGAGATCATCTAGTTTAAGCCCCTACTAAAGCCTGGTCACTGAGAGCAGGCTGCTCAGGACAACAACTTGGCAGGTTTGGAATCTCTCCAGAGAAGGAGACTCCAAAACCTCTCTGGGCAGCCTATTCCTGTGCTTTGCCACCCCTACAAGAAAGCCATCTTTCCTCATATTTAGATGATATTTCCTGTCTTCTACTTTGTGCCTGCTGCCCCTTCTCCTCTTGCTGACCACCACAGAAAAGAGTCTGGCCCCATTCTCTTAACTCTTGCCCTTTAGATATTGATGAACATTGAGAGGATTCCCTCAGTCTTCTCCAAGACAAGCAGGTCCAGGTCTTTCAGGCTTTCTTCATCAGAGTGATGCTGCAATCCTCTCAATGTGTCTGTATCTCTATGTAGTTATGTGCTTAAATGGTTGTATAAGACTACTAAGAATGTCAACATTGTTCTGAAACTGTGAAAAGAATTTCATCATGAAGCAGAACTGACACTTTAGATTCTTCATCACGTTTAGGAAAATGTGGGAGGAAAGAGAGTATATTAGCTTTTGTTATCACACTTTTACATAATCAGCTTGCACTCAAAGAGTAAATCACTGTGACTTCAGCTTGTTGTGGGCTGAGTTCTTTATACAGTGCTCATATTTTTGGCATAAAAGCTAGAAGTGGAGAAACATTCATCCCAAGGTTTCATTATACATAGTGAACAAACATGGAAAAGGATAATTCTTATCCTCTTTACCCCCTCTCCAATACCCTGCAGCTCATGTGGTGATGTGGGATGATTTTTGAAGGGAAACAGAAACAAAATCCTGTTTTAATCAAGCCTTTTAAACACAAATGTTCCTTACTTCAAGAGAAATCCAGGCAGTTATGGCATGAGCTGCTTATATACTGAAAAGTAAGAGGCACCACAAACGCTGGAAGCACTTGCCGTTGTGATACGAGGTGAAACCTCCCCTTCTTCCTCACATGCCAGCCCTGAAGCTGTTTAAAGAATAGCACTGGGGCCTTAAACTCTTAATGTGCTTGGCTTCTGACAGCAAAGGGGAGAAGATTATTAGATTTGGGTGTATAGAGAGCCTTGCTAAGGAGGGAAATTAGGTAGAAGTGTCATAGTACTGAGGTCTGGATATGGGTCAGCTGGCTAATTGTAGTCATCTTAACTAACACTACCTGAGCTGTCCCATATGTTATCTGTTCTCTAAACATAAGATCTGGACCAACCTTGATTTAGAGCACCTTATTTTAAGAAGCAAATCTTCTCATGCTTGCCTACACACTACTGTCACCTAGAGTTCAGGAACATCTGCTTATCTCCTCAAGGGCTTGACTCAGCAGGCCTAGCATGTCTGAATATATTGAATTCAAGAGAAACACAGAAGTCAGCAGAGTTCCATTCTAAAATGCTAACAAAGGAATTACTAGCACCCTTCTGTAGCATAATTGGCAAAAAAAGGTGGTGGTCATCTATATCAGCATCTTTCAAGCCTCAAAGAACTCAACCCACAGTTTCCATTCTCAAGAGAGTGTCCTAAACACTGACCTAAGGAAAACTCAGGGGTCTAGTGATTAGCAGCTTTATTTCTGGTAGGGAAAAAAATCAAACAGGTGTTTGTTTCTGTTGGCAGACACAAAGACCAACCTTTGCAAGGACCAGGCACTTTGTAGTCTTCACATGAATGTGGAATTCAGACTGTGATAACATTTCACCTTTACCTCAACCTGCTAAGATATGTGAGCATCATAGACACAGGTTTACCTTTGAGTGTCTCAATTCAGATTGCTCTTTGAGGCACAGTTTTGAGGTATTGTAGCCATAACACTGTCAAGGCCAGAGTTAGTATCTCTGCAATGTTTTGATGCACCTGTTGAGGCCAGTGTGGGTTCAGAGACTGCCGCAAAGAGCTCTAATTAGTTTCAATGAGAACCTAATTAGGTGATAATTATCAAACAATTATCAAAGAGTTGTCTTCTCTGCTCTAAAAGGGGGGGCACATTCATGGGCAGTTTCCACATATACTTACAAATTTAATCATCTCTTACCCATACATGGTCCTCATTTTGACAGCCTGTCAGGAAATGTGGTAAACTAGCTAATTGTATATTCGACTGTTTAGTATGCTCAGGCATGTCTTCAGGGTAGACATCAAATTGCACTTGCAAAGTCATGATCTCTACTCCCTGGGAGTGTCTCAAGGTGAAGGCATCATTCAAACTTTACCATAAACTTGGCCTGGCCCCTGAGGCCTAATATAGATATCAGAATCTGTGGGTGCAGAACCAGAATTAAAAAAAAACCACACCAAAACCAACCAAAACCAACCCACAAAGCAACCCAAACCCCAACAAGATTATTCTCAGATTACAAACTTGATTTGCAGACCTGCAGATTGAACACAGTCCCAAGTAACCCATGGGTCTCACAAGTGACCCTGTTTTGAGCCTGGAGGTTGACAAGAGATCTGCTTGAGAGGTTCTTTCCCACCTGAATTAATCTTGTGAGTCTACATTGGTTTATCATGGGATCCCTGAGAAACAGTACATCTTCTACTTGCCAGGAACACTTTCAGATTTACTTTCTTGAATAGAGTTGCACTTCGAGGAGCTACTCTCCTTCCTGTAAGTATAGCTTCCTTGTGTCTCCATTCATAATGGGAAGCACATCATTAAGAAATGTAAATAATCAGCCTCTACATTTAATAAATTCCTAATCTGTTCAGCAGCCTTTTTTTGGGAAACAATTCAATGGCAAACTGAAATGAAAAGAAAATATGGGTGTAGACAATTCACTGGTGGCACAGAAGAGCAACATACTTATTCTACTAACCCTCCCCCTTCCTTCTCCAGAGAGCTGTTAAAAGACCATTACAAAATAAACAAGCACTACAGATTTTGCAGTAGGTGGGACCATCTGGACCCAGATAATGTCACCCTAAACAATCTGCCATCCAGTTGCAGAGAAGGAGAAAGAAGTCTTTTGTGACTCAGAGCTGAAAGGCTGAGATGGCAATGTGGCTTATTGCCTCCCTGATCCCAATTACAGAACATAACTATTATTTATTATCCCAGATAATGTTAGTGGTTGTGGCCAAAAACTACCCTCCCCATTCAAATCATCTGAACAGTATCTGAAAAACACCGACTGAACTAATAGATGTGTGCAGGTATTCAATTGGCTTTCACTGCTCTATTTCTGCAGACTGGTTAGACCACAACCCAGCTTTTTCCTTGGTGTTCATGCTGACTACCACAACAGTCAACAGGCAGTGTTACATGCCTCATGGCTTACTCTAACCTTACAGCAACAGTGTTGTTTAGTATCTTTATCAATGGCAGAGTGGGATTGAGTGCATCCTCAGCAAGCTTACAGATGACACTAAGCAGAATGGCATGCCTCATAGGAAAGACGGGGACAGACTTTTTAGCAGGATCTATTTTATCAGGACAAGGGCTGATAGTTTTAAACTAAAAGAGAGATTTAGACTAGATGTAATGTTTTTTTACACTGAATGTGGTGAAACACCAGCCTGTGTTACCCAGAGAAGTGGTAGATGCCCCCATCCTAGTAAACAACTTAGAGGAGGTGTCCCTGTTGACTGCAGAGGGATTAGACTATATAAGCTTTAAATGCCCCTTCCAGTCCAAACCATTTGATGATTCTGTGGCAGTGTTGAAGTCAGGGAGGCTGCTTCTGAAGGACATGTAGTCACTGATGAAAACTGTAAGCAGGAAGCCACAGGAGTAGTCTCAGGACTGAGGCTTTGTTCACACCCTGGAATTTTAAAAGCCATTTTGAAAATGTTCTGAGGAACATAAGGAACTAACACTTAATTTCCTGTGCAAGAACTGTCTTGTTGCAGTCATTAGGTTTTACCACACGTAAATTATCACCAAGGAGGGCCTGAAGCTGCTTCGAACCCCAGAATCCTGCCTTATGAGAAGGCAATTAATTTGCAGCAGCAATAGTTATACCATAGGATTTATGTGATACCTTGCTGTACGAATCGTTCAATTTTGATTCATAGTCACAACTGGAATTCACTAAAGGATACAGAAAGACAGAGAATACAGCCAGGTGTTAAACTGGTGTCAGTACATTGTGGCTCCTGCTATGGGGTAGCGTTATGTGAAGGTAGGAATGTTTGCAACAGGCTCACAAAATCGTTATACTGTGTGGGTCTGCTCTTTTCCAGGCTACAGATCCCTTGTTTTTCTATGTGAGCATTTTGGAGTGCAAATTAGACATCCCAAGTCTTACTAGGACAAAATATTCTAAAAGGAAGCAGGAAGCATGAATGTCTTTGCAAGATCTTCCTGTTATTGCTTAGATTATACTGTTTTGATAAAAATTACTTAGTCCATAACTAGGAAAGCAATTCTAAAGGTATTATTGTAAAAAGATAACACTCTTACCCTGAGAGAAATGTTGATACTAGATGAAGGCATGAAATAAAAACAGCAGGTATCCAATCTATTGCAAACATAAAGGACAAAACAGTAAATGAAAGAATTGAAATAAGGGCTTCATTATATTAATTTTCCTTTTCTTGTGCAGTCTCAAGAAAAAGTCCAGGCTAATAATCTTCCCAGATAATCACTAAAGGACATTTCACTGCTTCTTACCTTCTCTTTTTACTTTCAGAGTTTTTCAGTGCAATGGCTGTTAACAATGTATGCGATTATCTCCTGGGTTATCTGCTCTAATACATCGGATACAGCCAATCAATTTTGTCTGTACCTGTGGTTAAGAAAGCTCCAAATGCCTTCATGACTTGGCTGTTAGCATTCCATTTGTATGCTGGCATACAAAAGGTGCAAATCAGAAAATGCCAAGTGAGATAGGACACAGATCACATCACACTCATGTACATGTCCTGTCTCCATTGCGCTGCCAAGATCTATATTCCCCTTGATTTTGATTTTAATCTGATAAACATATAATTGGGCAAGCTTTGGCTTTGACTTCAACTTAGTCTTTCTACAGTGCCCTGTGCAAGTATAAACTTACTACTATTATTACTTTAAAGATGTGCTAACTTATTTTTAACAACTGAAAGGTAAGGAACAAAACACTGCTGCATCTTAGACTAGTTAGAGCTTGCATTACACAGCTGTGTATTTTTTTTCTTGCACATAACAGAATTGCTGGAAGATGCAGCACCTCTATTTTCAGTTCCTTCTCACTGGGAAAGAAACTATCCAAAAAGTTCCTCTCGTAGATGCACTACCTAAAGGGTTACAGGATCATACTGTAGGTGCCTTTGTCCTGTGAATGCTAATAGTTTCAAAAGAAGGAAGAGACATAGACTGGACAAGATCTCACCAGAGTTCAGTGGGATGTCTGCCTGGGGAAGCAAGAGATCAAGTTTGCATTCGTATCTTAAAGAGACATGATACGTTGCAACTGCTTAATAAGTTGCTTATCTGGTTAGAACAGAGGCTACAACTTCAGCATCTTCTTTCTGTGCTGTACAAATTTCTGAGGTGGGCACTTTGTAATGAAGGCTGCTTAGATTTTAATCACAGGACATTCAAACCCAGTGGCAGAAGTATATGGACTTGGGAGGCTTCCTTGGTGGCAACTTGGGCAGGAATCAATCTCAGTTGGCAGATAAAACTGAAACCCTGAGACTTAAATGTTTTAGGAACTCTGAAATGCCAAAATATCTTGAAAAAAATCTGTGTTTTGAGAAATGTTTGTCATTATCTTATTTGCTTTCTTAAGCTCCTAAATATGTTTGAAAATATAGTGCATCTTATTCTGAAGCTTCTTCCGGGTGTTGCCTACGGCTGCTGCTGCTAAGGGTCAGTCCAGACTATAATGGTTATTATTTCTTTTTCCCATCACAAACATTAATAAACCTTATACTAAAGGATAATTGACTGTAATTTGCATCAGTGAAAATAATAACTTTCGGTTGCCTATTTAATCTTAATGTTTCAGATGAATTTTGGCCAAGTAGATTTGCAGTTTAATCACCTATTATTTGTTTTCTGCTGGTGTCACTTAAACACTCTTTTGTTGTAGGTTTTTTGAGTTGTTTGGTTTTGTTGTTGTTGGTTTTGATGTTTTTTGTTTTTTATTCTGATGCATTTCTCAGACATCAAAATGTTGTGATTTGAAACTCTGAAGGCAGAATTTTTTCACCTTGAATTTTGAGATTGCACTTTTGTCTCCAAAATTATTCTTTTTTGGGGAAAAAAAAAATCCACACTGAGAACACTAAATAACCTCCACTCAAAATCCAACCTCAGGCTGGAGGAAATATTACGTTTTCAATGGAACACTAACTTGATTTTATTTCTTCCTGCTTTCTCAGTTCAAGCACAATTACAACATATCCATCATTCTCCCTCTTCTAACCTCAGACTGTACCCTGCTGCACCACAGCATTCCCTGTCACCTGCTGAATCACCGCAGCCCATTGCATCAAGAAGCATTAGGGAGATCTCACATCCAAATGCTAAACAAATTTAGCTTGCATAAACTGACATCATCACTGCAGACAGTAATCAATAAGGCTTCAGAAAACTATCCTAGGCTTTACTTATTCTCATAGGTTTTAGGTTAAGCTAACACAAGCTATCTTATGTTGCTGAATTAGCTCTGAGACACTAAAAGGGTTAAAGCTCTGCTGTTAAGGCCGGAGTCAAGACACAAGAAATGAAACATGGCTCTCATAATGCCCAAAACCCCATGACCCAGCCATTTGGATCTGCATGTTTGGGCTTGCCTAACTGTTTTTTTGTTGTTCTTCCTTGGACACAACTCATCCCTAAGGCATAAATTTGGAATGCTTCATTGTATTTGATATAAATAAACAACCCTCTAATTTTCCAAACCTAGGAAGGAGGAAAGGAAGGACAGGAGTATATAGGTTGTTAGGCTTATAGGCTTGGGGGGAGTGTTTTTTGCTTTCTTTTTAAAGTCAGGTATGAGAAGCTAATACAACTGTTTCCAGCCCTTCGAGGCCTGGATTTAGTTCAAATTTATTAAAGATACAGAGCATCATCCTAGCCAAAACACTTCCTAAATTTGTTTTCCCTCTAAAATGAGGCCACCTAGAAGATTAAAAGCTTTCTTCTTTCCTTTTTTTTTTTTTTCCCCCTGCATTAAAAAAACATAATTACACTCTAATTTAAAACTCTAATTGAGTGCACTTGTATTGGTAAGATGTTCTTTTTCCCTTTAGGGACAGTATTCCTATTAGTCACACAGGATGTCTAATGATTTCATGGTCCCTCTTTTTCCCCCCCCTACCCTACACCTCCATTATAAATGAGAGAAATTAAAGCTTTTTTTTTAAAGTATCTCCATTATATCCTTGTAAATTGGAAAAGTGAACATTTTAGTTGAAGCAGTAAGCCTCATCTTTAGCCAGTGTAAACTATTGTTACTCTGCTGACTTCAGTGAACACAAGACAACTTCCACCAGCTGAGAATCTGACCCATGAAGACAAACTTACTGAAAATTGTAGAAATGTACATTATTTTTTCCAAGCTCAAGAATTTGTGTTCTGGCTGTGGAAACACCCCAGCTGTGCTATTACCTTGACTTTTGTTAACCTTGCATTAAGCGATAATTGACCAAGTTGCACAAAATAATACCAATCAAAATACAATGGCTGAAACTATTTAAACAAGTGAGTCATTAGAGAACACCTTGCCTTTGGTTGTGTAAGTAATTTTATGTGAATCTTTATTTTGCAAACATTTTTTATGAGACCTCACCTAGAGAAGGAGGGAGTGTCCAGCCCTGAAGCCCTCAGTATGGCAAAGACATACACCTGTGGGCATAGTCCAAAGGAGGATATGAAAATGATTTACATGCTATAACCCCTCTGCTGGGAGGTCAGGCTGATGGATTTGGGGTTGTTCAGCCTGGAGGAGAGAAGGCTCCAAGGAGAACTTATTGTACTTCAGTACTTGAAGAGGCCCATAAGAAACATGGGGACAAACTTCTTAGCAGGGCCTGTTGTGACAGGACAAGGTATGATGGTTTGAAACTGAAAGAGGGGAGTTTTTTTTGGTTGGTTGGTTTTGGTTTTGGTTTGCTTTATTTTGTTTGGTTTTTCAGCGATGGTGGTGAAACACTGGCCCAGGTTGCCCAGAGAGGTGGCAGATGCCCTCTCCTGGGAAACATTTCAGGTCAAGTTGGATGGTGTTTAAGACCAAGTCACATGGCCTCTCTTGTCTCAAATGAGGACTTTTGTATTGTTCTTCAGAGCCACTGTCCTGACTGTAACCACTGTTTTGGTGCCTGATGACCAGAGGTAGCTGATTCATGAGATCACAAAGATCCACCTCCCTCATTGTGCACTGAATGAGGTGAGGGAGACAGGGCTCTGAGCAACCTGACCTAGTTAAAGATGTCCCTGCTGACTGTGGGGGTGCTTTCCAACTTAAAGAATTCTATGATTATATGAAACAAATGAAAGGGAGCATTTGAAGTTATTCTTTTGCCCATAAGATCATCTTTGCTATCCTTAAATTTAGCTTTGTATATCTGTTATCTAAGCAGGTGTCAGTGGTTTTGACACTATGAAAGTAGCTCTTCACAATCAGATCTAATATTATAGCAAGAGCTGGCGACGCTCCCCTGTAGTCATACAAGGATGGCAACATTCACCTGTAGTTGTAGGAGCATTTTTTAATGCTGGATTGTTAGACCATACTGTTTTTTATTCACCAAACCACATGATATGCTGGCAAGTCTTGGGAAAAACAAGTTTGAGAAATTTTAACTGATTTTCTAAAACTGAAGAGTTAGCTCTGGCTTCTATAGCCATTGCATAATCTTTATACAGCAAAAGGCATTTTAGCACTTAAGAATTATCTTTTATTATTATTTTCATGCTATGCCTTTAGGCTGTAATTCATAAGCATTACCTTTGTTCTAGATTTTAGGCTTTTAAAGGAAAAAACAACCTTAATTGCATATAGCATATGGAAAACTTGGGTCTTAACCACTAATCTGCGTCTTGTAATGAATTTAGATGGAAGGAATTCCAGATTATTCTGCAGTATCATTTTCCTCATGCATGTCCCTATTGGCTCCAAGAGCTAGAATCATAGAATCATTAAGGCTGGAAAAGAGCTCCAAGATCACCAAGTCCAACCATTAGCCTAACACTGACAAGCCCAGCACTAAGCCATCTTCTAGGACTTTCCAGTGAAATCACAATTTGCTTAAAAAAGAGACAAACAAGGCACCATGAATCTTTAAAGCTTTGCAAAGCTTTCATTCTTCTGTTTTTCTTTTACAAATACTCATCTACAGATACTTAAAGAAAAATATCAAAAATATTAATAGTTCTTGAAATAATAAAAGATACCAATTGAAGTCTCACTAAAATCAATTGCTGAAAAGTATTCATCTCTCTCTATTTTCTGCACTGAAAGAAGAAAAAGTCAGTTATTAATTCTGTTCTTCTTGCTTTTGTTCCTTTTTAGGTACAGAAACAAAGGGTAAACAGAAATACCCTTCAGAGCAGAAAACCCAGTACTTTGGTGAACATGTCCATAACTCAGCTAACATCAGACTGCTCCCTCAGTTTCCACTAGTTGAGGATCTAGCTCAGGAAATGTTACTTTTCCAGAGCCAGTAATCATTATCCCTCTTTCTGCTCTGTCAGATTTGGATGGATTTGGTCTTATCTTAAACAAACACAGCTGGTGGTGAATCGGAAAAGATGGCTTGTTTCCGACCCTGAACTTCCCTTCTGCTAATATAGGGACCCTGAGGAGGTTCAACACGATTAAGAAAAAATTCCAAGGCTGTAAGAAATGCTCAAAATGAATAATATTTTAGAACACTAGCCCAAGGCCCCAGTATTTAATTGAATTCATTGAATTTCAGCTAAATAGGCAACTAGCGTTCTGACCTGAGGGAGTCTGTGTGTATTAATAACATCAATGTTATTAGCAAATCAGCTAACAGAACACTGGAGACACGATAGGAAGTTTTATATTTGTGTATGAAAAACCCCTGCCTTTGATTGGTATGATTCCTGATCAGTCTGCTAAAACATACTGTTGTGACCTCACCGACCCTCACAACCCTGTTGCATTAGATTTAATTGCCACAGTGTGTAATTGCTGTGTGCCAATCACTATCACACCCGCTGTACATGAGCTATTTGTCATCTGACTGTGCTTAATTAACAATACAAAACCCTAGCTCTAGATCTACTTTGGGCTGCCTGAGTTCATGATGAATTAATGACTAACTCACAGCTGTGCAAGACCTGACCAGGACTCACTCAATGTTTGGGGTCTGCCCCATGACCAAACCGAGGAGAATGGTTAGCCATTCAAAAAATGCCGAAATGTCATCAAGCAGGTATCAGTTTAATATCCAATGGCCACATAAAAGCCATGTAGAGGAACAGTTTAATTTTCATGTGTGAACATGCTCATTTGGGAATTCCCTTGAAACTCCCGTGAAGTACTTGCTGGATTGAGTTTGAAAGAAGATGAAATACCAGCTGAGCTTACGTCAAAAGAATCACTGGGGAGGGAATTTACAGAAAATAATGACATTGTGACTTGATAGTATTGTGCTCTCTTCCAGCAGATGTCCGTAGAAAATAAAGTTCTGTTAAATGCTGCATCCAGTAAGAGCACAAAAGATGGAGTTTGTGTCTCCTTTTAAACATATCTTGGCAAATTGGAGCTCCCCCTCTTCCTAACAAACCAGTGTAGTTTGTGTGGCCTTGAAAGATTACCGTGAAAACCACAATTTGGAATCAAGAAATGGTAAGTGAAAGTAAATATCCTAGGGAGAAAGTAGGCACTTGTTGATTTGTATCTCAAGCACACATTTACTGGCTCGGTCAGTGATGGATTCTCTGTCACATATCAGCAATATCTGTCCTTCCAGATTTTCTTGAGAGCTTGAAATGAGTAATGCTCACAGCAAGAATTTAAACCCATTGTGCTGATGCTCACTGCACAGACACTACAGACAGGAACACGTCAATGGTTCCCAGCTACAGTGTGTTCCTAGAAATGAAACATCCAAATAATGTCTGTGTCTCCTTTCCAGGCACATTTATTATCAAGAAAGAGGTGTCACTTTCCAATAGTCTGCTTGGATACAACAGGGAAGAACTTGGCTTCTCTTTCATGTCTGGGAATGTATAAGCGAGAATGTTTTGGAAACATTAGAAGCACCTGCAAGAGGGATTTTGGCACTCCTTGCTCCAATATTGCTGTGACATTAGCAATCCTTTTGAAGTACCACAAATAAACATTGAGGCTTGAGCTGCCTGTGGATAGGTGGCATAATCCATGGAAGTTCAAATAGGTGGCAATTCTGTCTTTGTTTTTTCTATGAACTGGAATGTTTAAGGCAAACGAAGTTCCTGTAAGCCCAGGAATGGCAGTGTTGGAGGGTCACCATTTCTCAGTGTAGCAGCTTGAACAGACATCTCACAAGTCATGTGACATTAGGTTTGGGTATTGTATATTAGCTCACCCAGACAGCTCTCAGATGGATTCAACCCACCTGGCTTGCCTCTCTATCACAGCTGGGGTAGTACAGAAACAAACTCTAGCTTGCCACTGGCATCCTTGCTCACCACAGTGAATATTTTTTAAAGCCTAAAAAAGCTATTGACAATCTTAAACTGCTATAGATCTGCCACAAAAGGCAATTAAACATATTTTGTGTGTTCTGTGAAGCAGAGACACTGATGTCATAGAGCAGAATATCACCTTTCATTTGTTTTAAATATAACAAGATTTCATAGGCAGAGATCATAGCTCTTAAATTCTGCAGGGTTTTGATATGTGTCAAGTTGCATTCCCACCTACTTGGAACATGACAGAACCTTTCGGTTACATGGTATAAAATGTCAGCCTATAGTAAAGGAAAATATGAAAGCTGTGGCACTGCCTCCTTTGGGTAACTTCCATGTGCATAAATTGCACCAAACAATAAGGAATTATCATGTCAAGCTACATTTATGTACTCCAGACAAATAGATTTTTTTTGTCTACTTAGTGTTTACTGTTCACTGCTTATGAATGAAGTGTGTAACTTAGAGCAACATTGGAAATTTCAAAGATCCAGCTGAACACTGATGGGAGGCTTTACATAGACCATGCTCTTCCCGAGAAAGGTTAGACTAGAGGATCCTTGAGGTCCCTTCCAGCCTGATATTCTGTTATTCTCCTCTTACCTAACGGACAGAATGTGCAGTTTATTTGCAATGACAGCCAAAGGCCACAAAGCAAATTCAAGTTTCTGCTGCACTGGTACAATGCTCGCTGGGACAACTGGCATTGCTGTACCTGTGTGTATTAACTTTACTGTGAGTACATTCAGCTGATGGCCAAAATGAAAGTCTCACCTGAGATTTAGAAACAACTGAGGAAAAGGGTGACCAGAGGTAGGCTTTCTCCTGCCACATTCCAACTCTCTTTTATTCTGAACAAGGCAGCCACCTCGTGAGTAGTGTTGCTCATGCAAAGAATTCTGGGTTCATAATTTTTGATGAACCTGTTAAACTTCTTTGGGTGGATAACTATCAGTGAGGCTATTGTCTAATATTTTATGGCAACAGTGTCCAGACTTACTGCTCCACTCTGAATGCTTGTTCTTCATGATGATCACATGTCGTGGCCTTACTTTCTCCCTGCTCCGGACTGGCACGGGAGATAGCAGCAAATGATATACACTGTACTTTAAAGATGGATTTGAGCCAGACTGATTCACAGCTGCATTCACAAAGTTTTAGGGATTCAAAACACTTCCTAAAAGCGCTCAGCAATCATTCATCTGCTAGCTAACACCAAATAAGAAAGCATAGAACTACAAAGCTAGTGTTTGGAGATCAAACCTGAAAATTTATGTGAATTGCTTTTTTGTCTTGTGTAGCATTTTGCCTTATCCTAGCTGCATTAAGTTTCTTTACAAATATTACTTATCAAAAAATGAGACATATCTTCCTATTCAGCCACAACTATTTAATGATTGTAGCAGCTTTACAGCTTTGCCTGATGCTTACATATTTGTTCATAGTATTCTTCTACTCACCTGCATATGAATATTTCTGCTGATCTATCAGTCTAAGTCAATCTGTCTCATTAGATAATTGAAATTACTCACTCTTGGTATTTGCAATTCACTTGATATGCTGCTTGGGTTTTTGTTTGTTTGTTTTATTGATACTTTCAGACTTCTTGAAATAAAACCAGGTTAATGAAGTTATTAACTTTCTTGAGATAATTAGTAGCTTGTTATAATTTTCTTCTTTTTTTTTCTTTTAATTTGTTGGCAGGGGCAATATTTCCTATCAAGTTGTCTGAGTTCTCCTCTTGGTCTCAAGCTCATCTACAACACTGCTAAAACAGCATGACTAGGATTACTAATTCAAAATTTCCCTTCTCCAGTATCAACTGAACCAGACAATCGACTTTCTGTGGAGCAGCCATATTTCTGAGCTGTTTGATACACTAATATATTTTCATTTAGTCCATGTTCATGCAAAACACTGAGCCACACGCCAGGCCAGATAGTCAAAAACTCTATGAATTTAAATAAGGCTAAAGAATAATGTTTCTGAGAAGCAGGGTTTATTAACTGTTCATTCTACGAGCAAGGACTTCTGCAAGACTCCTTCTGTTGTAAAAAAGCACTTTTACATCTTTAAGGAACCTTGAGATACATTCTGAAGTTCAGATTAATTGCTAATTCCTCTTCATTTTGGAGAGCCATTGCCAAAGGTGACAATGACCAGAATTTTGTGCCTTTTTTTTCCCCAGAATAAAAAACCTCAACTTGCTTGATATTAGAAAATCACTAATTTATATAATTACAGTCTTCTCTGGTTTGCTTATTTTGGTGGGAAATTTTGCAGTAGGGCAAAGTCATTATCAGTTTTCAACCTGTTAGAAAGAAATAATGACCCTGTTCTTATTAATAATTTAAATAATTATTCATTTAGCAGATGAAGAAGTAATATGTTTTTTAAAGGTAGAAAATGATAAATACTCAGATATAAGAGTTCTCTGCTTAGACTGACTCCAAGCAACTCTCTAGCCTCCATTTATGTATCAGCATCTCAGTTATAAAGTACATGCTTTTTCTGATCTTTTCTCCTGCATACAGAAGACTTTGTTTTGTTGCCTTAAGAAGTTCCATGAAAAAACAAAACATAACATTAAACACTGACAGTTTTGAGATGCTGGAATGTCTTTACAGATCATCAATACACAACATGCCTGATGCTCAAAGCAGCACAGGATGGGAAAATTGCACAAAGAAGATGAAAAGAGATTGGTTAGACATCAGCCAAGCCTAATGGATATCTCTAGTGAGAAATATGCCATTGTCTAGTATAAATGCAGCTAGGGTACCAAAACACCTCGATGAGTATTAATCTGCTGTTTTCATTCATCTTTGGCCTATATCAGACATTTCAAAATATGGAATGAGAAAATTTGCACTGAAAAACCACATCATTGCCTACTCTTGATTTGTTGGACAAGCTCTTCTCTTTTTAGGTATCTTTTGGCCACTTCTCTTGAGACTTGCTCTAGTACCAGTCAAAATTAAAAAGGCCATTGCCTAAGCCTGTGCATTATTTGTGCTGAAATCTCTTCTCCAAGCTTTCCATCTGATGTAAACTGACATAATTCTATTACAGCTAATGCAAATGTAAACTTGCTTAGGAATTGTTTTTTGAGATCACTTTGAAGCCTGATGAGGAAGAACACTATCATGACTGAAGTCCAAGTTATTGCAACAAGCATGTTGTGAGCATACTTATAAATAACTCATTTGCAATTTGTTGCTTCAGACCATGAGAACATTTATAACTGTGCATGGGGTGGGGTGCTGGGGTTTTTTTTTCCTTTTTTACTTTTCAGTCACATTTAGTGATCACAGAATCAACAAGGCTGGAAAAGACCTCAGGGATCAAGTCCAGCCTCTCACCCAACACCTCATGACTAACTAAACCATGGCTTCAAATGCCACATCCAATCCCCTCTTGAGCACCTCCAGGGATGGTGACTCCACCACCTCCCTGGGCAGCACATTCCAATGGCCAATCACTCTTTCTGTGAAGAACTTTCTCCTCGTCTTGAGCCTAAATCTCCCCTGGTGCAGCTTGAGACTGTGTCCTCTTGTTCTGGTGCTGGTTGTCTGGGAGAAGAGACCAACCTGGCTGCAACCTCCTTTCAGGAAGCTGTAGAGAGCAATAAGGTCTCTCCTGAGCCTCCTCTTCTCCAGGCTAAACAACCCCAGCTCCCTCAGCCTCTCCTCATAGGGCTTGTGCTCAAGACCTCTCATCAGCCTTGTTGCCCTTCTCTGGACACGTTCAAGTATGTCAGTGTCCTTAAATTGAGGACCCCAGAATTGGACACAGTACTCAAGGAGTGGCCTAACCACTGCTCAGTACAGGGGCAGAATGACTTCCTTGTTCCTGGTGGCCACACTATTTCTGATACAGGCCCTGGCCTGCCATTGGCATCTTTGGTCACCTGGGCACTCTGGTGGCTCATGTTCAGCCAGCTGTCAACCAGTACCCCCAGGTCCCTCTCTGCCTGGCTGCTCTCCAGCACTGCATGGGGTTTTTATGCCCAAAGTGCAGATTCTGGCACTTGGACTGGTTAAATGCCATCATGCTGGATCACACAAATAGCAGCTGTATTTAAAATATAGCTACATACTACAGTACAGCAAACAATATCAATAGTGTTTGTCTTAGGCGTAGGTTAAGCAAGTCACTTCAGAATCTGGATATCAATTCCTTATCTTAATCAGGCATGTGTGTGAAACAAATTAATTCTACATTACTAATTGCAATCCCTATAAATCAGAAAAGAAACAGGTAAGAAATTGGGGCACATGCCAATCCTTTTTAATTTACATGTGTTTCTTTTTCAATATCAATGTTTCTACCACCTTACTGTGACTGCTGATATCACAGGCTGTCCTATCAGGACCAATGAGCACTTCCATACAACAGGAAACACAGATCACCCAGGTTCTGCTTGTAGAGGATTTCATCTTTTGTACCATAAAATAAACCCTGGAAACAGTGAAACCTCAGTCCCTTCAGTGCCATATTTGTTTATAGAAGAGTTCAAAGAGTAACTGTCCTTGTGAAGCTTTTGAGATTTCATCTGGATATTTTAAGAAATAACAGAAATTATTTATGGAACAAATACATGACTATTCAGTGCAACTATTTCTTTAAGTCTTTGTTTTCCTGTTGGTGCTGTACAGATATCACTCATAAACAAACTCCTGTCAGAATATTTGTCTTCAAATACAGCAGTGATGAGGAGGGCGAGCAGCTCAAGGAGGCAGAGGACAGCTGCTGAATTGCTTTGCTACATCTGCATTTGTAAACTCCTGCATACTGTGAAACTCCAGGCCGCTGAGGGGATCAGTGAACTGAGAGAGTACTGGGCAGGAGCAAGCAAAAACTGAAGAAAAGCAAGAAATTGATATCTAGATGGAGATGCTTTGGTAGCAGCATAATGCCTGTAGTCATTTAATGGAGATTTTACAGCAAAGGAAAAGGTGTTAGTATGAGCAAAAAGCTGATTCTGCCAGAAAAAAACATGGAAGAAAATTCCTTGTTATAAAGTGCACCTATCCTTTTTGTCTTACTCTAATGGGTTCTAAGCCAGACATCAGTCTCCTTTAGGGCTATGTGTAATTCTTTTATGGGTGTGCACACATGTATGTGCATTTGTGCATACATGCACTTATGAAAACAAAGGTACTGGGCTATACAATCACAATTTTGCCACTTACTAGTTCATGCCGGCAGATACTTACACTTAAAGGTCAAACTACCAGAAGATGTAATGCTAACAGCAGGGATGGAAACTGCTGAGGTAGCAGAATTTAGTACTCTAAACGCTTGTATTTGTTTCTCTAATGCATAAAAGGCTTCAAGTCTCAGGGGAGACAAGAGTGTCTCAGATTGTTAAAGAGGCTGGTGTGCTGGGACTGGAGCACGGGAGGTTGTAGCTGTCCTTTGGATACAGGGCTGCAATGGCTGCACAGCCAGGCAGCAAAACCAAGGTCACAAACCTCGTAGGAAGGAATGATCCACCTTTACTATGCTTGTTCCCACTATGAAGTTGTTTTTTTCCCCCAACATCTCTTCCCAGCTTCAGGATGCATTTTCTTTTCCCCAGCATAATATTTCTATCTGATCCACACCTGATGCTCTAAAGCCAGTTTGAGAATGTTTAACTTTGTATTTATTTCATCTCTTAGATATTTCATTTGAATTATAGAAGCATAGGTGATCTGTAAAGCCCATTTTGAGTAGTTTTCTCCTTTCAGTGGAAGTAGAGAAGTACCAGTGAAATACAGCAAAGCTGTTATAAATGCTGCTAAATTAATAATGACATCTTAAAGTCCACTCACATTTGAGGAGAAACTACTTGTAGGACAGAGTAAGTAATTTAATCATCACACTCATTCAGTATTTAACCTTGTGTCTTATATTGCTAAAAGTATGACAACTCCACTTGCAGTCACCACCTTACACTCATCCACCACAATGGATGTCCTGTGAAGACGATGGAAAACAGAGTCCATATTTTTCCAGCTCTAAACCAGGATGGGACATGCTAAGACATGCAATTTTCCTAGTACCTTTTTCTATACTTTTGTAAGGAACACAGATAAAGAGAGAGTCACAAAGTTACAGTTTTAGCGTGAGCTCTCTGCTAAAACTCAGAATGCAAATGAAACGGGCCTCTGATGTTGAAATACAATCTGTGATTATGCATGCATGAATATTTATAAACTAGTCTTAATAATATTGCTGGACTGGGGAGCTGATTTATTCGAAGAAGTAAACAATTGTTTAATTAAAACTAATTTTTAAATGGAAAACCTGATTATTTCATTCATAGCTGGTACAGCACAACTTTGCTGGCTACCGGTTTTTAACTTAATATTGTCAGTTTCTCTTGGAGAATGTAACAGATTTTATTTAACCAAGCTCCATTTAACTGATCAGTATGTAAATCAGGAAAACATTTTACCCTCTGATGTCTGAAAAGAAAGGTGTTGCCCCATACTGTACAGTTCTGGAAATCTGAAATAGAAATTATTTGCTCTCTGACTTGACTTCTTTCACAGGCAAAAAAATGGTCTTTTAAATAATGAAAGGTATCGGTACAAACAAAGTGGAAATTAATGTTTTAAAATGGGTTATATCTTCTGAGATGAAACAGATTGTATTTAATGTATATTAAAAATTTATTCCATAAACAAAGCATGATAAGCTTGCATCTTTAATTATTGTGAAAAGCATGAGCAGAATCCTAAATCTGAGTGCTGGAATTTGGTTTGAATTATTTATGCTGTCCTTGAAGCACCAGCATTAGGGTTTTCAAAGAGGAGCACAAACAATGGCTGTTGCTTCAAGGTAATTTTACAGTTTGGGAAAAATACAACTAAAATCAAATTATCTCTTTCCCAGTCATCTGTCATGAAAATGTGCATGCACACACTGATACACATCTCTACACGTGTCCCTAAAAAAATACAGCTGTCGCACTATGAAGGACGCCATAACCCAAAAGGACTGTAGGTTTTAGCTGCTCTATGAAACAACATTTTCACTGGGTCAGGATTTAAGCACTTCAGAAAACTAAGTATCAACTACCTTCCTCTGAATAGCATACAAGTATTTGTAAAACCAGACACAACCCCTATCTCTTGCTAATAACTGAAAGTTTCAGGAGGCATCCTGCCCGTATGCTCACTTACACTGCTGGAGCACGTGCTGCAGAACAAGAAGATTTGTTTGTTTGTTTGTTTTCTCTTTGGTACCTGTTCCAAGCTTTGCCACACGCAGACAGACAGTGGATTCCCCACTTTTTTACCAGGTGTGTCTTTTAATAAAGTAGTGACTCCAAGAGAAAGGAAAATACTCAAGGTGCGTAACACTACATATGGTAACCTCTCTCTAAGCATCACGATTCAAAGGCTTTGGCATGTGTAAATAAAACACTAGCTTTTTTCCTGACATATGTTGTGCCCAGTGACACCTCTCCACTATCCTGCCATGTATATATGAATATGCTTGTATAGCTCAGGCTGAACTTGCCACACCAGCATAGCTCCTTCAAAGGCAGCTGAAGACACAAGACATGGAGAATACAACTGGGTAAGTCAGCAATCTTAGCAAGCCCGTGCTGATGAACATCCCAGCTCAACAGTCACTGTACAGAAAATCCAGCAAAACTCTTCAGCAGAATAAAGATTTATTAATGTTGCCCTGATGAGGGCAGAAGTTTTCCCATTTAAACTCAGAATCACAGAATGATGAAGGTTGGAACATATCTCTGGAGACTCTAGGTTGGACTCAATGATCTTCGAGGTCTCTCCCGACCTTGGTGATACTGTGAGATCATCTAGTCCCAGAGCAAACTGCACAGAATTGCATTCAAGGCAGGTTTGGAATGTCTCCAGGGAAGGACACTCCACAGACTGTCTGGGCAATCACACAGGAAAGAAAACCTTCCTCATGTTTAGGTGGTATATGCTCCTGTGTATCCATTCCTGACTGCACTGTTATACTCTGGGAAAGCCTAAATTTGAGTTTGTTTGTTGGGTAGTCACAGGGCTAGTATATGTAGAGGCAGCCATTTAAGTCTGATGCATTACCTGATTTCCAAGACAAATCTTTTTTTGATATCTGAGTGCAGATACAGTCTGTGAACCCCTCATTTCCACCAACAAAATCCCCAGTCTGGAAAGCTTTTCCTCATTAATTTCCTGTCCAGTAAGAAGTTGCAGGGGTCATAAATCAAAGTGCTTTGATCTATTTGCTTTGAAAGATCAGGCTTTCCACAGAGATAATGTAGGTACAAAATACCTATGATGCCTGGCATCCTAATATAATTGCAAAGAGTAATGCCAGTAGCTGTAAAATCCCTGAGATACCAACATGCTAGAAAATCCTTGTCAAGCATACAAAATAAGTTTGTAACATTTAGAAACTTGAAAACTTGAGGAAGAACGTATTTGAGGATTTTGGAGCACTGGAACAGCTGGCCAGAGAGGTTGTGGAATCTCCTTCTCTGGAGAGATTCCAAATCTCTCTGGACGTGATTCCAGGCAACCTGCTCAGGATGACCCTGCTTTAGCTGGGGTGTCAGACTAGATGATCTCCAGAAATCCCTTCCAATCCCTGCCATTCTGAGATTCTATGAACTGCACCTTCCTGCACAGACAGAATCTGAGATATCCTTGAAATTCATGATTATCTCCTGTCTTTTCTCATGCTACTTAAGTCAATTCACAGGATAGACTCAATATTCAACACGTTCCCTCCCTCTTGCATCCTGACTCTTTAATCATCTGGTATTTCATTTATAAGAGAAATCCATTATAGGTCATCTTCTGGTATCCTTGCATCAATTTTTAGTATTATAAAATCTACTGTATGATGTAATAAAGCATCAGAGCATGATATTACATGGATTTTAAGTGGAGTGTAGGTCTCTGACAAGCAAATAAAGATCCCACTCATTTTTCACCACCCACTAAAGCATTGCTTAAGTGTTTCCCATTAAAAACAAAATACTTTTTAATGAAGGGATATTTTAAATTATTGAGATAGTCTGTGAAAGAGCTCCTTGGACACTGTAAATTTGACAATTGACACAGTTTAGAGGAGTTTATTGGTGCCTCTTCGTTGTGAAATACTCTACACTGCTTCCTAAAGAACAGACTGGTTTCTATTTGACACTGACACAGCTGGGGGTGGATGAAGGAATATTGTAGGCTTTTTAAAACTTTTTGAACAATATGATTGGTATTGCCATCACAACATGTAACTCAGAGGGAAAAAGAGAAAGATCTTGTCAGGAGTACGGTTCACTTTCAGGAGGCAAAAACCACTCATCATTAGTAATGGTCATACCTTGAAAATATCTATATTTGCTCTTCTATATAGTGGCCCCCCAAGAAAAGAGTACAGATTTCCACAAACACTTATGCTTTTCCAGTCTTACTTTTCATTTATTAGCATGACTTCTGTAATCCATGTAACCATTGTAGATGTGGTGTTGATGAACACCACACCAATTTTAGTGGCTGGGTAGTGCTGGGTTAATGGTTGGACTCTATGATCTTGGAAGTCTTTTCCAGCCTTAATGATTCTATAATTTGCTACCATCTCTACCTCATGGAGAGATTCCTGGCCCAGGGAAGTATTAAATATCAATGTGTCCATAGTTGTAAATCTGTATGATACAACATTAAGTGAATTAAATAAAACTAATTCTGAAGACTAACTACTGGCAAGACTAACAGGTGTAAACTGCAGGCATGTTCAAGCACTGAGCAAGACTGTATTGATTCTAGTTACAAATCTTTTCTGCTGTGTAGTCTTTAATGCACTTCAAGAGGGATTCAAAGCTTACCAAAGTTAATGGAGTTTCTACAGTAACATCATGCTCTGCATGAAGCCATCCAGACAGCTCGCTAATTTACTGTGTCTGACCATAAAATTCTAATAATACTTCCTTCTCCTTTTAAAGAACTCGAGGAAATAAAAGTAGATATAAATTGGTGAAACTTATGCTATAAACCTGTTATTCAGATGTTCACTTAATTTGCTATTTCAGAGCTTTTGACTGTATTTCCAAATGTAAATTAAGGTGTTTTTTTTCTTTTCTCATTAATTCCTGTTGAAACAACGAATGCTGATTAAGAGAAAGCATCATTTTGATTATTCTTTAGTAGAATTGATTAACAAGCCTGTATTTACTGGACCATATTTTAGGACAGTTTTTGTTACTATAAATTACTTAACTATAAATTGCACCAGTTCAGAGCATCTAAGGCCTCTCTCTTGGGTTTAGCCATAGGTTTCCATGCACCTGTCAATAAAGAACAGTGTACTAAAATTTGTGCATGGTTTAGATGTTTAAAACTTCTCAGAGGATGTTCTTTATTATAACTTCTCTGCAGTGTCTACTAGTCTTTATTACATGGAATGATGAAGATGGAACAATGCTAATGCTCTTTGGAGTTCAGCTGACAGACAAAACACCTCTAAAAATGTCCATTCACATGCAGTTAGCACTTACAGACTTAGGATCTGTGCTTGGAACTGGAAGTATCAGAGTCCTTGTACCCTCTCCTAGCGCTCTGCTCTGCTGTTAGGAATCTCACTATCATTCATGTTCTTTCATGAAGATTACAAAAGTCTTGATTTCTAATTTTGATGCCTATATTCTAAATACAATAATCAAAGGGTTTAATAAACTTTAGTTTATATTCCTGTTTAATTACATGAGCATTAAAAATTTTGGAAACTGTTCTTATAGTGAAAATGGGAAAAATCAATCCCATTTCTGCTTATGGATCTGTTTAGTGGTAATGATCATGCCTTTTAAACACATGTAAAGGAAGTGGACTTATTGATCATCTGATGAGAAAAGTGAGGCTATAGTTCACATAGGAGTGTGACAATGGAACACAGACCTGTGCTGGCACTAAGATCACTGAGGCTAGGAGCCACCAAAAAGGTGAGCAGCAAAGAGAGAATACAATTAAGTTGCATGTAAATCTAAGACATCTCTGAAAAGAGTGAAGTATGAAATGAAATTAAACAGTTCATAGTCTGGGATCAAAAGACACACCTGATAAGTGCTGTCCTGGAAGGCCAAAAGAAAAGATAAGTGATGCATATACTTGATGGATGGGGCCCTGCAGTGGAATGGCAAGTGCAAGGTGAAGAAGGGCCAAAGCGAGATGTAACTCAGAAAGCTGAGTGAGATAAAAGAGACAAAAGAGATAAAGATCAAAGAAAGGGACAAGGAGAGCGTATCTTGAGGGACAAGGATCAAAGAATGATGCACTAAAAGAATGATATTTAAAGGAAATGGATTAGCCACAGCTCAGATGGAAAATTTATGACATCTACAGATAAAGACATTTCAAGATGAAATGACAACATGTTTATGACAGTAACTTCCATGCAAATATTAAAACACAGAGGAAAGTCAGCCAATTAAATGCACTTCATCTAAGTTCTCTGAGTGGAAATTTCAGAACTGAGAAATTAAACTTTAAAAAACGATAGGGGGAATACTGTGATAAAACATAATCTGTTGAAAAATACTCAAGAAAGATCGGTTTAGTGAATACAGAATAGGTCTACAAAGCACACCATACTAAAGGAGGGCTTGGTCTCTTCTCCCAAGTAACAAGTGATAGGATAAGAGGAAGCAGCCTCAAGTTGTAACAGGGGAGGTTTAGGTTGGATATTACATACAATTTCTTCCCCCAATAGGTTGTCAAACCCTGAAACAGACTTGGAGTCCCCATCACTAGAGGTGTTTAAAAGATGTGCAGATGTGTTACTGGGGAACATGGCTTAGTGGTGACCTGACAGTTCTGGGTTATCAGTTGGACTTGATCTAAAGTCTCTTACAACCAAAAGGACTCCACAATTCCTAAAGGAAATACATGAAAAGTTTCAAAACTAAGGAAGGACTCAATATGGGTGAGCATAAACAGAAGAAATGTTTTAAAAATAAAAACAGACTAAAACACCTACCAAAAGTTGCATAAAACTGAAAGAAGCAAAGAAAATGTAATTTGGGTCTGTAATCACTTTGGACTGACAGATAAAAATCAGAAATTAGTCCCTTGCAGCTGTAGGCTGCACAGGAATCAAGAAAGTTTCTGTCTTGTCCAGACATAATATTTCATTAATGCCCTACTAAGCTCACTCATCCTTTACATTGTTATGGTCACACAGAAAAGTAAAAAGACTTTAAAAAGATCTGAAAATTCACATCTAACATCTCTGTGTCATTCGGTGATTTCCCGAAGCTCACCCTGGGTGGCACAGCTTAAGCTTAGGGAAAGTCTTCTGCTGGAGATCAGGTTTTTTTATTTCATATTGTGCCTCAGCTCCATGTTCAGTCTGGCTGCTTAGCCCTGTAAACTTCTGCTAAGAGCTCTATATGTTGTTACTGTTAAAAAAATATGTTGCTTGCGGATATATAAGGCACAGAATACCTCTATAAATGTCTCTTTTGCTGGAGGTGTTGAAAACGTGGCCCAGTTTGTCAGAAACACAGCTGCTTTCCTTGGGGTTTCGGAATGCTCATAACAAATAGATTTCTTTATGAATTTCTGAGAACACCCTGAGGAAAACAGCTGCATTATTACAGAACCCATGAAATCTCAGATGAATCTGCACTATTGTGTTTTAAAGGTCTGCTACTTTAAAGCCTTTTTAGTTTCAAGTAATATCATAATTTTATTCTAAAAGATATTTTAGAGGAATATATGGTGGTGATTATTTCTAGTTGGCTGGGACAAAACTGCAAACATAGAAACTGTTGGTTTCACCTGCTCAAATAGAGACAAGTCAATCTGCCACACACACACAAAATAGTGGCAGTTTCTGCATTAGGAAGAATTTCTTCCCCCAAAAGATTGTCAAGCCCTGGAACAGGCTGCCCAGGGTGACCGGGCAGTTAGGCTTGATGGTCTGAAAAGTATCTTTCAACTAAAATGATTGGGGAATAAGCTTTCTGTACCTCTAAATGTCTGTTTATTAAGCACAACTCAGCAAAACTGAGATCTGGAACATTTTTTCTTCAGTTGTGCTCTGATTTTTACAAGACATTCTCAGATTTGCTGGCACTTCCTTACTGCCTAGGGATTTGTGCGTAGAGGCACAAAAGAGTGCTTCTAAAACTCTTCATAAGAGATATGACATTGATCACACTTTGTCTTCAGTGGTACTGTGTCTCTGCTACACAAGCCTTGATATGAATTTGTGTTGAATTCTACATGAGCACTCTCATGTGCATGGTTGCTTGTACTTACAGAGATACATAAACTTCTTGCTGAAGGAGGAAATGTGGGGTAATGTCCTAGAGATGTTCAGTATTTTGGGTCATCAAAGCTATCATTTATAAGGCACTTAACAGATTTGACACATAAAGAATGTTCTAGAAATGCAAAGTAGTTTTTGCAGCAAGGAATTATTTCTGCTAGGTTTTGAAAGGAATGGTATTTGGCTTTAGCTAGTAGACTATTACTTGACAAAGTTTATGCCTCTGTCTATAAATCCAGAAACTCTCTATGGGCACAAGACAAAGGATAATGAAAGATGGTAAAATCACTTCTTCCTAAATATGTCCTAAAATAAATCTGACAAGCCCATGATATGGTAATTGTAGGCTATAAACAAGATAAAAAATAGGCAGGAAATAATGTTATTTTATTTATATACAGCCTATTCAATTAATTTACAGCCAGCAGGAGAATTAAATGGCTGTAGGTCTCTCCTCCATGGCAGACAAGAAACTTATTCAAGAACAGTGATTCTGGCTCTGATCATTAAAATTGAGTCAACTATAAATCATCCTGCACAGTCTGGCATTATATGGCCCTGTTGTGCTGAGGTGTTAATTTAATCAGTCTGATACCAAAACTTGGCTCCGAGCAGTACGTGTTTGGCAAGCACACTTTATAGCTAGTGCAGGTGAAAGCTCCATGACCTAAATTGACACTGTAAGCTATGGCAATTCACAGCCTTTTCTTTTTTAAGCTTGATCCTTTCTACTCAGTCAGTTGCTGTTTTGTAAACATAACTCTGCAGACCATTTTTCAATTCCTTATGCCTTTACACTGAGAAATACCAGAATGGTTCTGGATTTCAAAATTCCTGAAAGGGTGCACAATGGACAAATGCCTTGAAGCCACTGGAATTTCTTCAGAAAGGCCAATGAGAACAGTAAAAAAATAATAAAAAAATAACACTGTGAAACCTTTAGGATGGTTCTCAACAGAAAGTCCTAGAAAGGATCTTTAAACGCACAGAATCATACTGAATAGTCCCAAAGTTTCACAGAATCCCAGCATGCTGGGGGTTAGCAGGGACCCTGGAGACCCTCTCGTCCAATACCCCTGCTAATGTAGGGCCATCCAGAGCAGATTGCCCCTGATCATAATGCCCATGAAAGTTTGGAATCTCTCCAGAGAAGAAGACTCCACAACCTACCTGGGAAGCCTGTTCCAGTGCACTAGCATCCTCACAAGATAAAAGGTTGCCTGTTGCCTCTTGTCCAGTGGCTGGGTACCACTGACAAAAAGTCAGTCCACATCCACCTGGCACCTGCTCTTTAAATATTGATAAGCATTGAGAAGATTCCTTCTCAGTTTACTCTTCTCAAATACAATGGGGAAATTCCTCAAAAAACTCACTGAAATTCCTAAAATGCTCCTTGAATTTCCTGCAAAACCTCTAGATTAAATTAGAAAGCACAGTGAAGTTCCTCAAAAGCTTTCAAAGACTTTTATAAAGGTAATCGAGCTAGGAATTGCTAGAAAGTAATGAGGAATTTCTGGAAGGGTTCTCAAGAGAAAAAGCACTCCACACCCAGGAGATCAAAAGGAAATAAGGCACATTTCAAAAAATGTAGACTAGAAACATTTCCTTCCTGAAAAGGCCTAGGAAATAGATAGAAAAATACAAGACAGAATCCTTAGATAACAGAGAATAGTTCTTTGAAATCACAAATTCCCAGAAAGGTTCTGGATAGCAAACTTTATGTCTCCTGAGTCCTAGCCCAGTATGGCCTTTTGAGTATCGCTGCTTCTTGCTCAGTGGGTAGAGATAGACAAGAAAAGCTTTAAGACTCAATTAAACTCAATCACCCTCAACAATTTTATCATGGCAACAATTTTTAAAATGTTTCTTTTTTTGGTCAGGGCCTCTGTACAGACAGATGCTCTGAGGTAGCTGCCTGGAGCCAGAACTCTAATCAAGTGGACAATAATTATTGTCTTTTAAATATTTATTTTCATGCGTCATTTAGTTAAAGCTTATTCCCATAAAAGCTGAATGTTATCACATTGTAAAAGCAGAAGATGAACAGCACTACAGAGGAAAATAAACCTCTCTCAGACAGGGGTGAAAGAAGATTCCACCAATTCTTTTGTGCAACAGCAGTGACCTGATCATCCAGTAGCTTCACGTTAGAAGGAAGAGGAAATAGCGAGTTGAGAGAGATTGATAACTTCAATATACTGTGAAAAAATCTCCTTCTCTGAAGAGATTCCAAACCAGCCTGGATGTGAACATGGACTAGATGATCCCCAAAGGTCTCTTCCAACCTCTGTGATTCTGTGACTCAATGAAACTTCTGGACTGTTCAGTAAACAAAATAGTTCTCTTGGGTATCCTGATCAAGTACTGAGGAATATAAGCATCATTGAGCAGCTCATGACTGTAAGCGCAGGGCTACTTCACGTAATACAAAACATGGTCTTTTTAGGTCCTTTTTAAGTAAGGTTGTTCAGCAACTGTAATGTTTAACAATAATCAAATGCACTGTTATTTGCTGTCTGTATCATATGTCTTTTGCAGGCAGTTTACAAACCTGAATTAAGACCCTTGATCTTTGGCACACATGCAGCGAGGAAAAAAGTATTTTATTAGTTTTAATGAATTGAAGTGCAAAGAGGTCAGATGATTTATTTAAAGTGGCATAGTGCCTTACCTAGATGGTGAGCAGCAGCTAAACTCAAAACCCAATGAAATTTCATTATTGCCAACCTTCAAGTAAAAATAAAAAAATAAATTGAAGTATAGGTGGGGATAGATTCATGGTTCTGGGAGGAGTCTGTGCATTTCCCACACACATCTGCAGGTTGTTAAGTATGTATAAAGTCCTTTCAATGTTCAGTATAAACAATGCTAAGCAGGCAATACAGATTAGCCCTTGCTCACCCCTAGATAGTAATTCTGTTGCTGCAATTAGTATGAACAATACAATTTATTCATTCTAAAGCTTTCTGTATTTTTTCATATTTCAAAAGCAAAGAATAGGAAGAGCCTAAAAGCCTATCTGGTGAAGAATTCAACTTGCTAGACTAACTATGAATTGAAGACAAGAATGCTGTTTTAACTGCTGCAATAGATGCTGTTAAGTTTGCAGTCTTTGTATCAGCTAAGATTTTAACACAGCCCATTGAAAGGCATGTCTGACATTCTGAGATTCTTTCACACTAAGACTCTGGTTCCATCATTTTCTGACTTTTTTACAGACCTTTGATTTTAAAACTCCATTTATGACCAAAATCCAAACGGAAGGTATTTGTGGATCAGTAAAACACCAAAGATATAAGTCTACAATACATTTACAACTGCACAGCACTGAGATCAACAAATCTTCATCTCTTTCATGCCTTCCTCTTCAGCTTTGTGTCCCTGCAACAAATTGTACTTTATCTCATTTAAAATAATAATCTTTAATGCCAAAGTAATTTGTGTGGAGATGCATAGCTCTTTAAATTTGACAAATACTGTGCATGATAACATTGAAATTCCCAATATATTGAAAAACTTTATATGGTTTGTAAAGAAATAATTAGACTTCATTTCATGATAAGGTATGTATGGAAGGCAGACAAGATACTAAAACAGGTGAAAATACATTTTAATGGAGTCGTTTTGCAAAGTATTTTTGTAGAGAAGCTGTGTGTTAATAGACTTCCATGTCTCATGCTAATCTATTACTGGACTTCTCAGAACCTGGAAATACCATTTTTCAAGCACAATCAGTGCTGGTGAGGGGTTTGGAGCAGAAGCCCTACGAAGAGAGGCTGAGGGAGCTGGGGTTGATTAGCCTGGAGAAGAGGAGGCTCAGGGGAGACCTTCTTGCTCTCTACAACTACCTGAAGAGAGGTTGTAGACAGGTAGGGGCTGGTCTCTTCTCCCAGGCAACCAGCACCAGAACAAGAGGACACAGTCTCAAGCTGTGCCAGGGGAGGTTTAGGAAGAAGTTCTTCATAGAAAGAGTGATTAGCCATTGGAATGGACTGCCCAGGGAGGTGGTGGAGTCACCATCACTGAAGGTGTTTAGAAGAGACTGGATGGAGTGCTTGGTGCCATGGTTTAGTTGATTAGATAGTGTTGGATGATAGGTTGGACTCGATGATCTCAAAGGTCTCTTCCAACCTGGTTAATTCTATTCTATTCTATTCTATTCTATTCTATTCTATTCTATTCTATTCTATTCTATTCTATTCTATTCTAGCACAGCTAAATTGTTTTGGTTTTTTTTAACTTTATTCAGTTGGACTTCAATGTTTTAATTACATGCTATGATTTATTTTTCCATTTTGTAATGATAATAAAGACTTCTATTTTTATTTTCATACTTTTATTTTGTTTTATTCATTATTTGCTGGATGTTTCTGAAATTCATGTTCTAATTAGTAAATTGTAGTCTCATTGCTTTCTGGTAGTGTAACAACTGGCATTCAATTTGGTTTTGTAAGTATCACGAAACAGCCAATTAGTTGACCCACCCGGCAATGGGAAATTCAACTTTTGGCAATCAATCTATTAAATAGGGATGCTTTGTATATATAAATGTAAATATAACATTTATATACATGACATTATATATTTAGCATGTCTGTATACACATGTGCAGTGAATCCATATGCACACTGTACATAATAAAAAGATTACTGTTTCCATTACATGTGCTTCTACAAGATTTTTAATACTATAATAATGTACAGAACCACAGACTAGTCTTGGTTTTAAAGGTCATCTTGTCCAACACACCTGCAGTCAGTAGGAACATCATCAACCAGATCAGTTGCTCAGAGCCCTATCCAACCTGGCACTGATTGTTTCCAGGGATGGGACATCTATCACCTTTCTGAGCAACCTGGGCCAGTGTAATCCCCACCTTCTGTACAAAAAAAAAGTCTTCCTTCTATCCTTCTATCTACTGTCTTTTTAGTTTAAAACTGTCATCTCTTGTCTGGTCATAACAGGCCCTGCTAAAAAGTCTGTCCCCTTCTTTTTTATAGGTTCACCTTAAATACTG
Organism: Dryobates pubescens; assembly: GCF_014839835.1. Classification (NCBI taxonomy): domain Eukaryota; kingdom Metazoa; phylum Chordata; class Aves; order Piciformes; family Picidae; genus Dryobates; species Dryobates pubescens. Next base: position 10,094,499 of record NC_071643.1, read on the forward strand.
AAAGGCTGCAATAAGGGCTCCCCAGAATCTTGTGTTCTTCAGGCCAAAAAACCCCAGTTCTCTCAGCCTGTCCTCACAGCAGAGTAGTTCCAACCCTCTCATCATTTTAATGGTCTCCTCTGGATCTGCTTCAACACATTGGAGGCACAACTCTGGGTGAGGTCTCACCCCATAACTCTTTATATATTTATGTAGAGTTTTATAATAATAGACTTTATCCATTATTCAGTGCATTCCAAGTGACCAGTGAGAATCTAAATTATCATACAGAAATAAAATGCAGGCATGAGCTGGGAAGTTGAGGCACTGAGAATTGGAAACCTGTAGTGTTCTAATCCAGGATCAAAGTGCTCAGAGTATAGCCAGTTGGCCAGGGCAGTTTGCCCACTGTAACTGTCTGGAAGGTGACCAAGTGGCCAGCCTGCCAGGTTTCCATCATAAATGTTACTTGATTCAACACTTTCTAGTAGAAAATGTACCCTTCAATTTTTCTATACATCATAATCCAATAGCAGGATTTGATAGATGCTCTTATTACCCACTGTGTGCACAGCCTCCCCACTCCATTGAATGTCCTCAGGTTTGTTTCTTTCTGTGTGTGTTTTTAGGTTCTGGTTTTGTACTTAATTCAGACAATTATGAGTCTGGTAAAGTTGGTGGAGCAATTGAAAACAGATGATTAGAAAAAAAATTATGAATAAGAGGGTAAAATAAACTCTTGGTTTAGTTTGCTTGGTTGTTTTGTTTGGGTTTTTTTTCTTCTTCTTTCAAAACAGTTTTTCCTTTGATGATTTGCCCCAAAAGTACTCAAGAGAAAAATAGCCCTAAATAACAGGATTGCAAATTTTTGTTCATATAAATCTTTACCTCCATGGCAGGTCAAGTCAAAACTTAAACATCTTTTTTAGAGACATTCACAGATAATGGGTAAAGACAAAAACAAATTAATTGTGTTTTAAGTGTTATCATTCAAATTGACATAAAGCTTCTGAATTAAGAGCTGATTACTATGAATGAGGACTACACTGTTGCTATGGGAATAGAAATGGCATAAATCTATGCAAAAATGTACACTCACACCTACTGATGTCATTCTACCAGCTTGCCTAGGCCAACTATAGACAAAACAAGACTGCAGAATTAATCACGCCATTAAATTTATCTCTGGAACTAAGGTCACATTTAACTCATAGCAAAGGAACTATTTGTAGACTTCAGTGGGATTCCTGGACACATCCAGCTGATTTAGAAGCATAGGTCACTTTCACACTCAGATCAGGCCCAAGGAAAGACAAAAAGCAAAGAACCCTTCTACCTACCAAATTTCAGAAGGAACCAAAATAAGTTGGATCTTACTGCGTGCCTTCTTGTTTAGATAGAGATTGTCATTTACCCTTTCAAGCACAAAAAGTGAATTGGCATACCTGGATGCTGCAAGTTGCTGGCATAAAGATGAGCCAGTCATTGGTTTCAAGCAGATCTCACAGACTCATAATGTTTTGGGTGGGAAAAGACATTTAAAGGTCATTTTATCCAGCCCCACTGCAGCAAGCAGTGACAGCAACAATGCAGGTTGCTCAGAGCCCCAGCCAGCCTGACCTGGCATGTTTCCAGGGATGGGGTTTCTGCTCCCTCTCTGGGACACCTGGGCCGGTGTTTCACCATCTCCCGAAAGGCTCCTATTCATACACCTCAGATGGAGTGAGGAAAAGGGCCCTGTCATTTTTAAGAAATGTTTTATGTGTAGGCTGCACAAATTCTGTGGTTTTGGACTATGTTTATTCATTATGAATATAATTTAATGCTCTGTTGAGTCTACTGTTTATTTTAAAATAGATCAGGAATTCAACAGTGAATTAAAAGCACATAAAATTGATAAAAATGTTGTGTGCAGGGTGGAAAGTATTCCTCCCCCCACATAATTATTTCTGAAACAGAAGGAAGAAGAAGAAAACCAAAAGATTATAAAGAACCCTTATGGAAAATTACTATTTTTTTTTTGGGTGCTATTCAAAGGTGTTTATGAGTATGCTAAAATAACATTAAAAACAGGAAAAATTACCCCCTAACCAGTTATTGGAAAACTTCAAAACTGCATTTCACTCCTTCAAAAAAGAACTGGTTGCTTCAATCTATTTTAATTTCCTCTCCTTTTGCTCAAAAAAACCCCAAACAACAACACCCCCCCACCCCCCCAAAAAATAAAATAAAAACCCAGACAGACATTTTTTCCCCTCAGTTTTCAACAAAGTTAGGAGGAGCTGTGCCAGTTGTTGTGTCCTGATAGGTACCTGATATGCAGCTACAACTTTTCCCCCTTTTTATCCATATAGGACTCTAAACATGCTTTGGATTGAAACAAAATACAACTGGCAAAATTTTGTCTTCATTAAGAAAGGCTGACTAGTGTTAGGGAAAACAAGGACTGATAACAAATTACTTCAGCCCAAGTAGTCAATACCAAAATACAGTCCATGCAGTGATCAAAAGTAGAGTGAAAACTGGTGTGAAGCCAACAGATTCCCTCTTCTATTCTTTATATTCTTCCACCAAGTTTGCTTTGTTGTTATTTTCAGCTTAGTATAGATGCTTCATATAACGATCCAGTAGCTTGCAGACACTATTAAGAGTACAACATAGAGCTTGCCTTCATGTAAACACATCGTTATAAACAAAATTTCTGCAGCAGCAGAGTCAGGGAGAACTTTCTATTGCTCCCTATTCAAAGGAGTCACTGGATATTTTGGAGAAAAGCTCTTTAAGATGCTGTGGTTAATCAAATCTCAAGTCCACCTACCAAGCAAATGAAATGTAATCAACAAGTGTTTTATAAAAGACAGGGACAAAGTAATAAGCTAAGCTGTCAATTCCAGTTTGTTTGATCCAGTAACAGAGCGAAGATGAAGCCTCAGGAAATTCTTAAGAATGAGATGAGCAGGATAGAAGCCCAAAATTCAAATGTTTCAAACTTCATGTTTGAACAATGAGAGTATCCAAAGGCAACACAATCTGCTTCTAAGGGTCTCTGTTAAGAAAAGAGGGGAAGCCTGCCACTCCCTAAAACAATATTTCATTGTAATTCTTTTCAGCCTGTCATAATTTATGTGAAAGACTGTAAGGCAAGTTCAGGGTCAGTGATCAGAAACATACATAAGTTATAGTCCCCACTTGTGCCCTTTCTGGCCTTAATTTAACATGGTCTCACAGTCACATTCTCCAAGCACTCAACTTTTAACCATACACCTTAAAAAATAGATCAATTACTGATTAAAAAAAAAAAAAGAATGAGAGAATGACTACATTCCTGAAACATCTGGAGAAGAGAAGAGGCCTCTACTCAAGGATATTTGTATTTGCAGACAGTGGGATGCCTCAAATAGTAAAGGGAGACAAAACAGAGCTTTGATTTATAGGATAATAAACTTAGTTAACAAAACAAATTTTATGACTTGAACAAAGTCCTTCATATCGCGAATCGTAACACAAAGTGTGTTTGTCAAGGGCTACACTCAGAGGATTTATTTGTAGTTATAACAGATCAAAATTACTAAGTAGAGTCATATCGAGGAACAGGAAAAAATCATTAGTTCATTAGATTTTTGTTTGCTTCACATGCAGATTTTCTTTTTCACTGTAATACCTTTGTCTAAGCTAAATTTAGGACTTGTTTTTTTCAATAGCATACTTGTTAGTTTCCATCAGGTTTTCTTTCCATTGGTCACTATTATTTCTGGTTTCTTCATGCTTCTCTGAATTTTTTTTATTAGTAGTTTTTGCCAAGGAAGTGCCAAAATAGTATGAACCAGTTCAGGTATGGTGGCGTGCAAAGGAAGCTTTGTGATGCTATGATTCCATGGATCCCTGAAAAAGTCACGGTCAATCTGAAACTTACTGTTCCATTTGAAATGCACATCTTTTCCACTGTTGATAATTTTCACATGATTTTGTAACTACAGTATTATGGTATTATGTGTTTTGGTGTTGTTTATTTTTTCATTTCCAAGGGCTCCATCAAGTGACATCAATTAATATTAAAAAACAAAACAAAAGACAAGAAAACCCAACCAACCAACCAAACACCCACCACCAAAACAACAACACTGAAGATTCTGCATAATTTCCTTTCTGGACCATAAATGGACTCATAAATAAAAGCTGATACAATTCACTTGAGCTTATCCACAGTGTGAAAACTTCCACAGTTTAGCCCTGACTATGATGCCAAGAATAATAATAGAAAAAAAAAGTTTCTATTGTCATGGAAAGTCAATAAGAAAGACTTAAATGAATTAGATTTGTTGCTTCAACTATTGTATAGAAGAGAGAAATTCCAAAGGCATTGTTTCTAGATTTTTCCCCCCCCTTTGGTTTTAAATCTCTAACTTAGTATGTTTTTCAAGTGATAGAAATACCTAGACTAGACAAGACTGAATTGCTTTAATTTAGAACCTGCAACTGCATTTTTATAACAGGTCTTTATTTGAATAATTGGAATATTTCCTCCATCTTGTCCACATAAAACTTTGCTCTAAAAATAACAAAAATATATACACCTTTTATTTTTGTGTATGTTGAATCTCAACAACAACTTTTCAGAACACCAGAAATGTAGGGGTCTATTGTAGCTGTCTTTCAGGGCTGCAAATTGTTAACATCTGCCTTTTGATATCATTTTTTACAATAGTCTGCTCTCTAGATATCCTGTTAATGACTGTAATTTTCTAGTCAGCTGCTATCTGTCAAGGTAGTTTAAAGGTCACTTCTTGCTATGAATTAGAGTACCTCACGTATAAGGTGGACTCTGGTTCTTCACAGCAAGCAGACCTTATGTGTGGATTTGCTTTGCGTTTGAAAACAGGCAGTTCAGCAGCCCGACATCACACTGATCTTTCAAGTTCACTCTTTGTTGCTTGGTCTTTGGTCATACACTTTTCTGTATGGGGGTTTTCCAGCAACAGCTTGTTACTGCTTTCCCTATCCCTGCTGTATTCATAAGCCATTCCTTACTCATCTGTAACTGATAACACTGTGTTACACAAGAGATGTACATTTCTCACCCACTTCTCCCTTAATGATCTCATTTTCTGGAGTTTTTAACTCAATTGCAAATGCCATTGGACACATGCAATCTTCCCAGTAATATTCACAAATGTTATGCCATAAAGAAGATGAAGTATTTTGGGTATTTACAGCTTTGTTTATTTGTGCTGAATTAAACTTCAGTGGTGACTAAGGGTATGATAGGACATTTACCTTGGAAACACCTGCTATTCCCTCTATCCCAAGTATTCACTAGCACAACTTAAAACAAAAGTGCTTTTCCCCCTGGCTAAAATCACACAAAGGAAATAAGACCACATTTAAACTCTTAGTGTTAAGGCAGCCTCACATGAGGAACCTGATTCACATTTGAGGTATATATAGCTGAAGGAACCACAATGGTATGCTATCCTTCCTTCAGAAGCTGAAAACGTTTCACAAAATCACAGAATCACTGAGGTTGGCAGGGACATCAGGAGGCCCTCTGATCTAAACATCATACTCAAGCAAGTCACCTGGATCTGCTTGCTTAGCACTGTATGTCCAAGCACAGAAACTCCATGACCTCTTTAGTGCTCTATCTCCTTTCCAGTAAAAGAGTTTCTTGTATTTAAACACAAGTTCCTGTATTTCAGTGTTTTGTAGTGAATCACAACCACTTACAGTTACACATTCATCTAAACTCTAGTCATCAATAAACCAGGTTTATTGATGTAATTAATGCAATTTAGTTCCATAAGACTTATCTGCAGAGCACTAATCCATGTCTACTCTTCAACGGAATATAACAATCCACCTGATCCCTTTGTACAAGGACTCAGTTGTGTGGGGATGATTCTGAGATGCCACCAGATATCCTCAGAAAAATAGACTGAAATTGATGTTAGAACTATCGTATTTCTTTTAAGTTAAAGTCCTGTATCTTTGCTCTCAAGATGATAGTGTAAAAGATTTAACCCAAGTTTCTTTCATTCTATTGTACCGTGTTGTATTTAAGTAAGGTCTTAAATATCCCAGCAGCTTCCCTACTGGGTTTTATAGTTCTAAATTCTGCCTGGAAGATCTGAGGCCATGTGACTTGGCTTGCCCTCAGTGCTTCACCTTGTCATCTTCTTCTGTTCCTCTGAGTTAGGTGATGAAGCTAACCAGTTAGTCTGTTCAGGCTTCCTTTTAACAAGTGAAGGAGTGACCTACTCCAAGATATCTGTTTAAACCTCATTTACCCTCTGAAGTGACCTCTCTTTTGCTCTCCATTGTTTACAGAAGGAAAATAAGGAGATTAGTAAATGAAATCTGTTAGATCAGTAGTTTCTTCCTGCACATTGTGCTTAACTGAGGCCTGCAGATCCCACTAAGATTAGAATACTGCAATATTGAGACTGACATTCCATTTTTGGTGTTAACTCTGAGACTGAGAGCGGCAGTTGCCCTTCAGGATGCAAACTGTACAGTCAATGCTCTTGCAGCCATGAAAAATAGGAGATGGCAAACCTGTGTGTGGAGGATTCCACAAACCACTTTTCTAAGAAATTTCAGAGTCTACACAGGCACAAGCTCTTCATCCACTGAATGACTGCATAGTAGGAGAGAGATTTGTAACTTTTCAGAGAATACCTAAGGACTCATGTGTTTAAAAACTCTTAAACAACTGGCATAGAGGTGGATGAAAAAAAAATTCACAGCCCATGAAAACTCCTACACTTCTGGTATAGAAACATTTCCATTGCAATGAAAGTTGAACAGATGGTTTCTGAAGGAAAACAAGACATTGTTGAAGACATTCACCATGGTAAACTAAGACAAGATACCACCCGAAAGTAGAATCACCATAGAAGAAATCTGGGCTGATATCTCAGGGGAAAGTTATTCACATCAAGCCACTGACCAAATCTTCCAGTATAACCAACTGGAGCAGTATGGAGAATTTTGTAATTATTTTTTTCCCAGCAGCTGACTGGAAATTATGAGCAATAATAGACTTTTGCATATTGAAACTAATATATGCAGGAGTTGGTGCTCTGGGACCGCAATGAATTCTATAATATTGCTCACTTGTTAGCTGAATGGCATTAATGACTGCCCTCCTTAATCCATATTCAGAAACTCATGCATCAGAAAGGTCATCTCGAACTGCCACCACCTATTCATATGTATATTCTACATTACACTTACAAATGGGGTTGTTGTCTTCAAATTAATAGAACACCAACTACATGGTTATTTCTGGGAATACACCATCTTGACAATGATACAAACCTTTGCATCATAAAAAACATTTGAATATTCCTTGCAATAGCAGCTACAATCTGCAAAACCCACTCAATGGCAGCAGCACACAGAGTTTTGTATGGTATAATGCTCCCAGTAAAAACGCCAGCTTTCAAATGCAGCCTTTTACTAGCTATTTAGGGGAAGAGATGCACATTAAAGTGGATCACTTGGATATACAATCAAAATGGCTCTTAGTAAAACTGAGCTTTTGGCTTTAATGTAGCCTGCACTTTAGTGAGCCATAGAATTTCAAGAATAACAAACAAACATCTCCTGAACTTCACTATATTACCTGTAAAATAATCAATGGCACTAAGTAAACTAAAACAAGTTGCAAAAATGAGGCAATAAAATTGCAGATTTATTTCATTAAGTGCTCTACATCACCACTCTAAATTACCTTTCTTCTTAGTAGAAAAAAAGAAATGCAATGCATTATTAGCAAAGTTGATAAAATCTGAACAACTCTATTAGCCTGAAAACAATGATATCTCTTGAACAATCATAGTGCAATGGCAGATTAGAAGCAGATGCTTATAGGTGAACTAACCTTTCATAACAAGTAGCTATTAGGTTACCAAATAAACCTGAATTTACCATGGCCGTGAACTTAGCAGAACTTTTTTTTTTTAACGTAGGAAAGGGCTGTTTATTGATATTAAACCTGAGAATGATACACAGTTCGTAAAGCATTAGCCTGAATTCTGTAGTTGGAACAGTGACTAATGGCACTGACTGGAATCAAATATTGCTCAGATTAGAGACATTCAGACCTAGGAAATACGTTATTCTACTGAAGGAAGCAAGGGCCTTCAGACTCATAAATCTGAGACTCTTGTGTGTGACAGCTTTCACTGCCAAGCACACAACAGCGTCTGTCAGAAGATGTATCACAGAAACTGGGATAGCCTGTTTGGTGGGCAGGATTTGCCCACTAAATGTTGAACTTAAGCTTTAGCTGCTATGTTATACTTTTTTTTGAGAGTTGAATGTTTCTGCATTAAAACTTACATATTAAACCTACAGGAAACAAAGAATATATTGAAACTCAAGTTCGAGAATAGAGTTTCTTTATTAGAAGCTCAGTGTAGCATGACTGGTTAATAACTGTAGTAAGACAATCTGTTAGAGAGCATAATGTGACTATAGAACACCTTACACCCTGCCACTAAATATTTGCATCATATTCAGCACATCACAGCACCTCCTTCTATAGAGTTAACTAATATCTGTGCTTCATTATTGAGTCCAAAATGTCATTTATAGTGCAATCTCAAAGCTCAGCAGATCTGCTGAGCTAAGTGTTATTATTATTATTACAAAGGATGGTGACAACAAGGCTCATATTCAAGGTCAAGCAATTTCACCTCTGCAGCAATACCTGTGATTTTGTTTTAAACTGTACTGCCAGGTCTAGGGTAGCCCAAATGTTACAAAAAAGAGCAAACAAGAAACCCCAGAGTCTGATCTGTTGCTTGTATACACACTTAATCAGTTTCTTCTGGAATTATGATCTCAAGAAACCACAAAAATGAAGTTAAAAGTAAACTTGACATTTTCATGGCACTTAACAGAATTATCATGAAACTCAAAATGATAACCAGGAAATAATAATAACAACAATTAGTGTCATAATTATGAAACACTTCATCTCTATGTTTCATCTCTATTAGAATATGTTTTTTTTCCACAAGCTTGCCTTTTTTTTCTGGGCCCCTCATTTTAGGAAGGAGGTTGACTTGCTGGAACGTGTCTAGAGAAGGGCAACAAAGTTGGTGAGGGGTTTGGAATACAAGCCCTATGAGGAGAAGCTGAGGGAGCCGGGGTTGCTTAGCCTGAAGAAGAGGAGGCTCAGGGAAGACCTTATTGCTCTCTACAACTACCTGAAGGGAGGTTGTAGACAGACAGGGGCTGATCACTTCTCCCAGGCAACTAGCACCAGAACAAGAGGACACAGTCTCAAGCTTCACCAGGGGAGGTTCAGACTGGATGTTAGGAAGAAATTCTACACAGAGAGAGCGATTGCCCATTGGAATGTGCTGCCCAGGGAGGTGGTGGAATCACCATCACTGGAAGTGTTTAGAAGGAGACTTGATAGGGTGCTTGGTTGCATGGTTTAGTTGATTAGGTGGTGTTGGATGATAGGTTGGACTCAATGATCTTGAAAGTCTCTTCCAACCTGGTTTATTCTATTCTATTCTATTCTGGTAATATTTTTTTCAGGGGAAAAAAAATACTATGGAAGTTGCAAGTTTTATTTTTAACTCTGGTTTAGGATTAAAACAAGCATATGATACAATATTCAGGGAAGAGGGATGTTTGGATTATATTTTTTTTTCCCTATCAGGGTCTATTAGCTTTCTTCAGTAGGCTTTCAAATGATCTGTAGCACAAGGAAAATGAATTTATTCCTCTTCAACTAGGAAAGAAACAAACTGTGAACATAAGTTGTCCAATGCTACCTACCAGGTTTTCCTGGAAGACATGAGCAAGATACCTACAGCTGTAGTGTAATTCCAGTGTTAAATGAATGTACTGCAAAGCTATGGAATGGGAAGATAATATCAATAAGAAGATTCAACCAAGGACATAAATATATCACATAAGACATTGAACAGTATTAAGGATGATGGAAAGCAAAAAACATAAAAATGATAGTATTTGCAAGAATTGTGAAACAGCACAGAACTAGAGCATTGTAGAGAACTGGGCCTAACCAGAGAGACAGATCAACATGAGTCAAATACTTGAATTAAAAATTGGAGCTGCTTTGATTGGGAAACAAAATGAATTTGGTTTATACTCCTCAAGGAAAAAAAACCAACCAGCCAATTGTATAAAAATCTTTCAAATTTATACTGAGGTTAAAAGGAAAGTTAGCTAGCAGTTGCACATGCAGCCATGACAGGCCAGCAGCAAATTGCAAAATCACAGATTACCATGGAATTCCAGGCAAAACATAAAGGATTGTAATTTATGGAGACCCAACTAATGGACTTTCAAACCTAAGTTGAACTCAAAGTTCATTGCCAATTTCCGTTTTTTCAGGCTTGCTTCTAAAGAACTCATCAGTCCAATTATCCTGAGATTGTTTCTTCCTCTGGGTATGATCATCTCCAGGAGACTGCAATTGTTCAGTGCCAGCCCTTTTGCTGCATTCAGCAACACCAGGCATTGGGCACTGATTGTCCCTGAAAAAGCTATGCCTTTGGGTCTAGAAAGAGAATATGAATCTGCAGTGTCATCATACATTTGACAGATCCTCATTGTTCCAGACTCTGTTCCTTCCTGTGAAGTGCGTGCAAAGGAGCACTGCTAGACAAATGATTCAGGTTTCAAATAATTGTCAAATGTATCTATTGGTTTTCAGTTCCTTGAGTACTCCTAGGCAGCCTTCAAAAACCATGAGATTTTCAAAATTATCATGCTGTGTGCATTTTATTTTAGAATTTACTTTCCTTTTAGGCTCCCTGGATATTTTATGTTTGAAAATCAAGTTGGGCTGAATGCTTCCAGTGGCCAGAAGGTCAACGGAGGGGATTTCCCCTCCTCTACTGCACTTTCTTGTGACCCTGTCCTGGAGTACTGTGTCCAGCTCTGGAGACTCCAAGACAAGAAGGACACAACTGTTAGGACAGGTCTAGAAGAGGAACACAAGGATGATCAGAGGACTATGGAGACAGGCTGAGAGCTGAGAGAGTTTGAGTTGGTCAGCCTAGAGAAGAGAAGGCTCTGGAGAGACCTTATAGCAGCTTTCCAGTGTTTGAAGAGGGCCTACAGGATACTTGAAGAGGGACTTGTTACAAAGGCATGAAGTGATAGGAAAAGGGGTTATGACTGCAAACTGGAAGCTAGATTAAATTAGCTATTATTCCCTATGATGGTGGTGAGGCACTGGAACAGGTTGTCTGGAGAAGTTGTGGAGGATCCAACCATGGAAGTATTCAAAACAACACTGGATAGTGCCTCAAGCACCCTGGTCTAGCAGGAGGTGTCCCTGCCCATTACAGGGGAGTTGGAACTAGATGATCTTTACAGTTTGTTCCAACTCAAACAATTCTGTGACTCTTTTGCAAAGAAAGCATTAAGGAGCATTTACTAGAAATTAAAGACTAAAGCACTTTGTGTGTCAATGGGAAATTAACAGATACCTAGATGCTTTTGAATACATCTTATTGAAAGTTTGACATTACTTATTTTTAAAACTATATTTAAAACTGAGAACATCTGAACAAGAGTTGTCCTTTATCAGGTGTGTATATGGGACCTAGCACAAGGTGACACTCTTTGGCAGAGTTAGGAGTCCTTCTGATGTAAATAAACCTTCAACAGCAAAGGAAAAATAAAAGGGATAAAACTTTCCCCAAGCTCTTCAGTTACCCATGAACTACATATGCAAATAAAAAGAAAACCTAATTTTTTACTTCTTGACTACAGATATATGCACACAGCATTACAGTTTGAGAATTTACAGTGTACTCTGAGGATGAACTTATGTAGAAAAATAAAATATCCAGTCTTATGGCTGCTGTAACTCCTTTATTTTCAAATGCATTTTCTTCCATATATTTTTATTTCATGACTATATCCCTGTAGAGTCTAATATTTTCCGGTGAAAAATGTATTCAACTATTTTAGTCATTACCCAATCAATCTTTGAATAAATAATTCATGAAGAGAATGAGTATCTTTGACCTTAGCAAGATGAAAGATACATAATGACCCCAAATAATTAGGAACTACAATTATGAATACAGAGGAAATAGGGAACACCGTAACTGCACTTTGGATAAAAAAAGTCTCTCAGGTAATAAGCTGCTGAGAAAAAAAAGGTTGTATTTGATTTCCTTTCTGCAGAGCCATGAGTACTTACAGGACAGCAATATTTTACTCTTTGCAGACAATTCTTAATTCCAGTACACCTTTAATTCAGGGAAACAAATCAATGATCAGCTATAATATTTTACTTCACCAGTCAGAGTTCAAACAAAACAGCAAGCCAGCTCTTCAGGAGGCTGTTCTCGGGAAAGCTGTTCTAAGTGCACGGGCGGAAATTCACGTGGTTCTTGACATAAATACACGATCAATGTCTCTTGGATAAAATATTTATGCATCTTGCCAGATGACCAGCATATATGAGAGGTGAACTTTGCCACTCCTGCACTTTGAGGTGGATATATTTACCATTTTCTGATTTTTCTCTTTTATGCTTAATGAACATCCCTTACTGTCTTGTCGCATGACTTTTTACTCCTACATAAATACTTGAATGTATAAAGATGTGTGTTTATTAAATCTGAACCTGATGCCTCTCCTTTCTGCAGTCAGATAACGGCTGATGAAACTCTGCATTTTAATATTCTGCTTTCAGATTCCATGAAATTGTGTCACCTATGCTCTGCTTAACAGATAGAAGCTCAGCTTCCAAAGCTTTAGATTTATTTCCTGTAGAAGCAATAAACTCAAGAGTCTTGTAACTAATTATGAAAGAATGTTACTGCTGGATGTGGTAAGATTATTTTCCTTACTGCAGAGGCAGTAAGAATTTTATCAGGATATGATATGTAGATGTAGAATATTTGTTCAATTTGCACAGAAGCACTTATGAATGGTCCTCCAAAACAGAGTGGAAAATGGTAAGCATTTTCATCCTGCTTCTAAACCTGCCTATAGAATATCAAGTGGGACAAAATATCTTTTTCATTGTATTTTAAAAGTAGCTTTAGAAACGCTAAAGAAAAGAAAAAACTCTTCCTTTGTTGTATGCCATAGTTTCAGGATTTTGTCTTTGTTTTTGTAAGTAATCACTCTTGCACTTCACTACTTCTGTCCTAAATTTCACAGAAATTGTAGGAACGCATACAGGAATTTATTACCATGCAAGTTAAACTAAAATTTTACCACACAATGTTAATGCATTGGTCACCAGCAGGAGGATTTCTGTGTATTCTCTGCCAAAAGACCACTCAAACTCTGCAATGGAGCAAGAATTGCGTGACTTCCGAGAAATGGCTCTATTTCACTTTCAGAGTTAATTCTGGAACAGGATGATACCAAGGTGAACAAAGGCAGACTGCCAAGCAGGTATTTGCACTCAAAGGCTTTTTATACAGTTCTCTTCTTATAATTTATGTGTCTACCTCTGAGTGAACAAAGAACCTAAGATGCTAATATTTTCCCCATTTCAACACTAATTACACTGCAAATCTTACAGAACCTGATGAAAAAGGTAATAGACTTTCTCAGGGGTCACTTCTAACAGGTGTGTTTGCCAATGAAAAAAGGCATTTTGCTGGTTTATTCTCTCTTTTGCTAAATGTCCCAAATTGTGAATGTATTCAGCTACTTTCACAAAGCTCTTTGAAGTATTGCAATACTCAAATCATGGCTTGTGGGGCTGGATAGCAAATGGAAGTTAAAAGTCTGCCAGTCCAAAGGTGCTGAACCATGAATGCCAATGAAAGCCTCTTTCTTTTTGACTATCATCAGCATTAGGAGGTAATTTATGGACTCCTTGTCTTGAAGTGCAGACACTTCATCTGAATTCACTGACAGCCTGGCAGTTTTAACACTGAGCTGGATATCAAAGTTCTAGACTGAGAGGCAGGAGAGCAGCTCTCTTGATTGCCTGATCAATATTCCACTTGAGCTGAGCTGCTTGCTACTGGTTATTTTACCTTCTGACTACATTTCACTGCTTCCTGCTTAACATTAAAACTGTGTACCTGCCTAATGCAAACTGAGGTGCAGAAAGATAGGGACATACTTTGATTCAGAGATTCCAAAGCATTTTTGACTGCTATGTGTCTGAAAAGGTTTGCCATTAAAAAAACTAAAAAGGTAAAAAGTAGAAAGGTAAAAAGGTCTCACTTCATGCTCGGAGTACCTAATTCAGAAAGAAAGAGGACATTCAGTTCCAGGTTTTCAGGCTTTTTGTTCTATTAAGTCATGGGAGATGGAAAGATGAACTCAAAACCCACAGCCAGGTTTCAGGGGGTCAGGAGTTAATCTTGGATATTTGCATTGTCAATGCTCCGTTGCGGGAACTAAACAAACAACTGAACTGCTAGATTCCAGTTCTGACTGGGCCTTAATTTTCCAGTGTTGTTTCAGGCACTTGTTAAAAAATGTTTTTAGCCTCCCACTGTCCATCTCTAAATGGAGATATGCATGCATCAGGATCAGCTCAAGGCATGGGTTGGTGTTTATTTCTCTAAGGAGTCCTGAAAGCAGGAAACTCTCAATCTGTGCTTAAGGCAAAGTCCCTCTGCAGAATCAGCAAAGAGCAGAAATGTTCTCATATGTTATTTTCACTTGCTGTCTTAAAAAGTTACCCCCCTTTGCAGAATCAGAATTGAATGAATAAAATCATACCAGCATCTCAGGGACCATCATGTTCCTAATGTTCACACTGTGAACTGAAAGAGGTGCTACTGGGATGACTTGAGGATGAGGACTGAACCAAGAAATTAAACTGGGAGATACTTGAGTAAATTACCTTGTTTTGTAGTTAATTATGTAAGATATTAGATTTACAGTAGAATTTTCCATGATTGTTAAAGCAAATAGAAAACCTGTGATTATGTAATCATTGTCTCCTGGTGGGGTTAAGTGCTATTCACAAACAGTAAGAGGAGATAGCTTTGTCAGAAGGGTTAACCAATTCAAAAATGTTTGAGTAGTTAGCTTTTTGTTGTTGTTTTTCCCTCAAAGCTTGCAACACATCAAGCTAACAGATTCCAAAATTATTTTTGCTACAAGTCTGCCACATTTCCAAATGAATCGATACACACTGGGACTCCATAGGTCTAGATTAGTTGTCTGCTGTAATAAGCATGCTTGATTGCTGGGGCCTGCCATTCCAGAGGCCAAATCAAAGATGTGATATTAACTTATTTCAAAGATGCAATAGAAGAATGCAAATAAATCAATTCTGCATGCTTAAGCCCATCTCCTTTTCATGCACGCCCGGTGATGGAAAATGATTTTTCTTTCACCCTGCCTTATAATTCTGAGGTATGAAAAAGAGATTTTGTCACAGTAATGAAGCACAGGAAAAGAGAGCTTGTTATAAACTGATTACAGTTTAGATTGAAGGGCAGATTTTCATTAGCTTTGTTAGATGGGGCATTATCTTTAGACTGGAGTAATTACCACAAAAGCCCTCTGAAAGAGAAGGTGGGTCCAACATATGATGCATGAAAGTAAGAAGCACAGACATAAAGAATGAAAACAGGAGTTCCTTCCTTACACAAAGCTAAAGGTACAGCAATAAAATATGTTAAACAACTCTGTTAAAACACTCAGAAAACATGAAGAAAGATTTTCTTGGTGTCATTTCTTGCTGCAACTAATCAAGCTTTGTTTCTCCAAAATGCACAGGGAGAAGTTATTTATTCCTCTCCCCCCACACACTTCCCCTCTCTCCCTCTTCCCCCCTCTCCCCTCTATTACTCAGGCTTTAGTAGAAGGGATACAAGTTAGGCTGGTGACCATGCAGTTTGCTTGAAATCAGAAGCACAGTATATATATATGTATCTAAACCTGCTTCCAAAAAGATTAACCCATTGCAACCTGCAGAGTACTAAACAGTTGCAGATTTTATCTCTTTCCTCAGGTAGAGACTGAACAAAAGGTCTTTATTTCAAACATTCACAGGAAGATTTCAAAAATTGTGCTTACTCAGAAATATTAGAGAATTGTTCAAAGAACAAATTGTTCATAAAAGGAGAAGCAGTTCTCTATAAAATAGATTAAAGGCTGTAACGACAGTATCATTAGTTCTCTTACAACTCAATCTCATCTTTATAGAAAGCACTGACCCTCTCCACTGTTATGCCTTAGGGCCTGCCTGATTTATTAAATAATCCCAGGACATTAATGATGCCACAGGTAAATGCTGCAATATTTCAGGCAGTTTACTACACTGCTCTAATGATGGAGCAAATTTTGTCTGAACTACATGGCACTTTATTCTTCATTGTGTAATACCTGCTCAGGGGAGGACTGAGCAATACATACATGGTTTCAGTCACAATACATCGTAAATTCCACTCCTCCACACATTATCTTTTTACCCTAGTCTCTAGTGATCGCCCTTTAGTCTTCCTTTGGTATCCTTTCTACACACACACCTTTTGTCTTGCTGCATATCTAGAGCAGCCTTCATTTTCACATACACCAGAGACCTTTCTCCACATTCTTTTGCAAATCTCCTCATCTTCTCTCATCATTAATAATCTTCCTCAGCTCCTTTTCAAGTGTGGTCCTGTGTATGTAGATATAGAGAGAGACTCAGATAGTATTTTTTCCTCCCATATTTAGATTACGGTTTCTTGTAGGCATGCTCCAGTGAGAGAAGAAATAGTTTAATGCACACATCATTTGAGAGGGGCCTCACTCAGCCTTATTATTCCCTCTTCCCTCCCCTGGCATGCTCAGCTTCTGTCTCGACTTGAGCAATCTTAATGGTTCTTCACAACAGGACTTTCTTTTACATGCCAATAGCAATGCTAATGCTACATCACCATGTCCAAGAGAGTCCTGATATCAGATTGAGACTATGATAACATGAATATTATTGCATTTAACTGCAGATTTTCAAATGTAAGACGTTATGAGGAGTGACCCTAACATTTTCTACTCCACAAAAACAATGGAATTTCCAAATAGGATTTTATTCCAACTCATCTTGGAAAACCGATATCTTAAAGTGCAATACAGATAAACTTGGAACAGGGATTAGCATGCTCTTACTTTTGCCTTGCACTTCAAATGTCCTTAGTATGCCCTAAATATTTTTTCATGTGCTCTTCCCACTTCTCTTTCCCTGTCTTTTAACCTGTATCTGTCTTGCCACAAAGTGTACAGTCACAATGTACTGAGCTGCACCAAAGTTCTCCACAGGAGAACTCTGTACAGTCACTGAGAAATGAGACAACTTTTTTTGCCTTGGGGGGAAAAAAATAAATCCTTTTTTTTTTTTGTCTTTTCAAAATATTCTTGCAAATGCAATTTTTTCCCCCGCTACTCTTTCCTCAAGCCTTCCTCCAACTATATGTCATATATACATTCTTATGTGACTCTCAAATACCCAAACAGGTCACAGTGGTCAAAAAATCTATTCACTATTTTTCCCCAGAAAGAATATGAATTTTGACTAACAATGCTTTTATTCAATGCAATGCCTTTTGCTGTGAATAAGAGCTTTATAAGACTTCATTAAGTCTCAAATCACTCCTACAGATTAGTGAAACAGTATTACACTTATGATTTGTACTTTGGATCACCTAGGCTGAAGCTATGGAAATAAAAGCTCTTGATCTTGTTTTCCTCCAGCAAGACTTCATGTCATCAGTGTACAGCATTTATTGAGGACTAAATAGGAAAGAACAGTGCCTGTTGCAAAGTGCTGTCAGGCACTTGTTCATTCCCATCTGTTCCCACTCGATTAACATCACAGTATCTGTGAGGCAAAAAATTGAGTTAGTGTTGGAAAAATATATATCAGTAATGGACTAAGATCTTGTGTCTCATTAATATTAAACATTGCATCAAAGTATTTTCAAAAGAAATTCTAAAATAGTCAATGCAAATGACCACACACACATGGTACTTCCACAAAACTGAGAGCATTAATCTATAGCAGGTTTGTGTGACAATCACTATATAGATTTCCATGGACATCCTGCTTCTTCCTATTAGTGCAGAATCATGTTTTCAAAGGTTTCTGAAAGAATTTAACCCCAATAGATCCTGCCATCAAACTTCACTTTTTCATGGTTTGTTATTTCTACCATGCTTGACATTGTGAAAGCAGAGGTCAGGGCCCTATTAAGACAGCTCACACAAAGCTGGAGGAAACTGAATTCATACTACCAGCACCATTAGATGAAGGGACTACCCTCACCTCTCACTGCTTATTGTTTAAGTCAAACCTTGACCCAGCAACACTACAAAAACAAATTTTACTGCCTTCTTTATTCCTTGCTGATGAAAAACAAAGCCCTGTCCTCTATTTACAGTGCCATAACAAATAGGCTGCAAAACACAAGCCCTAAAATATAGGCCAGGATTTATAATACTGGGCAGAACTAGGACCAGCTGCAAAGAAAGAGTCAGAGTTCACCTCACTATTGAAAAGAAAAGGAAAAATGTCTGAATCTCCACATCAAGATGCCTAGGCCTGCAGAACATGCCATAGGGTGTGAAAAGCACAGTGATGCAGAGGGGTGTGTTTCTTCTCTTCAGTATAACAAATATTGTTATCCAATCCTGTGACTGACATGCTGACAGAACTGACACCTGCACCAGAGAAGGAAGGCTGTTGGGGCCTTTGCCTTTCGTGAGGAAAAGAAAGGTTATAGTATGACAGGGAATAGACCAATCATGACACCTTAGCAAATCAGCAGGCAGAGGAGCTCAGCTGCTGGGCCAGCACAAGGGCAGAAGAGTAATATCCATCCTCTCATGGAGGAAGGGCAAGTGGGAGAGTACGCTGAGTTCGATGGCACAGATTGAATCACATTTTGGAGAAGCCTTACAACCCCAGTTTCAGGGAGTGGAAAATATACAAGCAATTCAGTCTGGACTCTGAGAAAAAGAAAACAAAGCAGATTGAACAGTGGAGGCAGGCTGGAATTGAGGGGTGAGGGGAATTATTAGTCAGCTGGAGAAGCAGACGAGAGACTCATTTTCTTCTGCTTCTTTGCTTAAGATCTTGTCATTGAGGTCTTTGTCCAATGCATCCCCTCAATATGATTGAGAAATCCAGACTGTACTTCAAGGTACAGTTATGCATTAGAGGGAGAGAAATGGAAGGAAAACAGGAGTGGTCAGGACACAACTGAGGGAGGGAAGGAACAAAGGATATAGCATGTCCTGTTTGCCTATTTCACTTGAAATAAATCAGCCTTTTCCTTTTTTCATCTGTGAGAAGCAAAGAGATGCAGAGTTTTGAAGCAACTTTGACAAAAGAGAAGACAAATGTCTTCTACTTACTGAATTACCATTGCCATTAAGCAACAGTTATTGACAGTAGTTTGAAACCAGTTCTGCAAGTTTAAACAGGCTCCTGATTAAGCATTTCTCAATTAAGTGGAGTGCACTGCTAAGTGTTTTAATATTGTGGACAAGTAGGTGTTTTAAATTGCCCAATTAATTCCTAAATTAAAACAAAACATAACAAAACAAAACAACTCTATGAGGAAAATTGAAAGGTTATTACAACTTGATGTCCCTTCCTTTGAAGAAAATAGCTTTGAAAAAGCTTAGCTGATCAAGATGCACATCTGTGCATGAGTTACAGCACACAAAATAATGCCCTGACAGTGGCAGCATTGACAGATAGTGCTAACAAATCAGTGCTTAACGTGGTGATCCATTAGACATATTACTTACAACTCTCGACAATTTTCAAGCATGAAAGATTCTAAAAGGCTCTGGACAAGAACATTTACATCATTTTATAAAGATATCATAATTTCACTATGTCAGTGTGAGATATCTTCTCTTTCACTTTTGTATGCTTCATAACAATACTTTCCTCTTGTTTTCTCTGCTGACATTAATTATTTTAATTTATTGTCACAGCCAGAGCACTTGGAAGAACAGTAATATTTTTTGTTCCTTATTATACAACAGAGATAAATGTATTTGAACCCATCCCCTCTAACAATCACTGGATGAAGAAAATAGATTTTTCACCTGATGCACCGATTATAGCCTGGGTTTCATAAAACAGCAAGAAACGTAATGACCTTTCAGCTAGATTACATTGCAGAAGAAACCAACAACTTCTTCAGTCTCCAGCAGAGCATTCATAAACAGTAATGCTAATTTAAGATAATTCAACATAAAAGTTAATACAAAGAAGAATCCTTAGAAGATTGAATAAATGGAAGGTTGTAAACTCATGTTGTGCCTATTTTAATTTCTAAATAACTTCTCTAACATTACAGATACTGCTGCTGTATCTCATAGGCCAGACTGTATTCCACTTACACCAGCCTTTCCCCAGCACAGTTGCAGACCTTATAGGAGTTAGAGGTATATATATATACAAATAAGGAGGGAAACACTCCAAAGTATTTAGATAAAAACAACCAAACAGAACAGCTCCCCCTCCCCCCCCCAAAATCCCAAATAAAAAAAACCCACAAAACACAAACAAAAAACCACAACACCACCTCCCCACCTCTGCAGCTCTGAATCCCAGTTCTAGAAACAAGAGAATGTTTTCAATTCCTATGACAGCAGAAGAAGAGAATGCTGACTAAACCCATTATCTTTTTTTTCCCCTGTGCTTATTTTTACTTTGATGTCCAATAAATAAAAAATGAACTGACAATTCTAAAATATGAAGGCACAATATCGTTGTCACTGTGTTCTTACAAATCTGATCCACTCATGCTGTTTAAGCTGCTGAGCCTTTGAAGTTGGCAAATGCTACTATGAACTTCCAGCACTGGTAATTAAGACATAGTGTGGCAAATCAAAGGGGACGTGCTACCTAGCATCTACAGTTCCTTCCTAAAAAAACGCAAGCTGGGAGTCGTGATAATAAATCAATTGGTTCTGCTTTTCAGTAGGAAAAGACCTGTAACTTCTTGTATTATAACTCAATCCCATCTTATATCCAAGATCAATTCCTTTTTCCCTTCATGCTTTATGATCTTTGAATTTCTCTTTCTTAGGTCTGCTGTTGGTGTTTTTTTTCTTGTAGAATGGGAAGAAAGTACTGGGAGGTTTGGAGGAAATAAAAATAATAATGAAAAGAAATTTCTCTTATTATTTGTCATCTCTGTGGGAAAACCAGGAACATTTCCTTTCACCTTTTCCCTTACTACTATTTTTTCCTTCTTCAAGATGCTGTTTTGTTGTTGTTTTTTTCCCATATTTTCAAGCATATTGAGCTTCTGAGGCTGTGCTAAGAGCTGAGCAGGCAAGACATGGTATATAAAGGTTTATTAGCACAACTGGGTTAAGTCATGAGCATGAGCCTCGGGAAGCCTTACATTCCAGGTAGGAGACTCCCTTCAAATTTTGTAATGTATTAAAAAAATATATAAACTATACAACATTTCCATAACAATAAATTGATATGTGCACCAATTGGAAAGCTCACTGCCACATTAATTTGCTCACTACAATAAACTATCTCATGATGTACATATTTGGGCTAAGGTTAAGTCACGGGTTTCATCAAAACATATTTTCCCCCCCTTCTATGATCTTTTATGTTTGAGATTTTGCTTCAAAATGGGTAGCAGGATAAGGAGTTATTAAAAATACATATACACCTTGAGGGCACTGAGCAGTTTGTCTGATTCCAAGAAGGAAAACAAGAAAATCTTCTGCATAGTGATAACAATATTATCCTGTGTTTTCAAACCTGTAGGGGTCTTAATCCTTTCTAAGTCTCTATACTGAAATAAACCACTGGATTCCTTTCCAGGACTGTGAGCTTCTTCAGGTATTCTATCTCTGTGCTGGACCTGTGGGTGTCCAGCCCACCAATGCAGACAAGCTCTACGAACATGGCTGCACGTGTGGAGAGTAGCACATGCTGGTCATTTCCCTTCTTTCCACTGCGGTAATACTGTGGCAAAGACTCAGAGCAGATCTAAAAGGAGTTAGATAGTTGTGAACACTATTACCATTCATGCAAAAGGCAGATCTTATTTGCTTACAACCTACTTATTTCCTTGGACTCTCTCTCACATTTGTGAGTGCTTTACTGTAAAATCAGATTTTTCCTGCAAAACCACTTAAGGATAAACTTTGAATTCATGCTGGGTGCACTCATGGGTATGATCTGAATGGTGCTGAACGCCGCTGAACGCCACTTTGCCGTCAAGGCTTTGGCACTTACTTCCTGCATGATCCTGCATAAATTACTTATTCTCCAAACCCAGGAAATCTCATTTATTTAAATCATGAGACACTCAGGGCAGAGCATGTTTCTCATTATACATTTGTACAGTGTCTTTTTGTAATAGGACCTGACTTAGAAATGTTACTGAAATGAGTATTAAGCTTCTGTCCCAGAATGCTATGCATTTTGTCAGCTTCCACCAAGTACCATAAACTTGCCTTAAAATAAGGAAGTTTATGGTACTTGAAGTTATTTTTTCACAATACCCGAATTTAAATGCATCCAAAAGAGAGAAACATCACCATCTGAACTAGGACAATAAGTACACAAGGCTACATCACCTTAAGCTTCCAAATGTTTCTTTATACTTTGCATCAGAAAAGCATAGGGGATCTACTACAGAGCTCCTGCCACTAGAAACCCAAAGGGGCAATAGCTATCATCTTCTTAAAGCATATCATAAATGTTCAACATTACATGTATTTTTAAAAAAGCAAAGAGGAACTACCTTATGATAAATGACTATACTGACATATATATATAAATATAATGCATAGGTATATGCATAAATTAAACCAAAGAAACACCCTAACTTTCACCCCCACTCCCCCTTTTAAACCTATTCCATTTCTGGCAAGACTTTGCTAAGAAGACAGTAAGATACTGCACTGAAATGAAACACATAATTAAACAACATCCAGTGCATGGAAAAAGTTAGTGCTCATCCAAGTGAGAATGTCCATAATAGCATAGACTCCTTTGGCTGGTCTAGACACATCTTCCCACCCAACAGATTATCCCTGCTGCGAGCAGAGGAGAACAGTGCACAAGAACTCACTACTTGGATGCGTTTGAATGAGATACATCCTCCCCCTCACAGCTTCTCCTGTGTCTGGCCTTGCAGATCAATTTGGAATGATACTTCTAACAAACAAGAACATTTCACCCCCTGACTCAACCAGAATAATAAATAAATAAATAATAATATAAACTTGTAAAGACATTTTGAATTGAGATTTTGACAGGATTAATTCATCTTTTATGCTTATCAGGTGGCTTCCTAGCCTAGATTTAAAAACTTCTATTTAGTAGAGCTCCTTTTTTTATATATATATGTGTGTATATATATATATATGTAAAGATGAACCTATGGATTCATAGCTAATCAGGAAAACTCAGAAACCAAGTGGAAGAATGGACTTGAAGTGCAGCAGAAACACTGTGTTGAATGGCAACATCCCACATTTCTGATCAAACAGTGATATTGGAATGTTTAACTGATCAACTGGGTAAGCTACACCCTATTTTCCTGCAAACCTTAAAATGCCTCAAAACAAACTTGAAAGGAAAATGACAGAAATACTTTTCTGTAAGTACAGAAAATGCATATTATTTTCAACTAAAAATCAGAAATAAACTCAATAAGGCCTTGCAACTCCCATTCAACCAAAGCAGTATTTAATTAGCATATATTACTAGACACACGTCTTTCAGTTTGAGAATACCTTATTGCAGGTAAATTTAATCCTGTGAAGACCTAAATGAAAGGGATTTTTTTGTTTCTGAAGGCAACTATACACATGTGATAGAGTACACATCATTGCCAACCATTCACTCAGCCCTGTGATTTTACGAATGTCCCAGATCAAAACCTATAGCTACTACGTCTATGTTTAGCTCATAACTGGGGCTGAGCTACAGCAGTTGTTCTATGACCCAAAGATCCATCCCCAGCAGAGAAGGGGAATCAGGAAAAGAAGACACATGGGTTGAAACTATAATGGATTTAACACAACAACAAAACTGATACCAGTGCCTATATAAAGTAAATAAAGTACATTCATCCCAACAAAGTTAAAGCAGTCATACTAAATGGGAAAGCAGTCCTTAAGAGAGGAAAAGTAGCAGTGTCAGGAGGAGCCAGAGCAGGAGCCCAAATAAGATCCTTCTGATGCAGATGTTGTGTCAAATGGCTAAAATCAAATAAATTCAATGTTGAATTTAAAGTTTCTCTGTGTGAGATGTCTTGGTACAGGAATATCTAGGCTGCATAATCCTGCCATGACTGTGAAATGCACATATTTGAAGGACTTCATTGACACTTAGAACTTAAAACCTGACATTTAAAAACTTTTTATAAGGCTTTCTGATTTTCAGCCATGGTAGAATAAATCCAAACCCAAGATCACCACGACATAATTCCCTGCAATGTCTAAGTAAATGTCTCCAAATGCTAGCCTGATTTGCTCATCACATGGTTACAGATTGTTGCTCTTGATATTCACTTGTAAGACTTCCTAAAAAGAAATCCTATTATCCTGATTTTCAGAAATGCATTTGTAAGGAATCAGCCATAAACAGGAAATAAGGTCCCAGACTGTGGTAAGCAGCTGCCCTTTTGTTGGTATTGGTTTTTGCTTTGTTTATTTATTTTATTGTTGCTGTTGGGGTTTTTGTTTGGTTGGTTTGCTTTTTGTTGTTGTTGTTGCTTTTGTCTATTTTTAAAGTAGCCTATTTCCCTCTAATTTCTAAAAAAAATAATATTTTTCTTTCCTGCCAAAGATATTGCTGCAGAATATATATATATATATATAAACAGCAAGTTTATAACATGTCACAGACAATAGGACCTCAGCATACTGAAACAGTATTTAACACAGGAAGAGAAAATTCTGTAAAGAAATGACTCACTATGAGAAAAAGCCTAGTGACAGCCATAGAGGTCTCTGGAAGAGAATATTCAATCACAGCATGCCTTGGGAGTTGAGAAAGCTTACAATAATAAATCTAAAAAAACAAAAATCAAGGCTAGAAACAAAAGAAAGCCAAGAAAGTCAGTTTCAAAAGTCCCTTGCAAGAGGTAAGGGTCCTTACGAAATGATGTTTAATGAATCATATGGAAAAACTATCAAATTTGCCACAGCAAAAAATTCTGCAGCCTCAAACAGAAACCTCAAACCAACAACAAAACTAAAACAAACAGAAAGCTGAGCTTCTTAACTGCTATCATCAATTTATAGCAGGACTCGTGGAAAAAACCCATTCACAGATTGCACAGAAGTCTTGCAGGAACATGTGCATGTGCTTAAAACTTTATGCTTCCTTCCCCTCTGGTTGTGAGCAGAGTTATTCATATGCTGAAGCATTTGCAAAAACAGATTCTAAAATTAGAAACCTTAGCTGCACCTACCTAAATTCCTGCTCTGCGCCCAGTCACTACAATCCTCACAGTCACCACCTTGCCTTTACGCGTGCCACGGAGCTTATTCTTTACGTGAAAGAGGCTCTGTTTAAAAAGAAAGAGAAAAGACCATCCTCAAGATTTTATGATTCCCTGAAGGATTTCTCTCCTCTGTTTTCATAAATAAGGAGATTGCTTTAACAAATATTCACATTTTACAATTAACCTACCAAGATGCTCTCTAAATAATAACTTGGGGTATGTATCTCTTTCAAGGCAGCGACATGACAGATGTTAAATCTGACAACACCCCTTTTTTGCCACCAGAAAATATTCATAAGCATTTCCTGCCCCAGTGATTCATTTCAATTTCAGTTCCAAATAGATTTTGCTTCACACCTCAGGCTGTCAGATGCATACTATGGCCTTGGGTTTCTATTTAAAATGCATCAAGGGAATGAAGGAGATAACACCTCTTTTACTACAGTTTAGGGAAAACAATAAAAAAGAAGTCACTTTCAATATCAAAGTAGGGCACTGACTACCCACATGGGCTTCTCTTTTTTTGTGCTTGAAAGGCTGAAGAAGACACACTTCAACTAAATACGCTAAAGATATGTCATTATGACCAAAATACCAAGTACAGCTATATAAAAGAAATGCAAATTGTTAACATTCATAAAACTAAAAGGAGAGCATCACTGTATGTAAACCATCTCTTCTTTCTCTGCAGCCCTGTTATCTCTCATCTTCTGCCACTGGGAGCATTGGCAGCTCAGCAAAGGCATAGCCACCTGAGAGCTATAGCAATTCCCTACGTTTTGTCTGTGTCTAGGAGTTCAATACTGCTAAGCTCAGAATGATAAAAATATTTCTATAATATTCTTAAATCTTATAATGAAACGCCAGTGGTTTTGTGTAGATGGGCTTTGTCTAAAATCAGAACGATGTTATATATAGAAGATAATAGGGTTTGAGTATGCTGTGCACTAAGCAAGTGCTTTACATGCTTCCTAAATCTGTAGACTAACCAGCAGCATGATATAGGAGGAAATCCTGTGCAACAAAAGCAAAGAGAAGAGATTTCTAAAAACCACCTTTTCCTACACTGGATATTGATATGAACACGTTCAGGGTGCACAAACATGAGCAAGATCACTTACATGCATTCCCAGACACATAGGAGAAACTGATAACCAGTGAAACGAAGAAAAGGCAGGTAAAAACAGAAAGAAAAAGAAAAGAAACCCACAAAGATAAGCAACAGTGAGGATTTCTTTAAGTCTACAGAAGATATATAAAAGACCCATGGGCAAGAAAAACAAAGCAGTCTGGGACTGAGAGAGGAGGTTTCTGGGTAAGGGCAATTCAAAGAGCTTGTGGGTTTGTGGGGGGGGTTATTGTTGGGTTTTGTTTGTTTGTTTTGTTGGTTGGTTTGTTTAAGGATTTTTTGGTGTTTTTTTTTTTTGTTGGTTGGGGGTTTTTTGTTGTTGTTTTTTGGATTTTTTCCCCGTAAGCTGGGTCTGTGAAGATCCCACAGCTGTAGTAATCAGTGTCCTGCTACGTAAAATGCCACATTAGCAAGGCGGACATCGATGTATTAGGAGGATTAAAATACATGTCAGAAATGCCAAGTCCTAAAGATGTCTCAGAGCTTCTTCATGTGGTCTATTGAGCATTGTTGTAGCTCTGGAACATCCAAACCCTGCATTTCTACCCAAGATTTGGTTTCTCATATCAGAATTGCCAGCTGAGGTGTGTGCCCATGTGTCAGACTTTTCACTGATCTGTTCAGATAATTAACTCAAAATTAAATTCACTTTGAAAGAGTCACCCACAACTCTCTAAATATTGTCATTTTCCTTCCCTCAGCTCTTTATATAGAATCAAAATCCAGCTCTATTTGCTAAAGCATGTTTTGACACTTTTAGAAGAAAATGGAACATGATTTTTTTGAGTGGGAAAGCAATTACTGCGATGCACTCCTACCTTTGTCAGGCATCACAGGTTACTCTAAGGGGCTGAAACCCTCCTTCCACCTAAATGACCTCCTGGGGCTCTCATTTACATAACAAAACTAACACACTGCAGCACACTTCAACAGTTCTTCTGGATCAGATACTTTGCATTTAATAAGTGTTTTGGTAAATTTTTAACAAAGCAATTTAATTTGAATTATCCATGGACAGTTTAAAAACAGAATCTGCAGATCATTTATTACTGGCCTGTATTTACTGATGCAGCACCAAACCCATCTGGTTAGGGCTCATTCCTTAATTAGTTCATTTAACGTTTTTGTCTAAAGTGAATTCAGCTACAACTATATGTACCGCACGGAGCATAAATCAGTCTCCATGCATTATATAGTCAAGTAACTTAATGGGGAGTATTTCTCATTGAGACCGATTTTTCTACATTTCATTCATTGTGCCAGTGTTGTCAGAACAAAATCATGGCAACAGCTGGCTTTAAAATGAAGGATTATGACCTCCTCACAGTGATTACACGCTAAAAATTAATGGTGTTGCCCCCCTCCCCCCCACTGCAGCATTGTGATTACTCAAAGCAGAGAGCGTGGGTGGGTGTGGGCGAGATACATGTAGCAACAAATAGATTACAAGGCACACAAATCAATGCTTGTTATTGCTAAGTCATAAAAAAACCCAAGCGGTTCCTAGCTAACAAACACTGAAAGAAACAAACAAACAGGTTTAATTTAATTACCAGTATATCTGTTTTGTTCTCTGGAGTAAGTGAACTAAGATGAATTGTGAGACTAGCATTCATCTGTATGTTATATTAAGATGCTGGTGCAGCTGTATCTTTCAAAGCCCTGAGTTTACTCCACCAATCATTTAAAAAACCCCAAACCCTCAGTCTTTTTCCATGCCATAAAAATGCAGTAAATCTTATTTCTTTTAATGTGACAGCATCTTTCTTCCTGATGCTACTTTTTCTGCCAGCATATGCTGTGGGAAATATTGATCTCTGCTTCTTCAAAATGAGTTTTCCTTGTACTCTTTTTCACTCAGTGGGCCCTAGAGTTTGTGTGTTTGATATTGCACGTTCTCTCTCTGGGGAAAGCTCTGTTCTGCCACTTTACAGTTTCTTTCAGCAGAATTCTTTTCACACTTTAAATAGCATTCCACTGTGCCAATTGTGAAAACAAAACCCCCAACAAAACCTGTTTGTTTTATTGTATACCTTTAGTTACACTCAAAACCATTAACTGGAAGCCTGAAGGCCAGATCAAGCATTAAACTATCTATGCCTTAGTCGTATCCTTTCCCAGAGGTTTCCAGCATGGAAAGCTGACACAGGCACTTCAAAGCAGCCTCACGTATTTGTGCTATGATCAAAAGCCTGGGAAACATCTCAATTTGCAAACTCGCTCACTTGTCACAAGGCAGTAGAGTTAATCTGGGGAAAAAACCAACTCTTGGGCCACAATTCGACACAGTTTATAAGCACATTCCTAGCAGAAGTATGTAGATCACTGAATCATTGGGGCTGACAAAGACATCCAAGACCAAGTCTAACCATTTACCTGACACTGCCAAGTACACCACTATAGCACCCCCATTTTGGGGTGCAAAATGCACTAACCCACATCCCTCAGCATCACATCTATGCTTTCTTTGGACACCTGCAGGAATGGTGATTCCAGCACTTCCCTGGGCAGCCTATTCCAGGGCTTAACCACTCTTCCAGTGAATAAATTTTTTGTAACATCCAACTTAAACCTTTCCCAGTGAAACTTGAAGCCATTTCCTCTCACCGTGTCACTTGTTTCTTGGGAGAAGAGGCTGACCTCCATCTCACTACAGCCTCTTTTCAGGTAGCTATAGAGAGCAAGGAGGTCTCCCCTCAGCCTTTTTCTCCAGACTCAACAACCTTTAGCCTCTCCTCAGAAGGCTTGTGCTCTAGACCTTTTACCAGCTTCATTGTCCTTATCTGGACATGCTCCAGCACCTCAAAGTCTTTCTTGAGATCAGCCCAAAACTGAACCCACTACTCAAAGTACACTCTCATCAATGCTGAGTACCCAGGGACAATCGCTGCCCTAGGCTTGCTGGCCATGCTGTCGCTGTCAGGATGCTGCTGGCCACCTTGGCCACCTGAGCACATTCTGGCTCATATTCAGAAGACTGTCACCCATCACCCCTAGATCCCTTTCCACCAAGCAGCCTTCCAGATGCTTTTCCACAAGCCTATAGCATTGCAAGGGGTTATTATGACCCAAACATAGAACCCCTCTCTGTACTTTTTGCACATATTTGTGCACTACTTCAGGCACATGCTTCAATAACCCTCCATTTTTGGGTTTAGATCTCTAAGAAATGTGAATGGTTTCCATCTGCTCATTAACAGATGATGAAGCTCAGCAATTGTTGCTTCCTATAGGCAGAAACTGTTATTTTCTGCTCAATGCAGAAACAGCAAAAATGAAGTACTGTGGATAATACACAAAACATTTTTTGATCTGACCACTGATGACAGTGGTTGGAAACATGGCTGTGAACACTGGTGGGGGTTTGGTTGGAGAAAGAGAAATTTTCTTATGTTGCCAAATTCTTTTAAACCATTCTCTTTATTTTTGAATGCCTACATGTTTATTTTCCTTTGCTTGCAGCATTACATGGACTGCTTTCCAGCATGGGAGTTACTTTTCTAAAATGTTCAGTCAACACATTTTCCATGACATCAGTGAGAACCACTGGCCTCTGAACTACTCCCTATTTATTTACTCTTCTCTAATAAAATTAATTTAAAATTACTTTACTGAGTAACTTTAGGGTCTCCATTATAAGAATGTTACTGATAGTAGTATCTGGGGGATCTTTTTCCAGCAGATCAAAACAGTAACAACATTCAGGACTCTCCTTTGAAGAAGCAGAAGTTCACTCAAGTGATTCTTCCAGTTGCATTTCACTAGCAGTGGACACACGTCAGCATGTCCAAGCAGCTCAGAGACAGCTTCTTTCTTACCAAGTCTGAAAGCTCTTTATTTTGCATTTTCATGATAGTTTAAATTAAAAGTCCAATTAGACAAAAAAGTTTTTATAAAAGCTTTTTTTCCCCCCCTTTTCTTCTCCCTTAGGCTATTGGGTCAGGAAGGTGGGAGGCTGAATTTATTCCTTCTGATAAAAAGCCATTTGTATTACTGTCATACAAATTAAACCAGAATGAAAGCCAACCAAACAAACCTTTCTTCTCTATGAAGTATTGAAACTCACCCACACTAGACTTCTCTTGAATTTTCTATTTGGGAAGACAGCCTTTTTAATAGACTACTTTTATCAGATCAATATTCTAACACAATGCAATGCAAACAGTTTTATTAGCAAGCTGTGCAATGACATAAAATTACCCACAAAAGTATTTTTTTCTGCTTTAGGAAAAAAAAAAAGAAAAGTGTACTTATTCTAGATACAAGGAAGAAACTGGCACAGGGTGCCCAGAGAGGTGGTAGAAGCCTCATACCTGAAAATATTCAAGGTCAGGTTGGGTGAGGGTTTGAACAAGATGTCCCTGGTCACTGCAAGGGGTTTGGACTAAGTGACCTTTAAAGTTCCCTTCCAACCCAACCCATTCTGTGAATCTAAAGCAGGGACAATCAGAGCAGGTTGACCAGAGGCACAATGTCCAGGCAGGTTTGCAATCTCCCTATAGAAGGAGACTTCACAACTTTTCTGAGCAGTCTATTCCAGTGCTCCAGCAACATCTCAAGAAGAGTTTGTTCTTAGGAGTGGGTGGAACTTGTGCTTCAGCTTTTTCCTGTTGCCCTTTGAACTGTCGATGGGCACCACCGAAAAGAGACTGACCCTATTCTCTTGTCCCCCACCCTTTAGATATTGATAAACATTGAGAAGGTTTCCTCTCAGTCTTTCCTTGTCCAGGCTCAACAGTCACAGCTCTCCCAGCCTTTCCCCATAAGATGCTCCAGTCATCATCTTTGTAGCCCTAAGAAGCACAACATGGATAGTAAGAAGACATGTGCTCTAAAATGAGGGTCCAATATTTCAGGCAGACCCTTCTCATAGGGAAGTACACTTTCTCCCTAGAGCCTGGGTTAGGGATGTCACTAGGAAACTTCCTACCCTGGTACAGTCCTCAGACTATTACCCATTACTGATCTTCCATGCAGGTGGAGAGGAAGTAATGAACAAAACAAAAAACAAATTCAATTATTGTATGGCCAAATGCAATTATTGTATGGCCTACACAGAAGCAGGGTTGTTGATATCAAACAGGAGATCTTTCTTGGTGTGGGTGTCTAGAGCAGACCACCAAACCAAAAAGAAGTTTTTGATGAGATCTTTTATAGACAGCTGGAAGGAGCCTCAAGATCACATACCCTGGTGCTCATGGATAATTTCAATCACCCTGATACTAGTTGGAAAGATCACACAGCCAGACATACTCAGTCCTGCAGTGCATTGATGACAACTTTCTGATGCAGGTTCTTGAAGAACTACCAAGGAGGGATGTGACACACATGAATGTAATTGCTTATATCTGTGATATACATACAAGAAAGGTTTTTGTACGTGCATGAAAGTATCCCTAAGCATCAATGGTCTTCCCTAAAGATTCCATAACCAGACTGATTCCTCTGGGCTAGGGTTTGCTTGTGGCAAGTTATTGAGGTTATCACTTTTACTGGTATGCCTGTTTCCAGAGCCCAGCTCTTGCAGACCAATAACTGAGTCCCTTCGGGCCATGGGGCCAGTCTGCAACTGGCACATTATGGCAAAACTGCCAATCATCACCTGCCTGGAGTGCAGGCTTCTGTCTGCTTTATCTGTAATCTCTTGGAGTATAAATGGATGTTTGCCAGGCTCTAAGACCACACAAATCACCTCGGGCGGAATAATAATTGTGCTTGCAGCGGCAGCCAAGCTATTTCATGGTCATGTTGGGTTGGCAGAAAAGTGAATCAATTTATAAAAGAGTGTGCAGTGTTAGATAAAGCCCAAGCCCTGACGGCTTTATCTGATGGGTTCAGTTTGTTTTTCAGAAGTGAGTCGCCCTGAGGCATTTTACTGAGTTTTATCGAACAGTCACTTTATTTTGAGCAACAACAGAGGCTTAATAGGAAGGGAAAACTTGCTGAAAGGTCACCTGTAGCTAGGTATTATCATCTGAGCAAACGTGAACTTTGCATCGTGTAAATCTCTCTACAAAGTGACAATGAGCATTCATCTCCTATGAGCTGCTTCATCCCTATGCTCACACTTCAAACACTGTTGAATTGTCCTGGCTGCTGAAATGTGATTTTCATGTAACTGACATGGTCAGAGAGCAAGTAGCTATCCTGTAACCCGAAGGAGGGAATAAATAAGGGTGGAATTTAGTTTACTCAGTGAAGTTCTTTTGTAGTGTAATACATTCAAAGATGATTTCCAGAACAGCAAATTAAACAGACACAGAAATAAACTATTATACATCTTAGAAATACTATGATCACAGAAAGTAATTGCCACTAGATGCTAATTTCAGTTACTGCCAGCAAAATCGTAACTAAGCATTGGAGATGGTAGAAAAAAAGACATGAGAAAGAGAAAGAAAGCTCAGAGGTTTCAGAGACTATTTTCTCTAGTTTTTATTTTCCTATAAGAAAACTGTAAAAAAACATTGTAACTGAAAGAAGCTCAGAGCGTTAAAGCAAAAGTACTTTGCAATTAATGAAATCGCAGAGGCAGAAATGCTCAGCCCGTTGAACCAGTCATCAGATCACAAGAGGAAAACTTGCAAGACAAACCACTTCAAGAGCACTAAGAGTCTCTTTCATTGCTTCTATTTCCAGTAACCTGTTTCATTACAACAGCAAACATATGTAAGGAAAAATGCTACACAGAGATGGTGTTATGGGGAAGATGCTCCTCAAGAACAAGACCATACTTTTTCCTGAGTGCCATCACAGCATTGCTCACCCTTTCACTTGTATAAATAAATCAATAAGGACAAGATACTAAAAGAAAGTATGTGTACAAGTTTTAAATTAGTCAACTCATTGTTTAAGCTAGAAAAAAGAATTCTTGCACACACCAGGAATATCCTGTAAATTACAGCTGAAAAACAATGTTTTCAAAGTGTTAAACACTGTGGCTTGCGTCTCCAATCCATATTCATTGATCAACATGTGAGAGAACTTGCATCAAGAGACTGCAAGTATTCCTTCCTGTGTTGCAGAATTTTAAGCTGTGCTGTTTGCAGGGACGTGCAGGATCTGTACCACAGACATATGCAAGCAGCTGCAAATGGAGTTCTCTTAGCCTCTTGGAATATTCTGGTTTGTTTATTTGGTATCACCATGCACTGGATTGTAGTTTTTTTGCAAAATAACAGATATGTTTTATTTTATTGAAGGCCAACCATATATTAATTCTCAGGCCTCTTCACAGAAATTCAAAGTGTGGAGTTCAGGCTGACTACTATACTCCAGAACTCCCAGATATGGGAGAGTTTTATAAACCATTTACTCAGGGAGCATGTATTTAAATTTCCAGTGAAACTCAACTATCTTCAAAAAAACCCAAAGAGATGTCAGCTACCTCTATCTGGAACCACATCTCCAAGAAAAATGGGATCTATACTACAAGAAAGTCATCAAGATGCTGAACTATGTGCAGAGAAAGGCAACAAAGATGGTAAAGGGTCTAGAAAACAAGTTCTGTGAGGAGCAGCTGAGAGAACAGGGATGTTTAGCTTGGAGAAAAGAAGGCTGAGGGGAGACCTCACTCTGTACAATTCCTTGGTAGGAGGTTGTAACAACAGAGGAGCTGCTTTTTTCTTCCACAAAACAAGTGATAGGACAAGAAGAAATGGCCTCAAGTTGCCAGGGGAGGTTTAGAAAAAAATTCTTCACTGAAAGAGTTGCCAGCACTGGAACAGGCTGTCCAGTGAAGTGGTTGAATCGTCATCCATGGAGATATTTAAGAGACACATAAACAGGATGCTTAAGGACATGCATTTGCCACAGACCTAGTAGTGCTAGGCAAGAGGTTGGACTTGATGACCTGAAAGGTCTTTACCAGCCAAAACAAATCTGTGATTCTATAGCTGCCCTGTTGGGACCCTACATTAAAACAGTCCCCAGTACAAACTCTTCCTTGCAGCAGCTGAGATACTGCTATTTGCCATGATGTAATTCAGTGCCTTGGCAGGAATGATGCACAAACATGATGTTATTGTACATCCCAACACATAACTAAAAAAGGCAATTAAAGCTGGTACTCAAGGGATCCATGAACATAGACACATTTGTGAATCCAGAGAGGATTATGTGTGTTTCACTAGTGACCTTCTGTCTCTACCAGTTGAAAAGGAGGAAGGGGACCTGATTTGCTTGTTTTGTGTGAGTTCATATATGTAGGACTAAACTGTCTGTGGAACTCCATGAACCTGTCCCTATCAGCATCCTCTCTTCATGTGTCTCTGTGGGACACAATCAGCTTTGCTGCTGGTTGAGATGGCAAAAGAGAAAGTAGCAACTGCATTACTCAGCACAGAGACCCCTGTTCCCAAGCTAAGCTCCATGCAGGAGCAGCCACTCAGGGGTGTTCT
The DNA here is from genome assembly GCF_014839835.1 of Dryobates pubescens. Classification (NCBI taxonomy): domain Eukaryota; kingdom Metazoa; phylum Chordata; class Aves; order Piciformes; family Picidae; genus Dryobates; species Dryobates pubescens. The sequence continues at coordinate 10,129,436 of NC_071643.1, forward strand.
GGAATGAAACAGGAAGGCATACTCTCAACATGGGCCATAACCATAGGCCAGTGATGGCCTCTGGGAAATTCTCCATTTGTTTACAACCTCAATGGGTTCAGAAGTAATACCAATTCTATTAAAGTATATGCTTTAGCAGTGTGACTCAGGTCATCAAATTTGTCTCAAAACACATTTGATCCATTAATTGCCCAGATTAGCTCACCAAGCTGACTACATTCCATACGTATTCGGATGACTAAGTGGCCCTGTTCATTTGCAGAAGAGCACTGGATTTAGTGATATATCAGTGCACTGGAGTGGAAGATCTGTGACATCTTCAACTACTGAATAATTAATTATTTTTCTGAATTAAATATGAAAATGACACGTCATATAGAGTTTCTTGAGCTATTTAATAGTAGTCTCTTCAAAACCCATCGCATTACTTAATTTCATATCAACATTACTGGATTTACTCTGGGTTTTTTATATGCAGTGCTTTGCACTATTTTGTACTAACAGCCAGCATAAAAACAATCAGATACTGTCAAGTGGGAAGTGAAGGTTTTGACAGCAGAGTACTAGGGTGTTGTCAGTTTGGAGGCAGCTTGGGATTGTGGGTTAGGCTGCTTAGCTCAATTTCCAAAAACGAAGGCAGTAAAATAGTTAATAAGGACATTTAAGCAGTAAAAGCTGGTTTCCTGGCGACAAAAATGGTTTAAGCATATGCATCTGTCCATACTTCTTAGCACTAACAATAGCCTCCTGCTGCCTGTTTGCTGAGGAAGGGGAAATAACATTATGACAACCCTCATCACAACCAAGAGAGCTAGAAAATAGTAGAATTTTAAAAAGGAAAATAGAAACTAAGTGTATTTAAGTCTGAGGCTCCTATGCTATCCACATTCTGCAAAAATCACATTCCCAAAATGAAGAACTCTGACTTTCCCTTTCTCTTGAAGCTTTGCTGTAAGAGGAGCTGTTTCATCCATTTCACTTAAGTGGCAGCCTCACCAGCAGTGGGAAACACTACTTCCACAAGCGCAACATACTGGGAACAGGACTACCAGGGCTCTCAGAAACTGGTTTGTTACAATGGTTCCTAGCAATCTGGGGCCTGTATTTCCCAATCCTCCTCTCCCCCCATTTTCACCTTTTGCCAGTGTTTGGAATTTTACAGGATAAATTCAGCACCAACACCTCCCCACAGCTGCACCCAACCAGGACCACAGGGAAGTGCTGGAGAAGCTTTAGTTAACAGTACTGTTTGCCAGAAAATGAGATAAAAAAATCATCTCTCATCACTGAGAAAATTAATGTGACTAATGCCAAAACATAATATAAATGCTGAGATGGGATAATATGACACGGACAGCTAGAGTGATGCAGTTGCCAAATTTAGGATTTGCACAATAGCATGGTTCTGTTTGTGAGAAACACATTTGCATCGGGGTACAGACATAAAACATCTGCATAGAATCTGTTACAATCTGGAGGTGAAAAATACCCACATAGAAATCACAAACTTATCTCTTCATTAAAAGCTGAACTATACTATTCTCACAAGTATGAGAGCACAGCAACTCAGGCAGATAACATGTGATGGAAAGAAGTGTTTACATACTGCTAAGGTCCACAAGGTAACATCACATGGAATTCCAGAATAATTTTGGTTGGAAGAGAGCTTTAATATCATTGAGTCCAACCATTATCCCAGCACCACCAGGTCACCGCTAAGCCCTATCACTCGGCACATCTTTTCAGTCCCTGCAGTAATGATGACTCTACCAGTTCCCTGAGTGGAAATATAGAGCTATAACAACCACTGGTATAAACTGTCTTTTCAAGCACTTCCTATTTTCTTCCACACTTCAGCTATGAGGCTCAAGATTTTTGCCATGAGGGACAATTAAACTATAATAACATATTTGCTTATGTAAATAAACTCCAGAACAACATTTATTTGATGAAACAAATATTGTTTTCCCTTATGATCAAAGCCACTTTGCCCTTAAAACCAAATAAAATATATGCCAAACAAACCAGACAATTGTTCTTTAAAGTGTGTGTGTTATACTTCAACAAAACCACCAATGATCAAACCAACTCTGCTACAATTTTTACAATTAAATTGAAAACAACAACAATGTTAGCAATGCAATTCAGTCAGTCCATGGTTCTTTCTGCTTGAAGTTGAGAATCCACCAACTCACATAAAAAATTTGCATGCTAAAATGAAAGATGAAATCCCTCTCTACCTGTTTGAAATTAAAAGAAATCCCAGTGGAGCTTGCAAAATATCTACCCATTGTTCAACAACCTTCTAATACTAGTGAAAGAACATCCAAGATACACCACAGTTAATTCTGCTCTAATCAGGTTAATGATGGAAGCCAAGGCCAGGACTACAGCAAGCTGTTCGCTAGCATTTGATATTTCTGGCAAATAAACTCATGGCTGTTCACCCAGTAAGTCCCCATCCAACAAATAGTAACAACTGCTCCTGATATTCAGTACAGAATATTCTGCTCCCATACAGAATCCTGCTGTGGTAAATAACTCACCATTGGTTTATTATAGGAAATTGATCTGCTTTCAATGGCTCCTCTTAAACCAGTAAAGCTCCAGCTGAACAGGGCAAAAAAAGAACTGCAAGTTTTTACTTTTTCCCAGTATGTAAAGAAGAATCTGGGGATAATTTATTCTTTATTTGTGATGCAGGACAGGGAAAAATAAAAGAGAACCTCATATTATTAGGTTCTCAGCCTTCATACTAAGATCACAGTTCAGTGATCATGTTCTGAACTTGGTATTATTTTTCATAAGTACTATTCAATCCACCATCTGCAATATTCCACATTTCTACTGGCCTTTAAGTCCCAGTTTTATGTCTCTGTTTCAATCAGTATGCACTGTTGAGGTAAACAGACATAATCAAGCTTGCTAGAGCTGATCACTGACCAACTTTAAAAGGCCTGGAAGAGCTGTTTTCTCCAGCTGGATTGTTGATTAAAGCTCTCAGCAAAGACAGCATGTATGAGCACTTGGTTTCTAAACAGTTGCCTAGAATGTATGGGGAAATGGAAGACTTACTGGGGTCAGACCAAGGTGTATATAAACCCAATAGTGTATTTGGCCAGAAGGCATTATTTCCCTGTTTATTAGAGGAGGTCACAAAATCCCAGCAGTGTTGGAGTTGGAAGTGACCTCTGAAGATCATCTAGTCCAACCCCCCTGCTAAAGTAGGGTCACCCAGAGCAGGTTACCCAGAATCACATCCAAGCAACTTTTGAATCTCTCCAGAGAATGAGGTTATTTCACTCTGAAGGCCAGCAGACCTCATTACATTTTGGAGTTGTGAAATGCCTCAGATTCCTTCAGACACTTAATTCCCTGTGCAGCCAGTGAAATGTAGAGTCCTGAATGACATTCATCACTGACAGCCCTGAGTTGTTGCTCAGGTAATCCCTTACACAGGGAGGTCAATGCATAGACAGACTATTCAACTCCACCTGAGGACACCACTATGTCAGTGCCTGAAGAAGCTATTGAGAGGACTGTCTTTTCCCCATTGGAACTACTCCCTACTATAGCTGTCATCCTACTGCTCTGTTCTCACCTATCTTTCTGCCATCATAAAAAAAAAAAAAAAAAATATACTGGAGGTAAGTACATAAACACATCCACAAATTCAGATTAAGTTTCTAAATACAATCTTAAATATCACTGAAGCTTTCCCCGCCCCCCGAGAAGAAAAGAACTTCCTATGTCCAACCCAGATGCAGGCTAGACATGGAGTTCATCTAAGCCTGTCAAGCACTATCTGAAGTTCACTGGAAGACAACTAAACTCAGGCAAATGATTAAGACTGTCAGTTCATCTAGATTATTAGCAAAAACTCTAAAAAGCAGAGCACAGACAAAGACAACAGTAGATATAAAAAAATAACTGTAAATAAGGTAGAAAAAGCAGATGGAAGCAGTAACATCCATTACAGTACAAGACATTCATTACAAAACTGCCTGCAGGAAAGGCTGAAACCTCATTACTCATATGTACTTCTCTGCACCAAATGTGTGATATTTACAGTTATGATTAGTTTATAGACTTGCTGAAGCTTGGACTAATGCCTGTTTTTGTTCTTTCAGAAGCGTTTGAACCATCTTCAGGGCAAACAGACATGACTGTAATAATATGTCTAATGTGTCTAAGAAGTAGCTCAAAGAGCAAAACCAGGGGGAAAAAAAAAAGGAGAGAGAAAGAAAGAACACATTTAAGACAATAAGAGATGAATGCAGGCTGATGGCAAACACTGTAGGTGTATGAGACACTGAAGAGGTTAATGAATTAACATATACAAGTGAGGCTTCCTTTTAAAAACAGAAAGTACTGCCTAATATCTGTTGAATCATTCCTCCTCCAGTTTGTTAGAGGTTGAAGCAGTACTACAACCCACACAGACAATGAGTCTCTTTCTCTTACTGTGGATAGTATGTGTTACCCATAGAGAAAATGGGAAATAGCAAACATTGACTCCTACACAGAGTTTCATTATTAAGAAAAACACCCTATTTCTTTCAACAGAAAAGTTCACTTGTTCAGTGAAGGTGCTGCATCAGGGCAGAGCCATAGAATTGCTCTGGTTAGAAGACAACCCTAAGATCAAGTCCAATTGTTAACCTGGCACTGCCAGGTCACCACTAACCCACATCCCTCAGCACCAACATCTGCACTGCTTTTAAATCCCTCCAGGGATGGTGACTGCACCACTTCCCTGAGCAGCCTGTTCAAGGTCTTGACAATCTTTTTGGTGAAGTATTATTTTTTTTTTTAATATCCAACCTAAACCTCGATCTTAGTTGCTAGTAGCATTTTAAGATGCTTTTTACACCAAACAATAAATACCTGAACTGGCTGAGGGATTTTTAGTGGCAAAGAAATAAAATCAACATTGTAACTGATTCAGGGAGCAAGTACAAAGGAAGGGGCTATGGAAAGGTAGTCAAGTAGAACAGAAAATCCAAAGAACTCATCTATCTCCTCATGCAAGCAATGAGATAAACCTGAAAAGAGTGAACCGTGGTTTTTTTGAGCAAGATGAATACTGCCCTCCCCCTTCTTGGCTATTCCAGTGTAAGTCTTATTTTGGGATCTCTTTACTACCTAAAGAACAAACCTGCATTTCAGAACTGCTAAATCAGACCTCCTGCTTACTTTTTTCTTCAGCCTTTTCTACTTGTCTGTGTACTACCATGCAAGAAGAAACCAAGCAGGTATCCAGTCACTTGCCTTAATGTGCAGAAGGCAGATACACCAGAAACAGAGGCTAGGATTGCCAGTTGAAGAGCTCAAGAAAAGGTTTTTTATTTTTCTTTCAAAGGAAGTAGAAACAGAGTGTTGCAGAAAGAACCTGGCCATAGTAGAACAGTTAATCACCTTTTTTGTTGTTGTTGCTGATTTAGTGAGTTGAAGCAACTCACCGTGAGGCCATATGAGTCCCAGATCTGATACTGTGAATGGAACTATATTAAAAACAGGAATGAGCCTAACTATGCCTCTCATCAATAGTGAGCTGTTGGATCAGCTCATACAGGATCAAATTCCATCCAGCTTCATCTTAGACTTCTCTGTCTCTCTCCTTTTCCAAAGCTGCTAAAAATGAGATCTGGTCATAGAAATCTAATACCACTTGAATGAGAGATATCTGGGCTGAAAATGAACTCTCTTGACTTTCTAATTCAGTGTATTCAGCTCTTTGATTGACTAGTTTCAGGAGAAATTGTCCCAATGATTATTAAGTAGAACTTCCCCTAAGTCTCAGTGAGGAGTTAATTAGTTTCTGTCAAAAGAAAAGGGAAAAAAAAAAGTGCCCCAAATAAATTACTGTCCTGCTGTGTTAGAATCTTACCAACCCAACACAAAGCCCAGCACAGAGCCCAGCACTTCAAGTGAGATCAGATAACCCTGGGGTATCTGAGTTCACGTTTTATTTTTCCAGATTTGTGGCTGACCATTATTCCCAAGCTTTGTTTTATGCCAGCGTGTGGCAAAACCGGATAGGCTTTTACTTTCTTTCCCTTCTTGTGTTTTCCTTGGAACGCATTGGAAAGCAAATCTAATATGTTGTTTAGAAATTCAACTGATGGATGAAGACCTTAAATTGAGGAATATAAAATTGCTTGGAGACTGGAGAGAAAAAAAAAAAAAGAAAGAAAATTACAATGCACAGAACTCAACATCAAATGACTTCAGCACATGTGTGTACATTTATGTTACTTCCCACAGAAACACCAAAGGCCTTTTCTACAGCTCTGCTAAATGAAGACAGACAAATGAATACTTGGGAAGAATTTGAGTGTCTTAAACAATTATCTACTCTATTAAAACAGATAACACATTTCATGCAACCTTGGCAGCTCTTGAGAGAAAAGAACCATTTAAAAGTTTTCCATTATTTTTTGGGGCTGGACTTGGTTTGTGTATATCAGACACATTTTGGATGTAGTTTCTCTCCTTTAACAGTGAAGACAAAAGGGGTCTGCATGATGGAGTAAAAGAATAAATAATCCAAAATAAGTGTGTCAAAGTCAGTGTTTTCTGTGCAACAACAAAAGGCCACCTGAAAGAACTGTCAGGATGGGGTGCTGAAACTAAAATTGAACTACAAAGTCTATGACAGGAAGTTATTACAGACAAAACTCAAAATTCAAAACTGCTATGAGTGTATAGGTGGGTAACAGACTTCCCAAGAGTGGCTACAATTAATGACAATTTATATGTTTTGGAAGGAGGATTGAAACTTGATTAAACCCCAAAGAAAAAGTCTGTAGCAGTATCAAGATTGGACATAGATGTGCCGTAATATGTCTGACTGCTACAGGCTGTTCTAAAGAATCAGGCTTTGGCCACTTCTACACTTCTGCTTCTGCTTATTTTATCTGGAATGAAATTTCTATGTTCACATAAAATTTTTAACTAAAACAAATTGTGTTTCCAATTTTTGGTTGAAGGCAAAGCTTTATGAAATTATTGACTTTACTTTTCCCACCTGAGGTTTACATACGATTTAAACAACTGGTACGTGCTTGTTCTTATCAAGAAGCCATTTATAAACTCAGCTAAATGTGATCCATGCCAAAGATGTCTTGGTTTACCCATTGAACTCAATGGGTTTGAACTGCACAAGTGCTTCAAGCAGGGTTTTAACCTGTAGTTCTTCAGGAGTTTCTGATAGTCATTAATGCAAATGATTATATTTTGCTTGTGTTATATGGTTGCTCTCTTCAGTCTCTAAGTTAAAAAACAAAACAAAACCACAACCAAAACCAAACCAACCAAACAAAAACCCCCACAAACTAAAACATAATAATGTGATTGTGTAATGTCTCTGTAAAAAATGTTGTTACCACATTGAAGAATGTTCCCAGTACTGAGCACTGGCCTTTGCATACAATCCATATCTAGAGTTTCTCATTCTGGTTCAGCCTGTTCAGTTTAAATCCCAGAATAATTAACTGAGCCTGTTAGATCAGCCAATCCATTATCTTTAAAGATAAAGAGAGTGGCCTTAGAAGGAGAATTTGTTTAACCCTGTAAATGCAGTCACTGAGTGCCACAGACTCAGCCCTGAAGAACGAAATATTGAGATTTGCCACTTTGCTGTTTCTGCTTCCACACTCAAAATTCTAATTCTCCCTTTGCAAGTACTGGTGTATCTGAACTCCCCCAGCATTTGTGAGTGTATTAATGAAGAAATTAAATACTTTCAATGGCTCACAATAATTTCACATCTCAAATGTGAGAAATATTTTGCACAGCAACAAGAACCTCTCCCTCTTTAGTCTCCATTTCCTCTTCTAGTTTTCTTTATGTGCCCAGTTTCAGCAGCTTCAAAGTCCTGCAGATAGAATTGTTTCTGACTTTCAGAATTTTACTTTAGGTCCTGTATTTTTCCTTCTGTAATTCACATGTAAATGAATGACATCAGGTTTTATGTCTTCTTCAAAGACAGATAAGCAAACAACATCCTAGTTCTTGTGATAAAAAAGATGTACCTTAAAATGCATATTAAAAAACAAACCAGAAAATAAAGGAAAAGGCAAATAATCCAAAACCTAATCTGGGTGGGGTTAGCATAGCCTAGTTATATTTTGAAATCTTGGGTTGGAGCAACTTCCTTCGAAGGAAAAAATAACCACCACTCCATGGAAAGTCCACGGAATCTTTTTCCATGATCATGTTATAATAATTCATATAATTCAAGAATACTACAGAATTACTTAGTAGATTGTGTATTATTCCACTGCCCAGGCACATTTCTAAGTGATGTATAAGATAAGAATAAAAATTAATCCCTACTTCTAAAAATTTTACAGTCCTGGTTTAGTGTTAGTGGACTAATGAATACAGAATCCTCTGCTATCTAGCATTAAACTCTGGGGCTTGGGAGGAAATGATTTAGATAAACATGAGACTATGGTCTCCATCTAGCAGCAGTTCAATATGGAAAACCACTAGAGAGATGTAAAAACTGAATGATGAGCTAGAAATCTTTGCATCTTCTGTATGGATATGTAGAAAGCAAGAGAAAAGAAATATGCAGTAAAAACGATGTGAGTTGATGAATCTAGACAGCAATTTTAGCTGTGTGAACTGACTGAAAAGGTACCGACAGTTCAGGGCAGAATGGGACAGCATAATCAAGATATTTGGGAGGATGTGAGGATCTGCAGAAATACCTAAAGACATTGACAGGATTCTCTTTTTTCTTTTCTTGAGCTTCAAATTGTGCCTTAAACTAAGTGAGTCTTAAAAAGAGCAAAACATTCAGGAGAAAATTGAAACAGGGCACTATATCATAAAACATATTTGATATCAAATGGGATTGTTTGGTTCTGTCTTGGCAGCAAGAATGCTGACTTGACTTTCATTCATATATTCATTCATCAGTATTTGAAATAATTTGAGTACAAACTTCTCTCTTCCTGCTCCAAATAGATCCAAGATTTAATAGACACATGTACTACTTTTTAAAGTGAATTCTATTTAGTATATGCTACTGACTTGCTGCTTTTTTAGATACATGTTTTTGCCATGACAAGACCATGTTTTTTAATTAGTTTGACAGTGTGATTCAATGTAATCCAATCCAGGTATTTGAAGAGAATGGTGTATAACACAGAAAAGTGCTAAAACAGAGCCCTTCTGAAAAGGCACTTGGTGTAACGGTGAAACTTCAGGAAACTGAATCAGAAATCTGAAGCAGGAAACAGAAATCTGAAACAGTGCTACAAATCCCAGTGGGACAGCCATTTGTGGATGTGAAGTATTCCCACCACAAATCCTGGTATTCATGCATTATATAAACCTAAGTTTTCTTCTGGGAAAAAATAGAGGAAGAAAAAAAAATAATCTTAGACTGTCTTGAAAGACTAGAGTGTTATTGTTCTTCTCTGTGTTAAAATTCTCAGAGCCTTCCTATTTTGAACCTCTGTTTTTCAGGAGTAGTACCATTAGGCTTTGCTCTGCACGTCTAGGCACAATTTGGCATGCGAGGTAGAAGCCCAGAAGTGAAATTATTTTAATTAATTGAAGGGGAGAATGTAATCAGTCAGGTTCTTTTTCTAATTAAAATCTGAAGAAAAAAAAAAAGAAAAATTGATTCCAAATGCTTTCTTGCACAAAATAGCTCCAGATCAGATAGGGATTTAGGATGTGTAATTCAAGCTTCAATACAGGGTTGAAATCCTCTCCAGAAGATTCCAGGGTATTTTCATCCAGATTTTGTGCTGGGAACAGTGTCTGTTAAGTTCTTGAAAAAAAAAAAAGCAAACCCAAGGAGTTAAGCACACTATAAATGTGTCCAGACCTTTAGGGGACTGGAAATGTCAGTATGAGTAACAGATGCAGGGGCTTGGTTTGGATTGGAAAGACCCACAAAATTATGAACATACCAATGCATAACTACTTCATCCACATAGCAGAAATGCAAACTGTAGGTCTAGGCAGCGCTTTGAGGGGTAAAATTTAGTCAAATGCTCATGATGCTTTTACTAGAAAGTTTTCTTTTGTCTAGTTTAAATCTCCCTTACTACATTTTGAGATCAGGTTTCCATTCTGCACGCATCCTAGACTGATAGAATCGGTTCCTTAGCTCTTTAGATAGTAATTTTTACATCACCCCCTTGTAAAACATTTCCATTTCCTTTCCTCCTTGTCTTGACATGCTCTTCTTTTTTGACACTGGAGATCTGGAAATATGGGAACAGGAATACCTAACAGAATTCAACAGGGGCAAGTGCAAAGCCCTACACCTGAGGAATAACAACATCTTGTGCCAGTACAGGTTAGGGGTTCACTTGCTGTAAAGCAGCTCCACAGAGAAGGACCTGCAAATCCTGGTGAAGAAGTTGGCCATGAGCCTGCAATGCACTTTTATAGACAAGAAGGTCAATGGTGTCTTTGGGTACATGAGGCAGAGTGCAACCAGCAGGTCAAAGAGGGTTCACCTCCTCCTCTATTCTGCCCTAGTAAGTTCACATCTAGAGTACTGTGTCCATTACTGGAATCCTTAGTTCAAGACAGACAAGAAACTTCTGAAGAGAGTGCAGCAGAGGCTGGGAAGATGCTGAGGGCACTGGAGCATCTCTCTGATGAGGAATAGCTAAGAGAGCTGGGGCTGTTTAGGCTGGAGAAGAGAAGACTGAGAAGGGATGTTCTCTATGCTAATACATATCTAAAAATGCCAAGAGGATGGGGGCACGGTATTTTCAGTGGTGCCCAGAGATATTGCAAGGGGATTCAGGGACAGAATAGAACCATGGAAGTTCCACATGGAAAACCCTTTCCTGTGAGGGTGCTGGAGCCCTAGAACAGGCTGCCCAGAGAAGTTGTGGAGTCTCCTTCTCTGGAAACTTTCAAAACCCACCTGGATGCCATTCTCTGTGCAACCTGATCTAGGCAAACCTTCTGCAGCAGGGCAATGGGACTGGATGATTTCCAGCAGTCCTTTCCAACCCCCTCTGTGTTGGTATTCTGAGATTTCTTTCCAGTTCATCCAATTGTATTTCTCTACAGGTCAGTGCATAGACCAGGACACAGTAGTCTTTCCTAATGCTAAGTACAACAGAACATTTCACGGGTGTTGCAGCTACAAAATATATCACAGGTCTGGACACTGTATATATAGCATTATAATATATTGCATGGGGACTTACTCTCTTGTGACAATGCTATTTGTCACTCATGATTTAGATGTGGTTTTCTACAAGTGCCAGGTCTTTTTCTGAAGGGTTTCCTAATTTCCCTCATTTTGTGAATTCTTAGCAGAATGTAGGATAAATGCATTATTTTTTTAAAGTAAGATCTTGAATTTACCATTCTGAATTCTACTGGGTATTGACATCCTCTCAGCTCCTTTCTCATTGCTGCCATCCACAACTTTAACAAGCATTAATGCAAACAGAACTAGGAATAGAGCATTTCAGAGCCTTGTCAAAGGAGAATAACTTGAGCAGTAACTGAACAAATTTTAAACCATCCTCCCTTTCCTGGGCAGCTGATGGGTAGAGATGATCTTGTCTGTGCACATTCCAGAGAGTCATTATCCAGTGGCATCTGCCCAATACACATCAGCTATTGTCTGGGCAAGGAGCAAAGGTGATTTTATCTTTGTTGATTCACATCAAGAGAGACAAGATTTAGTGTCCTACAGAAGGTAAGGAAAGCTGGAAGTGAAAATGTTATTGCTTATCTAAGTGTGAGTCTTACGCTTGCTTTGTTTTGCACAAGAAATGACGGAGCATCAAGAATTCTGGGCATCAGGAATTCTCAACTGGGAACAAAAGTGGGTTTTGATCTCCCCTTTCATGGTTTGAAAACTAATATTTAGGGATACTTTAGACTAGGTGGCTCCACCAACTTGCCATCTCTTGGGTCAAGCATGGGCAGGACATACTTTTCTCTATTGGAAGCAGGATTTTTTTCATCTGATTGATGGATTCCTGTTGTTATTAAGGAGTGGTAATATATTAGCAGGAAGCACGTTCTGAAAACATGGTGCTACTCTGTCATAAACCACCAGCAGGTACCTGTCACTCACAGAGACATAAGGTTTACTTTAGAACATTTATATCTGCTTATGGACACAGAATTAATATGAGAAAGAGGAAATAAGGCACTACTTAAAGGTTTTGTATCATTGAATGATTGCATTGAGTGTGAAATTGAGAAGTTTTGGGAAAGGGAAGGTAAGATGACCTTTCTCCTTCAAAACAAAAGGATTTTACCTATTGTTATGTGTTAGAAGAACCTGAATATATATATATATTTACTTACCCTTTTAAAATACTACACTACATTTGTATATCCATAGGTAACATTGCACTTGTGAAATATACAAAATGAATCTCAAACAGAAAAGTTTAAATGATTACTGGAGCATAAATCTCATTGTATGCTGTCTCAGGTAAAATACTAGTGCTCTCTTACCCAAAACTGAGGTAAAGCTTTAAGTAGACTGTTCTAAATAAGTTTAAGGACTTGTATAAGGAGTAGTATGTATTAGAATTTAGAAGGAAGCATTCAGTGTTGTTCTTTGTAATTCAGAAAATGCAGCATTGATGATGTTTAAAATGTAGACATTTTGATATCTATCTTTGTTGTTGAGGTTTTTTTGTTATTAATTGTATAAATTTTTAAACCCCTTATCTCAAGTCAAAACCTTCTGGTTTCCCCATGTACTCTGAACTCAGACCAGCCAAAAGGTTGAGTATGTTAAAACCCAGTCAAACAACCATTATTCCAACCCTGACAAATTCTGTAGTTACAGCAGAGCTCTCAAATGGATATTTGGAAATAAATGCATGACATAACAAAAATGTACATGCCAAACAGTGAAAGATGAATTGAGACTCCTTAATAAATTCATTCTGCCCCAATTTGTGTCAATGATTTGCATATAATAAAATTGTCCTTGAGTAAATAACTGATAAAGTAATAAACCTGTCAACTGCATCAATTGACTGCTTGCTAAGGCTCTCTGTCAGTTTGTTCATATGGAGGCAGATGCTCTGGTATAACACACTAGCTGCAGGAAACATTTGTCTGTTATGAGATAAGAGGGTAAAGTAAAGAATATCTTTCATTTTAGAGCAGGCAAAATATTCATCACAAAAGAAAGGGAAATGCTTCTTAAACATCAGAGGCATGTAATGTTACAAATGAAACTGAATCTATTAAGTTACCTGAACTTGGCTAGCTTTGCAATTGGTCTAAAAAGGTTAAAATGTTTTGTTTCAGTGGGGGGTTTTGGGGTGTGGGGTTTTTTGTTTGTTTGCTTGCTGACTGGTTGGTTTGTTTTGATTTTGTTTGTTTGTTTGTCCCCCTGAATATGGGAGGAGATCTCTGGGATCTTATCAATGTTTATTAATATCTAAAGGACAGAGATCAAGAAGATAGGGCCAGATTCTCCTCAGTTATACCCACAACAGGATAAGAAGGCAACAGATGCAAACTAGACACAAGTTCTACCTAAATGTAAGGAAAAACAACAAACAAATAAAACCAATCCAACAACTAAATTTGTTTTCTTTGAGGGTGCCAAAGCACTGGACCAGCATGCCCAGAGAGGTTGTGGATTCCAAATTTGCCTGGACATTGCAAACATGGGTAACCTGCTTTAGCAAGATGCTGGCTGGACTAGATAATAACCAGGGGTTCCTTCCAGTCCCCAGTCAACGGGGATACTGAGATTAATAAATTCATTGTTGTCGTTGAGCACTTATCTTGAACAGAAAGCTTCATGTTAGCATTTTATTTAATGAACACTGAGCAAGTTGTAAAGAGAAGAATAAGAATCTACACAGAAAATAAGTTAGACATAATAGGTCATAAAATACTCATGTTTTCTGTTCACTCATTTTATAGATGATTAAACTGATACATTTATCCCAAATCTCATGTAAAAACCCTGCTACTGTAAGACGCTCAGCACTCCCAACGGCATATGTACAAGATATTTTTTGCTCTGGGGCAAGACTTGAAAATGACTCATCTCTGTTTAGTATTACATGAGACCTCCTTTATAAGGGGAATGAAAAAATGGAAAATATTATGGGAACAGGTGTCCATCAGAAACTACTGCTCCTGCCCCTGGCAGTCCCAACCCCACAACCACACAGAACCGTGCAAGACTACTCATACAAAGAGATAAGCTACAGCATTTACAGTGTTAAATTATTTGGACAAAAATGGTATTCATTTAGATATTCAATTTCCAGTGATATTTGCCTCAAAATTTGCTCTCTGTTAAATCATGTGAAGTGAAACTGCTTTGAGGGATGACAGTAAAAATGCAGTGTGATCTGATCACTGATCATTGCAGTATAATCTGATCACATCTGAGACGTGATCAGATAAGAGCTGTAAAATTGTGGTTGTTCCTGTCTTCTTTTCTGCTTCCTCCTTTAAAACAAAACCAAACAAACAATAGAAATCAAACAAAAACCCCCAAACAACTCCCTTTCCCTGCAAACCCACCCTATCTTTTTCTTTAAGCTACCAAAGAAATACAGGAAAAAATTCTTGAAATCACATGGATTTCTCACAGTTAAATACAGAGCACATTAGGAGAACGACAGACCTTCACTTTTCCAACTCCCAGGAAGCAAAATGTTTCAAGAAGTTTGAAATGCTGATTGCCATGGATGATGCCACCTATTTATATGGTTGCGTCCAGTTGGAAAAGCCAATTTTCAGCATGCCTGCTCCTGATGTGCTATGGGAAAATACGCCTCACAAGCAGAAAAATCAAAGCTATATGAAAATCTACTCCGAGTAGAAGTGAAGAGGGGATGCTTACATATAAAGAACTGTCAGAGTCAACTGAAAAAAAAATTAAAAATCACCTTATCAGCAACAAAATGACAGAGTTAAAGCTGATCTGGTGCAGGGTTTATTACAAGTGCCAGATTTTCTCAGAGCTGTAGGCAGCATCTGTATGTGCAGAAGTACACTTATTTAAAAACAACATAATAATAATAAAAAAAAAATTCAAGTCCCAAACTTGAAAGTCTGCAAGAAATAATTATTGCAGAAGAAAGCTGATAGTTCTATTTCTTGGTCTCATGGTTATAGCGGGATGTATAACCTTTCATATTACCTGTACTGTAAAATATTTGTATGATTGGAAATTAAACCCAGAGCAATCGAGTTTATATGTGTTACTGCAGTTTATCCCTTCTGGTTATAATGAAGCAATTGCTTTCTGTTCTCCAGAGTTTTTCAACTTGTGGTGCTGTGCGTCACTGGAGGGTTTGAACAACTCTATTTCAACACAGCCCTGAGAAATACTGAGATGGTTAATATTGTCTCTTTTCTTCCAGTCATTTTGCTCTCAGTGCACGCTATACTTCCAAACCAGCTATGCTGAAGCTCTCCTTAAATAACAAAAATCAAGGAACATGGGGTAAGTACCAAACTCCAGCACACTGGGGAAAACATTCATCGTCTGTTCTCCAAAGAGCAGAAGCTCAGCCATTGCCAGTGAACAGAAAACACGAAGGCTCAAACAAGCCCCTGCAGAAGATGCTGTCAGCACGTTAAGGTTTTATTTTGAAAACCTCTTTCTTTACATCAAGCTCTATGATCAGCCTCCATCAGTGGCAAATTAGTTCATTTTTATTCAATATTATCTGTGTTACCTTTTTTGTTTGTTTAAAAGACTTAGAAGCACACAGCATTAACCTCAACATAAAGGGCTGTAAAGATGACGAGAGGACTGGAACATCTCTCTTACAAGGAGAGGCTGAGACTGGATACCCCATAGGAGACCGGTTACTGCTCCTTAATTCCCTGACAGACCCAAGAGGTAAATTACAAGTCTGCCTGAATCTGCAACAGCTGGATGCAGAGCCTCTGGAGTCAGGCAGAAAATAGAGACTGCAGCATCTACTCTGTTTTCCCCGCTTAACCCTTTTGCTTCCCACTCTCCCCCCAAGGGATCCTTGTGTCTCAAAAGTCAGCAAGAGTAATCGATTCTTTTGTGTTTGGGGGGCTTTGTTTGTTTATTTTGGTTCAAAATTACCCCCACACTGGAATCCATACACAATTAGAATATACTTTCTCTGTAATTTCCACTATCCTCAGAAAGAGTTTCAGATTGCCATCTTATTCCTTCTCTGCTGTTAGGGGAAGTGGGGTTCAAACAGGAAGCCTGCCTGAAATTCCTGAGGTACACTTGGAAAAGAAAAGAAAAGAAAAAATATCTGTGCTGTAGTGAGCCTGACTCACAGAGTATCAGTAAGGATTTAGTCAAATAGAAAGGAACTGGGCTTTTAAAAAAAGAAAAAAAATCTTGGTAATAAAGGTGCACCCTGATGCATTTTATTCAATAAAAACATATGACATAGCTGGAAACTCCAAGGCACTTTCTTAACAGAATGGGAGAGTACTTCCTCATACCCCACTAGTTCAAGAAAGCAAAGATTTTATGCAGTTTGGTGGAATTACATTGCTATGTGAGAAATTAAATCACAGTTTATTTCCTGAAGTGCTTAAAACCCAACACTGAAAATCCTCTTTATGTGATAAAATAATTCTTATGTGAGCAAGTCTGTATTTGTGAGTGATTCCCTAGGTGCTCTAGGAGCTGCAGGTGAGAAGCTTATACCAAGACTGGCTATTAGAGTACGCCTGTGACTCCAAAGTAGAGAGGATGAAAATCAGAGGGGTAGGTGGAAGTTGCAGATGCCTGAAAGTTATACCATTGTGCTTAGGCTACATTCATCTTTGTAATAAATTTTATAGAAGAAAAAAAAATGAATGGAGCTCCCATTTAATAGAAGTTTTATGCTTTCAGAGATCTGTCATGATGCTTAAGCTGACAAAATTCCCTCTACCCTACAGTATCAAGGAGCATCTCTCTGACAAAACTTAGGAGTTTCATGTATTCGTAATACTGCACTAGAGATCCCCAAGAAGTGACTATGTGCTAGTGCTAACCAATTCTCTTCATCCAGCTCAAAAAAAAGAGGCAAATACCAGACCATTAGAAGTATCCTTTCACCAATCACCTCATTTAAGTGGTGTCATTCCATCTCTGACATTCAAATCAAAGTCCAGCAGCAGAGTATGAAGTAGGAGCTTCTTCATAAAATGCAAAGAATTCTGTCTCAATTAGCTTTCTCTCAGCATATCCTTATTTTCTCATTCATTGTTCTGTTATCTAACATGAAACGGTCAGGCACACTCATTAACACAGAAATCCCTGCATTTTGTGTCTCCCTGGGCTGCTAGAAGACTTAAGAGCAGGATGAAAGACAGGGGAAGCAATATCCGTGTACCTTGCACCTCCGTGATGTTTAGCAGAAGAGTTTCACTGGGTTTGAACATTCTAAAGCTCTCTGTCATAGAAAATTCATAGAGGATTAATTACAGTGCCTAAAAATAAAATTCCTTTTCTTTCTGAATAGATTTTAGGCTAAGCAATCATTTACTTGATCTTCAGCAAACATAAAAGAAAGAGTTATTCTTCACAGGTTTGGATACCACAATGGTCAGGTCCTGATCTTAACATCCCTGATCTAGCAGATCACAATATATCTCCTGACTACATTGAACTAGCCATATGCATTAGGTTAAGTGAAGTGTTCATGGCAGCTGCCAATCCTTACAACATGTTGAATAGGTGGGAGAAGCAAAAGGATTAACATCATTATAGGAATGTTTTATATGCACCATAACATTATGTGACCCTTCGTTAGAAACTATTCTTGTTCCTGGTAGTGAAAGCATAATAAAATGCTTCAGGGCCTGAACAGTAAGAAGCAGAAACCTAAGTCACTTGGAGTTTAGCAATTATAGTTTCTTTTGAGAAAGGTATGAATTATGATTGCAGCACCATTGTGCTTAGTGGAAGTTTTGCACTGATTAGACTCTCAGTTTATCCATTCTTAAAGGAAAACAAAAGACAGAATGAATCCCCCTTTCTTGTCCACAGTCGGTGAACTACAGACATTGCACTTAGGAAAAGGAAGAAAGGAAAGGTTTATGACATGCAAGCTGCATATATCCCAGCTCCCTAAAAGGCAAAACTTCACTGGACTATAGGCCAGTCAGAAAGTTTCACTATTGCAAGGTTTGTAACCCTGAGGCAAGAACAAAGATTCGCACTGCTAAGCTCTCGCTGATCTGCTGCTATCTCTTTCATGTGCCTAGGAACATCGTACTGTAACCTCCAGCATTTCAGCAATGCCTCTCCACAGGATCTTTCAAGAAACAGGCAGAAGTCACATGGACTACCACTGAGATAACAGGACTTGATTTACTTCCATGTTTCAATTGTTATCTGAATCAGGGATATCACTCATTATATCAAGCAGGTCTCATAAACCAGTATGGCTTAATCAGAAAATCTACATTCTGCTTCAGGTTTTATCACCATAAGCTGCCCCACATATCAGTTGGCTCCTTTGTACCACAAGTATGCCCTCTGAACTAGACCTTTACAAAGACCTAATGCTAGTCTAGGCCTAAGTAGGATATTTAAGCTGTACTAGTCTTGGTCTAGGTAAGAAGTTTAAGATATCTGATCATGCTGGCAGCTGGTGCTCATTTATTTCTCTCACAAAGGCTTAGCATATGGGAGTGAAGAGAATAAAAAAAACACCCCACCATACAGAAAAACAACAAACCAAACTGATCCATGATCAGAAAGTCCTTGAACTGCAAACTGCTAGTGACTGGTAGGCTATGGCTGGCAAATGAAGCCTCTCTCCTGTTGCTACATCATCTCTCTGTGAATGACAGGGCAGAGGGTTGGGATGTTTACTCTGACCTGACCCATGGCTATTGCTGTTCAGTGATGGAAACGAAGAGTGAGTTAGTCAAAATGTTATGCCTTAACAATAACAAATAAAGCACACACAAGCTAGGGGGGAAATGCATCTGCTGTGATTTATACCACTCAGGTCTCACTCTGACATGTTAACAGCTTTTAATCAGCTCATCAAAATAGATGCCTTAATGTAAAACCAGGGTTCAGCAATAGAAATGAGCAACTTTGAAAGTAATGAACATTTTTTCCTAATCAATATTCTGAATCTTTATCAGCACCCACAAAATACTACATTTCTTTTTAATTTGTCATGTTTCTCGTATCCCAAGATACAACTCTTATTAATGTTGGAAAAGAGTAAAAGCAGGACTGTGTCTGCAGTCCCTCGTTCACCATCCCTCAGACCCTGCAGAATGAATTTCTTATTCTGGGTAGAATCTCACTTGAAATAATTTTAGTAATCACTGTTCTGTGCTTATCCTCTATCTATACCTATATATAATGATGTCACTGGTAAATAACTGTATAAATAGTATTGCATCAATACACTTCCTCAATCATCATTTTTAAGGTTGATTGAATTAATAGTGGAGAGGAGTTTCCTTAAAGGAAATGGGATATGTGGGGAATAGATTCTCCTGTAACTTCTCCCATAACCTCTTTGACTCTAAATTTAATACACAGATGTAAGCACACCTGGTTTCTGCTGGGAATAAAACCACGACCATCTCACAGAGGGGCATGGGACCAGGTCCAATAAAGGACGTCACTGCCTACAATTTAGGCACTGGAAAGTCTGTATTTAAGGAAGCTGGCCCCAAAGTGAAATCCAAAACCAAAGAGGCTTCAAGGCTTTCTACACATTTGGTAAAGCATCTAAATCGCCCCAAACTGGTTCTGGTTAGGACTATCCAGTATGAAATGCTGAGCACAGAGGTACCTCTGGATTCCAGATCATGATTTCAGGATTATTTCCCATTTTTGGCCAAGAACTGCCTAATGTAAAATGCAGAAATCAGTCGTGTTGGCAGGGCTTGCCATCAAGGGCTTCCTTCTTTCACTTGGCTACTTGAAACCTGATGAGGTCCCTGCTGGCTGTTCCCTTTTTAAATATTGCATTGCTTGTTGCATAGTGACCTATATTCACCAAGATAGAAGCAGAATTATTTTGGATGCCAGAAGTGCCTTAAAAGACTGTCCTACTTGGACCCAAATAGCTGCTGACTCTAAGTCAGGGATCTCCCCTGAGAGCTAACAGTGTGAATTTAAATGTTTCAAGCCTGAGGGCAACAGTGAAATGCACTGTTTACCTTTTTGGACAACCAGTTTTAGCAACTGGATGATGCCTAAAAGAAGGCTACAGCTTTTTCTTCAGTTTAAAGAAAGCATTTATGACTGTTTTGGGTGAGATGCATGGTACTGTCAGTGGCTCTGCTGAGCTCAGAACCCCCTGTAAGATGGAGCCTTTCACTAGAAAGCCACTGGAATTTAAGCAGGAGCTAGATATTTGGTCCAAGGCAGTTCTGGGCATATGAACAATAAAAAAACATAGGCACCTGCTAATCTTCACATCAGATAAGGCATAGGAAGATCTGTCTTCTGGATAGTGATATTTTGACTTCCAGTTTTGGTTATGGACCCCTGAAGGCTGACTAAAAGCCATGTTTTAAACACAGTGTAGGGGAATGAGGTAGGGTGAGGTTTGTGGTTTGGGTTCCCTCCCCCTCAAAAAATATCCTGATCTTGCCATATTAATAATGCTGAAACAAAATTTCCTCCTCTGCAGCTGTTTGTAGGCAGAGGCCATTTTCAGTGTCTTAGTCAGGAGCTCATCTGAGAATTCTGCCTCTTCATTTCTCTGAATGCATTGAGAAAGGATTTTATAGTTTGAGGAAAAAAAATTACCTGCCGATCTTCCAAATCAGCTGCTCTATTTTATGTTCAGCATCCATCATTATTTAACAGCATGTACCATCTTCAGGCACACAAATGTGAGGCATCTCAAGTTTTAAGATCAAGTGTAGAGCTGTGGAAACAAAAACACATGATATACCTACACACTTCTTAGTCAGTCAGTAGCCGTGATAGAATACTGCCTAGCTAAGAACACAGAACAGATTTAGGACTAGAAGAACTGATCTGTTTTATTATAAGACTGTGGCTCAAAACTTGTTCATTATTCCAGCAACCTGATAGGACTGTTGAATTTGCCCATTTAAGTGTCTGAATGAAACATTTTCCAAACTAAATTGGAATGAGGAATCAGATTAGGAATACATCCTTTACAACCTTCGAATTTATGGCACCAGAAAGAGCTATAAGGTGAAACTATGTACTACAAGACATTAATGTCAGATGTGTATTCTCAACAGTTATTTAGTATTTTGGCCCCTTGATTGCAAGAAGGTAAATACTAAGCACTCCCTTAACCACAGCTTTCTCTGGGTATCAACATTTCTATAACCTAAATTACTCTATTTCCCTTG
Organism: Dryobates pubescens; assembly: GCF_014839835.1. Classification (NCBI taxonomy): domain Eukaryota; kingdom Metazoa; phylum Chordata; class Aves; order Piciformes; family Picidae; genus Dryobates; species Dryobates pubescens. The sequence goes on from NC_071643.1 coordinate 10,150,739, forward strand.
AAAGCTATGTGTTTTGATCCACTTTTCCATAACAATGACTTTCATTCTGTTCCTCTACTGGATGCTGGAGGAGAATAACAGCAGGATACTGCTGGGACAAGAATCTATTCAGATTTTGTTCATGAATTGGTTTATTTTGTAAAAAAACAATCCTCAGACAGCTATAAAATGTATTGCTCTAAATGAGCTATCAGAAGTAGTGTATGACTTTTAGTATCTTGAGAGCAGCTGTGTGGAGAAGAACTTGAGGCTGCTGGTAGATGAAAAGCTGGACAATAGCTAGCAATGCATGCTCACAGCCCAGAAACCAGCTGTACCCTGGGCTGCATGCCCAGCAGTGTGGGCAGCATGTTGAGGTAGAGGATTCTGTTCCTCTGCTTCTCTCCAGTGAGACTCCACCTGCAGAACTGTGTTCAGCTCTGGAGTCCTTAGCACAGGAGAGACATGAACCTGGTGAAACAGATTCAGCGAAGGCCACAAAAGTCATCAAAAGGCTGGAACTCTTCTGCCCACACGGCAAGAGATGATGATTTAAACTAAAAGAGGGGAGATTTAGGCTAGAGATAAAGAAGAAATTTTTTATGTTGAAGGTAGTGAAACACTGACACAGGTTGCTCAGGTCAGAGTGGATCTAGCTGAAGATGCCCCTGCCCACTACAGGGGGGCTTTTAAAGGTTCCTTTCAACCTAGATGATCTTTCAAACAAGCGTCACCAACTCTGTAAACACAACCTTTCAAAAAACACACAGAAACACCAATATTCAGCAGACTCATAGACCACCATCAGACATAACAGAATTGCCTTGATTAGATAGACCAGACATGGGTAATACCTTGCTGTTTAAAACCAGGTGCCTATAATTCTACTACCTGTAGGCAACTTTAGTTAATTATGCACCTCAAAGTCAGTAGTGTAATAGTTACAATCTCAGTCATTTTGATTATATCTTGTGACGAACATTAACTAAGGCCACCTTCAGATTAAGAACCTGAGACAGAGCTGAAAATGTTCAGTCCAATCATCAGCTTCATAGAATTGTTTTGGTTGGACAAGACCTTTAAGATTGAGTCCAACAATCAGCTAACTCTACCAAGTCTGGTGTGAAACCACGTCCCTCAACACCAGATTATGTCTTTCAAACACCTTCAGGGATGGTGATTCAACTGCCTCCCAGGGGAGCCTATTCCAGTGTTTGGTAAACTTTTCAAACTTCCCCGGTGAAGCCTGAGATCATTTCCTCTCATCCTGTCAATTATTACTGGAGAGAAGAGACCAACAGCTCAACCAGCCTTCAAATTCCTTCATTCAGAGAAATACCTGAAGACATTGGATGCTTGTGAAAACCAAAAAAAGGGTGAAAGCTCTCCCACAATCTCTCCAGTTCTACATCATTTGTAGTTTTTCATCTTTGTTAGTCCTTACAATGTGTGCTTTGACAGAGCTCAGGCAGAGCTCTGTTAATTTATCAGCTGAGCAACTTCAATATGGACATCAGTGAGGCACAGTGCCTAAGGACTTTTCCCATGCAATTTTTAGGCAAATTCACGAGGGTATTTTGTGCATAGATCTATCTAGTTTATTAATTTCATGGTATCTGATAGGATGGACTCTTGAAGATTCATTTATGTTTTAAAACTCAGCTGTGTGGTTGCCATAGTTACTAAACACACTATAAACATTGTTTGCTATTTGCAATATGTTGCCCTTTAAGAGAAACAGAGCAACATACGTAGCCCAGCTACATAGAAAACCCACAGAGTGCTTGCACTTGGAATTGATTATGCTTATGCTGCCAACTTGCCTTTTCAGAGGAGTGGACAGTGCTTCTGACTATGGCAGCAGTGCCCAAACACTTCAGGAGAAAGAAGCAAGCAGGCCCACACATGTCAGATGGCATTGTGATACGAACTAAACAAGGAGTGTTCCAACAAATATTGTCAGGGCAGGACATTAAATTAATAAACAGAATTACAAAAGTAAACTAATCAAATTGGTACAAATGACTCAGATGTTCCCCATTCTGTATCACTGAAAGGCTGTGAATATCTCTGCATAACTAAGCATTAGCTGGTACTCAACCACCAGAGTGACTTGGCATCTTGATTGAACAGATGAGTAATTCTATTTCACACTCTTACAAATTTGAGTTAAAGGCAGCTCTATTAGTTTGGTAAATGTTGGAGACTTTTTCACAACTGAGGGCTGCACACAGATTGCAGCCAGCATTTTAGGCTTGCATCCATCATTGTGTGAAAGTGTCATTATATAGCAGCTAGAAGCAGGTTTGTCAGGGCTCTTTACCATTCTTTCAAAATCCCAATTTGTCTCTCTCAACCAGGCGGAGTCTACAGATGGAATTATTCCTCCTGTAATTCTTGACTACTCTCACCATGCTACATTTTGCCATGTTGATGATCACACAAGCTGATACAGGCAAGCCTTTGAAATCTTTTTGGTTGATGATACAAGCCACAGTTGGATTAACTCAGTTAAGCTGTTGGAGAGCAGAGTTCACTGAGCTTGCAGACAAAAGGAGGACAAAATATCTGTTCATTTGCAAGCCACAGTAAGAAATCACCACCTCAGCTGATTAAAAAAAATAAAACCAACCCAAATTTTAGTCAAGCTTACTGTGCAGCACTACTGTCTGTTCCTATTCAGTTCTTCTCAGTTACAATGGTTACAGCGTGAGTTTACCCCTTACCAGATATAGGATGATCCACACAGAACAGTTATGAATATTTCAGCTATGAAAAATGATTCAGAACCTGACCTTCAATAGAAATAAAAGAATATCTGAAAGGGCAAAAAGGAGTTTCTACTGGTTTCAGTCCTCTTAAACCTGCTTCTAGACAAAGTCATTACTCAGTACAGAATTATCTTTGATAGACCTTTCAACAAGAAAGGGACCCTAGCAAGAAAAACAGAACAGACTTTTCAACAGGGCCTGTTATGACAGTACAAGGAGTGACATTTTTAAACTGAAAGAGGACAGATTTAGACTGAATAAGGAAGTCATTTTTTACAGTGATGGTGGTGAAACACTGGCACAGGTTGCACACAGAAGTGGTAGATGCCCCATCCCCGCAAACATTGCAGGCTCTAAGTAGCCTGATCCCTAATAGCTAAAATTGCTTTTTTGGGACATGGAAAGTCTCTCATAAGCTAGGGGCTGTGTAAGCACAACAGGGTCCCAGATCTCCAGTGTAGTTCAGCTGATATGACTGCAACACACAGGCATCAACATGAGAACAATGGATTTTTAATGATCATTACTGCCACCCTATTGCTAGGCATTTATCATTTTAGAGTGAGGATTTTGACTGTATGACAAGTGAAATACAGAAATTTCCTGATCAAAAGAGGTCTAAGAGAAAGTTTGACAACGTTTCATTAGAAAAATACTTCTCCTACATTGCAACATCTTCTTTTTCTTTTCTTTTAAACGCATCATTATTTTGATACCTATAATCAGGCTAATTGAACAGAGAAAATAGAGACAAATAGACAAAAGTATTATTTGCCTGGTTCTACTTGTAAATAAATACTTGTCTTCAAAAGGTTTAAGATGACAAAGAATAAGGAGCAGTGATATATCCTGTGGAAGTTTTCTGATTACAAGGGAACAGATGAACCTGTCATTTTGGACTACATAACCTCACCAAGCACAGACCAGAGAAGCATAGTTCTGGCAGAGGGGAGCTAACAAACAATTATTTTATGTGTTAAAGAGTAGAGTTCCAAAGCTTCAATCCAAAGACATCATAGCATATTGCAGTCCCCTGGCGTTTGAAACCAAACCCTTGGCTGAGGTTAAGAGTCACTGTATTACTGTGAAATAGAAAAAAGACATTAACTCTGGTGTCTAGGCCAAAGCATGACAGGGATACTGTCTCCTCTGTAGAAAAAATGTCTGTGAAATTTCATGGGGGGAAAAAGAAAATAAAAAATGACTGAATTAGATTGTTGAGGACAGATCACCCTGAACATACTTTTTTGATATATAAATGAAAGGACTCAAAACTGTTAGACTGGGTCCAGGGAGGCCACAAAACAATTAGCATATCCTCTACAGAATTGGAGTTGCTCAGACTGCCGAAGGGAAGGCTCTGGGAAGACCTTAGGGCAGACTTCCAGGATTTGAAGGGGACATAAAGTGTAGTTGGAGAGGGACTTATTACAAAGGCATGTAGTGCCAGAGTGCGGGGCAGCAGCTTCAAACTGGAATAAGTGGATTAATATTAGACAGTAGAGAGAAATTCTTCCCCGTGACGGTGGTGAGGCACTGGAACAGGTTGCCCAGAGAAGCTGTGAAGGTCTGGGAACAGTGGAAGAGTAGCATTTTAAAGCTTCAAACAATAAAGTTAAAAATTCAAGTCAAAAAAATTTCATGCACTGGTTTTGAAGTTGTCATGGATTGAGTTGAACCTGCTGCTGTTATTCACACCACGCTGCAGTCACAACAGCTTCAAAAATCGAAGTGCTAACTGGAGCAAAGCATTATGCAGCCTGAAGTTCAGATTGCAGCATGGAAGGCTTCCTGTTCTAGTTGCTGCTTCTGGGTTCTCACTTCTTTGGTGTTGGCTAAGATAAGGTAATCATGAATTGTATTATTAGATTAATTAGACTATTAGCTAAGGTAATTGTGCATTGGGATGATGATATCTTCTGTTATATTAAACTCTTATCTCTATCTCAACCCTGAGTTGTGTGTGTTACTTTTCCCCCCTCACTTTTGTGTTGGGAAAGCAGGCAGGTTGGCCCTTGCACTAAAACATTACAGCAGTGCCAATAATCCTGTAGCAACTACCAAAACAGTCTTGTGAGAAGTCCTAATCAAGAATTTGATGGAGTGCAATACTTTCAATGTAACCACTCTCAGTTTTGAAGTTTTCAGCTCTTCATACGATTTGCTCTTTTATGTGACTCGCCAGGCTAAAGCACATCAAAGTCTGTCTTTGCTTCTGACAGTGCTGGGCTAATTTAACCCCAATTAAGCTTTTAATAATTTAACCCAGTGGCTGACAAGTTTCTGTGAAAGCAACTTAAAAGGAAGATGGTCGAAGGGGGAATAGAGTCAATTTTGGTCACTAGCTCCTGAGGAGAGGGAGTAATAGAAGCTGAAAGATCAATTAAATTATTTCTTGAATGAGTGTTTAAAAATATGTCACCTCTAGAGAGGAGCAGCTTCAAAAATTGGTGTGGGATATGGAGCTTTTTGTTGCTTGGTTATTGGCTAGAATCCTAAGCAGGTCAATAGGTAGTGCAAGTCGCTTCCACTCAGCACTGTAATACATGTGAAATGAGTCCATAATCTGGCCAGCTTCTAGAACAGCAGTATCTGTTTCAAAAAACCATGAGGTTTAATGAATGTGTTGGCATCCTTTTGGTAACAGTACTGAGTAATTGTAGCAACCACAGAAATGGCTTAGCTCCATCAGAGCATATTAAATAGCAATATAGGAATAATAACATTTCAGACTTCAAATATGGAATTTTATTCCCTAATTCTGTCAGTATTTGACACCTCTTCAACAGCCTTTATAGCGAAGCTCTCTAACAAAACTATAACAGCATCGAAATCTCAAGAAGATCCAATTCTTTATGCTCAGATTTTGTATGTTTGATGAAACATAATCAATCTCTTGCTTCCCTAATACATTTTCAGTTACTTGTCTCATAAAACAAAACGCTTTGAACACAGGAATTTTTGCATAGAAAACCTTTGTTATCCGCCACATTTCATGTGTCAGTAAATTACAATGAAGGAGCGAGCTTCTTTTCTCATGTGAGAGTGTAATGTCAGTCATGAGAAATAGGGTTATATCCCTTGGCATTTATTAATTACACTGGAAATTCCCTTGACTATTTGAGCACACCACAATCCCTGTTTCTTATGACATTGAGATAATTGAGGCTGCACTGCATTTTAAAATTGGAAATACTGGACTTCTTTTTTTACAATTTTGGTTTAAATTACCTAAACACTGGTGTTCTTTGGCTAGATAGTCACCTTAGGCAAGATTGTACTGTTTCAGAGTAATACATTCGGCTCAAACAAAGAACAATTAAACTAGAGAAAGCTACAGCATATCTTTGGGAAAAAAATGTCTTCTATAGGATGGTAGTGAGGCATTATACCAAATTACTTAGGTTGGCCAGGAAATCTCTGCCCTTGGAGGTCTTCCACACTCAGATAGAACTTCTTCCTCACATCCAACCTAAACCTCCCCTGGCACAGCCTGAGACTGTGTCCTCTTGTTCTGGTACTGGCTGCCTGGGAGAAGAGACCATCATCTGTTTTCCAACCTGGTTTCTTCTATATCATTCTATATCATAGGCAAAGATTCAGATTGACAAAGCTATTCCTGACCTTATCTAGTATTGGAGACTATCTTGCTTTGAGTGAGAGGCTGGACTAGATGATCTCTGTTGTAAATATTTGTGTTATCTTTCCTTCAGTAAGCTATTGATATAGTTGCTTTGATGTGAACATAAAATAAAGATTTAAATTTTCTGAGTAAAGCACTGATGAAGGGGTACAGGGAGGAGATGGAGACACCAGCCCAAACTATACAGGGAAAAAGCAAACCACAAATGAGGATAAAAGGGTGACAGAAGCATATAGGAGAGCATTTAGATGCAACCACCATCAACAACAGATACAGAGGCAAAAAAAATATTGAGAAGAATTAATAAATTGTTTGAACTACAATTGTAGGCAGCAGAGAGTTCATGGAGAACAGTTTTTCACTGCTAGGGACACACTGGTTGTAGTGTTTCTCCTAAAGAGTTTAAGACTAATTCAGATATGTCTGCACAAAGCTGCTATAAAAGAGCTCCAGTCTGGAAGCAATAAGTGAAATGAAGCTCCCATTTACTTCTTGGCCACACAGAAAAAGTACAAAAGCACAAAAGAAAAGACAAAAGAGGGGAGGCTATTTAGTTTACAATTAAAATATTCCCATTCTCCATTTCTTAGACTCTAAAGCAAAGCTTCTGGTCTACCACATTTCTGCCCATGAATGATTTTCCTCCCTTTTGAGAGGCAACACCTCAGGTGCAGACATTTTAGCTCTTATATCATTCTCTGGTATTCTCAGCTGTAGAGTTAGTACCCATTTTTTGACTACCAGGAGCTTTGGTACTAAGTTGCTCAGAAGGCTTTTGCTTGCTTTTCCTGAGTAAGGCCCTTATTGGCAATACTGAACCATTAGATTTCAGCCTACATATGTTGCTGCCCTTCCTTAGCATGGAAAGAAACTTAACTCCGAGTTCTCTGAACCAAATCCAGATTTACAGCTACACGTTTGTAGCTGGGAAGCAAAGACTTGGTGCTCTTTCAAAGCTTCTGTGTAGTCCACACAAGAATCTGTACAGTGTACTGCTTCCAAGTTCTCCTCTTTACGTGCCAGTCACAAAGCAATCATTTTCAATTGTTTGAGGATGGTATACAAGGAACAAAATATAAGGAACAGAGAATTCTCTTGGGATAAATATCCATAAACTGACTGCTGTTCTCAGGCTTACAAAGCACGCTTCAGCCAGGTGGCTTCACATTTCTGTTTTAGTCAGTAGGAAGCTGTTTGGTATATACTTTTAAGTATTACAGTCACCAGGTGTGGCTCACTGAGCTTAGCCAGTGGTGTTCTTTTGTGTGGACCTTTTTCTCAGTAACTGTCCCCTGTTGCCTGGATGCATGCCCGATGTTTTGTTTTGCTCTGTTCTACAGGTATAATTCTGTATATGTGGAAAAAAAAGAGAGAAAAGCTGCTAAAATCATTACTGTTCCACTGAAACTACTCAAGGATCATGTTTTGGATGGAGAAATACAGCCATTCTAAATCCCAAGACTGCTTTGACTCTTACTTGATTTAAAACAACATCTGTTTTCCAGCTTTCCAGCTGTGCTTGGCTAGCCAGAGGTAGCCGATTGCAGACATGTGTGACATTTCCTCAGCACATTATGTTGACATCACTGACATGCACCTTATTAGAAAAATGGGCAGCAAAACATCTCAACACCTTTTAAGTGTCAAGTAGCAACATCCCAGGAAAGTCAAATACTTGTCCATGGCCTCTTTCATTTTGTTCGTCTCCCCCTGGGGATGTTCTGAGCTCCTAAAAAACAATCCTTCACTAGTTGCTGCTTCAGAGCTGTAGATCCAGACACCTACATTCAATAAACCCAGCACAAATTAACCTACACACACTACAAGAATGAGAGAAGCCCCATATGAATGGATTTAGTGGAGCAATATCAATCTGCTGCAATCAGTTTATTTTATTTTCCTTCTGCAGAGTGAGATGATATCCACTACAATAGGAAGCCAGGAGCACACAAGATACAGTGTTCATCCTGTAGCTGCAGAGAAACTACACATGGCACCAGCAGTTTAGGATTCCAGACTTGCAGGGCTCTAAAATTTTAAGGCAGATCAGGAAAATAAAGATTAAAATATCAATACAATACAGCCAGTTCTGAGGCTCCTAATAAAAAGTAATTTTAAGATCAATACACTACTTTGTTTAACAAGCTACTACTTTGTTTAACAAGCTACTGAAACAGAAGTGTCTGAACAGAATAAATGTGTAAACAGCATCCCTTTCAGAAGCAGCCATTTGATAGCCTCATCTGGGACTCAAGATACTATCAGGCAAGTCACAGAATGTGTAGTGACAATAGCTTAATTCAGCAGTGAAAGAAAAATGAATGTATGATGACTGTAAGATTAATAACAGATGAGACCAAATTCCCCTTACTCTGCTTCTCCATAGCTCTTGAGAAGGTACAAGGAAGCAGCAGCCTCACGTGGCTGTGAGCATTGGATACTTGGATCCATTGCTGAGAATGCAATTCTGATATAACTCATTCTGAAGTCAGTAGTACCACTTCACTGACAAGCACAAAGCCCAATTACTTTAGTTCTACATCAGAAACTGCTCTGCTCTTTATCTTGGAATAACAATTTCTGATATTTATCCTTTATCTTTGGTGGTAAAGCTGGTGGCCCTTTTCCCTGTTTCCCTACTTCAATAACCAGATCCTTTTGCCTAATGTTATCCTGAACAGCCTCCTCCCTCCACAGTATGCAAACAGAAAGGCAAATCAGCTCATTTAGTGACCAACTTTCACATATGTTCAAGAAAGGACCTAAGTGTTTTGTGCCTAGAAAAGCATTCCTACACAGCAAACACATTGGCAGAATTTGAAGAGTTTCTCTTTTCTTGAGAAGTACAAAGAGGAATGAAAGACAAGTAAGACCATCAGGTATACTAATTCAAAGAAAACCTGCCAATTCAGGGAACTGGACTTCAGCTTATTCAGATATGTATTCTATTCTGTCTTGTTATAGTGACTGATTGATGTGGATACTTCTTTTAAGCATTCTGTGACACCTAAGCATAAGACATGCAAAATAAAACCGGATAGAAGGAATTCTTGCAATTATACTGTAGGCAGATCTAGTTCAGCCAATTAAAGACAACCCTGAAGTTAACAAGCAGACAAAAAAAGAAAGAAAAAGCTTAGACTACATAAAGTTTGTGCCTGGAACTACATCAGTATCCTAATTTATTGGTGCATAAAAGCATCAGCTAGATATTCATCATAATTACTCTGGTAATTAAGGCAAAAAGGATTGAATTTTCTTCTAATCATAGAATCAACAAGGTTGGAAAAGACCTCAAAGATCATCAAGTCCAACCTGTCACCCAAGACCTCATGCCTACTAGACCATGGCACCATGTGCCCGTCCACCTCCAGGGACAGCAACTCCACCACCTCCCTGGGCTGCCCATTCCAATGGCTAACAACTCTCTCAGTGAAGAACCTTCTCCTCACCTTGAGCCTAAACTTCCCCGGCACAGCTTGAGACTGTGTCCTCTCGTTCTGGTGCTGGTTGCCTGGGAGAAGAGACCAACTCCCTCCTGGCTACAACCTCCCTTCAGGTAGTTGTAGACAGGAATAAGGACTCCCTTGAGCCTCCTCTTCTCCAGGCTAATGTTCAAAACCAAGCACATCTAGGTATGTAGCATTTCCAAGCTTTGGGTATCTCTAGACTTCATGTTACAGGAAATAAGCTAGGTTTCAAAATCATACCACGAAATAAAAAGAATCTATCTGGTCTTGTATTACATACATCATCTTTGATTGCTGAACTGAAGAGAATGATTTAAATTGATCTTCCATTTGACCAGCAATTGTTTGTTTATTTTTCCCCATTTACTCCAGAATTGAAAATAAACTAGCCATTTACACATTTGTTTAGGTTTTTGAATAAGCTGCATTTTTGTGCTTCCAGTTCAGTGTTTGGGTTATACACAGCACAAGGGAATGCTTGCTTAAAAATTAATTTCAATTGGAAATTTTATCTTCTGGAGCTTGTATAGGAAAATGTGTGTTGGTCTTCAATTAAACAAACCTGCAAGTCTAGCCTGTTGCTGCCCATTTTAATTCCACTTTCTAAACTTTGTCTGCATATGCACAAAGCATTATGCAGCTAATGAACAGAAGCAGCAGGTCAATTTGTCTTCATTACTGAGCACATCAGCAGTGGACTCAGTGGGCATCACCTAGTGGATTGCAGGGGGTTGGAACAATCGCCTTACATTTTGGTGCTCATCAGCATTCAGAAAACCCAACGCTATTCATAAATGGAGCTGTAAAACTTTCCCTCTTTGCAGCAGTGCTTAATAATAAACAGCACAGGGAGGGGGCAGTGTGATGGTAAAGGCATAGAATATGAATAAGGATATCTGTGACTCAGGCTCTTGTTAACTTACCCTTAGAGCAAACATTATTAACATCTTTTAATTATTTATTTGCATGTGAATATCCAAGCTGCAGTTGTGTCCAAAAACATTATTGAGGTTTTCTGTAGCTGGAGACGAGATTTATGTGATATTGTTTTCCTTCCAGGAGTACTGTAATGCACAGGGCTTTGGTTTCAAAACTGTGCCACTTAAAGATAGGTTGCATGTTGCTTCAAAATGATAAGGGGGGGGGGAGGGGGAAATCAAACCAAACCAAAAATACCCTAACACCCTTTGCTAAGGAGCAGTAAATGTTGTGTGCATTTGTATGAATTTTTAGGTTTTTGTTATTATTTCTGTTGAAGTTAGTTTAGTTTTCTTCTCCAACCCATCAGGCTCTCTTGTTCCCTTTCTCTTCCTTTTGGGAAGGAAGAGGATTTAGTTGAGAGTGTCTATCATACATTTAGTGGCTGGCCCAGGCCTAGCCCTTGAATTTTCAAAGATGTGGTCTGTGGCCTCTATAAATTTCTTTCACATGGACACATCTGTACTTATATCAGAATAGCCACTATATGGCTGATAGGCAGCAAAATCTCCAGGACAAAAGGCATGAGATAAAGCTATTGTTTGCTACCTCTGATTCTAACAGGTCCTTAGAGATCTGTGAACAAGCACAGAAAAGATCTTCCAGGATACATTATTCAGATGATGTCATCATTCAAGTAGGGACCAAAACCAGCACCTCACACTTCCTCAGATTATTCCACAAACTGTTCAAATTAAGACTATAAAAGTACTCAAACAAGGCTTTTTTCAGTCAGCCCAAGGAATTCATGAGATTCTTGACATACTTACAATCAGAACACAGTTCAGGTTAAAAGAACAAGGATAAAAATCCTTGAGCTGATTAGCAGCACAGTTGAGGGCTTGCATCTATTTTGTAAGGTGAGAAACAAACACCATTTGTCAGTCAAAGCTAGGCAGTGTTCATTGGATTAACCAACTCTTCCATCAAAACACAACATATTTCCTGTCTCCTGTCAAACATCTTGCTGTTCTTCTGCCACCTTTGCACACTGGATCATGGAACAGGTATTTTTCATGTTGTGCATCAATATCAATTCTTAGTGCATTATCTGAACAAATTACTTGCATCTAAAAGCTGAAAGTGCTCAAAGCAAGTCTCAAAATCAAAGTGGAAATGCTATAACACATTCAAGCAAATTGAAGGCTTGTGTGACCTAATTACACTAATCCAAACACTGAAAATTTATCAAAACAATTTAACATGTGGCTAAAAATTGTAGACAGCTAAACATGAGCTCTCGCTAAGAATAAATCTACAGGGTGGAATATTAGAGAAATGTTTAACAGAGGCAAGCCTTTCCAGAAGGTCTTTATAGACTCACAGCCTAAACACAGAATGTGTATCACCTGAATGTATTGCAGCTTATTTGACCAAGTGTAAAGTCAGTGAATTTGTACTATATTAAAACTGTGAGAACAAAGGTGAACCCACAATAGTCCATTAACATGGATATTTTACCTGGAAAAAATCAGCCAGTGAACAGATCCCAATAGTATCAAGCTGACACTGCAAAGTTAAGACTTTGACACCTGCCCAAGAGACTAACCTTTCAGTTTTGAATTGGCCACATGTGTTTTAAGGGAATTCTATCTTCCACTGATCTATTCAGTACAAACTCTACAGCAATGTGCAGTGTCTACAGCCATCTGAAGACAAGTAGTTCATTGACACAAGCCACACTGTTTTGCATCAATTTTTCCTCAAACAAAATACCAGAGTCACTGCTATCTCCCCCAAACACTCTTGGTACAGGGCAAATTACAGCTGAGCATTTGTACACTGTACTGACTGCTAAACTCTTGGAATGTCCTACTGCAAGAATTAATGGAGTCTTCATCCAAGAGCAGTCTCACACATTCTTCATTGCTGAAGTAATCTGTGAGACATTTACATGCAACTCAATATTTTCTGATCAGTAGATCCAGAGAAATTTGGCATAAACTGGATCTTACATGTCCAAGCCTCAGAAAAATCAATGGAAACACTTTAGGATGCAGGAACAGACAAAAGCCTGAGCAGTAACTTGAACACTCTGAGAGATGACATCACTACGGCACTTTATAGCTGCTGGTCTATTCAAAGTTTGGCTAGAACTGAGGAACCTTTCCAGATCAGAAAACAGCAAATATTTGTTACAGAGAATGTCACCCAGAGTGCATGAAGACACTGAGGATAGCTGAACTCATGCAGTTAAGGGAAGGGACACCTCCTACTACCTTACTCTACCCAAGTCTCCAACCAGCCTGGTTTTGAACACTTCCAGGGCTGGAAGCTCTGCAATTTCTCTGGGACACTTGTTCCAGTGCCCCACCACCATCATGTTGTTCCATGAAACATTTTAATGAAGCCATCTTGGTGACATTTTCCAAAGAGACCTTAAGACAAAGTAAATCTACAAACACCAAATTCATATTTACCAAAATATAAGCTTTTTTTTTTCTGACCTGTTCCATAGTGGGAATGACATATTCACAAATTATTACTAAATCTCACTAAGACTCAGCCTCAGGCATTACTCCTAGTAAGAGTCTGGTCATTCATAGTATTATTAATAATGTCTCAGGAGTATAGCTACTTACATCCTATGGACAACATTGCAGTCAGAGCTATGTTCTCCCAGCTGACAGAAAGATTTTTCAAGCAATAGAGTTAAATCACAAACGAAGCATCATGGTACATGTCAGCACCAGTCATTTGATGCTCAAAGCACCATGAAGATCATTCCCATTTATGTGTGTATAGAAAAACAGAAACAAACCCCAAAACCAGAGTGGGCTGTAAGAAATGTTAAGCAGTCACATATATATATATCCATATAGGATATTATTTAGTGGGAGCATGTTTGGTAGGAGGAAATTAGAAGAGTTGGTGAAGTGGAAGCAAGAAGTTACTTCTTCTGAAAGGAAAAATCAAGCTCTTTGGGCCATACAAATTTAAGGAAGATGTTCTGATCACAACATTTCTTCATTCCCTGTCAAAGGGGAAGCTGGAATCACTAATGCTGAGAATCTGTTCAAAAGCAAAGCATTTGGATATAGCTAGCTTAGAGATGAATAAACAAACTGTAGGATCAACTTTCCAGACTAATCCACAACCCTAACAGAAAAAGAGAAGGAAAGCAAGTCTCTGTGTTTTCTGGGAATAGGAGTTTTCAATATTTTATTAAAAAAAGATAAATGTCTGTCATCCAAATTCTAACTACCTCAACTGGTGGGATGGTGTGCTGTGTAGGACCAGCCTTTTTACATGAAAAGTCCAGTTTGCCTTGACAAGAAAGCTGTCCTCAACTGGACAGACACGTTACATGTAAAAGCTGTTAAGGAGCCAACAGATCTGATCCATTTGATTCCTCACAAGCAAAACAGTTCAACTGTTTCTATCATTTTTAGTATTGGGCTTGAGCTTGAAACATTAGTTTGAGTATTTCTTCTCTATGAGACTAGAAGAAAGGAAACAGCACAATAGGAAAGAATATACCAACATGTTGATCAAACTGCTGAATAAACACTACAGAAGATGTTTGTGTGTATTATGACAATGTAACTGTTCCTAGCAGCTGAGGGGCGCAATATTTATGTGAAGACTGTCCCACTCACATCTTATACCAAACAAACACGTATCTTTTTGTCAGTTTGGATTTGCCTTAGGTCAAAGATATTTATAAACAATAATTGTCCTCTTTACAAAGACTGTCAGCTGATTGAACAACATTTTTTCCTGGCAACCTTCCAATTCCAGAGGATTCATTTAATACCCCAGCCCACAGTTTACATTAATTTTGTTTTTTTCTCTTCCTACCCCTTCATACTTTTATGAAATTCTCACAGGAGACATTCCCACCCTATTGTGTGCTGCTGCAACTCCAGCTGCAAAAGGGCTGGGATTGGGGCCAGCATATGTAAATACTTGAAAGGTTACAGGGTCAGGAGAAATTGGCTGCTTCTGCTCTTTCACTCTTCTTCCAGAAACTGCTCCACACCTCATCACTGAGAAATACACCTCCCACGACTGCTTTTGCCTGGTGCAACCAAAACACACCAGGAGAGAGCATGAGGTACTGGAAGGCTGAGGTCACATTCCAATCAAGCAGATGTTGAAGAGGCCAAAAAAAAAAAAAGCACCTTTAGCAAGACCTTGGGAAAGTAAAAGCATTTCAGTTCATACTGTTTGTAAAAATGCTCTTTAATAGCCTGCAGAGAAAGCCGTGGCAGAAAAAACTGTCTAACTGTTCTCAAATATTACATGGGATTTTCTTTGTGCTGCTGCCTACTGGTAGTGACTTTTCCTGTTTACTTTTGACAGTTTGGAAACAACAACCCCAAAAACTAAATTCCTTGCCTTGATCATACAAAATGCAGAGCAGTTAAAACAATGAATGCTTACTTGTATTCTCCTGTCTCTTCTTCCATTTCAATAGTCTGCCTTCACTGTGGATATTTCCTTAGACATGATCCACTACTATTGATGCTGGTAGCTTCCCCCTGGTGTGATAGTAGCATGATCGATGGTTGTCCTTGAAATTTCACAGAAACACCACCAATGAAGCTCAGTAGTAATCCCGTGATCAAGTGCACAGGGGTCTATTTATTCTTGTCTTTAGTGAAAAGTAAATGAATCTGTGACACTTTTTATCGGAACACTTTTGAGGAATATTTATACCATTAACACTGGCTTTTGTCTACACCATTTAAATGGATGCATTATAATTGCATTGCCACATCCAAATGTATGCATTGGATCTCATCAACACTGGAGCGTGTGTAATCCTCTCAGGTGAGTTCATTAGCTTTTAAAGCCCATTCGACAGTCAATATATAACTTAGGTTTTCCTGAACTTCTATCTGGGAAGCACAAGAATACATTCAAAGCATATCCTTCTTTTTTTAGCTTTCCACCTCATCACCTCAGTTTTATTTCTATTTTTACACCAGTTTGGCTTCTTGAAGACTGAAGATGCTGGATTTGGGTGCATGTTTTTTAATGTGGCATGAAAAGCAGCTGGCTCCTATAGTTCTGTGTTTTCACATGGGTGGAGAGAAATATTGAACATGCTGACTCAAAACTTGCATATACTTGCAAGCATAGAGACAGACCCATAGTGGGAAAGCATGACTATCTTGTAGATGAATGGTCAAAATTGAATAGAAACTCCTCAGAGCTTGCAGGATGAAAGGAGTAGGCTGTAACAACAGAATTACACATGTAAATTCACAGATAGCAAGGTGGGACTTAGTCTTTAAATGGTACAAGAAGAAACAAACCTTCTCCCTCAGACTATGCATTTAATTATGTGAATTACACACAAGGTCTATAGAGATGCAACAATACTACTACAGGAATGAAAATGCATGTGTGTGTTTGCTAATGCTGTAATCCACAAATCAGATATCATCCCAAATCCATTTCCATGTCTCAAAGGGAAAGCTCTTTTAAGAGATTGTTACCTCTCCAACCTGCTTCCAGATTAACTCTGCTCCTTCTGAAATACCTGGCTCCAGCTCCTCTACATTGACTTCAGAATGTTCTTAGTCAGTTATCTTCGGTTTTGAACTAGAAGTTCCCAATGCCCAGAAAAATGCAACCCTTATGCATTTCAGCACAAAGCCCCTCTTTTGACTTTGACTGGGCCTGAAGCTTATTGGTACTTCACCACCAGATAGTGAGATGTGATAAAGAAAAAATTATTACATTAACTGCACTAATTAAAAAAAAATGGCAGATTGATTTCTGATTGTGAAACAGTGACAAAGATCATTAGAAAGTGGCATCTTAAAACTGTGATAGCTGTATCCACCTGCATAAGTGATCTACCTCTTGGTGACAGGATAATGTCCATAGTGAGAGCATTAAGCTTTTTCTAGTACAGTAATGTCAAAGTTTAATCCCTAAAAGATAGATCAAGAATGGAATTTGAGGGAGTTTCTACTGGTTTGAAGATTCTCTTCTGAAACTGTATAACAGATAGAGCATACAAATCCAGGTCCAGGTACACCATCTGAAATAAAAACCTATTTAAGTAAATAATGAAAAATAAAAGATTCTCTTCTGCACTGCCATGGTCAAAATACATTAGCAATTCCTTGCTGACAGTGGATGATTAAAGCTTACTCCAATGTGGTCTCTATGCAGGAGTTTCAGAACTTCATAGTTACTTTTTTCCTCCTATCAGCTTTTAAAAGTATCTTTTGAGAAGATAATTTCAACTCCGTTTACACCATTTTACTTTAACTACTTGCTATCGTCTTGAAATAATTCAGAAGGGGAAAAAAAGTGATATAAATCCCAGTGGAAAATGCACACTATTTTTTTTTTTTGAAAGGCTTAATTTTTTGTCACTTTAAAAGAAGGTTATATAAGTTACTATATGAAATAAAGCTAATTAGAAAAGCAGACACATCCTGTCCTTCTCCCTATATTTCTGGCAAGTTGACAGCTGCTCAAGAGTGATCAGAGACTGGCCTATTTCTCAAGGACCTCAGGAGATTATAAGACTTTAAATCATAATCATAGGAAAATGCCTAAAGCAATTAAAAAAAAAAAAAAACCTCCTACTGGAAAAAAAAAAAAAAGGTAGAAGTTCTGCTTTCCAAAGTGGCAGAAATTCTATAAACAATGGTTCAAGGAAAGCTTGAGACACCTTATACTGACATGGGCTCAGGCAACTCTGAACTCCTGCCAGGATAAACAGGTTTTATCCAGAAGTTAAAAAAAGAAAAGGGACAATGTTGCTCAGGACCAAAAGTAAAGAGTTTCAATGGTATAAACTGGTCCTGCTCAGTAAGAACAGGCTGGAAATGAGGTGTTGAAGGGGAAAAGAGCTTAATAGCTTTCCAAATTTCACATGGCTATGTGAACACTGGAGAAAGCTCTTAACAAGACTGAAGAGAAACTCCAGTGTCGTGCATACAATGATCATGGTTTCCTCTCACGCGGGCAGAAGCTAAGGCAGTGGAAGAGCTGACAGTCTGACTCTACATGATAGAAGTTGATTAGCAGTTTCAAATGCTGCCTTTAAGGATCTGCCCTCTTTGATTCAGCCCCTGCACTCAGTAGGAAGAGCCAAACTTGTTTTATGACTGCATCAAAAAAGCTTTTGTATCCTATCATGTAGTTTCACACCAAATAGCATCCTTAACATGGTTTGCAGAACCTGCATTACTGCAGTGTTTGGGAACCAGGTAGTTCATGAAACCTGGATCTCAATTCCTCTGTGTCAATGCCCCCGCTGAATAAAGGGCTTGGAACCATTTATCTTCACAGTAACATTGTAAATTAAACCCTATTCTTTGACATCACGTAAGGCTCCAGCATGGAGTCTGAAAGTGTTCCTCTTCTGGGACATTTTACATCAATTTTGTTGTTACTAATTCTTTTAGCACACAAATTCTCAGCTTGATTCGCTCTCATAATCTGTGGAATGTTAAAACAATTTATTTTAACAGCTAGAAAGAGCTAGTTTAGCCTTTCACGTCAATGTCTAACACAGTAGTTTTAATTAGAACAGGACTGATAAACATGAATATGCATTAGTAGTTCTGTTAATGTTAAAATCATAACATATATACTTTGTAGTATGGGATATAAATACACAGATTCTCTCCTTATCTGGTTTTCACTGTATGTGGCAGTCAAGGAGCAGACAAATGCAATCTTGGCTTCAGTGTAGATTTGCATAATAGAGCTAGACACACACACAGAGGACAGGAGCAAACATCCCCAGTGTTACCTTCCAGGGTTTTTTACTGATGCTAGTGTATTTCAGATTACCCATGGAGTTAAAAGTACAAAAAGAGCACTGCTACTTGTCCTTACATTAGTTCAGAATGAGTCTCTTCAAATCACTGCATCTATTCAGGAAGCTTCAGATTTCTCGGGGCGGGAGGGGTGGTGGATAGGGAGAAATATGGAAAGGAGAATGTACTTGTCTTACAGTAAACATTGCAGTGTCTTCACTGACAAGGATACATTTCCTTCTTACTACCACCACTCACAAAATTTTTGTTTCACAACTTCAGTCCTTATTAGAGTTATTAAAGGACCCAAGGTAATGATCAAAATACTTAGTTATATATACACCTCTCTATATGATTGCTCAATTATATGAGTTTCTTAATACTTCTGAAACAGTCAAATAATATTATCCTATCAGTTTACAAGAGCTCATAAAAATGAGCTGATTGATGCAACATTAAGCTTATTTTCCAAAGCAGACTTCATATGTAATTTGATGAGATGCTGAAAATAAAATAGTGATGACATTTTCCTTATTTTGCAGTTAACGTCAGTGGTACCTAAAGTCTTTGGAAACAGTAATAATAATTCAAAACCAGAAAATCCCACAGAGGAGTTTATTTTAGTCCTTTCTTTGATGAAGCAAAGATAATTTAGTATCTTTTTTCTGACCTGTTATCTGTGATTGTCCAACCTGATCAACTAAGCACATGCTGTTTTCCCTTGTTAAGCCCTTATTTATTTTATGCTCTCATTTCATGGATTATCAGCACAGGCTAAATAACAATTATCAGAATATTTAACAAACTTACAGGTTTCTACATATTCAAGTTTCTTCAGTGACTTAGGGAACACTTGAATTTTAAGTTTGGCTTGTCCTTCAGCAAGCCTCTTATCACTGATGTTTCAAGTGAGCTTCCAGAAGAGTGGCATTTATACTTCTTTCTCAAATATGTTGCCTATCTGCATCCATGGCTTCCTCTCAAACACACCCTCATTTACAGCTTCCAGAACTGAATTTACTCTGTCTTGACATATATAGAAGCCATCTAGACCGGTTAGCAAGGTAGAAGATGTCATCCTACTAGCTGCCACATGACAAAACAGCCTTTTCCTGCTAACTACAGCTGATCAAATAATCCAGTGCAAACTACTTATTTGATCTAACATGAGGTATCTGTGAGTGAATAACTATTTGACTGAAGTGCTGACACCACAGGAGGGGTGGATTTATTGGTTCCTAGCTTGTTCATTCAAGTAATTCATTCAATGCTCAGCTGCTTTGGTTGATGTAGAGGTTTTTCAGTTCTGTTTGAGTGCAGCTGGAGCATCGCACTATGTGCAAAGTCGATTAACGTTCTCCAAGATTAACCCTGATCCTGCGCCTTGATTTCAACATTTAGAGGCAGCACCTGAACGCAATCAAGGAGAAAATTAAAATAAGAACATAATTCATTTATTTGTTTCTACAAAGTGTGAAACAAAGGCAAAGTGCCCTAAAGTTTGTTCAATTATTCACAAATATTCCTCAAGAGAAAGGAAATGCACAAAGTTAGAACTGTATGTGAATGAAAGTCACTGAGCTAAAATATCAAACAGTGGCCAGATCAGAACCTGGCAAAACCTAGTATGCTGCAGTAGATCATATAACCCCCTGTATCTTTACCTTTGCTTCCAGACATAGACAACCAAGTACTTGAGAGAGTCTTGCCCAACACAAAATGTTGACACAAGCTTACTATCCATAACTTAGGTAGGCAACATACTTGGAGATTCTTATTTGCTGACATATGAAGTGTAGCTTCTTGAATATTAAGGAAATAATGCATGCCCTCAGCCTTTAAACCAGCTAGATTCTCAATGCAGCATGGACTAGAGGTAAACAGACAGCAAACACAGACAAACACAGATGTTTTTAAAAGTAGGAGTTAGTCTTCTTTCAAATATAAGAAAAAACACAACAAATGGAGTTATGGAAGCAGCAGCCATGGTAAAGTGATTTTTCACTATATACATAAAAGAACATATAGTACTTCTGATTGATGCAGCTGTTAGCCATCAGGAAATCGAAGTAGCAAACACTAGTTCGTATGATACCAAATATATGATCTCACAAACATATGGAAGTACTAGTTAAGTGAATAGTTATCCACACTTAGCAAATAGTAACTTTACTAACTTGGCTTACTTTAGGAGAAATAAAGTCCTGTACGTCCTTATTAAAGGCACTTAAAACACCACTGTAGTGCTGGCAGTCCAAAGGATGTATTTGTTCCTGTTGGAGCTTTTCAGCATAGTAAAAGCATCTCAAAACAAAACTCCACTGTAACACAATTTAAATATTGGAAATTAATAAACACTGGCAAAGAAAACCCAGACAACCCCACTCAGTGGGACCTGAGATCATACTGGTAACATGATTTGAGAGTTCACGTTAAGCATTCACACTCCTTTGCAAAGTACAAACTTAGCATATTATTTGACAACAGCTTTAATCCAGAGACTGACAGCAGCAATAGTTGCCTTGCAAAGCTACTCTATGTCCCAAGTGTTTTTCTCGAGGCATAAATTCACAGAAATACTTGTCCTTGAAAATTTGCTTGTTAATTTTATAGCTTTTAAAAAAAAATAATTAGAAAGTATTTGACAGAAATATTCCTAAAGATTGTTTCCAATTTTGTCATCTTGGAAGAAAGGGAACAAGTTGAAAGCTCTATTTTAGGGGCTACATGTGCTAATTTGTTGATGAAACTGAAGATATGTCCTTTACAAAAGGAATAATATTTGCTTCTGAAATGATAGAGGTATATACTGCACTGCCAAACATCATCAACATCATCAGTGGAAAAGGTTGATGAAGACACCAGACAGAAATATACCACAATCTTACAGCCAAATCAAATGAGGAATAAATATGAAGTGCTTAAATAGTAAACTACATGTACTAGAGTTCTTACTCAGGAACTGCATTACACTGAAAAAATAATCCATATTCATTTTAATAATTTTTTTCTGGTTTTCCATCTTTTTATAACAGAAGTGAACTGCAGAGAGGCAAAGTGTTGAAGGGCAGGGATGTGATGTCTTTTCCTTGGTATTCTGAAGTACAATTTATAAAATTGCTTATAATTAAGAATATAAAATATATATATATAAAGTGGTTTTTGTCAGGCTAAGGCTGGTTCTTTATTGTGCTGCAAATGCTGTCATCTTTTCTGATTTTAGCCAACATTAAAAATGCCCAATAAAGGAAAGCTAAAGAGGGCCACCTCAGCCCCTCTCAAGGAATATCCAGGGGAGGTTTAGGCTGGAGGTTAGGAAGAAGTTCTACACAGAGTGAGTGCCCTTTGAAATGGGCTGCCCGGGGAGGTGGTGGAGTCACCATCATTAGAGGCGTTCAGGAGGAGACTTGATGGGGTGCTTGGTGCCATGGTTTAGTTGATTAGGTGGTATTGGATGATAGGCTGGACACGATGATCTTGAAGGTCTCTTCCAACCTGGTTTATTCTATTCTATTTGAAAGAGCAGCAGTAATTCACAGAACCTTGAAGCCATGGGATTTTCCTCTATTTTTTCCATCCAAAAAGCTGAGGAAGTACTGATGTATGCAAGGTGATGTGCCAATGAGGCAATCAAGACTAAACACAGTTAACCAAATTCAAGAGTTCTAATTTAGGTACTGCAAACCTCTTATGTTTTAACTCCATATAATAATAGAATCATTTCTTTGGAAGAGATCTTTCAGATCATCAGGTCCAACTTCTAACCCAGTACTGCTAGTTCACTACTAAGCCATTTCGCTTAGCACCACATCTACACTGCTTTTAAATCCCTCCAGGGCTGGTGAACCCCTCAATTCCCTGGCCAGCCTGTTCCAGGGCTTGACCATTCTTTCAAGTGTTATGCAAACATTTTTTTATCCATGAATCTCACAGAAGGGGAAAAGCAACACTGCATTCATTTTGGTAAGATAGATTCAGATAATTTTTACCCCTAAGCCTAGAAATGCTACTTTTCTAAAGCTTTTAGTTGGGCTCTACATTCTGATTTTACTTTAACACATTAAGTTACTTTCACCAGGGAGACCACTTTCCTCTATGTTTGGAGTATGACTATGGAGAAAAGCCATGAATTTTGCAGCCAGTCCCTTATATTTTGAATACCATACATTTGGTTTCTCCATAGGAACTTTAAGTTGTAAATACACTCCTGTCTCTGCTGTCAAGTTGATCTTTCTAATCTGGCAACATGTGCTGCCAGACACATCCTTCTCCCAGACACTTGGGAAAAGAAATAGATATCTGCTTGTGGGATGTGTTAGCATTTAGATATATGATTACTTTGCCATTCCACTTGCAAATATTTTATGGGAATTAAATTATGCCAACCCTCTTCTCACTAATGCTTGCTTACTTATTACATCACTTCTGGCACCTTCTTTAAGCAGCAAATTTAGGACTGAATTATTCTTACTGTTGTGTAAAGCACAGTCTTTCACCATTACTTTTTGGGGAGAGACTGTTTCCTAACACCATGCTGCTGCACCTATAGAACAGCTGTTTATATGAGGGTGATAGAATAAACCCAGATGTTCTTCAAAGGGAGTCTGTATTGTCAGGTTTCTCTCTTTAGCCTCAGAGAAGAGGTAATCAAAACAGAGATCCCTGGTACAAAGAAGAAAATTAAGGATTTTGTGAGGATTTCTCTTCACACTTGGAAACCCATTCCAGAGAAGGCTGCCTCAGCTCAGATAATCTCTACTAGAAGTTATTGGGAGTATATTTTAAAGGTTGTTCACACAGCATACTGTTACTGTACATCTTGATATCATTTTGGCTGACAGTTCCTTATTGATGATTTGACAATATTTAAAAAGGATACAAGAGGAAAACCCAGAAGTCTGGAGGAAGCAGTAGAAATCACAGAATGGTAGGGGTTGGAAGGGACCTCTGGGGATCAACTAACCCAACCTCCTGTCTAATGCAAGTACACCTAGATCAAGTTGCACAGGAACACATCCATGTGGGTTTTGGAAGTCTTCAGAGCTTCTCTGGGCAGCATGGTCCAGTGTTTCATCAGCCACAAAGAAGTTTCTCCTTAACTTGAAGTGAAACCTCTTGTATTCTTGTTTCTACCTATTACCCCTTGTCATATGACTGGCCACCACTGAAGAGTCCAGCCACATTCTCATGACTTCCATCCTTTATATATTTATGTATGTTCATAAGATCAACTCTCAGTCTTCTCTTTGCCACATTAAACAGCCCTCTCTCAGGTCTCTCAGCCCTGACTCATAAGAGAGATGCTCCACTCCCCTTATCTCTACAGCCTACTCTTGGTCTCTCTCCAGTAGTTCCTTATCTCTTTTGAGCTGGGGAGCCCAAAACTGGACACAACACTACAGGTGTGGCCTCACTAAGGCAGAAGGTGGAGGATAGCCACTCTCAACCTCCTGGCCACACCTTTCTTCATGCATCGTTGGTCATCTTGGCCACAAGGGCACATTGCTAGCTCATGGTGGCATTGTCCACCAACACTTCCAGATCTTTGTCAACAGAGCTGCTTCCAGCAGGTCAGCCTCTAACCTTTATCGATGAAGGGGATTATTCATTGGCAGATGCACAGTTCTACACTTGCCCTCATTGAACTTCATGAGGTTCATCTCTGCCAAACTCTCCAGCCTGTCTCAGTCTCACTGCATGGCAGCACAGCCTGATGGTGCATCAGCTGCTACTTTCACCTTTGTATCATCAGCAAACTTGCTGACAGTACACTGTGTTCCTTCACTGAGGCCATTGATGAATATATTGAACAAGACTAGACTCAGTACTGAACCCTGGGGCACACCACTAGCTACATGTCTCCAGCCAGACCCTCCACTGTCAGTCACAACCCTTTGTCCTCTGTAGTTCAGCTAATTCTCAATCCACCTCGCTGTCCACTCATCTAACCCACACATCATAGGCTTACTTATGAGGATGTTATGGGAGACAGTGCCAAAATCCTTGTCAAAGTCAAGGTAGACTACAGCTACTGCTCTCTGCTCATCCACCCAGCTGGTCACACCATCATAGAAGACAATCAGGTTGGTCAGGCATGATATCCCCTTTAAGGATCCATGCTGACTATTCCTGGTAATTTTATTTTCCTCCATGTGCTTAGAAATGACCTCCAAAATGAGCTGTTCCATCACCTTTCCAGGGATGGAGGGGAGACTGACTGGCCTGTAGTTTTCCAAGTTCTCCTTCTTGCCCAGATAACAATAATAATTCCAGAGATCACTCCAGAATTTTATTAAGAGTTGTACATTTTGTTGGAGTGGATTGCAGGGTTAATTAATAATGCTGTATAACTAATAATTAATCTCTCTCAGATTTGGCATTGCATTAGTCAAAGAAAAAGATGACTTTGGGGACTGAGAATGTAGGCCACAGAAACATGCTAAGGACATACTTTAGGGAATTCTTGTAGGATTTCCATCCTCTGAAGTGAACAGTTCTATCGATTCATTGACTAATACAGTATTTTTTTCTTTATAAAGATGTAGGCTACCCAAGCTGGAATAGTCCTCTGCTTGTGACTCTGCACCACTTTTATGTCTATTGGACATCTCCAAAAAGAGGTAATTTACTCCTTGTCTCTTTGGCCTGGAAGCTTTTCCCACTGAGAGCCATAAGCAAAATTCCCACTGAATGGAACAGCAGTGATCAAGCTGTGACCATAAGTGATCATTACATTTAACATCACCTTCCTTGTCTATCATCTGCCACTAATTATCTGGACCAAAAAGTGTTCATTTTCATAAAGAAGGGTGCTGCTTCTACGTTTCCAGCATTGGTGACATAGATACTAAAATCAGCTATATGCAAGCCTCAGGAATGTCTTGTCTAAATAGAACACTACTGCATAAAACTTGAACTGGGAGCTTTTTGTGACATTTTTGTCACTGTTTCACCATCCTTCAAGAATGTTAATCTTGAAAAGAAGAATAGGGTAATAATCCTGAAGAAATCATCCCATTATAAGTCAGTGGCTGGATTTTCCGTTAAGGGACCAAGCTGAAGACAAGGGCAGTTAACTCTATAACAAACTACAGTAATACAACCATTTCAAGGGGATTATTGCTACAATAAACTGTATTAAATGGTTTATAAAAACAATGGATTGCACCTTTCTTTTTTTTTTTTTTTTTGAGATATGTGAAGTAGAGTAAATGAGGAACTGCTTTGTTAAATAAGTTGTTTCCAACCAATTTTCCAAGCATTTAGGACATGTGGAATGCTGATAGTCATATAATGAGTATTTGAAATGCACCAGAGGTTGTTCTTTGCTCTAGTAGGTGGGGGAAATCACTAACTTGTATATGTGATCAGATTTCAGTGAAGCTGGTCTGTAACCTAGTGTAGAAAAGAATCACAGGAATCATACAATGTTCAATTCCCTTGCCAGTGCCCATCACTTGACCATTTAAAAGCTCATAATCTGCCAATTACATCACAAGGCCAAAGGGGGATGATAACAAATATCCTGAGAACCTTGTTCTGCACTCAGTTCTGCAAGCAAACGAGGTCAGTAACCGCCAAGCCGTATTCATTTCTGTACTTTGACTACAGGGTAGAAATAGATTTTACCTCATTTGCTTTCAGAGAGGATGCACATTTTCTTGAAGTGATAACTTCATGCTCAGAAGAATTAACATAAGATGGAAGTCACTTATTCAGAAAATGTGTTACTAGATGGTTCAGTAATTCTACTTTGAACCTCACTGACCAGAGAGGTTCTCAAACCCCATTCTACCCAAAGATAAGAACAGCCAAGCTGGTACAGACAAGAGTGGATCTTTATAGAATAGAGAACAATTAAGTAAATAAATCACACAAGGAGAGAACATGCACAGCAAATGCAGTGTGCACAACCCACCAATGCCTGAGATACAAAGGTAAACATTACAATATGTATTTCAAATAGAACATTATTCTTTAGCTAGAATGTGTCAGGAGAACATGCCCTCAGAGCACTAGCTTCAACCCTTACATTAAGAGAGGTGATATGGAGTTTCTCACTTCTTCCATAATTCCACAGTAATAACAAAATGCTGTAATTTTTTATCCCTATTAAATCAACCCCTCTTCAACATCAGAAACAATCAAGGATATATTTCACATGCTGTGTTAGTTCCCAATGGTTTCCCAAAACATAAGTCCTTTCTCCAGGCAGTTCCTTGATCTTACCATGGATCTGCCCCTCTTCATTTCTCTACTCCATAATGCAGGATTGACATTTAGATTATTCTGTTTTAAATAAATACCCCTAATATTATCAATTGCACATCATGATTTAGGCTAGTGTACCTTTAAATCTCTTTCCAATAAATAAGCAGCATCCAACCTCCAGAAATAGTTGTTCATTAAAAGGGAAGATATAAGGTACAAGGACAACGTCTCAAGTTTAGATAACATGCATAGAAAAAGCCTTGAAAAACTAAAGGTTCTGTAAATGAAGTGCAGTTAATTGTGTTATTTTGCATTACTTGTGACCCTAATATTTTCTGGGAGTGTCTATTTAAATGGCTACATCAGGGAATTGAAGCAAATGTCATGCTGTTACAAAAGGACAGTTAGTGTAACAGGATCTAAAAATATGAGAATAACCTGCCAGATGCAAAATGTCTTTTTGCTCTCAGCTCTGGAATATTGTCTGTCAAGGGAGATGTAGCCCAACAGTAAGGAGTCCAGAGGACAGCAGCATGAGTTGTCACTGGTTCAGAAGATATGACCAGCAAATTAAAAATAAATTTGGCTTATTTAACCTAAGAAAAAGAGTTAAGGGGAAAGAAAAAAGATAAAATTATAATTAAAAGAAAATAAAATGGCTTTTGCAGAATAAAAGAAAGTTCACCTTATCAATATCCAAATGGTCATCAAATGATAAGTTTGATTTGGAACTTCTTCATACATAAGAAATATTATCTGCCAATGACAGAATTCTAGAACAGGTTTTCTATGAACATCATGATGCTCCTATTGTAAGTCTTGCAGGCTCTGCTAGAAGTTCCTATCACTGCATTCCATTTAGTATCAAACCTATTTATGGAATTTCAACTGAAGAAGAGTTTGGAATACTAATTATATCAGCCTCTATAAGTCAAAAGTAGAACAAATATATAACTGTATTGCCTAAAGTTTTCTGAGGTTCATCAAAAAGATGAGCTACAAAATACTTGCCATATGAAGGGAAATCCTTTTGGCAGGTTATAAGTAGAATGGGAACTCTGGAAGCCTAGGGCCTTTTCTGACTTTTAATGTGATCTGTCTCATGATCTTAGTCAAGTTTGAGGCTGTGTTTAATCAGTAAGCCTCAAAAGAATCCCCAGGTTTGTCCATGAGATGTTTTATTTGAGACAGTTTTAGAAAGGCAACATTACCGACTGGAAACTAATTCTCCTTTTAAGTAACAGCCACTTTCTTACAGGACACTGATCACTCAGCTATTGCTCAACCAACCAGCTTTCACCACAGCTGTTTTACTTGACCTAAGACTATTTTCGAAACATCATTAATTTGTGGATTTTCTGATTGCATACATCATCAGCCCCTGCAGGAGAGAAATGTCTTTTCCTTCTTTTCACGTGTTAAATGAAGATTTTTGAACAACAGAACATGTGTCTTGAATTCTACCTTTTCATACTCAGTAATAAATCAGAGGAAAAGGAAAACAAAGGTTCACAATATTGCACCTCATGAGAGTACTTTGATTTCTTTTTTCAATGGTAGTTTCTCATCTTTATAGTGAAGAGAAATATTATTATATTAATTTAAAGGTGTAATCTCAAAATTTGGATGATAGAACATTCTACATACACCTCAGAGGTATTACAGGGTTTTAACCACTCTTTTGTCTTCATGACATACTTGTGTATGTGGAGTTGGGGTTTACTCCATGGTTATTTCATTCTAGAATTCTTCAGCATAGGATTCTTCCATCCTGTTCCTCAAGCAGCTGTTCCACATCCTTAATAGATTTGTCGTAATAATGTTCTTGTAGCATCCATTTCAGATTTTCTTTTATCTTCAGTTTCTGTCCCTCTGTGGTTTTTTAAGCTTTATACCTACCAAATAGTTGTATGAAATTGATGTTCTCACATATCTAGCACGTAAGTAACAGTTTTGAAAAGATTAAATTAATCTATTCTAGTTCCTTTATCATCTTAATTAATAGATTTTAATAAGCTGAAAACTGTAGCTAAGTCCCATGATGCCTCAATTTTGTTCTGGGCTAAGCAGGACATGAGGCAAGAATTCCTTTTTCCCAGGATATGAGAAGGATGAGAAATGATATTCACTACCAGTGTTCTTCCTCTCAAGGAAAGGAGAGCTACAATGATAATATCCTTGGCCTTGTTCAGTGCATTCAGCCACTGAGTGGCATACTGCAAGACATTGCTCATGCACACTGCAAGACATTCTTGATAGTATTTCCTACTTCCAAAAGGCCTAGCACATCACACACACATCCACCAGCAGCCTTCACCTTTGGCTTTTTTGGTAGTCAGCTTCCTTTTTCCAATGGAATACCAACGTGAATCATAATTTTCCCTTCAAATACAAGTCATCTTCCTCTCTCTCTCTCACAAAGCCCAGTTTGTTATTTTGTGCTCATAATAATATTTTTTTCTCAGTCCTTCTGTTTAGTTTGCTCTGTCCAAAGAGATACTTGGAACTCCTTCAGTTGAAATTGTCATTAGTATGCTGTTTCCTTACTCTTTTTAATCAAAAGAATGGATTTAACCCCAGTACCAGCAGTACCCTCTGGAATACCTCATCCCTCATGGAGGTCCCTTTCAATTATCAACTGTGAACAGGCAGATCAAATTCCCTTTTTTGGTACCAACATAGATCATTCACAGTTAGAAAGCTCCTTTGACTTCCCCAGTATTGATCAGGGGAGATTTGGACTGTTTCCATGCTGCACTACATACTGTATATCTAAAAGGCTCATAGGCACTGCATCTATATTTCACCGAAATCTGATTACAACAGACAACTGGCTTTTAAGTCTCACTACTATGATTCCAAGGCAACAAGCAGAGAGGAACATATGGCACCTTTGCTACAGGACTAAGAGACTTAAGTCTTCTGGAGAACCAGACACCCTCTGAGTTGAAAATGGTAATTTCCTGATTTTTAAAATCTCAGCAATCTACGCTGCATAAAAAAACTGTCAGTTAGCTTAACAACCTGCACACATACAGCATAATATCTTCCAATAACACTGCCTGCCAGGAGTCACCATCTGTACTTCCTCTGCTGAGAACAGCCAAACTGTTACACGAAGTTGGGCTAACATAGGAATAACATGCAAGATTTCTCACCACAAATGTCAGGGTGCATATGAAGTTTTCACCTTCAGCATTTTGTAGGTGCATAAAGATTCCCATTTTTGTATCATCTCTGTCAAATTCCTAAACAGCAAGATCAAGGTGAGCAGGTAACAGAGTAAGGTCTTAGGGAGTACTAAGCTTTTCCAGGATTTTCAAGGTTATGTCTCAATACAATGTGTTCTGGAGGAGTGAAAAATAGAACTACTCTATCCATCAGCCACAGGAGCAACAGAGCCTTGCCTTTGACTAATGCACAGGCAGTATTAGCTGATATAATACTGACTGGGTGGTGACAAAATACACAGCTGAGGGTCTGCACCTTTTCTGTAAGCAAAAATGTCAATGCTTCACATGCAGGTACTCACTTACAGCAGCTACTCAAGAGTAAGAATAAGCAATAACAATGACTTGCCTGAAGCTGTTACTGACCCTGACCTGTCACAAATTGATCACCAAATGCTTGCCACATTGAGTGTTGTAGGCAATTGTCTGAGCTGAGTATCTCTGGCCACTTCAGTTGGGTGTCATTTGAACTTTAAGCACTCATGCCCTGTTTCACTCAGCTAAACAGGTTTAACTCCTCCTCTTTGGTACAAAAGGATCTCTCTTCTACAGTTTGCTGTTTCCGGGGTAGGAACTCATCGCACAGTTATTAGTTCAAGCTTTCTTCCTTGGCTAATTGCTTTCTGCTTGCCTTCCTGTTGTCCACTGAGTGAGCTATGTGACTCCTACATACAGCACAGGGCTCTTTCTGGGTTTTAAACTGTTGGCATTCAGAGAATGCTCTAAAAGTATAAATCAATAACCCCATCATTATAAAGTTTCAGGTTGAACCCTAGAAGAAACAGAGCTGCAAAAATAGAATCCATTCTTAGCTTCCCTACTGTCATCCTAAAGGACCACAGCAATCAAAAGGAAAAGAATGCAAGAGTGATTGCTAAACTCACATGTAAATGTGCTTTTCTCAACCAACAACATCTCACAGCTATTATTTTTCGTGTGTGTGGTGTACATTACTGCTTAGATAAAAGAACACTCGGGGATTTGTGTCCTGCACTTCTGCTACTTTCCATGAAGGTATATTTCTGGAATAGGAAGTAAGTTGCCTCTAAATAGATCTCTGGATCTGTGATAAGTTTCTTCATTTCTATCTACATGATAAATGAAGTTTGGGGGAGTAGAAAAAGCATGAAGAGCTGACTCTAAAGTTATTAGTTTTATATTAGAAATACTACTGGAATAACATGGGTGTTATGTAAAACTACTGCAACAAAAATTCTTCATGCATTTGCTTTACCTGCAAGGTTGTATTTGCTCAGCACATTGGAACACTGAGCACTTACAGTGGTCACCTGTACACCATGTTTCAGTATTCACTCAGAGTAAGCTTCACTACAGCATTTTTGGCTTTTTGAAGTCCTTTTATCCAATTTTCCAGTTGGGTTGAATGAGGCACAAGTAGGTCAAGTGACTTTTCCAAAGTCACAGAGAAAAAAAAATGCTATTTACTTAAAATCGGAAATCCGTGACACTCCTGCTTTTCGTTTTCTTGCTTAAAAAGCTAAAACTTAGTCCAATATTCTAAATTTGCTGCCTTTCCCATTTCATACATACAGGAGCAGCATACACTAAAGAGACATGCTACAGAAGCTAGCAACTGTGCAGAATTTAGATTTCATATTTTAGTGGGTAAGCTTCAGAGTGCTTTAACATTTCAGAACAATGGGTACCCTGATCACTCTGTAGGACTCCTGCACCAGAGAATATTGATGACAAAATCGTGACTCCAGTCACCATAGAAAATTATATCTATTCCTCAGCTTCACCATAGGTTGACTTGTTATTCAAATAAATTACTATAACTCTCCATTGTAAAGAGGCTTGCTCAATTGAGCTTAAAAATCTTTGTGTCTTGAAAAAAATCTACTTAAAAGAAAGTATTAATTCATTCAATTGTTTGCAATTTGGGCTCCATAAATCCTGCAAATCACAGCATAAGATACTGACACATGCAGAAAGTAGAAAAAAACAACACCAAACCAAATCTACAGATACATAGATTACCTTTTCTTTTGTTTCTTCCTGAAACAAATCAAAACAACAATAAAAATGTGTCTTTAGCTCTCCTCTGCTTCTTAAGAGCAGCTGACTGCAAAGTTTGCATCTGATCTGGTAAGAATCCTTTACAGATTTTTTTCCAAAGCAGCTTCCCTCAGGATGCTCAGGACAATATATCACTACTAACACCATAAAGAATTTGAGTTCCCAAGTTTGTGTTTAGAACACCAAGACACTCTTAGACAACACAGCAACACATCACTTTCTACATTGACCACAGGTGTAATATGTTCAGCATCACAGTTTTTCCATATAAACCCACATCTATACAAGTTTGTATGTACACAACCAGCCCTCCTCTGGACCCTATGCATGCCACAGGAAAGGTCTGCATTTCATTAGCACTAACTTGAAACACAACATAGACTCAAACTACAAACAAACCAACTTACTCAAGGAAATGGCTGCCAAAACTCTCTTCCATTAGCCACACAACACAAACCTTCACCCCCAAAGCAAATATCAAATCCTCCTCCAGAATCCAATTTACCTCCAGCCTGTTACTGTCCTTCAGAAGCCAAAAGCTTACCTGTTTGTTTTTTTCCTGAATCCAGAACATAATCTTCTTGGTCCTTCCAGTCCTGTTCCTCTAAGGAAAAGCTACCTCACCCCTTTCTGGCCTTTTATCTTCTACAGGTGGGCCAATTTTCTACCACTTGGGTTAACTCTTTCATTACTGGAAAGAGTTTATGAATGCAGATAATATCAAGGAAAATAAGAATAAATAGTGGATCAATGTCCCAAAGTATTGCAGGTCATAAATATCTTCACAGATGTTCCTTTATGCATTGGTCTCTATAAACTAGACTGAAGAAGAAACTGTAAGGAAAAAAGTATTGCATTTATCAAGATGGTTTTGCCAGCAGGCAACAAGATGATACTTAAAAAGTCAGATCCAGGAATAATTTAACACAGAAAGATTTCCACAGGTTTTGATCATCTGACAAATGTCACTCTCTGGCTCTCAGACAATTCCATCCCCAGAGGTCTTTAAAAGACACATAGACATGGTGGTGAGGAGCATGTTTATCACCAGACTTGGTAGAGTTAAATAACGATCTTAAAAGTCTTTTCCAACTGAAACAGTTCTATGGTTCCATGATTCAATTA
This sequence comes from Dryobates pubescens, assembly GCF_014839835.1. Classification (NCBI taxonomy): domain Eukaryota; kingdom Metazoa; phylum Chordata; class Aves; order Piciformes; family Picidae; genus Dryobates; species Dryobates pubescens. The sequence continues at coordinate 10,183,922 of NC_071643.1, forward strand.
TTTGCATAATTCAGTTTTTACCACCACTAGAATTTGTGTGAGTTTTATTCACACAGCTCCCCACAGCTGCATTCTGCTCTTCAGCAGTGCAAGGTGCTTCTCAGTTCCCTAGCAATACTCACTCAGAATCTTTCAGAACCCTAAACTGCTTTCTAATGTCACAGAGCATGTGTGAGGTATTCTAAGTTATGATATATCTCAATTCAGATTTCTCTACCATATTAAGAAAACTGTCTTTTTAACGGCCTTACATGAAGCTACCTTTACAAATCAATAAATGCCTTTTATTTTGACCTAGCTAATGGGTCATAACATATACTAATATTTTGTTTACACCTGAGTGTAATTTCTAATCATAGATGAAGAGATACTTTGAAATACTGTTTTAATGCCTGTGGTTTTTATCACTGAAGTCAAATGGGCTTCTAAGAGCTTCAGGAAAGATGAGGTTAGAATGCTTTGAGATAACCTTAATGTTTTAGGAGGTTTAAGTAAATGTTCAAACCATCAGAGGCTCTCCCAAATGTTCAGGCTTGCAAAGTCAGAATGGAAGTTATTAAATTACACTAGAAAAAGGCAGCAGTAAGAAAACCAAAGAGCACTGAGAACCTCCGAGGGAACTCATGGAGGATTCCAAGCGGTAATGAAGGAGACCAAAATGGCCAGCTGTTGGTGTATTGTTTAATTCAGTTATCTAGTTTAATCTTACTGAATGATTGCTTACTTCAGGCAAACTATAATCAAATCAGGATTCTATCAGCTGGTTGCTAGGCTATAAATATTAAGATGAACTACTCTTACAATAATTTCAATACTTTCCAGCCCAAGTAGTTACTACTGATTGACAGCATGAGCCTCCATTTGCCTTGTTCCCTAGCTTATTCATACAAGTTCTCCTATCTGTACTTCATGTACTCATTCCAGCCTTTGAAGTGACTCTTTGTGGAAGTACTTCAAAGGAGAAAGTTCTGAAGGGTAGCACAAATTTGGAGATGGAAAGAATTGGTGTGCGTTAGAAAAGGTTCCTTTCCTGTCATTTTTCAAGGAAAGAGGTTCTTAAATGCAGGGATAGTGTGCAGTACATATTAACGTTCAGATCCTTTAGAAGAAAAAGAAGATAGGAGGTTAAACACTAACATGACTAATGAAAAAGCATGCAACACAAAAACACAGCCAAATCACAGAACACTTCTCAATCTGTCACCTTCTGTGGCATCTCTGTAACTTTTCAACTAGTAATTGTATTTAAAATAAATTTGTCATTCCACGCATTAAATATAACAGATTGTATTAAGCAAATTGTCTAGGCAAGAGCATAAGGCACCAGATCTGATTTTTCTACCCCAGGCAAATTTTATTTTATTATTTATTAGGTTCTTGCCTGGGACAAGCCTACATGACCTCTGGTAACATGGTGCCTTTTTCTTCTCATAGTTCACCAAAGTCCTCTTGAGTGACTGTGGTGAGGTTGCTGATTGCAGCTCACATGTGCTGATCCTAGTGTTATTCACTGTCTGTAACTGCCTAATTGGCACATGCTGCCTCAGTCACTGTCCAAATGTTCTAATTAACATGCATAATATCCTCAGGAAAGAGAGAGCAAATATCTTTTGTGGCTTGTTTAGATATCTCCTGTTTCATATACAGGATTTATCCTCAGAAAAAAAATTGTGATGTCTGACCTTGATATGTATGGAAAATTTTGCCTGGGCATTCTGCCAGACATTTCACTTGATATCTACATTTTCTCCCTCTAGGTTGTCTTGTTGCATTTTTGTTCCCTTCTGTCTGCTTGGCTTTTTTCATAACTACTTTAGGGGTCATTATCTTTACCCAAATACATTGGCATTACAGATCCTTCCAGTCATACCTTTTAAATGCTTGGGGTTTCTTTTTGGAATACCATGAAAAGCAGGGAGAAAAATTCAAAATCCTCTAACTCAGGAAGTTACATTTCATTGTCTTTCAATCAGGCAAGTAAGGCATATTTGTAGGCTCACATAGATCATGACAATGGTATTTATGCTTCCAGTTCTAACAGCACACATGATCACACATTAAAATATGCAAATAACATCACCTTTGACTCTTGAGGTGTGCTTTTTGGTGTTTTCAATATTTTACCAAAACTTGTTGCATAGTGTAAAAAGAAAGAAATGCTCTTTCTGATCCTTTCCTATTGTCCCTTGAGAATTAGCTCATTGGTTGAGAAGATGAAATTGTTACAGCTACAAACATCTTCTCCTACATACAAGCTCATCCCTAATATCCAAACATATACTCATATTTAGGTCCTCTTTCCCAGTTTCACTGACCAGATTGGGGGGGGGAACCCAAACAATAGTTGCTAATAGCTTGTAATTTTCTTCAACTCCTAATTGCTTGCTTCTCCCAGAAAATTATCTGAAAAAGCAACTGAGATAAAACCCATTGTTGTAACAAGGTAAACCACTGTCTGATTCTGAAAGCTGAATGGGTTATCTATACTGCTTTGCCGTTTGTTAATTTTAGGAATCTTCCATGGCTTTAAAACATGCTCCTTGTATTTACCACACTTAGAAGATAATTAATCCTTTTATCCCTATTTAAACAGTGTGATTACATGTACCTCAGACCTTTTTTTACAACTTTTGATAATGTCAATAACCTGTAGCACTTGTTATTGGGTATTTTTACACTGGTGGCCAAAGTGACACATGAAGTGCAAGGAAAAAAAAAGTCAAAAAGTGACAAACCAGGACCCTGAAACTTGAGGCACTCAGAAATAATATCTTTCATCAGCTCACTAAGATTTTTGTATTGATGTGCTGAAGGTACTGCTTTACGAACCTCTGAGTCTGCCAAAAGGCAAATAGCATCCAAAGGAAAGCTGGAGTGACAGATGATCAGACAGCACCGTGACCAGATTTGAAAGTTTGGCAAGAAAAACTTGTAATTTCTGTTCTGCAATTTAACTTGTCTGGGCAATTATATAATGAAAAATGCAAACCATCTATGGAAGAGCTTATGGCTAAGCCTAAAAATGTTGAATTACTCCTGAAAGGAAAAGGTGGTGTAAAAATTTTCTGTATTAAGTTCCAGCCCAAAGAACTGTCCAATCCAAACTACAGAGAAATGAAGGCTATCCAAGCTGACCTGGAACTCTCTGAGGCCAGGCCATGCCCACCACCCAAATTAAATGCTCCCAGGTCCTTACAAGAAATTGTAACTTCTCAAGCTTTATACATGTTGATTAAATTTCATGCAAGGTGGAGTGAAGATTTGCTCTCAAAGAAGGAAGAAGTCTGCCTGAAGCTAAAGCAAATTAGTATTGTTGACCTTGGCTTTGACTCTGCTCCTGTTTAAGTTAACATAAATACTCCTATTAATTCCACCACGACCTGGATCAAGCTTTAGGTTAGAGAAACTGCAGGTGATGCTAGGATTGCTAAGATACAACACGAGTTATTATCTTGTGTAGGTTGAGAGTTTCTTCTATTGACAAGAAAACCAGTACATGCATCCAAAAGACACTGGAATGCTAGTTAACTGTAAAAATTAATTATCTAGATAAGCATTACAAGTTTGTTTGTTGTCTTGTTTTGGTTTTTATCTGAAAACTAAATCTATGCTGTCTTGGTTCCAGTTAGAACAGAATTAATTCTGTTCAGGGGTTTTACTCTTCAGCTCAGTCTCTTCTCTGTAACAACACTTTCTGTAGCTGAGTTCAGTATTGATTTTTATCTATTTGTATCTATTAATTGTATTCTCATTATTTCCAATCAAAGTTGGTTTGTTATTCTTTTTCAACCCATAACTCTCTCCATCATTCTCTTTCCTTCAGGAATTGGGGTTGGAACTAGATAATCTTTAAGGCCCCTTCCAACCCAAACCATTCCATGATTCTATGATACAGTGAGTGCATTACTTGTCTCCCTCCACATCAAAGCACCGACCCCAGCAAAGAGACAGAGACCAGAATTATGACAAAAGAAAGAAAAAACAAATAAACCAACAAAAAACCAGTATGTAACGTGGACAAAAATGTTTCATTATGCAAAAAAGAGAAAAAAACCTTCTATATTTGGATTAACATTATTAAAAGCTTATGACTGAAAAATGAACATACAAGCTGAGAGCAAATTATCACTAAAAGATAGTTCTTGGAAGCTAGTAAGTGCAGTGTTAGAGCCAAAAGTTCAATGTTCATTCTATCCCATCTGCTTTGTACATTAAAATATGTCACATGATTTGCACCATTTTACTTTTCTTGATTTATTTAGGTTATATGAAAAATTCTAACTAGAATTTCTCACATACGAAATGAACATATTCTATTTTTGGCTTAAAGTTTCAGTCTCACTGAGATCTAATAAAGACCAGTTTGAAGGAATTTGACTTAATAGCATTAGTTCTGTATATATTTGATATTAGCTGGTGGAAACTTAACACTGTCTCAGGTGGAAACTTAACACTGCCTCAACCTGACAGGATCAAAACATTTCAGGTTATTCTGAATGAGTTCACTCTGAATGAGTCTTTATCAGAAACAGGTCAGATGGTTCAGAGGGAATAATAAGTGAAGATGAGAGAAGTGAAGTGATTGCAACCTGATTTCCTGTGAATTTGTGTCCCTTGCTTCATTAAGTCCACCACCGCAGCAACCCCAGTATCCTGTAATGTTCATAGTGAGCAACAGAAGCTCGTATAGTCTGCAGTTCTGCTGCCCGCGGACTGATGGTTCTGCGTCTGCTGCCAGGCCAGCTAGCTTATACCAGACAGAGCGTGTGATGCTTGAGCTCCCTCGGGCTTTTTCTCACTGAAAACTAGTTTGAATCTTTCTCCTGTTCCCCAGTAGCTGACTTGTTTGAAATTTGAAGGTATAATGCTCCTCCTCCTTATCTGTTGACTTGCAGGTCATAAATGGGTGAAGAAAACAGATAAGTTTAATAGCTTACAGTTGTTCATTCCTGTTCTGGTTTGAGTTAGAACAAAACCAATTTCAGGTCAATGATTTTAGTTTTAACTGTCTCTTCCAAGCAACTATGCTTTCTTCAACTGGTGGCATGTTTCCACATACAGTGGCTGCTTCTAACAATGGTAACACTGATGTTTAAAGTTACAAGCAAAGACTAGGGTGTAAATCAAGGTCACTGCTAAATCTTGTGTACCAGGTTGGGAAGCACAAAGTATGAGGTGGCACCTGCAAGGAGAAGCAGACAGGGTAGGTGACCCTAGACTGGACAGCAAGGGATTCCATTTCATGGATGCCATTTACAGTATAAAGCTGAGGAATCATTATAGTCAAGCCTTTTGTTCAATGCCCAGCATCCAAGGAGGACTCTGTCCTGCCTTCAATCCTGATCTGTGTTCCTGAATTCAGTTCTAGAATGCAGTTCTTGAGAATCATTCTATTAGGGAAATCATCTTATATATGACATATGTGTGAAAAGTGACAATGGAAGATAGACTCCATTGGTGTCATATAGTGTGTGTTTTATGTCATACACTGCACAATTATAAGACAATTGCATTTTCAACAGTATTGGATCAATCTGTGTAATTAAGGCATTTCACCTAGCAGAAAAGCAAAAGATAAAAGCACATCGGACTTTCATGAATCATCATCCATTTCCCCAGTCCACACAGCAATCAAGTTTGTACCACTCATGGCTTCATTTAGCTTGTAACTTTCAAGAGGATTCTGAGGGTCATGACTTAAACAGAGGGAGCTGTATTGTCTATTTTGGTCTGGGTTTAATTTGGGTAATCTTTCCATTAAATATAGCTATTTATGACATTTGTTAAAAGCCTACACTGCTAATTTGGCTTAAAAAAATGATTAAAAAAAACCCTAATGGAGTTGGATTGGAAGTTTTCCATAAAATTAATGTCCCAGACTTAATGGATGTCTAAGGTATCATTATTAACGGGAATATTCCATAAACTAAAATCAGAGTCTTTGAATTGGTGATCTGATACAGTTAGATCGGAACTTATTAAAAGCTGGAACATTGCCAAAGTACCCAGGAATTCAATTTAAACACCTTATGGAGGTTAATGCTTTTACAGTATTTACTTTAATTAGTGTTTTATTAAATGCTCGATTTCACTCACGTACTTGGCCAAGAGTAGAGGCCAGCCTGTGGGTAGCAAGTATGACAGAGGTAAGATCACTTCACTCTCTCTACACCTGTCAAAAATACTGGGTTTCTCCCTGATTTCTAGGGTTAGGTTGCTTTTGGCTACATTTCCACATCATGGTGTGCATCACAGACTGTATGATGGCCCAGCGTAATTACATTCCAAACTGTGAGCCTCCCGACAAAGCATTTTGCTCTGCAGATTCACTCCTATTCATTCCGTACTACTTGATAATGTAAATACAGACCAAAACTCTCCAAAATTCAAGGGACATGTCCATGCCTTACCTTTGCTTCCATGCTAAATTTGTATTTGTATTCTGTGGAGAAGAAATGGATTGCCACTATAGCTATCTCTTAACACAAAAGAGTTTATTCTTCCTTTACTCTAGGACTGGTTCTAGGCCCATAAAATCCAAATCTGTCCCCGTTGACTACAATAGGCTTAGAGACAATCTCTGACTCCATTTTTGACAACACTAGAAGTACTAAATAAACATACAATTTTTAAATGTACATAATTTATTTTACTTGTCATTGTACTTAAGAAGAAAAAAACCTTTAGAGCTATGAGAAATTCTGTAGTCATGGTACAAGTAGTGTGACTATATTCGCCATATTCTTGGGAATACAGTGTCTAATCCATATGCAAAACGTTAATTCTATAAATCTTCAGCTTTGTGAATCATATATCAGCTTCACAAGGCCACCATATTTACTGTCAAACAGATACAAAATGGTTTTGTTATTTCTTCTATCTAGTGCAAAAGTTTATTCTTGAAGATGCATCTACCAATACCCATTAATGGCAGAGGTTTTGTTATGAGCCAACATTCAATATTCTATACAGAGAGAAATCAATAGTCAATATTCTCTTGGCACCAAAAGACAAAAAAAACCAAAAGTACATCCTGTTATGAAAAACCTGTTCTCAGCTTCCAAATGCCACTTAACCAAAAGCACTAACATAGGTAGATGCCATTATATTCTACTGTCTTCCTTTACTGCACTATTACAGGCACTTGAATTCACAATTTCAGTAAAATTTACAGATAGGGAGGCATATGTTTTTCTCAGGCTCAGTTTGTTATCAGCAGAAGAGTATACAGATTAGGGTATTACATAAAATGTACATATTAACAAATACAAGGAAGAGAAATGTCTTTAACTGTTCACTTTCAGCACAGATATGCAGACCAAAGTCACATGCAAGTTGTGAACCTCACCATTATCAAGGTTTGATAAAATGAGGACTTCAGAAGAGTTTCTCTTGTGAAGACAAATCACATAATCACAGAACAGATCTATTTGGAAGGCAACTCAAAGATCATCCTGAACAACCCTCAACCCAGCACTGAAGGGTCAACACTAAGCCATATCCCTGTGCACCAGGTCCACATGCTGCTTGAAGACCCACAGGGATGGTGAGTCCACCACTGACTTGGGTAGATCATTCCAATGTTTGATAACCTTTAAAGTGAAGAATTATTTCCTAATATCCAGCCTAACCCTCCCCTGGCCCAACTTGTAACCATTTTCTCTAGTCCTTTCACTTACCATCAAGGAGAAGAGGCTGACCCCTCCTCATTCCTGCCTCCCCTCAGGTAGTTGTAGAGGGTGATGCGGTCGCCCCTCATCCTCATTTTGTTTGTGCCGAACAACCCCAGCTCCCTCAAACAGCTCCTCGCATGCCGTGCCCTTCACAAGCCTCATCACTCTTCTCTGGACATACTCCAGCACCTCAATGTCCTTGAATTCACAGTGAAGCTGATTTGGAGGTGCATTTAAACATGCTCATGGCCAGTTATCATGTGGTAAGCCATAGCATGACCTTCTAATATTCCTGCTATTCCCTGGTAACTGTCACTGATGAATGAAATGAAAAAGCATAAGCTCCTTGATACTTGCAATATACTACTGAACGAGAAGAATCTGCACATAGGCAATAACATTGAGCAGTTAATGCAGTAAAGATAAAGTTCACACACTCTCTTATCCCCCAGAAATTGTTTCATCTGCTAGAGTCTGCATATACTGTGGATTTAATTTTCTTTAAAAATAACCTTTTTTAGTCTTGAACAAAACACTCACTATGCTCTATTTCCTGCATCTGATGAATTAAGGCTGTAGCTCCCAGAGAGAAACTGGAATGATCAATTCATTCATAGTGAGGAATTGAGTGAATAATTCCTAAGAACACATTGTAAAAATATCTAGATACCCAGCTGACATCGTGGACAAGAGGTGGAGAGGTTCAAGAGAAGTGAAATGGAAAAAAAAAAGATAATTGAAGGATGCAAAAAGAAAAGATGTGTCTACAAATGAAAAGAAATAGAAATACATCTTTAAAAGTAAAAATACCCAAATACTTAAAAAAAAATATATATAGTAATAGGTTGCTAAAGAGATCAGAAAGGTTTATTAGGAATAGAAGAGGGGGTGGGGGGAAATCTACACCAAAAAAAATGAAATAAATTCTTTTATCAAGGAACAACTACACAAAACAAAAACATTTTGCAATATGAACTTCTGTTAATGAAACTCAACATTATTTAAACAAAACAAAAAAAGAACAACCAACCAAACAGCAAAGCCCCCCAAAAGCCCAATACTAAACCTCCCCCAACTATCAGAGTCTGCAGGAAGAACCTTCCAGAAAGAAGAATTTTTTTCAGACTACTTTTCTTCCCCAACGTCTGAGTACGGTGAGATAGAGACATTTGTAAGTCACTGGAAGTAGCTTCAGGCTCAGACCATTTTAGTAGGCTTGCAATGTTTTAGATAATTCTGGGAGGAAAGTGGCTAAGAAAGAAAAATTAATATTGAAGGAAACTAATCTGGGTTGGATTCTCGGCTGCTGAAAGTCAGCTTCAGTGGTACAACATCCATTTATAACCACTTAGAATAAGGCTGTGGGGATATTGTAATACTTGATTCCAGAAGCACACTGATGTCTTATTACTTGACTGGCTCTCTGGAGACCTCTGAAGGTAAATGTATTCTACTGTGAATATAGACACAGTACAATCACTTATGGGAGGTGGGTAGTAGGAGGGGATGGAGATAGGAAAAGGAATCTGGTACATATTCATTCAAGTCTTTCTCACTATGTCTGCACCTCCTCTCCAGTGTGTGATTTCTGCCTTGCCTGGGAGAGCTCAAGCCATCCTTGGTGAGTTTCTGTACCTCAGAACAGCAATGCTGCCACAGCACTGCCTTCAGCTCGTGCTGTCTGTGGTCACAAGCGTATTTTCAGCTGGTTATTCTGTGCTGAGCTCCAAGTTGCTCAAACATTACAGAAGCCATAAAAAATGAGAGCAGGAGCAAAAAATGACTGCAAGCACAATTCACAAATTTCCAGGGTTAAAATCCAGCACATCCACCACTGCTGACTCCTTTAGTAAAGGTGTGCAATTCTCAAAGCCTAAGATCCCTTTTCTGTAGTCTTTTTTTTTATTGCCTAGACTGTTCTCCAGCATAAGGAGTTGACTAAAATGTCAGGTATGACTTTGCTCTGAGGTCCATCTAGCTGCAAGGCGTAGTGTCAGCCAGGCCTGCAACACGCTTTCAGTAGTAGATATTATTACATGTTAATTCCTTAAGTGCCTGAAAGGTTTGAAGCTATTTGCTCAGTTCAATATTTTACAGTACTATAACATTTGCATTTCAGTCCTCATGTTCAATGAGCCAGTGCTCTTACAAGGGAGCCTTTAAGCCATTGCATGTGATCTTCTGGCTATAAATAAAAATCAAAACAAAACCAAAAACAGTTCTGACAGCTCTGTGCTAGGCTACAGAAACAGGGCTTATTGCATTTGAGAAGCAAGATACTGCATATAGCAGGCAATTGCCACATCAAGGCCTTTAATTACAATGAGAACTGTCCATGCTCTAAATACCTCCACTTTTATAGGCTAGAGAAGCAGCTAAGTGCTCAGGCAAAGTTCTAATGTTGTCTTCTAGACACTGGCTGAGAGCCAATGCTCTCATGGTAGAGAGGAGTAGTAGAGTGCAGTGTATTTCTATCTATTGACCCAAAGACTGGAAGTTCCAGTTATAAGTAACTTGAACAGGGTCATTACGTGCCTACTCCTCTGTGAAAATGGAGGAGTATATAAAAGTCCTATCAGGCTGAAGAAGTAGAATAATATCCTTGCCACTTTTATTCCACCAGGACAAACAGACCGGTTCAGATGAGATCATTAGAGGTCAGGGACCCACTAGAAGGGCTTCAAGCAAGCATGGAAAGGCTTGGATGTGAGGAGTCCTAGATGTGATTAATATTGCTTGAGGTAATATGGTATGGTATGGTACCATCCTTCCAGGAAGGATACGATACAGGAATATAATTCAGAAGCTGAGCAAACATTGTATACATCAGCATAGCACACGAAAGGTGAGACAGAAAAATAACCAAGGGTGAGCATTAATAGGATTCTTGCTATTTCGTGGCACCGTGAAGCTGGCAGCCTACACTCAAACTCTTTATTTCTAGGGTAGATGATGTTTAAAATATTCATCCCTCTTAACCACACAGAAACTCTTGCCCTGCCGGTGGCCTTCTTGTAGGTTTTGTTATTAGCAATGGTGATTTGGCCCTGAGCAAGGCATTTTAGAGCAACCCTTGTAAGCTGAATGCCAGGGAACAACAGAGACTGAGAAATCTTCTTCCACATAGACAAAATATATCTAATCCTATAATAGCTAGCATGAGGTGTTTGGCAGACATCCCAGAGTGAAGGACAGAGTTGATCAATATTAAACATTCACAAGCAAGTGGAGGAAGACAGCAAGAAAAACAGAAGATGTAGCCATGATTTTGAGAGCAGAGGGAATGCTCAGGCTAATGGAAGCAAAGTTGGTATTGGGTCACTATCTCAGTGAAATGCAGATATTTATTATCAGAATTATACAGCTGTTGAACATGATTAACTGTAAGGACAGATTTCTACCTATGTTACACAAGGCCCCTCTGGAATACAGCTTTTACCAGAGCTCTTCAAATTCCACAGCTGAAATATGACATTCTCTGCAGTTATTCTTTTATAAGGTTAGCTTATAGATTTTTGTCTACATGCTTCATGCCCAGAAAAAGACAAAAAAAAAGTAAAATCAATCAAAGAAAACTATTCTCCATCAAGGAAATCCCAATATTATGTAGCCTTTCAACCGCTTTCCCAAGAATTCCAGTTGCCACATTTCAGAATGGAATAGGTGCTTGATCCCTTCAGACAGGAACACAATGTGGCCCGTGCTATTCTAAACCTCCAGAACCATTTATGATATGTGTCATCATTAAGTTAATTTTTGCTTCTCTGTTCCTTAAGCTTTTGAGACTTTCATTCAAGAAAAACCCATTCAGAGATGGTCTCTAATTCTTAACACATTAGAATTGTTTTGACACACAACTGTTTTAGCCCGTACTGCTATGCATAAGAACTAAAAAGAGAGTGAATATAAATGTGTATGTATATTAGGTACTGTAAAGTTGGCTTGTAAAGCTCTTAATCATTCCTCCTATTCACCTGACTTTCTACACTGCATGTTCTATAGGCACTCATTTTAAACTAAAATCTGAGTTTTTTCCCACAGTTGTTCTAATCCCACTCCTTCTAGTGTCCTGAATGCCAGACTCGTGTATTTCAGGTTCATACTTGTACACAAGAGAAAGGATATTCAAATAACACTTCAGAATGTCAGCCAAGCCTATTTCCTTTCAAAGTCATCCTCAGTTCATGCTGGTTCTTTTGTACCTTTTCTGACTAAAATATGCTCTATTTCTCCAGAGCTTTTCAAAGAAGTATGGAGCATCTCAGAAACTTGGAGCATCTCTTAACATATCAGGACAGGAATGAGAGGAAAAACCTGTCAGTCATCAGCACCCAAAGAAAACAAGAGATTTCAACTCATCAGTATTTCAGGATGAAGTCTTTCTTGACCAATACAAAGCAGCAGGGGACAGAGGAGATTCAGGAGGCTTGGTGTAAGGGTGCAGGGAATGGGGCATTCTCTCCACATCTGCTCTTACCAGCAGATGATGACAGTTAACTGTTCAACATATCAGAAAGGACAGTTGTTTTGAGACACTTGTTTCCAGCTGCTGGTGCAAAGAATAGTTTTACAATTTCCTCTTCAAAAATGTTTTCCTTTCTGGGGGTGACAGTCTTCTAACATAGTACATTTGATTTTCCTGCTCACATTTGCCCAGGAAAACGAAACAAATTAGAGGGTTTGACCCAAACAACAGACGGCTTCATACGTAGCTCTTCTCTGTAAACGTTATGTGTCTATTCACTTCACTTAAGCTGAGCTATCCTCCAGAGGATAATGAGACTGTCCCTAACTGCACAACTCCTATGTTGAGGTGAGGTTTAGCAGAAGCCTTAAAAAACTCCTATCATCTATGAATGTCACTTTATAAAGGGAAGGCTTCTGTAGTAACTAATAATATGCAAAAGTTATTTTTCTAACTTTTCTTTCTATTCCTAATTATAGTAGGGAAAAAAATAGACAAATAATCAAGAAACCTTTAAATCACATATGAATGGAGGGAAATAAGTGAGAGTGAATTAATAGACGCTATGTAATCCCGAAGAAGAGCATTCACGGAAACTAGAGAGAATCCAAATAATTTTGTGGCTGTGAGTCTTGCTGAATGATAGCTCTGGGAACAAAATTTCAGCAATGCTTGTCAGTTAGTCAAAATGAATGTTTGTAATTATGAAATAAAGTGAGTTCTAATTCGATTGTCTCAAAACAGAAAACAGATCGTAAATGAAAACTTGCGTGAGAGAAACTAGAGGCAGAAAACAAACCAAGATGTTTACAAAGATGTGGAAGGGATCAGAGTCCTGGAGCTCAGGAGTGGCAAGTGATTTTTATTGACATTCCCTGCAGAAATAATAGATGAGATGTTTGATACTTTTGTCAAAGGCTCTTCTAAACTCCACATTCATGTTTCACCTAAGCAGATAAAATTCATAACTTGATATAGTTGCAGTCATAGTGCTAATTGACAAAATAACTGTACAAGCATCACATGGAACTTCAAAATTTGATCCAAAATGATAAACACCACATAGAAACACCTTAATGTAATAGTAGAAGATAATTCTGCTACTGTAAGAGCACAAGTGCTTGCTGTTCCAGTTATGACACCATTAGTTTACTCTGCTAGGTTTCATAACAATCTGCTCAGCTAACAAGCACTATCACAATTAACAGATAAACTGTACATGACCTTTGTAAACCAGAAAATGCTCCACTCCCACTTCAGCAATCATCTTAGCTCACTGTGTGACATATCTAATAGTTTGACTGCAGATAGTACTAAAATGGCTTATTTATTCTAGACCATTCTGATGACTTGCTTGACACATTAAGGCTTCTGAATGGCTCTAAGAAAGACCCTTTAGATTTCATAAAGCATCTTTAGCTTCCAGTTGTGACTATTATCAGCTTGGCAACAGTAGGGAAGGTATATCTCACTGATAAGGGCCACTTGAGAAGCCAGCAGTTCCCAGCAATTAGCTCTAGCCAGATGAGGCACACCCAACCTGCTGAGCTGTTAAATATTTATAATTCTTTCTGTTGCAGCCAACAATAACCTTAAAACTTGTTTTAAACATAGGCAAAAGAAATGCAAAATATTGACTAATTTCCACATGTCTTCTCTGAAAGTGAGATTGACTGAGTGTTTAAGAATCACAAGAACGGAGCGAGTATGGCAGGACTTGAAAACAAGAGCCTGGAGAATGTCGATGAGCAATTCCTATACTCAACAGCTCAAAGCAACTTGATAGGATGCCTTTCAGGATAAGATGCCTGATCTCACCAGTCGATTCCCGGTCTCCTGGGTTATTAATTACAATCAGGGCAGGAAAAAAAATAATCTGCTGTGATAATGTCGTATGCAAAACATAAAAAGGCAGAGAACACTACTCTGGAAAAACTGATTGTTTCAAGTAATGAAATCAGCAATGATAACTACCTCAATCTCTTCCATGCTATGTATGGAAAATTTTATTAGGAAGGTTTCTCTCAGTATCACCCTTTTGCAGCCCTAATCATTGTTAGAGACACCATCTTCATGTGTGTAGTAGATTTCCCTTATCCTGGGAACCCCTTCTTCACCTGCATTCCTGAGATTACAAAGATTCCAGCCCCTGGACTTTATACAAACAAATTATAAATAAATTATTACAATTCATTTATTACAAATAAATTCCACTGCTCTTCTGACTTTCAGGAAGCCATCTGCTCTGCCTCCTTCACCCCTTGAGTTGAGGAAGCTCCTGTGGGACAATGTACTGCCCCATTAGCCACTGTCCTTAGGAAGATCTGCAGGCCCCTGAAAGAGCTGCAAAACTGCATTCACCAACAGTATTTGAGGGTGTCCTCACATTTCTGAGATGCACTTTTTTTCAATCATAAAGTCATCCACTTTCTAGCATCTCTACCTCACAGCCATTAACTTACCATTTTAGCTCACAGCACATCTAGATAGGTAAAATAAGGTGAAGCAGTTCTAAGCTGATTTACTAGAAGGATGATGGCCACTGGACCGTTCTTCCCTTTTTAATTTCCATTAAGGAGGTCACATGGCTTCTCAGAAATCAAGTCAATCAGATTAGGTGAAACACATGAAACTTTCCTACAGCTGTGTTATCAGGAAAACCTCATCTATATATTGCCCTTGAGAACCTGCAACCAGTTATATCTGAGACATATTGTGCTATTTGACAGAGCCACTGATAACTAATGATTTAATTGCCATTGCAAAAGAATGTGCAGCATATGTTTGCTGTGCAGTGAATATCCTCTAGTGTCTGGGAGTTTCATTAACGTAAGTATATTTGGTTATAGGCACAGATGATCACATTCTACAGTAAGTAAAGATATAACTATAATATGGTGGGGTTAAGAGAGAGAATAAAAGCTTCAGAAGGGAAAACAAAGCATAGGACAGCAGAGATATATTGTTGAGGATGTATCACAAAGGTAATGTCAAGGAAGTTGTCTATCAAATCCTTAATACCAAGGTATCCACTTGATGTGAAACCATACTGTGTATAAAACTGACATTCAACATTCAGCACTTTGACCTAGAAAACAGCAATATATTAGCCTCTTTTACATATGATAAAATCATTTTGGTTGCAAAAGACCTGTAAGACCACTGAGTCCAAGAATCATCTAATTCCAACAAGTCTGGTGCTAAACCATGTCCCCTAGAACCACATTTCTGTGTCTTTTAAACATCTCCAAAGATGAGGACTCATCCACCTCCCTGGGGACCCCATTACAGTATTTGATAACCCTTTCAGTAAGAAGCTTATTCTAACATTCAACCTAAACCTCTCAGGGCACAACCTGAGGCTGTTTCCTCTTGTCCTGTCACTTGTTACTTAGGAGAAGAGACCAACACCCACCTTGCTCCAATCTTCTTTGGGGTAGTTGTAGAGAGCAAGAAGTTCTCCCCTCGGCTGCCTTCACTCCAGACTAAAAACTCCAGTTCCCTCAGCTGCTCCTCATGTTCTCTGTATTTTTCACCAGCTTCATTTCCCTTGTGTGGACCCACTCCAGCACTTCAAGATTTTTCTTGTGGAAAGGTCTTGCATGTAATTGCAGATGATTTTATATTTCCTTCTCCTGATTATTTAGAGAATTACTGATGTCTGTAAATATTTTATATCATTGTGGTTTTTTATTATATGAAGGTAATAGCTATGATCTTCTCTTACTAGATCATGGTGATAGCAATGATTTAGGACTTGGAAGAATGGTGGGAACCACCAAATATTCCTGAGAGCCATAGACACTAGCGAAGAAGGTCCTATGGCTCTCCTTGAATCCTGGAATCTAGGAATCAAATAGTTCAGTATTGCTGCTGAAAATTACAATCATTTAGGTGTGAAGTTTAAGTCAGGCAATTTCAGTAGTTACAGTATTTATAAGGAAATAGTGAAGTAGGTAATGCTTTTGTACTCAGGTTCCTAAAAACTGTTTTTCACTTAAAAATAAAAGCTGTGGTCCATTAGCAAACACAGTTTTGACTCATATAATGTTTCTCAGTTTCCCTTGAAAAGGCATAGGTGTATGTGATGTTTGAGAGGTAGGGTCAGGTCAGTGTCCTCAGACATGGAGATTTCTGGTTATCCATTTTCCTAAGCTTCCTTCATCGTGAAGCTCAGCTTTGTGGTACCTGCTCCCATTTAGTGCATTAATCCAGTTCAAGAAAACTTCTTTATTAGGAAAAACAGTGCTAAGGTTTTTTCCAGTTGCTGGTTTGGTCCAGTTTAGTCAGGTCATGATTGCTCCTACTGAAATATTTTTAATACAAAATTTGAAATATTTTTCCTTGCTCTTTACCTTTCAGAATCTTTCAGAAGAATGAAAAAGATGATAAGACAATATAGAATCATAGAATCAGTCAGGGTTGGAAGGGACCTCAAGGATCAGCTAGTTCCAAACCCTCTGCCATGGGCAGGGACACCTCTCCTACATCAGGTTGCACAGAGCCACATCCAGCCTGGCCTTAAAAACCTCCAGGAGTGGGGCTTCTACCACCTCCCCGGGCAACCTGTTCCAGTGCTTCACCACCCTCATGGGGAAGAACTTCTTCCTAACATCCAATCTGAATCTACCCATTTCTAGTTTTGTTCCATTCCCCCTAGTCCTATCACTACCTGACACCCTAAAAACTCCCTCACCAGCTTTCTTGTAGCCCCTTCAGATATTGGAAGGCCACAATAAGGTCACCTCGGAGCCTTCTTTTCTCCAGACTGAACAGCCCCAACTCTTTCAGCCTGTCCGAATAGAATAGAATAGAATAGAATAGAATAGAATAGAATAGAATAGAATAGACCAGACCAGGTTGGAAGAGACCTTCAAGATCATCTCGTCCAACCAATCACCCAATCCAACCCACCTAATCAACTAAACCATGGCACCCAGCTCTCTGATCATCCTCGTGGCCCCTGTCAAGGTCCCTCTGGATGGCATCCCTTCTCTCCAGTGTGTCTGCTGCACCACACAGCTTGGTGTCATCAGCAAATTTGCTGAGGGTGCACTCAATGCCACTGTCCATGTCACCGACAAAGATGTTGAACAAGACTGGTCCCAGGACTGATCCCTGAGGGACTCTGCTAAAAGCCATGTTAGTCTGGAGCTGTCTTCTCAGAAACTGAGGTGCTTGAAACAGTGCTTTATTTGTACTTATGTGGCAGCACTGTTGGTTTTTGTAACCCTGTGTACATATTTCAGCAGTTACAGAATGCACCTAGGTGGATACACTATTCTCCCGTGCAAAATAATAGATGTAAATCCCTGCTGTGGAAAGAAAAAAGCAGAATCCAACTCTAACCATTGGGTTATCATTGCATATAATGCAGCATGAATTTCTGACAGGCTAGATCAACTGTGACAGGGGGAAATTGAAAAACGTTGTTATAAATTACATTTCTCATGGACCTTTGACTTTTCTGTCCATCATGTGATCACTTAGTCCAAACTTGGCTTTCCAGTTCTTTTCCCCAGGTCTGCAGCTATCTTTTGAAATCTGAGTAGTTTCAAGGGATACCTACTGAAAGTAAAACAGAAGAATTAAACTTTTCTATTTCCTGCCTCTCCATCTGCCCAAATGAGATTCATTTTTTTTAATTCTACTGACAAGAAACCCAAATGGTGCAAACAACCTATCTGGACCAGTGACCAGCTGCCAAATGACACATTGTAGTTACATCATAACATTCTTAAGAGTTTTTTCAGAAAGTATTTCATGATGTTAGGGATATGATAAGAAAAGTGTTTTGCCTCTAAGCCTCTAGAGTTCCAATTGCATTACTTGGAGATTTTGCCACACAGTAAAAAATACTTGAAAATGAAACAAAAAATGATATTAACAAACCATTTGTTTCTATAAAGGGGCAGTCATATACAGACCTCTTAATGGTCTGATGGTTCAAAGCACATGCAAGGAGTTCACATCTAGGATTGCTAGCCCTAAAGAAGGATGTTGTCTTGGTCTCTAGAACCAAAAGAGTACTCACTACAAGAAGCACATTGAGTTGCTGAAGCATATCAATTGTTCCCCACATTGCTTGGAGTTTAAAGTGCTCATAAATGGCACAAGGTTGCTGGTTTATTTACTCTGTATCCCTCCTGTTCTGTAGGGCCAAACACTTGTTTTATCTTCTTTCCCAACAAAGAGAGTGAATGCAGATATTTGTTTACTGCTGTTTTAGACTGAACTACATGACTTGTGTAATATCTTTGAGAGGGGAATAGAATTTGTTTCAAGGAGAAAAGGACAAAATAGAGGGAAAGATGCAAAATTAAAGGAGGGAGGACTCTGTTTTGTAAATTTGCACATCTCTTACCAGCTTGGATACTTTCTTGACAGATAACTAACTAAATCAAAACTTAATTTTTCAAACACACATTTGTATCTGATTCACCTATGCAGCATATGCCTAGAGACACCACTGAAGAGTGAACTAACATCTCTTAGGAAAATATTTACCTTATTAGCCAAGAACAGAAACCAGAATAGAAACAGATCTAACACATCTCTAAATCAGGGTGACATGTACAATCATTGAATGCATTCCAATTCACTGAGTGCCAGTTCAGTTCTAGTTATTATATGTACTAATTACTTATTTACTCTCTAATCTAATTGATTTTTATATTCTTTTCGTGTCTAAAGCTCTTGAATGGTCAGACCACAGCAACTTATCCAAGCTTTGAACAAAGTCCAAAATTATTATTAATTAGATATTTCTTGCAGTACTTAATACATCTTCAGTAATGAAGCAATAGAGATATTATTTTCCTGTGTGGAGATATTATTACCCATGGTGGATAGATCACATTTAGACATTTAGGTGAAAGTGTAGCTCTTAGGCTAAATGTTATTGCATGATCACACCATTTGCTTTAGAAAAGGTCTTTCCTATTAGTCATCCTTTGTTCAGCAATCTCAGAAGCATCTGCTCTCCTACACAGATATGTCAGGCTAGCTAAAGTAGAAAGATAATTATTTGGAGATGCTTTTAAATTGATTGTAATTTTATGGAAGACACTTGATATTTTGGAAATAGCATGAATACTAGCTCTGGAATAAAAAGATGGGGGGGGTTGTGTTGTGGTTTTGCTTGTTTGGTTGGTTTGTTTCATTGGGTTTTTTGTTTCTTTGTTTTGTCTTCCTTTTGGTGTGTTTTTTTTGGGGGGTTGGGGGGAATAAGAAGGAGATTTTTATCTGATAATTTCTATTTTGTGTTTTCTATGACTAATCAGGTAAAATGTGTTATATTTTTGGTGGAAATAAGTATTCCTCAGGCTGAATTAATCTTTAATGACTCATATCCTTAGTATAACTCACATGAACAAATAGATTTAGATTGATCTGCACCTCATAAGATTCTGAGCAGACTGTGAAATGGTGGCTCCTTATCAGCACAGGTAAATTCACAGTGGTATGAAGGAGAAAGCAGTGGCAATTCCAGCTGGCTGAACAGGTCTCTCTAATAAAGTTGTTTCATCAGTATTAGTTTCATGTTTCCTTCTCACTGCAGGTTGTGCACTGATTATGTTTCTTTTGAAATATTGGATGAACTGCTGGAATTTGATCAGTGGCTTGATGTATTTGCTGGTCCAGCAAAATGAGTTGAGTATAATCAACACAGAACTCTCTTTAGCTGTACATTTTCATTGCTTGAAGGTCCTCCAAATAGAAAGTATGGCTTGATGTATATTTAGCTGTTATTTCTTTTCTTTGGGGTTGAACTGACATTTTTTTCTGCCTGACTGGAAAGGGATGCACTGAGGCATACTTCTAAAACCAGCAGATATGTATATTATAGTAAAGCACTTAAGTACATAGCAAGAACAAGAACATTCCAGGTGCACAACAAAGAGCGCAGTAGGAAGCAGCTACAAGGGGATCTTATAGGATGATTTATTTTTCTATGCCATTCAACGTTGAAAATGTTCTCCTAGCAGTTTGGCAGAGGGTATATTAGGATGAGGTACTTCCAAAAGAAACCTGAACAAATAAAAGGCCTGCTTCACAACAATTTTTTTTGGCAGAAGTAATTCAAAATATTTGTGTGTGAGACTTGTCCTAAGGATAAGAAAGAAATGCTGTCAATCATGTTGGTGCTTTACAAACATCAATCCTTTATTTTTATTTGATTTTAATATATAAAACTCCCAAACACATAAATTAACATAGATCTTCTCAAGCAATTTATGCAGAAAGTACACATGATTCCAGATGTGTCCCCAAAGCCAGGAGACATTGCCAGGTGGTCTTTAAATTCTGACTTTGCTATTAGTAGGACATAATAGGGAGTGTGATTCCACATGCCACGAAAATATCAATATAGTGCAACTGACACCAAGCCAAGGGTCAACACTCCTTAAACTATCTTTTATTTGCCACATGCATGAATCACAGGTTTTGAAGCCTCCAGAGACGCAGAAAAATGCTTAATTTGCTTTCTTGAAAGAGAACATGTTGATATGAAGTACTTACATATCAATTCCCAAGCACAGCTTTCTCTGTCAGTGTAGCAAAGGGGACATATTAGTGATAGATTCCATTTTCTCTGTCAAATTTAGGAAAGACACTATACTTAAGTTAGATGAAAGGTCAACATTACTAAAATATTTAGTCCACCTACATACACATACAGTCAGTGTCCCTGCTTTACTTTCACCCACCACGCCTTTAGCAGCAATAGCTTTGCAACTTCGTAATGCATAAAACTGAAGTAGATAAAGTGTTTACAGAGGTTATGGCATCCATTTGAGGAAAGTAAATGTGATAGCCAATTCAGGAAACACTATGTTGGACAAAGGCTGTTGAGCAAATGAAATTACAGTATGTTACCTGCTAAGGACTATTACCAAGTATTATGTTTTATTCATGCAATTTACTGATGTCTTTGACCAGTCTGACATTATGAAGATTGAGTCAGTCAGAATTTATAGACAACAAGCAGAGCCAATGACAAGTTGCCTCGTTAAGAAGAAATGTTGGATCACTAAAGAAAAATATTTAGTCGTCTGCTTGTCACATCCTATTTTTAAAAAATGCCATGAGTTGTTTTCTCCTCCTGAATGTATGGGCTCCACACTTACTGTGGCCTTCCTGGTTTCTACCTCTGTTTGGAACTGGCAATACGATGGAAATACCAGCTACATCACTTTCTGTGTGGGAGCTGGGATGAGCTGCAGAACATGCAACCACAAGAATTCACACTGCCTCTTCTCGAAATAAAGCATCACACCCTAACACAAAAGTTCACCAAAATTCAGTGCTGGAAAAGAAACAACCCAAGGAGCTTCCTTCATACCCATTATGCATGGGCTTTCAAATCAAGAAGAGATCAGAGAGTCAGATACTTCAGTTATAAAGAGGCCAGAGCAGAGTTAATACCACTTGAATGTATTGGGGGATGTTGCATAGACCCACCTGAAGTCAATATAAACTTGTCAGAATAATTTTGGTCTATATATCACAGAATCACAAAGGTTGGAAGAGACCTCAAAGATCATCAAGTCCAACCCATCACCATAGACCTCATGACTAAACCATGGCACCAAGTACCACGTCTAATCCCCTCTTGAGCATCTCCAAGGATGGTGATTCCACCACCTCCCTGGGCAGTCCATTCCAATGGCTAATGACTCTCTCAGTGAAGAACTTTCTCCTCACCTCAAGCCTAAACTTCCCCTGGCACAGCTTGAGACTGTGTCCTCTTGTTCTGGTGCTGGTTGCCTGGGAGAAGAGACCAACCCCTTTCTGGCTACAACCACCCTTATCAAATAGCTTATTCATAAGAACTGCAAAAATGAGAACCACCTCCTCATTATTTCCTACTTCCCTAATATGTAGGATGGTTTGGTATCAGGAGAGAACTTTATGACAGCCAGAATTAATAGATAATACCAGTTCAGCACATGCCTTATTTGGAAAACATGGCTGTCATGGGAAAAAAGAAGAAAAAAAAGGTTGCCAACACAAGTACTTCTAGATCTTGAAATGAGATCAATCTGTAAACAAGAGATGATAGGTCAAATATCCTGACTAAAAATAAAGCAAGCTTCTGTAGAGTAATAAAAACAATGCTGCAGTTTGTGTCATCCTGTATTGTAACACCTCATCTGATAAATTAATCTTCGCACAGGAGCTCCATCTTAAACTACAATAAAACAATGCATAACCATACAGCAGCATATCTTGTCTGCCAACATGGAAAGCTTTTTAGAGAATCAGGCTTAATTTTCCTTCACAACTGTAATAAGGGATTTTTTTTAAGGCATATACAGCATATTAGTAAGTATAGATTGGTGTCTGTGTATATATATATATATTACACACTCTGTGGGTACTCATACATAATGAGCTGTAATAATCAAGTACATACCAGCACAAGGAATATTTTAAAGGCTAAGAAACTCTTATAGCAAACAATCAGTTTAGCAACGTGAACGATTCTAAGACACATTACTTTAGAACAAGCCTTTACCATCTGTTCCACCCTCTAATTACAAATGCAACAAGAATATAATTCTCAATTGCATCATTAAAAAGACATAAGGAATTTAATGTATGTCTCTGCCCCCCTTCAAAGTAGCACACATCTATTATGCTTTCCTCATGCTTCTCTAGGCCCAAGAAAAAAGTCCAAGAAAACTTCTTTCTCTTAGTAGATAAAATTCTTGCCATTTGCATTTTTTCCATAAAAGATATTTTTCACATAAGATTCCTGAGCATATGTGGACTGCATCTGAACACAAGTGCCTGCCTGTCCCCTAGAAGCTATTCTTGTACATGCACTTATTGAAGACCACAAACAATTCCTCTAGGTATCTGGCCCTGTCAATAGGCAAAGTACTCTCAGATCTTCATGAACCAAGAGCTAAACCTCCATTAGTCTAACACTGTAAGGTGCTGAATATTCTTAATTACTTCAGGAGAACTAATTGATTCCAGAAAAAGACATTTATATGAAAATACCTGATTTTGAAATTATTTGAAGAAACGGGAAGTACTTGAACGGCTACCGTGCAAAAACAAGGCAAACACCCCCGACCCTGCAGGCACATACTTCTGCAAGTCTGCAACTACCTTTCTTATCAAACCTATAGATCTCATAATTTTAGGTTTCTGAGAACCTAAAAATTAAGTCTGCTGTTCAGTAAAAGATGCACCCAAAACCCCTCAAGTTAAGTTTAAGACATCAACTTGTGTATTTATTGACTACTGCCTTTACACAGTAATCTCTCTGAAATCAGTTCAGGTATGGCACCTGCTGCTACAACTTTTGACTGCAGCACAAGTATCTTTTGAATGAGTGCATGTTGCCCCATCTCTTAGGTGAGTATTAAACATGCTCTCAATGAAACACGTTTGAAATGAAATCTCCATGTGTGATGTACTGGAACCTCCATTTGCAGATCTCAGAACATTCAACAAAAGCTAACTCTTCCTTGAAATGAAAGTAATCCTTGGAAGGAGGTGCAATCCAAGTATAGCAAAGTATAAAGGTTATTTCAAGCTTCTCCCTTTCTTTGAAGGTGCTATGTTTTGAATCTCACCATTAAGTACTTATTTTCAGATACAGAATTTTAAATAAACATGCAATGTGTATTTTATACATTGTATCAAAAAGGAAAAGTCGAAAAATCAAGCACACAATGCAGGGAATTCTGAAGATAATGTTGCTACAGCAACACACCCACAATGAATTCTGTATTTTTATTATGCTCCTTCTAAAACATAAATAGTAATTTAATAATGAAAAGGCTTTTTTCAGGCAAAGTGGGATGAGAAAGAGCAATGCCAATACAAAGCTGAGTTACAATTGGAATAGGTCCCCCAATTTACAGTTTTATTCTTCAAAAAGGACATTGTGGAGGTTTTGAGACTTAGAGATCAAATTGTTCATTTGGCAAGTTCTGGAATTGTTGGTTGGTTTTTCATTTGAATGTCAATTCTGAATATTCCACTGGAATACACCATCAAGCTAGGTTCTTTTTTTTTCCTCTTTTGCCTGTTTTTTCTTCCTTCACACAGCAGCAAAGCCCATGTAACAGAGAATACCTTTGGTTGCTTGAATACCATCTTGTATGCTTTTTTTCGGGGGGGGGAAGATCATTGCTGCCTTGGTAGAAATTAATAATTATTTTTCTTAGAGGGTAAGAATCCAGCTCTGCACCTTTTATTTCTTAAATAACAAGATTATCAGACTTCAGTTTCTGCATCTATTCTATGGAGTTTCAGTTTTGCTCCATAATGCTTTACTAAGATTTTTCTTGGGAGAAACAAGCTAAATAATCACTGGTATTGAATTCCTAACAGTCTGGAGGACCTTTTTTTAGCTATACTTCTGCAATGGAACTAGTTTGCACCATATGCATCTTTATAGGATGTTGGAACAGATATTTCTCACAAACTTTTAAAAGGAACTGCAATACACTGTATACAGATCTGGTTTGAAAAGTTAGCCATTTAACTAGACACCTACAAGTAAAGCCAAGGACTTTTGAAAAGCTAACCTCGGTTATTGGCACACAAGCCTTCTAAAATTTAACCTTTGATCATCCAACTAACCTAGATCTCTTCTCTGACTTGTGGTACAGTAGAAATAGTAAAACTGCAGATCTGGCCACAGAAGGACACACTTTTAGATCTATCTTAATAGCCATGGTTATCTATGGATCTTCCTCCTTCCAGTCTGGAGGCAAGAACATGCAATCAACCTGTTCAAGATCTAAGCTCTTTCTGGGAGGCTGAGCGTGGAAGCTTCAAATGCTCAAATCCATCCCATTGTGCATAGGCAGAGCCATGTCAGATTCCTACTCAGCCTTTCTTTGAAACACAATATAAAACCCAGGAGTATTCAACATATCATTCTCCAATCTTAAAACAGGAAGAAAGCTGAAATTATTTTCTTTACCTCCTCCCAAAATTGTTCTTTGAGGATAAATTGAGCAAATGCAGGTGTAGTTCATCTTCACATTCAGAACACCAACACATTTTCTAAGCTATATTAATTAATATTTGACTGACAAACTTCATGTGACAAAAAGCACAGGACACACATCAGCTCTCATTAGCCAATTCTCCCCACTTTGGAGCTCATCATTAAACCGAATAGCATCACTAACAGGAAATAGATTGGAGATGCGCTGAGGGGTGGATCCACGATTTTCTTATCTATAGTAGCTTACAGCATACAATTCAACAGACACAGAGAACAGAATATTTCTACATGGGTCTGATAAAATCTGTTGCCATGTAAACATTGTGTTAAAATGTTTCATTTTAATGCATTCAGAAAAGAAAATTAAAATGAGGTTCACCTAGATTAAACAAAAGCTCACAAAGCTTAGACATTACAGGAAAACCAAAATACCAGCAGGTGTTCCTCCTCTCTTTATACTCTAGCCCAGTAAAATAAACTACCACACTACATGGGAGAAAGTGTGAGTCACTGAACATTGTAAATTTTCCTAATGTCTCACAGCTCCAGAAACACCTGTGCTAAACACGGTAACTTTGTGCTAATCCTCTGTGAATATTTCAACAGTTCTCCAGTGTTTTCTTTCCTTACCAGCATGCTGGGGTGGTCAGTGTTTTTCTTTCTCTCCCTCTATGCACACTTCCAACTCTTCCAAGTTTGCGCTCAGCTGGAGTGCCTGACCGCTGTCTGCCCCCTGCAAATCTTCTCGCCAGAAGCTTCCCCAGGCACGTCGGCCAGCCAGCTCAGAGGACAAGCCTTTGACGCCGGAAGAGCCAGACTACAACATCTTTGATGGGTAGCACAAAGCCAGCGCAAGCACTTTGCTGCTTTGGCCCAGACATGAGGCTATTATTCTAGTACCTTTTGCCCTTTTCTTTTACCATGTAAGCAAGAGTGTTACCACTTGACTAAGCAACAATCATGGGCTTTAAAATGGCTGTTTCAGTAATGTATTCAAAGCAGTGTTCTCATGCTGTCCCTTGTGTTGATAAAGGCCAAAGAGGAAAAACAGATGGAGGATGATAGCACCTGTCAACACTCAGGAGCATCAAGTCAATTAGAGGGCAAAAGCAGTTTAAAACCCCTGAAGATGATTCCTCGGTCTCTTACCTGGAGAGCAGCCATTACAGGCTCTGTGTTGGTTATGGTCCTGGATGGAACTTTTTTTTTCCACACACATATTTCAGGGCCATAAGCCATGGGATCCCTCAGGTTCAGCTCCACAGGCTTGTGGGTTCCTCTGGGAGCTGTCTCGTGAGGCAGTAGGGATGGAGTGGAGGGTCTGGAGAAGCTTGCTGAATCTTCCAGAACCCCCAGCCCCCTATCTCTTCCTTCACCCACCTGCTCAGGCACAGAGCAGGGAGGAGGGTGGCTGTGAGCCTCAGCTGTGTGTCACCACAACCCCATGCAGCGCTACAGGCTGGGGTCAGAGTGGCTGGAGAGTGGCCAGGCAGAAAGGGACTTGGGGGTACTGGTTGACAATAGGCTGAACATGAGCCAGCAGTGTGCCCAGATGGCCAAGAACACCAATGGCATCCTGGCCTGTATCAGAAGTCCTGTGTCCAATTCTGGGCCACTCAGTTTAGGAAAGATGTTGAGCTGCTGGAATATGTTCAGAGAAGGGCAACAAAGTTGGTGAGGGCTTTGGAACACAAGCCCCACGAGGAGAGGCTGAAGGAGCTGGAGTTGCTTAGCCTGGAGAAGAGGAGGCTCAGGGGAGACCTTATTGCTGTCTACAACTACCTGAAGGGGGGTTGTAGCTAGGTAGGGGCTGGTCTCTTCTCCCAGGCAACCAGCACCAGAACAAGAGGACACAGTCTCAGGCTGCACCAGGGGAGGTTTAGGCTGGATGTTAGGAAGAAGTTCTACACAGAGAGAGTGATTGCCCATTGGAATGTGCTGCCCGGGGAGGTGGTGGAGTCACCATCATTGGAGGTGTTCAGGAGAAGACTTGATGGGGTGCTTGGTGGCATGGGTTAGTTGTTTAGGTGGGTTGGATTGGTTGATGGGCTGGACACGATGATCTTGAAGGTCTCTTCCAGCCTGGTCTATTCTATTCTATTCTATTCTATTCTGGCTGCAAGCTCTGCTTGACCCGACACATGCTACACAGTTACACAGCACAGATTCTCATGTCTCAACCACCACTAATTCCAGGCTCATAAACTGACAGGGATTAATAATCCTAATGATTTGGTGCATCTCAGAGGGACATGGAGAGGAAGATGTTAAAACTGAAGCAGAAATCTAGAATTGTAATGCTACTGTTTGTAAATAGATTACATGTAGCTGAACTGCAGTTTATTGCACCACTGACAGGGTTAGCGCTGAGGATGAGCCATGGACCCAAAAGCAGATTTTCTATAGCTCACAAACTTCACAGTTTACATGTCAGCTCATAAAAAATATTTCAGATTTTACACTACACAAAGATATGGTTTGCATCAGTAAAAAAATAAAAATAAATTGTAGAATCTGTACCTCTCATATTTAGGGAGGTTGAATGAAAGACCATCAGATTTTCTCTTGTCCAAAGTCATATGTGGTAAGCCTATGTCTGGGTGTAGCAGTACAGCTCAACCACTATTTAATGCTTAATTGAGGCAGTCTTCTGAGATTAATCTTCTTATATAACAAAGAGGAAATTTTAAAATGTTTCTGCTTCTGGAACTTTCTGATGCTTCAGGAGTTGTCTGAAACAACAATCCATACTCAAAGACCTGTTTCAAAGAAAGGGTAGAACGTCAGAATTAGAATCCTTCGCTTTGTGTTTCAGACTGCAAGGTAAAAGAGTGGCAATTAATCAATTATGCAATTGCCATTTGCAAGGATGTTGTTTTCTGAGATAATTAGAAGTCTGTCAGAAGTTGTCCAAAGGTATTGACAAACTAGATCAATAAATCAACTGCTACTGTTGATTCAAATCTGAGTCACTGCTTTACTTTGCTGAGGTTAAATCAGGAGGAACTGGAATGAGAAAAATATGGCAAGCTCAGCCTGTTGAGTTTAACTATGATGCCAATAATTTCTTGTGTCATTCAGTTTTAATTAACTCTTCTGAAAATGTTAACAAACAAACAAACAAACAAACACAAAACCCTGAAGGAATCACTACATCAACTCAAACTAGATTTTTGTTAAACTCATGGTCTATCTCTATGAATGCTTTATATCAGATGCTTCAAAAACAGATGCATGAACCTGAGGTGATCAGTCATCAGCCTTAGGCTGCTCCTTTGTAACCTTATCAGCAGTTCCTGCAAACACATTCTGTAAATGCTCTGGGGGGCATAAAGGAGAGTGATTGCCAAATACTTTACAAAATGGAGCCCCTTTTATTGATACTGTTTCATTAATTACCTGCTAATTAATATTTCTCTCTATTAAGGCATTGCACTGTGTCATGAGTCTGAAGCCTAAAATTACAGAATAGGGTTGGATTTTCTTTTTTCTTTCTTTGACTTCTTAGATATATCTTCTGTAATTTAATCTTATATGCTTGTAAGACCTTGAACAGTGTTTCTTGAGTTTCTCAGATACACTTCATTCATTTTCCTTTGCATTGCTATATTACATAAACTTTAATAAAATAGGGAATATGAAAAATACTTCTTTTAAAAAAAAATCCATATTTGTGATATCTTTAGTGCACTGCTACCATGAAAATAAATACTTTTTCTGAGCAGTATGCATTGACTAAATCAGTAGTAAATTTGCTGGAAAGACATTAAATTACTTCATTGGGCTCAAACTTTTTAAAAAGAAAAACATGGTCATTACAAAAGTAGAAATAAACCATTCAAAAAAGCTCCCTCCCTGTGTAGACTTGGGCCACAGTCATAACACTGATAGACTGTATTGAAGTCTTGATAGATTTAAATCAAAGTAACTTAGAACCTCAGAGAATGATGCTGAAATGAGTGTAAGTCCAGCATCCACAGCATATCAGCTTCAATAAAATTACTGCAAGACAGGTATAAGTCTTCTGCAAGATCTTTTCAGTACATTGTGGACCACTTTCTCTACAAGGCATCCTTCCTCTGCATGTGTTCTTCCCTATTTTTGCCACTTCACTTTCAGCTAATCACACCAATCTAAGTTCACCTTCAGTTTTACAGTAGCATAGTGGTGAGGGGGAATACTGTTAGCATTCATCCCTCTATTCACCGTGCTTGCCATCACCACCAGGTTGCATAGGAATGATATCTTGCTGTCCACACCAAGACCTTTCAGAACATCTGAAACACCACCATTTGTATGTGACTGAACTGGTTTCAAGGTAATCACCTGCCACCAGATAAATAAATCATTCAAATCCCTCAGCATCATATCAATATACACAGAGAGCTCATAGGATAGTTTATTTCACACTCTATGACACACAAAAGATTATTTTTCACCTTTGGCTCTTGTAATATCTTGTAATTGAGCAACTCATGCTGACAACTGCATACTCCTATTTCAATTTCCATCAATGTGTGAGTGGCTACAGCAAGCCATGCCTGCATAGAAATCCACAAGGACAGCATAAGCACGTGAGCATGATATTATTTACATCCATTACATAACTTTCCTTAAGTAACCAACTTTATTTATCAGTTTAATGGCTGTATTGCCTACATATATACACAGAGAGGCATCAAACTCCTGAAGCTCTTTTATGCCAGCACAATTTGCTTCCACTGACACTAGTGTCAAGGGTGTTGTTGCACACAACGGCTGTGAAATATTTTGCAGCTGCCCATACAGAACAGCACGCTCTTGTTGTCAAAGCAGTGACATAAAAAGGTGTAATGGAACTGTGTATAGTATAACAGTTGAAAGAAAGCTAAGAAATGCTGAATATATCACAGCAGGAAGTTTTATTCTTGCTTCAGATCATGTGGAAAAATAGTTTAAATGAAATAACGTCCAATTCTTTACTTAAAAGAATGATGGGAACTACTTGATTTGTATTGTACAAAACATCATTTTTCCATATCAATTTAAGTTCAAGAACTATAAAAAGGCTCCAGAGAGACTTTATTGTGGCTTTTCAGTACTTAAAAGGAACTTTAAAGGAACAGAATTTTTAGCAGACTCTGTTGTTTTGTTCCTCGCAGGGAAAGGGACGATGGCTTTAAACTAAAAGAGGGGAGATTTAGACTAAAGACAAGGAATAAATTTTTTACACTGACACTGAGACAGTGGCACAGGTTGCCCAGGGAGATGTTTCAAGCCCCATCTCTAGGAACATTCAAAACCAGGTTACACAGGGCTCTGAGCTCACTGCAGGAGGATTAGACTAGATGACCTTCAGATGTTCCTTCCAACCTGAACCATTGCATGATTCCATAACTCTATGGAACTAAATTTTATATTATTTTGGTCATGGAAAATGCATTTTATTTTGTTGTTCTGTAAAGGTATTTTTGTGAAGCACCTTTTAAATAGTGAAAACATTATTGTACTTACATAAATTTTATGTCTTCACTTAACCATCGGCAAAATTTTGAGGAAATAACACAGAATGGGGCTCTTCAGTGATGTTATTCCACTTGTTTTCTGCAGTCCTTACTGCAAAAACTCAAGAACATTCATCTTCTCTGTAGAGATGTTGATGATTTGTCATGGTTTTGACAGTAATGACAACAGAGCTACACAAACCCTTTCACCACTTCAGTTTCTCTAGGATTAAGGAATGTGATAGCAATGCAACATTCCCAAAGTGGATCAGGCTGAGAAAGTTTTGCTAGCACTGATTTGGAGATCAAGCCCTGATGCAGCAAATTAAACAAGCTGCATTTCCAACAAATATTATAATTACTGCATAAATGAGTTTAAAAATTGCAGTATGAGCAATGAGGCATCAACATCAGCACCCAAAAATCCATCTGGATTTAAATTGCATGTCACGTATTTAAGGTTTAATCTACATAGCATGTGTTAACCAGAAAACATCTCTGATACCTTAGATTTTTCCCTGGGGAAAGGCACAAAAATTTTACCATGGTAAATTTTTACCACTGCAGGTGGCCATGTGTTGAACATTAGACTTCCAGAACAGGAAAAGCTGAATCCATACACCAGAACACGCTGAGAATCAGTATCCATATTACTGTTCAGAGAGAGAACTGTTACATTCTCATTGTCAGTGGATGTGTTAGTTGAACTTGAGACTTTAACCTTCTGGTAAAGGCATTGTTTTGTGATTTGAAAGCTGCAGGCATGGCTCATGGTGGTGATATTAAGCCTGGCTTTTTTTGACATGTGGCAGTATATCTTTATTAAAGATATACTGTCACTGTGGTTCTTTACTTTTGAATACTCCCTATATACAACAGTAAATTCTACTGCACACAAGTGATACAAATGGAGTGATGCGTGCATAAATGTTTGCAGAAATAGGCCTTCTTTTTATTCTTTGCAATTTCACTTCTCATGGTGAGTTCTGCATCATAATAAATCATGTTATGAACATTTTCTACAGAAAAATGGGGACTTTGATGTGTTAAATACTGAAGTAAGAACTAATGGAAGATTATTTCTTGTGTTTCTCCCTTTGCTTCTCTAGTCCTGTTGAATATTTTGGCAGCAGATGCAGATTACCAAGTATTTGTTTATTGGAAGATTGTTTTGAAAAACATTATTGCTTTGTAATGGTAACAAAAATCATCACCATCACTTCATTATTCCTCATCAGTTTAAAATGCAGCACTGTTTTATCCGACTAAATATGAGTCAGTAGTATGCCCAGGTGGCAAAGAAAGCCAGTGGCATCCTGGCTTGTATTAGAAACATGGTGGCCAGCAGGAACAGGGAGGGGAACATCTCCCCATACTCAGCACTGGTGAAACAACACAGAACCACAGAAACATCCAGGTTGGGAAAGACCGTCAGGATCACCAAGTCCAACCAATAACCTTACTCTGCAAAGTTCACCCTGAAACAGTATTCCCCAAGCACCACATCTAAACAACCTTTAAACCCATCCAGGGGTGGTGACTCACACCTTGAGTATCGTGTTCAGTTCTGGGCCCCCCAGTACAAGATAGACATTGCAGCGCTGGAGCATGTCCAGAGAATGACAATAAAGCTCATGAAGGTTCTGGAACACATGGCCTACAAGGAGAGTCTGAGGGAGCTGGGGTCGTTCGGTGTAAAGAAAGTACTCTCTACAATTACCTGAAGGAAGGTTGGAGTGAGGAGGGGACCAGCCTCTTCTCCTTGGTGTCAAGAGACAGGACTACAGGAAATGGCTACAAGCTGCACCAGGGGAGGTTAGAAAATATTTCTCCACAGAAAGAGTTATCAAACACTGGAATGGTCTGCCCAGGGCAGCGGTGGAGTCACCATCCCTGGAGGTCTTTAAGCAGCGTGTAGACCTGGCACTAGGGACATGGTTTAGTGGTGACCCTTCAGTGCTGGGCCGAAGATTGAACTGGATGATCTTTGAGGTCTGTTCTGAACAGATGTATTCTGTGACTCTGAATTCTGACACAAATTCCATCCTAAATCTTAGATATTTTACACCTATCAAGTGAATTCACAGACACGTTCCAATTCTACCTTTTTAATGAGGTTTCAGGCATTTTCCTCATTTTTCTGTCACAGAACATTAATGGATTTTTGAGACTTTTTAAATGCTTAAATATGCACAAAGTGAGCAGGGGGGCAGTTTAATGTGGTTCATTTACATCAACTACAGTACAAAAGAACACAAATTAATCATGGAGTCACAGCAAAATAAGGCATATTATTTAATGGAAATGAAGCACTCATGCCAACAAAGATAATGATAATTGTACCATAACTTACAACATCTCCTATGTATCTCCTCCTGCCACTACTCTGTATGCTACAAATCACATTAAGATTTGTGACAAGATGAAAACCCTGATTATATGAAGCATATGAAGATTAATTAATTTTAATATGCTTGGTTTCCTTTTCATGATTCTAAATAGTAGCCAAATCTTGCACATTTAAATATAGCCTGAGAACCATTTTGTACTTATCCACAACCAGATTTTTGGCATAGAAGTTTTATTTTGCTCAGTTATATTCATGTATTGCTTAATTGCCTAACATTAAGACTTTTGAATGGAATACATCAGGTAATGATTTACAAATTAGATTAAACTGGGAAAACCTCTGTTGGTGACCTTAGACATGTTACTATTCCTGTTTCATATACAAATGTATTTCCATTCTCAGTACTAGGCTTGCCATAACAAATTGGAAAGGTCTGTCCTGGAAAATCATCTCTTCAGGTTGAACACATGTACTATTAGAAATAAATATTTTGGCAATACATTCCCCAGAGCCAACACTGTATGGGATATTCCATTACATTAAGAGACTTCCTGATATAATCAGTGAACAGACAACAAAGATTGATTAATCAATAACTGCATATGGCATTATTACAGTGGGAAAATTAGACAACTCAGGACATATTGCTTTATAGGCAAGATTTCTTCTTTACAAATATTCTCCACAATTGATTGTAGTTACCTTTTGGCAATACTAAAACCCATTCTCAATTAATGGGCTACTTTTGACATCACAGTGGGAAGAGCTATGTGGTTTGCATAGCAAGACTCTAGAGAAAAGGAGGAAAATGTTCTTTAAACACGCTCAGTGGGAAGCAGATGGGAGCTTTACTTTCTGAAGCAGTATTTGTTTAATGAAAGCAATGTAAAGACAATTTAGCATCAATACAATATTTCAAGAGCCACAGCACCAGCTGAGTTCCAATCTATAGGTCCCTCTGTTGTGTGAGCACCTAGCAGTCAACTACAACTTATAAATTACTGATAAATGCAGGTCAGAAATCCTTTTGTAACACAAACTGACTCAGACTGTAATGCACACCACATATCAAACCCAATTATACAGAGCAAGGAAGAAGGGAAATAAGATGCGACCGTAACAGCTTCAAATCATACCTGTCATCCAGGGACAAACAACAAAACTGCTTCTTTTCTCCATCCTAATCATCTTTGGTGGAGGAGATACCCAAACACTCTTCTTCAAGATGATTTCATTGGCAAACTTGCTAATCACATTAATAGATGTTCTGTTTCAAAGCCTTCTAGTTAGTCCACAATCAAGGGTTAAGACTGGGTCAGTCACAGAAGGAGTATCAGACACTCTGTAGGAACTCATTTCCCTTTCCAATGGGACAGGGAATAAGGGAGAAAGACAAACAGTTTGGAAAAGAAAATTATAACTATTTTAATTAAAATAATACAAATTACATCAATATATAAAAAATCCTCATAAACTCAACCCTTCTAACGGCAATTACATCATGATCACCACCGATGCTGTAGGCAGGAATTGGGATGGTCCCAGACTGGACTTGGTGGCAGAAAGGAACTAAACTTGAGAGCTTAATTCTAGAACTGGATTAGACTAGACGTCTTTGAGGCATGGAAGAGGTTTTGTACTTGTCATTTTTTCAGCTCAAGCTCACTGGAGAACAGATCATTTTTCCATAAAGAACGATCACCTATCTGGGAGAAGCTTTTGTCAGCAAACTTAGGAGCTTCCAAATAAGTTTGAAGACCAGTTAAAGACAAACAGCTCAAATCTTGTCTTTCTTCCTCCTAAGACGATACACTGCACACATGCAACCTAGATGAGCATTGTGGGGCTAAGCTAGCCTGAGAGATGAATGTATCTCTTTTCTCTCTTTTCTTTCTATGACTGACAAATAAATAGAACAAAAAATTTCAATCCATTTCAGAACAAAGGAAATAAGGCTTCCCCTTCCCACCCAACAAAACTTGCACTGATGGCCTGGTGTGTAGCTGTCTATTTTTATTAGGCTACAGGCTGTAAACATTTAAGTATGCAATGTCCTGAAGGAGAGTTTGTCTGCAAGGTTTTCTTTCTTTCTTTCTTTTTTTCTCTTTTCTTTCTTTTTATAAATGAAAGCTAATTACACTTGATTTTATTCCTTTCTTTCATGAGGTTTAAGCCTGCTGGGTTTGTGCTGTAGCTTCTGGCTACACTGTGATCAAGTGTCACACAAATACCATAAAGTCCAGAAGTTGCTAATTTAAGCAGCTTTCCTTGCTTCCTGCCCACCCTCCACCAGCGCCACTCTTTCCATCTCAGCTCAGGAATTTGTATGTAAAAAGGAATATTTGGATTAGTAACGATTCCATTACAAGAACTGATTGAAACCTTGCATTAATTTTCAGCCACAGCATTTATATAAAGTGGCTAAACCAAAAAAAAAGGAAAAAGAAAAAGAAAAGAAGGCAATGTTTGCCCATTCTCAAGGTAATATGACCCATGCATTCTGTATTTTACTAGAAAACAACCTCTACAGGACACTGGTAGAAGTCAAAACAATGTAATGTATAGTTAAAGTTACAGAATCTATTACATGCTGCTTTGTCAGCCCTTATCACTTTTCATAGACATAGCTGAGATCCATGTGGAAGCTAGATGCTAACACAAAAAGAGTGCTCTCATTGTTTCTTATCTGCCCCATCCACCACAGGATTTCTGAGCATACACTTCGAGACAGGCTGATGCATCTAAACCATCTATCAACTTCTAAAGCTGACACACCAAATCCATTGCCTCTTCCCTTTCCTATGAACAGAGTAAACTGGGCAACAAACTACAGAGCAGAGATGCATTGCAGCCATCAAAACTGAACCAAGCCACTGGTGCAGAGAAACAAATCCCAAAATGTCATAGTTTTGCACAATTCAAGGGAACCCTCAGATACAGCCTAGTGCAGCATGGCAACCATTACAGGCTACAATGTGTACTGTAGATAGGAAAACAGTGAGTTCTGTGATTTGGGTTAATAGCATAACCTTCTGAGTTTGTGGATAATTGTCAGCGTACACATAATCCATGCCTCAGCTTTAACAGCACCAAGTGAGCTAATCTTCTATTCAACACAACCATCCGT
Organism: Dryobates pubescens; assembly: GCF_014839835.1. Taxonomy (NCBI): domain Eukaryota; kingdom Metazoa; phylum Chordata; class Aves; order Piciformes; family Picidae; genus Dryobates; species Dryobates pubescens. The sequence continues at coordinate 10,220,002 of NC_071643.1, forward strand.
GCCAACTGGCATACTTCAGAGCCCTTTAGAAGCACAGATGTCCACATATTCCTCTTCTAGACAAACACAGAAACCTCCTATTAAATGTCAAATAATTCTGGTCAAGTTATTCACTGAAGCTGCACCAATTATAATCCATTATCTTTAAGTAATCTGTGCTCCTGAGCAATTCAGAAGGCCTTTTGACAAATCAAGTTTGATTTCAAGCAACAGTGATACAAATATATCAAGTTATACCATATCCTCAGATTTACTTTTCTTTACAGGTCTGTTGTGCTAAAACTCTAGAGTCAGAAAGGCTTCCTTTGACTCCATAATATATTTTTTGACAGCACAGATATTTTGTTAAAGAGCCTGAGTAGACTTGGTCCCAGTCTACTGTAGTCTTGGTCTCAGCTTCACCATCTCTTGACAATTCACACTGTAGTGACATGAAATGAGGGCCTGTTTAACTGTAAATAGGAAGCTGCTTGCTGCCTCATTTGGTAAGCACGTTTGTTTTCCTCCATACAGCCGTTCACATATATTCTGTGGGGTCACTCATTCTGTGTGGCTGCCCGCTGCCCTTTCTGCTATTGTAACTGAGCATCTAATGACACTGCATAAATTCTGCATAGTCTTGTCCTGGGCTGAGCTACAACAGAACTATTTCTGGACTTGGCAGCTCAATCTCTTCTCAGTGACAGCACTTTCTGAACTTCATGGCACATTCTCACAGACAGTGGCTGCTTCTGGCAGGGAGAATGGCGACATGTAGAGTTGCTAGCAAGGTCTAGGATGAAGGCCAAGGTCATTCCTAAGTCTTACTACTATGTAGACAAAAAGGCCACATCTGCAGGGAGGAGCAGACAGGACATGTGACCCTAAACTGACCAACAAGGGATTCCATTCCATATAAGTTATATTTAGTGTAAAGCTGAGTTATCACGAGGGTCAATCTCTCTTCCTCAATGGCTGGTTTCCAACAAGGACTCTGTCCATTCTGTCTTAGATCCCAATCCACCTGTTCTTAAATCCAGTACCAGAATCCAGATTCTGAATCCGGTTCCCATCTGCTGATGAGTTCAGTCTGAGACTTCTGCCACAGAATCAGTGATGACTGTGACTTACTGCCATCAGCACGGTTGGGTTTCATAGTGGTTTGATATTTATTTGCATCTATTTAATTTTGTTGTTACTATTTCCATTAAAGTGTTTTTATTTTTCTTTTACAACCCATCGGTCTCTGCCCTTTATTCCTTTTCTCTTCCCCTTGGAACAGGAGAGGGTTTCATAGAGAGTATCTGTCATTCATTTGGTGGCTAGTCCACGCCTAACCTTTGCCAAATCTAAACGCAGGCTTTGTGAAACTATGGACATCAAGCTGATTCATCATCATTAGTACCAGCAAAAATTGTGGTAAATATGTGACGTGAACTTTACATCCTCTGGGAAAATTTTTCTTCCAGTAATTTATTACTATTATGCCTCCCTAGAAAATATAACTAGCTAACATTTGAACTGAAGAAAAATACAAATCATACCCTAATGGATCATACTTCACATATATAGTGTCTGATTTGCTAAATGAAGATTCTTGCTTCAAGATTAGTTTTAGAAATTATTTAAACTCAGCTAAATAAGGTATTTGAAAATGAGCCCCCAAAGTTTTTATCTATTTTTCATCAGTGCTTGCCTGTTCCCAGACAGAACAGTGTTGCCATTATTAGCCTTGCTTTATTGGATAAGTTTCTTCAAGGTGAAAAGTCTGGATGTATTTTGCAAGGAGAGCGTTTTCCTTGCCAGCTCATGTGCATCATGAATGCACAGGTCACCATGCCTGTGTTTGCACCTGTGACGACAGGAAGAGCCACCTCAGTGACTGCTATACAAAAAGTATTTTTAGCAGCTGCTGGTGGGCAGTTTTGCAGTTTCTTTAAGGAAATCAGGAAGACTTGTGGGCAAGAAATTGCAAGGTCAAGATAGTCCCTAGGATGAGTGATAGAAAGTTGGCTTCCCAGTTTTGAGAAACAGTCCTCTGTCCTCTATCACAAACACATGATGTCCTACATCTGGACATCTGCTCCCAAACCTTTTTTAATTAAGATTTTAAATCTAAATACAGAATATTTCAATGCCATTTTTACATGGCTGTAAAGTCTTTTTGATGCCTCATTTGAACAAAACAATCCATCCTGTTACAGAAGACTGAAATCCATCCTCTTTAAAAGTGGGGGGTTTTATCCAAGATGAAATTCATCTACTGCTACTGCTGCCATTTATTCAGGTTATGACAACTTCCCTTCTGATAGACTCCAATCTTCTCTCTCATTTCAGACATTTCCTTCCAGAACCACATGCCAATGTGTTAGTTCAGTTCTGACTCAGAAGGAAGGGTACCACCCACTGAACCAGCTCCTGTAACATCCTGCATTTTCCTTAGAGAACCTCCTCAGCCTAAGGTCTGGACATTTAATGTGATTATAAGCCAAGGCAAAATGAAAAAGAGAAAAAAGAAAGATATCTGTATATGCACATAATATACACATATATACACACGTATATCTGAAACACATGGAAAGTACATCTGCCAGATGAGACTGGAGGTTAGCACAGCTCTCTTTAGGAAAACAAGAATCTAATTCATAAACCATACATGCTCCTTCCATACTATTCACTTTCCTTACCTTTACTAGAAAGCCCCAGAGAAAACAATTTATGCTTACTAAAACCAGCAGCATCTCTCGTAGAAGATAAACACCAAATTATATGGTGAACAGGAAAAATACAGCACTGATTGTTATCCCACTGGAAATGTATTCTGGTTTTGTTTTGTTGATTTGGTTTTTTTTCTCTGTAGGTTTTTCTTTCCTATATTTTTTCCTTTTCTTTCTTTTCTTCTTTCTTTTCTTGTCTCTCTCTCTCTTTTTATTATATTCCCTTCTCTACAAAGACCATGAAAACCCTGGCAGGACTATAAAACACACAGAAAGATTAGGGTTTCAGTTTAATTAAAATTTAAGTACATCTCTTAAAATTCATGCCTAACATAAAGATACCTGCCGTGTGAAGATATCTGCCAATGCCTCCTGTTCCTAAAATAAAAGAATAAAAAAGAATCATAATAGATATCTGCTTTACATATCAAACAGCAGCTTTGTTTCACCGATTCAATATTGGAGGAAGCAACTTGTTTGTTTAAATTGTTATCAGACTAATGGGGCAAACAGGTTTTCAGTGGAAGTCACACTGCATGGAGAAATTCAGAAGGAATAATTACAAGAAATGTAACAGCCGTGACAAGCCAGGTACTCTGTGAGTTCTAATAATCCTTCTTTCCTTGTTGCAGATGAGGATCTTTGTAAGGTGACATTGATATCAGAAGAAATAGGGTTTCTCATAATAAAGCTATGCTGTATTGGCTCCATCCCTAAATATTTGTCTAGAATTAAATAACATTCTCCTTCATTATTATGCTCCTCAGGAGCCATTCATGATATACATAATAAATCAATAAATCAGTAGGAATGCCTTGCAATGCTAATATGCTTTTAAAAAGAACAAATACAAGGATTAAAATCCTAATTATAGAGGAAATAATGAAGGTGTACGATGGAACTGTAGATTATATATTGCTAAAGGTGTCCCATTTAATTACTATACCTACTATTTTCATTCTCAGGGAGGAAATTTACCCTTAAAGCATCACTCTTATCTGACAATACTGACTGCATTATAATCTCAGCTAGTACTTCTAATGGTTTATAGTCTGTTTGCATTAAACTAGTTGAACAGATTTTCCACTTCCTATTCCTGCCATTTTAAATATCCAAGAAATACAAAGCAGTGAAACCAGCAAGTTATCCTTCAGCCTCAGAAAGAGAACTTTTTGCTCAAGTCCTTGTTCAGACTTCTTTCCATTATAGAGACTCTGAAACACAATATGCTCAGCTTCTAAACGGAAGTTGCTGACTCTGTTAACTAAAGCTAACAAACACATAGTCACATGGAATGAAGCATCATTGTGTCTGGCACTCAAAGCACACATGCTTGCATGTGTAGCTCTGATTTTCTGTCTGTGGATCCATCCATTAAACAAATAAATGTACAGATTATCAACCACTAGGAAATCATTTGAGAACAAACCAACATAGCAGCAGATAACTTGCATCTGCTACTTCAGTCATTGCATATATTCAGGGGACTGACTTTTAGAATGGTATGAGGCATCAGCAAAAGAGTATAGGATGGAAGTTTTACTCAACCAACAAAGATGAGCATTTATTAGCCACACTGTGGTAAGGGTCCTGACAAAAGGAGAAAAAGATGAGATTTTTAATAAGTCTTTGAAATTACATAGATGTTAATCCAAATGTGTTTGCTAAGTTCATAAGTAGGGTGAACTGCTTTTATTTTGTGTCCCAAATCACTCAGTAAGTCTGATATAAATGTTTCACATGTTCAGATATGAAGAAGACTGACAAGAGATGCTATCAGTACTCACATCTAAAAGGTGGGGGTCAAACTCTTTTCAGTGGTGCCCAGCATCAGGACAAGAGGAAACAAACTAGAATAGGGTATGTTACACCTCTGTCTGAGGAACAACAACTTTGCTGTGAGGGTGCTAGAGCACTGGACCTGGCTGTCCACAGAGGTTGTGGAGTCTCCTTCTCTGGAGAGATTCCAGACCTGCCTGGACTTGTTCTTGTGACCCTGCTTTAGCAGAGGCATTAGACTAGATGATCTCCAGAGGCCCCTTCCAACTGGAGTGATTCTGTGATTCTTCAAAGAACCACTCCCCTCATTCCTTTACTAAACTTATTCAAGTATAGGCCACATTACAATTTCTACAGCTTTATGAATGGGCCTGTTTTTTTGCAATATGGTACTTTTGAGGTATTTGCTGCCTCATGATGGTAAGTCACTATGATATGTCCAACAGCACTTCAGTGAGTAAGGCCATGCTACAAAGAGGAAAGACAAATGAGAGAAAGGAGTGTGCCTCCAGGGCAACTTCAATAGATGTCTTAGCAAAAAGGTTCCTCTCATTTCTGATGGCTGCTCTACTTAAATGAGTGATCTTAGTGATGCAAGATAAATGGAGAAGAGGTTGGACTGACTAAAGAAAGATCATAGATTCATGTCCATACATTAACCTAACACTGCCAACTACACCACTAATCCATATCCCTAAGTGCCAGATTTACGTATTTCTTGAGCAGTTTCAGGGATGCTGACTCCACCACTTCCATGGGCAGTCTACTACAGGGCTAAACAACTTTTTCAGTGAAGAAATTTTGCCAAATGTTCATCTTAAACCTCCCCTCACATAACTTGAGGCCATTTTCTTTCCTCTTGTCTCTTATTACCCAGAAGAAGAGACCAACCCCTGCCTAGCTACGAGCTCCTTTCAAAGAGCTGTAGAGAAGGACAGGGTATAAGAAACTATAACAATAGTAAAACTAGGTACTCTGACATCTCCTTTTCATTCAGGATCATTTTTTTAAAAACATTGCATCAAGCATTTTGCAATGGCAAGAAAAGACCAAAAAAAAATTGAAGCTCACGATACAGTCAGATGGTCAACTCTCAGGACGTTTCTCTATATGGTGCAAGTTACGTACTGGAGATGTTCTGGTTGTTTTCAGGGCTCAGTAAAGATTTTCTACAAAAGCCAAAACAAATAAGGAGCAATAATTGCTTGTTTTCATCTAGTACTGAGGGACGATTCTATGAGGGTTCTTTTATAGTTTATTTCACTAGTAGCTTCTAGGGAGGTAATGCTGTATTTTTACTTCTTCACTTCCCTGTCCTTAAAATGAGCAGATCAATTGGAAATGACAGGAAGAACTGTGGAAGAATTGACTACTGCACGGAAACATTGATCATACATTGCAATTTAGCTGAAGGCTACCTTGAGAGAGAAAGTGAAACACACAGTGCATTAAAAATAACTGATTTCCCCTTATTTTACTTTAAAACAACAACAACAACCACCACCAAACCTCCCAAAACCATCAAAGCCTCACCCCCAAACATTAATGCTTCTTTCCAAAATACTTTAATTTGAACCTTTGCTATTTCTTATGTTGAGGGGAGGGGAGGGAAGGAGCAGAAATTGCTTCATTTGATTAACCTGCAACAATTAATGGCAAATTATTTTGAGAAGAGCTATCACATTTTTATGTCCCATTTAAGAAATTTAAATATGTTTTAAAATTTCATAGCCTCTCTGCAACAAAATTTTCACCTCTGGTCTAAAATGATATGTAATAAATAAATAATGTTCCAGTTTTATAAATAAGATACCTAACCACAGGATTTTTTTTCCTAGCTCGTTCCCATTTATGCAAGGCTCTATTTTCAGATATCACATTGAAAAGCCACACTTAAATATTTAGACTTAGACTCTCATTTCCACCGAATTTTGAATAAAACCTGTATTTTATGTGAAATCTTAATAAAACCTTAAGCTCACTAGTTGGTAATGGATTCTCACAGCTTAAATAATGACATATGGAGAAAGAAATTTGGAGGCAGAGAACAAGGAGAGAAAAAGGAAGGCAAAGGGGGGAAAAAAGTAAAGAAAAAAAAAGAAAAGAGAAAAAGAAAAGAGGAAAAGAAAAGAGGAAAAAAAGATTAAAAAAAGAGAAAAAAAGAAAATAGAAAAAAAAAGAAAGAGAAAAAGAAAAAGAAAAAGAGAAAAAGAAAGGAAAAAAAAAAAACCACAAACCAAACTGTTACAGCTGAAAAGTGATGGGAAGTGAATGAGGCATGGAAAGTATTTTAGACAAAGCATCTGTAGGAAAAGAAATTCTGTTAGTCTCTGGACAGACAGCAGGAGTGAATGAGAAACAGTAGGTAGGTGCTAAATGGAGCTAGTTACAAATTCCCATCCAGGCAAATGAATTAGATGTACACAGTGTTTTTCATTGATGTTTTGTCAGCTTTTGCTTTCCTAGTTACTTATTCCAGAATATTATAAAATGAAAAATAAATAAATGAATAAAACAGAATAGAAGATTGTACTTTACATTTGAGAAGAAAAGCATGGAATAGTATTTTTGGTTCTCTTCTGAAAGCCATAGCTTCTGTTGTGAGTGAAATATCATATGATAACACATGAAATGTGGTTGTATATATTAGCATCATTGCACCAGTAGGTTTTTCAGTCATTCTCTTGCAATGAGGCTTTAAAAATTTCCATTAGAACATCCAGCAGCCTTCATCCTTCCTCCACTTAGGTCCAAAGGGAATGATCAATAGTTCTATTCAGTCTGTGCTTCTCCCTACTTCAATTAGCAAACGTTGCAGTGAAGTAATACAGTCACAGTTATTAATCACAACCAGACCAAAATCTCATTACGAGTTTGGGTTGTTTTTTGGGGGGATATTTGAATGTCTGCAGCTCACTGTGAACATATCCTCGGCAGGTAACTCCCCATTACCACAGCAACATCTCAAAGCTTCTTCCATCTCTGTGACTTCTATCACTTGGGCCATACAAGGGGCTTTCTGTTGTTAATATCTGGCTTTTGAGTATTTCCTTTTCTCTGCCACAGCTTTCATAGAACAAAATTACCAAAAAATATTTAGCAAGAGTGTTTTTACTTTTCAATTCCTGAAATGACTTTTTAGAATCTCACTCTTACTTATTTCAAATTCCACTGTCAAGAGTTAGTAAGTTCAGTAGGAACAAACTGGGAGATACATACAGGCTCTAAATGTGCTTCTACACCCACAGGACACAAAATACCTTGGCAAGTAAAGCCATAAAGAGAATGATTAAGACCTGGGTGACAGTGAGTGATTCTCAGCTTTTGAAGTGTGTGAATGGAAGCCCAGAGTAAAGCTGGTACCTAGAGGTTACATGAAGATTTGTTTAGCTCTTTAATATATACCAAGATATACACAGCTGTCTCTTGCTACGAGGATTAACTGATCACTTGAGCCAGAAACATTTTACTGTGAGAATCCCACGTTGCCTGTCCTTCATATGTTTATTTTGTAGAGGGGCCAGTCCAGCTCTGCACACCCTTTGCTTGAGGAAATCATTAATTGTATTTTGCTTGTGTAAAATCAAGAGATCCTAAGAGGTTGCTTACCAAATAGAGTCATCATTTTTCCAGTTAAAAATCATTGTGTGCCTTTGCTGTTTTTGTAATTCTCTCAGATACATTTCCTTTTTCATATTTTATTGGCATTAACTGACTCAGCAAACGTGTGGTTGGTAAATAATCACAATATGGACAAAATGTGGTGTTCAGTTGGTGCTACTGACTCTCTCCTACTGCTTCAGCAGAAGTTATTATTCCCAGACTATTGGTCTTCAGGTAGAGACATGAGTAGTTAACTTTCCTTTTTAAAACTAACCTGAAGATCATTCGACAACATTTACTACAAAAGTTGCATTCATTGTCTCATTTGTTCAACAGCTCAAAGGACAATTTAAATTGCATTTTGATTTAAAGAATAAAATATTTCCCTTTGTGGTCATTTGTTTTTTATGTTTTCTACATGAAAAATTTAATGCAAAGTTTTTGGTAGGCCACTGTTTCTCAGAGGCCCAGGCTATGCACATGGCTGCAAATATACTGATATAAACCACAACATTTGATTAAAATGTCATTTGAGTGAAGCTAGTATGCCCTCTTGCTATTAAAGATGTCCAGATTCTGATGGAAAGCATTCTCTGATTGAAAGCTCCACGTGGCAACATTTCAGCTTAACCCTCCTTATCTTGTTTCTTCAGGCATTATACATTATTGGTGAGAAATGGGTGAACTTCAGTTACTCCAATTAGTTCAATCCTTATCAGTACCACTCATTCAACTATCAATGTTCAATAAACAGAAAAGCAGGTGTTAAAAAAGTTTGCAGATCATGTTCTAATAGTGTGCTTAAATTCTGCTTCTTGTTACAACACAGGAGTTTTCAAAACAGCAAGAATTTAATGTAACACTGATGTTTCTAGAGAAGAAAATGGTTCTGGTTTATAATGGACTATCACATCACTATGGTTACAGGCTCAGTAAGGTGTTTGATCAAATATTCCTCTAGGCAGTACTACCAAGACTTTGCATCTCTTTTAAAAAGCTTCTGTTTGTGGTAACACCTCTGCTAGCCCAGCATTTACAAGGTTCTCTATTTGGTTCTACAGTTTTGACCATATTATCCTGATTCTTCTTGTCACAGTATATCAGAGCACATTTGTCTCTCTGTTTAACTTGAAGTAAAGATGTTTGCTGCATTTGTTCTCTTGGAAAAGCATGAAAACAATCCCTAGGTGCATGAGAATCCCACTTTATCATGATGTGTAAAATGCAGTATCTTCAATAGCTATGAATTAATTAATTTTTATTTTTTTTTTAACTGAGGATGAAAACTATAGGGTAAAAAAATATAGAAATTATACATTTCCACTAGAAATTTTCATTCTGAACAGCTGCCACACCTTTTCTTTTTGTTAAGGAAAGCAATCTTATTCCCAGCCAGGTGCTATATTCTTCAGGTCTTTTAATAAGGTAATCACAGTTCCATAGCTTCAGAGCCGGTCTTGGTCAACAAAATCCAGATCTTCTCCCCAAAACCCAAGAGAAGAATGGCTATAGGTTCCCCAAGAGAAATAAATTCAAAATAAACTCTTATTATTGAGGCTGAATGATAATGGTAGCCAATAAACTTCCCAAACACTTAGGCAAAGGTAAACTGACACTTATTGATAAATTGAGTTCTGACAAAACGTCCAGGCCTTGCTGGGAGTATCTCTGTGTGAACTGGAAGGGAGGATGTTTTAGTAAATTGAAGTTGTAAGTGTGGAGTCTGGAAATGGGAACAAGAATCCCAGGCAAGTCACTGATGTTGCTCTGTACAGGTTAATCAGCACACAAGAGTCCAGTGCACAGCTTATAGTGCATAGATGAGAACTCTCAAAGTGTGCTATTGCCTGCTTTTTGTCCTCTTCTATTTCAGGTTGTTAGCCTACAAATAAAAAGGCACCAAACACTTGTGTGCCAGATGTGCATTGGTATGCCAGGGCAATCTACCTGCAGAGTGTGCTTCATACCTTTTGTTTTACAGAGCATGGATGGAATAAATTACACAACGCTTGGTCTGATCTCAGAAACTCATTAGCGAAAATAAATGTTTTACACAACATCAACACTTCAGAGTGGACCCTTGAGTCTCCTAACACAGGCATGACTAAAAACTCTAAAATGCCTTTAATTTTTTGCCAGAGTATTGTGATAGAAAGGGAAAATTCTATATCTAAAACACAGCTGCACCCTAAAGACCTCTAAAAATCTGCTTGTTTGTAATAATTTTAGGTAATCAGTTAGACAATCCAGTGTTTTTCTTGAAATATGCTTGGCCAGGAGGAATCAGGTGAGAGAAGTTTCACCTTCCCTGATGAAGGTCATTGACTATTGTCTGACAAGTCAGCAGCAATTAGACAGAACTGCATTGCAAGGCTTAATAAATAAAGTTGTTGTTCTGCTCTCACAATCCTGTCTGGCAACCAGAAGAAAACAGAGCTAGAATTAAGTCTCCATTCATTACAAAAATAGTCCAGCAGTAACTCAGAGCTATGGACTGTCTGTTGTTTGTCAATGGTATTGAATGGTTTCTATCTACTGTAACAAATCACTCAACAGTAAAATAAATGGTAGTTGATCATAGGCCAATGGTATATTTAACAGTGCTCTATTGTATTGAATGCCACTGGAACCGTAAGAGGGCTCAATAGGGGGAAAAATACATGCTATTTTTAAAAGTAAAATATTGATGTAATTGGCTTTCCCACCCACGATGCTTCACAAGCCTAGAAGCAAGATTAGTTTTAATAGTTTGTTAGGAAAGTTAAGGAGATTGGAGAGAAAGAATCTTGTTGACTTCAAGGCATTTTGAAAGCATTTAATTAAAAAGAACTATCACAGACCTCCTTAGACTGAATTCTCAGATTTCTCTCTGCCTCCCCAACAGCAAAAAAAATAAATACCACCCCCTCCCTCCCATCATAGTGGCATCCTACAGTGCTAAAAGAAAGGAAGGAACAGTAATGTTCCTCCTAATGAACACTCTTCATCAAAGAGGAGCAGTCACAGAACTAAAGCTATAATCATTCCTCACTGGTAGCCAGTGTTACTGACTGACTGGCAAGCAGACATGGCCAAACAATGGTGGATGGTTTGCATTTACCGCAGACTTACCCATGGAGGGTAGAGTTTTCCCCCGCTGTCTTCACTGTTTGTGATTCTGCATTTGGGTCTCATTAGGTCACAAGAACACTTTCTGTCTTCATGTTTTTCTTTTAATCCTGGCATTCTGACTTGTAGTAAGAAGACAAGTTGATAATTGTTGCAAGTTCCCATACAGTTCAGCTGAAACCAGTAAGGACAACTCAAAATTGCCCTCTTTTTTATGTCTACTGAAAGGGTAAGAACATTGGTCTTTCATTACAACAAATGAACATCAGAGATCCAAATTTATGGTAAACACTTTCCTTTGGGGATTCCTATTCTCAAGTTCCTAAAGCAACTGAGAAATTAATGGGTATTTTGCTTGTGATTGTTGCTTATGGGCCCATGAAGACATGTGCATCCTTCTGTACAAGGATACAGGCTGGATAGATGCTGCAGTGGTCAGAAATGCATTTACTGACCTGCTCTGTTATAGTAAAAGGGACAGCAAACCTTCCTTCTTCAAAAGATACTAATCAATACTGGGTACCCAAATACCCTAAAAACCTCACACAGGAGAAAGCATTTTTCCTAAATGGAAGAATAATAAAAACAAGTAGACCAACAAAAATGGAGAGTTCTCCTATTGGAAAGGTTTTACAGCTAGTAAGTACAACCCTTTCACCTGGCTCATCTGGAAAACAGGGCAGAATTTAAATGGTTCCTCTTTTCCCACAGTTTGCATTACATTAAATTTTTAGAACTCATCTATGTAGCCAATTATCAACTCCAAAACCATAATTAAACAAGCAAAGAAATTATGGGGGGAAAAAAACAACCAACCAAACCCCAAACCAAACCACCTTTTGTTTCTCCTTATGTTTGTTTTTCAGGTGTGAAATAATTAAAATTATATCCATTATGTTACTTACAGGGTCACAGGGAGAGGAGAAGAGGACTCAAATTATTTCATCCAACTAAGATCAGAGCACCAGTTATAGAAACATAAAATGGTTTGGGTGGAATGGGACCTTTAAAACTCATCTAGTCCTACCCACCTGAAGTCAGAAAGGACATATTCAACTAGATCAGGTTGCTCAAAGCCCCATCCAACCAGACCTGGAATGTTTCCAGGACCAAGGCATCTAACATGTGTGTCTGGGAAATGAGCCTGTGTCTCACCACCCTCAGCATGACATTCTTTTTTTCCTTCTCTCTCACCTAAATCTTCCTTCTTTCAGTTTCAGACCATCACCCCTTGCCTTATGACAATAGGCCCTGCTAAAGTATCTGTCCCCATCTTTCTTATAGCCCCTTTGAGTACTGAAAAGCTGCAGTAAGGTCCCACTGGAGCCACAAGAACACTTTAAATCGCTACCTTCTAATGCAAATCTGAGATTTCAAGTAACTCCACAAGGTGTAGAAATATTTTATTTAGGCTAGTAAAATGCATTGAAAATATGGAACTGTGCAAAATATATGGGACCAGGTAGATACACAAATGATCTTTCCTCTCCTTTGTCTCTTCTATGTCTCTTACAAAAATATAAACTTAGATCAGTCATTATCATCATTTTGTTTCCTGGCCTCATAAGACAACTTTATTCACTACTTAGGAGGAAGTGATTTAAGAAACTTCCAGTAACAGGCTTGGCCCAGTACTGGTTAGCTCAGAAATGATATTTCACACGATATCAAAAACTGAACCGATGCAAATTGTTTAGAAAGGCATACAAGTGATAAAACATTCAAAGTGAGTTGCAAATCTGATTAATTGCTTTTATTAACAAAGTAAAATATACTAATCCATGCCCTCATAGTATTCTTTTAATCTGCCCTCACGACCACATCCAAGAGAGAAAAAAAAACACCTACATAAACAAAGTTTTGTGGGACTAATGCTGTGTTCTTTGTATACATGTCTGGGAGAAGGAGGAAGACAGTATATTTAAACAGAATTTTTAAATGAGGATTCATCTTCATTGCTTTATTTGGTCTGACTAAAAATCATACCAGTTAAAATATATTTTCATTTAGACTCAGATAGGTACACGACATAATAATTCACATGCTCTCTCAGCAGATAAATTCGTAACCTATGAGAGAATTATTTCTATCAACATTATTTTTAGATTCAGTGTGAGTCATCTTGATGCCAACAACATAATTAGATTGGAATTAATACACCAACAATCCACATAATGTCTGATTACATTTCAATGGTCTTCTTTTTCCCCTCTTAGGCAAGCAGCTTCTATTAGTAACATGAAAACGGAGCGTGCTGAGTGAAACCAGCACAGCACTTTGTGGATTAGCTGTGGATTCTCAAAGACATGTTTAAGTTTATAAACTCCAGAATGAAGAATCAATTTTCTACGTGGAGAATACTTAATTATAGCAGCATTTATGCCAAGAAACTGACATTCTGAAAACTCCATGAAAAACTGACACTAACATCCTACAGAGAGGTTGCTTTGGGTTTTTTTCTTTCCATAAATAGACCACAGCGTCTAGCTATTTATTGCCTGTGATACTACGAAAGGAGTAGAAGAGTGAAGGTATGTGAGAATATGCTGCAGTCTGCATTGACTGAGAAGGTGGCAAATGGATGTACAACACTTAGAAGTGCTCAAAGTCAGCAAAAAGGCCTGGAGCATTTGCTGAGCACACAGATATCCATCCATCAGTTGGAAGAACGATGAAAAAAAGGTGAGAGGATGAGGCACAAATTGCAAAAGTATTCAAGCTGGTTTAGAAACCACCTTATTAAAAGTGAGGTTCTTTGATATTCTCATGGCAGGCAGTTACAAAAGCATGGGAAGCTTGGAAGCCAGCAAAACCACAGAGGTGGCATGAATAGGATGTTGTAGTTTCTGTGTCGGGTTCTGGCTCCAAGAGTGTTTTCATATCCAAAATGACAGTAGCTGGGATGAAAAACTAATCTAAGTAACTCCCAAAGTCAGATGGGGAAAGGGAAAGAGAATCAAAACGGAAATTGCAGTGTGGAAACACATCCTTTCAGAAGTAAAAACTAATAGTAAATGACAGGAGAATTTTCCTGTACTTTCAAAGAACTTGGCAAAAAAATGAGGACCCTACATATCTATGGTTATAGAAAGACTGTCCAAAGACATCTCTTCAAAGATGTTTTACTTTCTCCTTAGAAGGATTTGGATGAGAAAATCACATCCTAATCTTATGTTCCATCTCAGTGCCATCAGTTCCTTTGTCTCTTCACCCAAATAAGAGATACAGTAAGATGAAATGCTCTCAAGTTATACCAGAGCTGGTTTAGGTTAGATATTAGGAAAAATTTCCTTACTGAAAGGGTTGTCAGACCCTGGAACAGGTTGCCTACAGCTGTTGTGGAGTCACCATCCCTGATGGGATTGAAAAGATGTGTAGAGGTGGTACTGAGGGCCATGGCTTTGTGGTGGAGTTGGCAGTGCCGGATTAACAGATGGACTTCATGATCTAAAGGTCTCTTCCAATCAAAATGATTTCATTATTCTGTGAGCTCAGACTCAGTGTACATAGGGAAATTTAATGTTTGTATTTGTCAGGTTTTTATATAAGCTTCTACAAAACCCTTCATAATTTAGTATGTTGAAATACCATTAACAGAGCCAAAATTGATCCTTGGAAAATTTGCATTTGTGACACCTTCGCTCATATCAAAATAAAAGATTAATGGAAACAAGCAAGTATAAACATTGTATTAATTGTACCTAACAATTGGTAAATAAATAGCATTCAGTGCTCAAGGACAGACTTCACAGTCAAAGATTATTAGCCTAAAACTGCAGTTTCAAGATAAAAGGCCTATTTTCTGTATGACTGTACTTCATTAAAATATAAGTAAAGGGAAAATATTAGCCTCAGGGCTTTAAGAAAACAGTTAATAAAAATCTTGTTGTGTTTTTTTTATGATGAAAACAAACCTATCTTTCTTAAAGACAAAAACACAGTGCTCATTATAATCAATTTTTATATAGATTCTTTAAGGGAAAACTTATTGATGAAGATAAAATTTCATGGTTCTTAGCAGGCTGAAATTGGCTGAGGATGAAAGCTCCAGAATTCATTACTCCAATTAATAAGTAATATGTTAAGAGGAGAACTGCAAAAAAAAAAATTTTCTAATCACTTTTTTTTTCCTTTGCTTGTTGGATAATTTTCAGATCATGTTTCAAAAGGGGATTATAATATAATAAAATAAAATAACTGATTGAATGGAAAGATTGTATGACTCTCTAAATCTAGATCCTCTTAAATAATACTGGCACAACAGATGCTTGTGCCAGTGAACTGAAACCATTCTTGCTTCTCAGCCCTAACACTGGGATAACTCACTTGTCCATCTCTAACATACTAAAGCAAGACAGTATACCAGAAGAGTAAGCAAGTCCTGTTGCAGGTGCACACTGTGTCTTGGGAATGGCCTGCAGAGGAGCATACTGATGTGAGGGGTTACCTTTACATGCTGCCTCACTGTAAAAAAGCACATAGTAGAAGAGCATTTGCATTTATGCAGCAGAGCAAACCTGGAGAAGTTTAAAAGATGAAAAGAACTCTCACCCTTTAAAGAAAGAAGTAGAATCTGAGAAAGATGAATCCAGAAGTTTCTTTGACAGTAATTATTCCCTTTTCAGCTTTACATGCAGAAAGCATTACTGGAATTTCATTATGATCCCTGCTATTTAATCAATTATGTTGGTAGGGAGGTTAAATTTACTATCAAATGGGAATTAACAGGAATTTAAAAGGGCTGTAGGAGGAACCACAACAATGAGATATTACAGCGTTCTTTATGCAAGCCTGATTTTGAAGAAACCATTCATGAAAACATTTTAGATTGCTACTAATTAATCAGATTGATACGTATAGTCTCAAAAACACATCTGACAGCTAATGGTACTTCTCAAAAAGCCTGATCCAAAGCCTATTGAAATCAAAGGAAAGACTCTCATTGACTTTGATTATGCCACACAAATGCAATTCTCATATGTATAGAGTGCCCAGCAAATGATCTGCATTACAACAATCATATTGTTATAACAATATTATTGCATGTTTTTAATGACATGTCTATTATTTTTAAGATGCCAAGCATTTGCTGAACAGCCTATACATTATGAGGCCCATTTGCAGGGCACAATGCAAAGTTAATGAGAGCCTTCACACAGAATTTAATCACTGATTCCACGGCGACTAATTTCTGCGCAGGATGCCAAGCATGAATAAGAGTGACAGAAGGGGTTCCTTTGAGGCAAATTAGATTTTTTTTTTCTCCCCTTGTTTTTATGAACTGCATTTTATTTTGCTGAAATATCAAGTTTTTCCTCAAAGAGACACCCCCTTCTATTGCTCCTTCTAAAAGCAGTCCCATGAAATCAGTTCAGTTATGCTCTGAGTCAATGGAGGAAAAAAAAATGCTAGCAAAGGTAGAGAGTATTCAGATATCCATTTATCCTTCTTGTTCCTTTCCTTCACCAGCTGTCCTTTTGCTTAATTTTGCACATGGATTTTTCTTCTTTCCTTTTCCCAAAGAAATGATGCTTCCCAGCAGAAAGTCACAATCCTGCATTAACCTACAGAGAAAATGTATATTTCCATTCTCCTGTCTAAGGGCAAATTAAAGAGTATTTATGGATTAATGAGTGAAGTTTGGACCAGCCAAACCAAATCAACATACAACATCACTCCGTGGAAGAATTCTGTATTAGGTATTTGTGGATACCAACATTTCATCATTAAAAGTCTTGGTTGTCATTTGTGATCAATAAGTCTCTTGAAAGTTATGAAGGGTCTCACACTGATAGCATTCTGGGAAGAAACTGTGCTTGATCCTACTCAATAAGTAGAGGGGACAGTTACTAGCATTTCTGTAGGATGAATAGTGGATAAAACACTTAAACTGACAGATGGCAATCACCAAGACATAAAAATGAATCACTCCTCTAGCACACCAGAATTTTCAGAAGTACATTGCAGTGCAGCATCTCCAATTGCCTACACAACTGAGTCAGCGCCATAAACATCCTATCCACCTCTGAATAAAAGGCAGATACAGCATGTTCCAACAACAGTGACACATCTGAAAATGAAGAGAATGAACATGAAAATGACAGTTAATCCTCAGAACAGAGTTGGTTAACAGACATATGCTTGGAACGCTGCATCAACACCAAAGTGATGACTTAATATTTCAGCCTTTTACCATTTCACCTTACTATAGCCTGAGGTAGTTTTGCATAACCATAAACAAAATGTCTCAGAAGTGTCAGTCAAGCAGAAAGATTTTCAGAACGCTAGAGGAAGAACATTTTTAGTTGTTTTTAGCTCTTAATAATCAGTGTCCTCCACAATGACCGAGGACAATGATAACTTCATTTACATGTACAGTCAATGACTGCGTGCCTGCCTGCCTGCTTTCTTTGTATGCTCGCACCGTTAGTGGTGGTTAACTGAAATTAAACTGTCATAGGCTTAACATAAAATGTCAACTGCACTGAAAAGAAATGTGCTGTTATACTGGGATGTGGGGCTGGAAAAACAGTGGTGGTCGCCTGGCATTATTTGTCTAAGACAAGAAGCAAAACCAAGCGAACCTTTACTTTCACTATTTTTTTTTGTCTGGACTGACAGCACCTTGCTATTCCCTCATTTTCATTCTGCTGAGGTTTCTTCAAACTTATCACCAGAAAACAATTTGGAATAAAGCCATAATTGAATAACTTGTTCTCTCTTTCCACTCTGTTGCCAAGTAGTTCATAATTTTCCCAAATATCTCTGCTGTAAGCAATTTCCAATACAGCTTGTCTAGCCAAGTACTGCCAATTCCTAGACACACACTATGAACAGTAACTATTAAGCTGACTCCTGATGGCTGTTCCTACGTGGAAGATGAAACCAGAGCTGACTTGACACACATGCTGACATCCCCAAATTTAAGTGTCTTTCTCCCCCAGTTTTTCCTCTCACTTTTCCCCCTCCAGAAGATAAGAGTCTATCACTGTTAAATGGTGATCACTGTTACCAGTGGTATCCTGGTGGGTTTGCACTGCCCATGGGGAGGTTTATGCTGCTGCAGTTTTGCAGGCAGCATCCTCCAACTAAGGTGTAGAAAACATAAGCCATATGTGCACCAGCTACTGATGGCACAGAAGACAGAAAAGGTTATATGGGCTTTACTGGAGGAAGTTGGTCTTACAAAAAAACACCTTTTTCTTTATATTTTTTTCTTTCAGCTATTTCATTTTTAAAAACTAGAATAACAACTGGCTCATAAAATAAGTCTGTCCAAGATAAAGGGAACTGTACCCACCTGAGCAGTACTATCTAAGCAAACACCACTCAAAAATATTAACAAGAAACATAAACACTGCTGTATGATATTGCATATCTTGCATCTCTCCACTATCTTATGTCTCATAAGTTAAGATCTATTGCAACATTACATATTGAATGCCATAAGAAGAGTGAAAGCCCCTTCTGTATGTATAAGAGATTCACTTGAAAAGATAACACCTGAAGAAAAATCAAAGAATATTGTTGTCAGTCTTGGGGAAATGTTAAGTGTTACAGGAAAACTAAATAAAAGCACAAGAATTACCTCAAAACACAATAAAACAAGTAAAGTGCATACTTTGTAATCAGATCTGTACTAGATAGGCTGAAGTCATCATTTCTCACATCACTACACATGAGGCTTTTAGCCTCAGTACTGGCAATACAGACAATTAAAACACCATGGCTCAGAACAGAATGATGCTCTACTTGGAATTATGGAAGGGGTTTTGGTCGAGTACGGTCATAATGTTACTTTATTATGTTCAGTCTTTACTCTTTACTTCAATGTCTTATGTCACTTTGACCGTTTCTTTCATGTATTTCCCCCCCTGAGCATTACTTTGCTATGTCTGCTTCCTTTGTTCTCACCACCGCTTTTTTATTCCATGCGTGCAGAGCTCAACACAATTAAGACAGCTAAATCAACATTACCAACCTACTCAAATTCTCTTGGCACAGTAACTATCATTTAAGATTTGTATGTCCTATACAGCTTCAGGCTTTTTTATTCTTGAAGGTCATTTCAAAGTCATCCAGAATTACTGAACTGTGATAACTGTTTATTGATCTCCTAATTATTCTCTGTGCAATTCTTCAGCTGTCTCTTTATGGGTTTGGAGTTTTGGGGGCTTTGGTTTGGTTTTGGGGTGGTTTGTTTTTCTTTGGTTGATTGGTTAATTTGGTTTTTTGGGGTTTCTTTGGTTGTTGGTGTTTTTGTGGGTAGCTTAGCAAATTCAAAACAAAACAAAGCCATCAAAACCAACCAACCAAAATATTTACCCAAAATAATGATTTTAAATCATGAATAAAACCTCAAAATAGTTCAAATGAAAAGGAGGGCAGCTAATTTCCACTGAACTCTGAGAATGGAGATAAAACATATAAAGCAAAGATAGAGTTTGAATCACACAATGGTGCTTTCCTAAATAAAAACAACAGAAAAATGACAGATTTATGGTTTTAGTGATGTGGCTGCAAAAGGTAGGATTATAATGCAGGAATCTGAGAAAGGGTTTGATGGCTGAATTTGGCAGAAGCATTTCATGTTGGGTTTTGTACGTAATCTTTATTGCCCCCAAAATACCCCTGATGATGAATTTGGAGACACCCACAAAGAGAAAAACATTTCCTTCACGACATACTGACACTGCTTACACTACAGCAGTGTTTGATGTTTTTGTAATTATTTATCCTTGAAAGATAATTACCCTATGCTGTTGTGATTAAATTCATTCAAGAAACTGAAAGAGACTCAAGTTAGCTTCACAATGCAAATATTTAAAGCTTTTTAAATAGAATTTACCATATGGTTTGTACAGTTCAACACTTCTTTTATAACAAGAGCTCAGTGCTGCAGTACAGACAAGATCTGGAGAGTGGCTGTTATTTTAAAGATGCACTGAGTGACCCCACAAGTTAAAGTTAAAATAAATGTCCCTGACCTCATTTGTGGTCTCTAGCTAGCTGCTAGCTATAGCTTTTTGCAGCCTCAGCAATCAATAAAAATCACCCAGGTTTTCTGTATTCCTCTAAAGGGAAGAAACACACCTTTCTTGCTCACCTGAGCAGCTTTACTTCACAAGAAAGAGAAGGTGTTGTGCTTTATATTTAGCAACCACGGTTCATTGCTGAGTTTGACTTCATTTTTACACAGAGACTAGTCAATACGAAACTCACTCTAGGACATGACCTAAAATTGCATTCAGACCTTTTCTTCTTGAAGGGTAATCAAAGAATCAAAAGGGACCTAAATAATCCACAGTTCATTTACCCTGTACCAACACAGCAAACTGTACTCCCTGCTTACTTGGTGTCTTTATAGATTCAGCAAGCAATCTATGTATTTCTATTTGATCCACAGCTTTGCAGTAATTAACAGTAGCAGAACAGATACCCATAGAAGTGTATCTCAGCACCTCCTTCTGTTTTAATGTTGAGACATTATGTTTTTTAAGCAATTTTGCACAGCCCCATACTGGTTTAATCTTGATAATTTGCCCAAACTTGCTTCAAAAGTTACTGATCTCTTTGCAGTCTCAAAAAAAATACAAATCAAAAAGCTTTAAGGCTGGGATCCTGAGGAGTCCAAGAAAGCTGCAAAGAGTTCCTTTGGGAGTAACAAAGCAAACCTTTGAGAAAAGAAAATTAAAAGTCTCCACATTTGTTTGGCTGTGGTTTGGAGAACAAATAGGAGTGTTTAATTATTAACTGACCCAGCTAAATATACTTGTCTTCCCAATAAATCAAGATAACGCCATTGCAAAAATTAATCTATGAACTCATTTGCTGTTCTATTATATTTGCATTTGGTAGCTATTTCCACACCCTGTGATATTAAAAAGTGAGAAACTGGAGGGTGCTAGTGTGGTATGTAGAGTGCTGTGATTTCTATTTTTCTTTCCTCGCCCCCACGAGAAGAGCATTGGCTTCACACACTGGCTTTGCTGTAGGGAATACTTGCTGAAGTCCCTGTAGAGTATCATTTACATCTTAATCAAACAAAACCATTTTGTTTTTGCAGTGAGCTCACTGAGGCAGGATGACCACCATGTGCAGACAGCAAGAAAGGGTTTTTTTTATTGTTGTTTTAATGTTCATAACAATTACTAATGGGCTTTCCTGTAGCTTTCATGGTAGTTACATGCACGGCCACATATTTTATAGTACAGTTGTTCATTATTACTGGTAAAAAGAACTACAGAGTTACATGAAACCACCACCTGGGTGCAGGGCCATGAAAAAAGCTCTATATTAGTTTAATTTCTCCTTACACTTTTTTATTCAGTGTTTGTTCACTTTCTCCATTCTATTCACTATTTTTGTTTTACCAATACCAAGCTCAGTTTATTTGCTTCTATTCCTTATTTCATTACTATTCATCAGATAAATGTGCTTGAAATTACCCAAAATATCATTGATACCATGCAAGAAGTAATGCAAAAAATATTTTAATGTGTTGTAATTTTACTAGTTTGAGCAGAGCATTACAGGGCACCGAATACACTGCAGGTTGTTGGACATACAACCCACAGCCCTCCTCTCTCAACCTGGCTACTAGCAGTAAGCATCCTTCATGTGGAAGTATCTGATTCCTTTGAGCTTGACTGAGAGCATTGACTTGGATGCACTTACTCAAGTGCTTAAACTTAAGCATCCATTTATTTTCTTTCAGATTGGGAGACAGAGCATTCCGCAGACACAACAAATGGGACATACAGAAGGGCTGAAAGAGTCATGTTCTGGCTCTGAAGTCAGCAGAACATATCAGAGCTTTCCAAAAGGCTGAATACATCAAGGTTTCCTGAAGTCAATGGAAAGACAAGAATTCCCTGCAGCAGTCTCTGGATCATGGCACAAATAAATACTTAAACAAAAGAAAACAAAATATCCCACCAGTACAACAGCAACTGCAAACTGTGCAGCTTCTTGAAAGCCTCCCTCATGTGCGCTGACAAAAGGCAGCGATACAATTAAGCACGTCTACAGACACCCATCTTATTTCAAATCAAAGCAGATGAGTCATCTGACAATCTATCTGTTGTGAAACAAAAAGAGAAGTGAGAAAATTGTGTCAGCTCATTGCTTGATGAGATTTTGTTTCGTGTGTTTTATTTTCAGTATCTGATTACTGCCGTTATTGATGTTTTTATAGAGTGCTTTCGTTGGCTCACTTGCTGATTTCTGAACATAAAAATCCAAATTACAATTAAGTTGAAACTGGATTTACTTAAAAACAAACAAGAGAAAGAGGAAGATTTTCCTGTGTGATGGCTGACAGTGAAATTGTTTGAAGTAATGGGGTCCCATTTAAATACCAAGAACTTGGCAGACCCAGCAGCACTGAATTTGCATAGGCTGTAAAATCTTTGGTGCATTTTGGAAGCTTGCTGGTGTGCCTCACTGAATATAAAACCTGTTGGCATTCTTACAAAGTTTGATAAATTAATAGGAGAAAGCAAAATACTGTTTACAGCTCATCTTGTTTCCCAGGTATGAGGTTTTCTTCCTTTTCCATCTCCCCCTCTTCAAATACATCTGCCAAACCTTGCCTCTGCACCCCTCAATGCTTCATAATAAGTAATTCCCATTGATTCACAAGATGCCTGCTAGTGAAGGCACAGCTGATCAACATGGCTTTTTCAGCTGCCAAACTTCAGCCGGTGAGCTATTCATGGCTCCAGTCCCTGTTTCTGCTCATTAGGCCACTGGGAATTGTATGAATCATTTTCATTCCCTGCCAGGAAGCAACGCCAGTGTTTACTATTACTTATGCAAAATAATTTTCCAGAATCACTTTACAAATGTTGAATGCTCAGTTGACTTATAAAGACTGAAATGAATTAATAAGAAATAAATAAGCAGTCCCAACTGCATGGGTTATCACTTCTATGCACAAGATGAGTAAAAGCCTTACATATTTCCACTAAGCTGGAATTACAATAACCCCATTTCTCTCGGGAGAGACAGTGGCAGCAGTACAAAATTAAGACATGCATTATTTTTCTTTTGTAACAACAGGGAGTGGATTTGGTTGAATTTAGTTTTATGAGGTATGCAAATGATGTTAGGCCATAGGTTGCCTTAACTCTTCTCCTATTTGCCTTTCTTCTGAATGGTTTCCAATTCCCTTTTCCTCACACAGAATGATAGGATACAGCACTGAAATAATACACCTAAAGTGTAAAACTGCAACTGGCTGGGAAGGGGAAAAGCAACTCTTGCAAATGGGTTGCACAAGCTGCTGAGGAGGAACCTGAACGGGCAGCTAAACAACAATGACCAAACAACAACATAATTGAAATATATAAATCAGGACAATAATTGTTTATCATCATTTGTCTGTCAGTTCAGTTAACAACATTTGATCAGCTATAAAGACATTACTGTTAACCCAGTAGAAAGGAAATTCTACTGAAAAACAGAAAGAACTCTTTGTGTGAAAACCAGCAGAAAATTGTGCATAAAACCTGATGGCAGCTTCAGAATAATCTCATTAAAGTGTAACACACTCATTCAAAACAGACAAAAAGGGTTCACAGCAGTCTTAAAATCTGGTTTAGGAATTTCACTTTATCTTCCCTTCTCAAGTAGAGTTCTCTCCAATTACTTTATATTACACTCTATGACATTTTAATGTTCTCAGCAGGGTAAGGATTTGTCCGGAGCTAGTCATTTTAATACTCAATCTACAAAACAGATCAACCTGATAAGGACAGACCCCCACACCATAAATCTGTCTTTCTGTAACACAGAAGGATCCATTGGCTCTAACTTTTCCTCTGTGCTTGCCCTCTCCTCACAGCAGGCTTGTTAGAAAAGCCACTTTATAAAGCCACTGTCAGGCTAAACATATGGACAAAGACAGAAGGCGTTTGTTCAGATTTCTGTGTTACATCACTACTCATAACTCATTGTATTATTGATTCAGCAATTTTTGGGTTTCCCCTTGAAAATTTTACCTTTCTTTGATAAGAAATCAGTCCATTTTAGTTTCAGGAATTAAAGGTTAGTTGAACATATTCATATTCAAACATAAGAACGTTGTTACTTAGTGTTTATGTAAGAAGTAATTTCTATTTAACTCATGAAACCTCACTCCTGTAGATGTGCCTGAAACCCTCCTGCTTCCCTGCTCTGGTCCTGTTTACCATCTTTCTCCTGGTCTCACCATTTCAATACTCCCACATCCTCCAAAACCTTTCAGTAGTCTCAGTTGCTTTTTTTCTTGTTCCATGCAGTGAATGTACATGCTGACCAGCCTGTGGACAGGGTCACAAAGAATACCTGGCTGTTGAACCTACATCATAGCATTGCTTTTACTGTCTCCTTGTCCTCAAAGGAGCTATTACTTTAAAATATTATACTGCTGCCAGACTTGGTTGTAATTAATTTTTGGGCATAAGATGGAAAATAATGAATAATATATTAATCTCTTTTTATGACAACTAGGCTACAATATATATATATTTTAATGATTCTATGATGCTTTCAAGACTTTTTGACTTTTTTTTCAAGTCTAAAACACGTGAATTCACATTTAAACTGTATTTTGAATTCTACCTCACTGCAAATAGAAAAGATCTAAAGCTTTCTTACAAAATCTTAAATGCCCCCATGCTAAACAAAGCAGCTAGAGGATTAAGGTTTTTTAATCCTCAATTACTTTAGTACAGTTCTCTATCACTCAGCTGCAATTTGCAGACTTAGAACAAATTTGCCAGTGACATAAATGCTGCCTTCAAATAGATACTTATGGTGACACTTTATTTGCTGTTCTCCAGTGGATCGATGACTACTGTCAGTCTTAACATTGCTAAACTTCCCTCAGCTGCAGAGCAAAGACCAGGAAGCCTATGGGCCCACTACCAACCTTTCTTGCCACACGCAGCTATTTGGGTTATTCACTGAAGATGCAATTTTTTGTGTCCCTTAACAATTAGTTCTCAAATCATCTACCAGATTCTCACTCCTTCAGCAATGGAAAGAGCTGGAAATGTTCTCCCCCCGCCCCCCCCTTTTTTCCTCTGTCCATCTCTCCTTACTTTGTACCTTCCATACCTTCAACCTTTCCTCCAAGGTGCACACATTCTATTTCCCACCAATCGATTCAGGCATTAGCTCAGCAGACCCACTAACAAAAATGTACCTGTTTTACTAGTGACTATCTAAGGCACAAAAGAAAATAGCCCAAGACTGCTGTGCCATTTAGAGGAGTGTGAACGTACTCTATGAACTCTGCAAATTAAAGTTGCAGAGAGGAAGAAAAAGAGAGAGAGAAAAAAAATCTATACCTCCTCAGTCAGATTATTCAAGCTTTAAGGAGGAGATAACTGGCTTTGAGAACCTGCCCAATGCATCATGCACAGTTCAAGACAATATTTTCTGCTTTTACACTTCAAGTGGCATTTTCTACATGGTTGCAGACTGCAATTTTAATGAGGCAGGAAGAAAAATCCTTTAATCTCTTTTGGAAGTTATATTTGATAGATGTCCCTGTATTTGAGCAAACAGAGCTTCTAAAATGCTAACAAGTACAGTAAAAATAACGTGAGGCATAGCTCTCTCCTGGAGGGGGTCTTTTTTTTGCAATATATGTAGAGATAATTGGACTTAGGAATTATTTGCAAGGCACATAGCAGAAAGTAGCATTTCAAATCCTATAATGCAGTTCTAAAGTCAAAAGAATAAAATGTACTTAGTCAAGATGCCCAAATTAATTTAAGGAATGCAAGAACGTTTTCTTACTTGGTTTTGCTTATTTGTAAATAAATAAAAAAATATACAAATAAAGCTGAATTCATGTTTTCCCCACCTTGTTACTGACACCGTCCTATATCTTGCAGTCACTGCTAAAGTAACAACTAAATCAACCATAAATCCCACAATGTTCAAGCAAATTTTGAGTAAGGAAAAATATAACCATTCCTAATTATCACCTGGCTCATACAACTTCATTTACTATTGACTGGAGAGATGGTGAAAAATTGGGTAGCATCCAGAGGATCTCATTTACAGCTCAGATCAGAGTCTGATGCTTGTCAGTATTCATCTACAAGTTGATACTCAATCAGCATTGCAGACTAAAAGTTCCTTCTAAAACCAAGGCCTATGTTAGCTCTTATTGAAGACGTACTTCGTATCCAAGGTATCTATATTGATTATCGTGCAGAGAATCAAATGTCCTTTCTCACTATTTCTTCTTATTTTTCTTCTAAAAGCATGATGCACAGAACAAGATACACAGTAACATCAACAAGTTTGCCTGAAATAGAAGATGAACATGGAATACTTGTGCATACATGGCCCTGAAAAAAGAAACAAGTAGCTCTATAAGAAGCAAACCCAAGAAGAATATGCTACTAGTTGGTAAAAGAACTGAGAATTTTTTTTCATTGGGAGTTGAACTCTTCTAATATGCAGTTTTATTGTTGTATAACATACCTGACCTATTCCAAGAGCTGGAATTTGAAAGAAAATTTAGAAAACAAGTTATTTTGCTTTGCTATGTTCCCATACACCAACAGCACAAAGCAAGTGGTCATGAAGGAAACATTGAAATGTTTTCAAATTGCCGTTATTTCAGGCTATATTCATCCTGTCTAGCAGAAATACTCTCATATGAATAAAAGGTTCCAGTGTGAAACCTATAAACAGCTAAAGTAATCAAAAAAATTGAAAATCAATAATAAGTAAACCACATGATATTTTCAGAGGAGACACAAGCTATTGTTTGCAACATGAAAACTCCAAGTGTTTGCACGGTTTCTGTGGTGCAACAATTCTGTTTTTCAAAGAACACTTGTTTCAATGAAATACTTTTCTCTGTGAAGAGGAGAATAAAATGAAGTAGAATCTTCAGAGAGTCACAGAATGGAAGAGGTCAGAAGAGGCCTCTGGAGAGCATCTAGTCCAACTTCCTTGCTAAAGCAGAGGTCACGCAGAGCAGTTACCCTAGTATCATGTTCAAGAGGGTTTTGAATCTCTGCAAAAGAGAATGAACAGCCTCTCCAGGCAGCCTGGTCCAGTGCTCCAGCACTCTCACAGGAAAGACGTTTTTCCTCATGTTCAAGTGGAAACTCCTGGGTTCTGGTCTATGCCTGTTGCCCCTTGTCCTGTCTCAAGGTACCACTCAAAGAATCTGGCTCAATCCTCTTGACACTAGTCCTTTGGCTATTAGTAAGATTGATCTTGTCTCTATTTAAAAGCATCTTCTGTATAGTTAAAAATATAGGAGTAAAACAATACAGCCAAAATGCCTGATTAATCTGGGCTGCCTTTGAACATACTTTTTTCTCTCATTTGAAACCCAGTCCTTACCCAGAGTCAACTAGAGTAATTCTTGAATATGCTCTTAATTTTTAAATGAGTATGGAATTTAGTTTTCACTTCCTTTTCATGACGAGAACAAAGATTTTATTCCCAAAATTCCACAGAATCTTCGTTGGTAAGAAAAAGATTTAACAGCTCCTTTAGATGGCACTCCATTATCCAAAACAAAACAGAAAACATGCTGCAAAGAGAGAATAAAGCTTTGATTAATGAGATTTATTCTGCCTATTAGCTTTTTCCCCATAAATCTCACGTGAAAAGACTTTTTGCCAAGGCAGCCCAGGATTTCTTCCAGAAGAGTGAAAAGTAGTAAAAGTGAAGTCACCCTGGGGGTTTTTGGTCTGGAGAGGAGACAGGGGATCTAATAAATGTATATAAACATATGAAAGCTGGGAGTCAAGAAGGAAGGGACAGCCTCTTCTCACGTGTGTCCTGTGATAGGACAAGGGGTAATGGATGTAAACTACAGCACAGGAAGTTCCACCTCAACATGAGGAAGAGCTTCTTCACTGTAAGGTCACAGAGCACTGGAACAGGCTCCCCAGAGAGGTTATGGAGCCTCCTTCTTTGGAGACTTTCAAGACCCATCTGGGTGTGTTCCTGTGTGACCTGCACTAGATTATACTGTCCTGATCTGGCAGAGGGGGCTGGACTCAAAGGTCTCCAGAGGTCCCTTCCAACCCTTAACATCCTGTGATCATCAAGCTAAACAATTTGAATAGATTTTCTCCAAACTGTTTTTTAAAAGTCATTTGAAAATTCAAACTTAGTTACTAAATAGCAGTAATTGTTCACTGAAATCCCTTTGCAGTCAATTCCTTCATGACAAAATGAATTTGAGCTCCAGTTTCTGGTTTCCTGGGTTTCTTGCCTTTTTCTTTTTTCCTTTCGGTCATCCAAGTGTGTTCTAGGTTTGACATCCTCACTCTGAAGATCCTTTAGCTTGCAGAATATTGAATAATCTCTTGAATAAGAGGACCTTCTGCAACGTGTTAGAAATTAATTTGACTTCATTAAGCATTATATGACAATTCCACTGACCCCTATGTGAACCTTCCCACATTAATGTACATCCCCATAGTGCAATTGAACATTTCTAACACAAGAAGATATTATACTAAACTCATGCTAACTGTAATTTTCTAATACAGCTGACAAATCATGCTGCTACTAAGCAATAGAGATCATTTTAATAAATGGTACTCATCCAAGTTATTGACATTTCCTCCAGGATTAACTGGGTCTAGAGAAGCAGAACTGGGAGTTCTTCACTATCAAGTGACATTTCTGATGATTATTCAGAATCTAATATAATGGAAATAACGGCACATTTTTGTTCACAGAGGTGCAAATGAAAATCCTTGACATCTAGAGTTAGATATGAATTTGCGTTCAGAAATTCCACCGCTTATTGTGTTCACACCCTGCAAAAGCTGTGCTAATCTTGATCAGACCTGAATTAATCTAGTAACCAGCTGAGATTTCACATATCATGACAAGAAATTATAACGATGGGATATTTGAGCAACTCAGGTATCTATTAGAGCACACGTATACCACAACATTCAGCCTGCCACATTTATATAAGCAGTTAAAGCAGCACCTATGATTTTTTAATTTTGATTTTTTTTAATTCAAGTGCATTGGTGTGTCAAAATGAACCTTGTGATACAAACCACACTCATATTCCTGAATATATTGTGGTACCATAAAGGAAACACTCAGTTCTGTAGGGCCACATCCTTAATTCACCTACGTCAAAATAATCAGAGAGGGACACAGATAGGAATTATGCCACAGGGCACATCACACAATGGACATGGTGAGCTGTTTCTCCCTAGGATCATGACATAGGCAACTTTGAAACGAAATCATTCATAGAGAATGCCTTACTGGATCTGCTCAGATCTCTCTGTATCAGAGAGAAAGATACTTTCTAATTTCGTTAGAAGCCCAAGGTGAGGTAGATGAGGGTACCTGTGAACCATATGTAATTGCAGCATCATTCTAGCATCTGCTAGAGGTTGCGTTGATCAGCTTATGGGGTTAAGCTACCTTTAAAGGATTACAAAGTGGATTTTAACTATAGTACAAGGCACCATGGATGCAAGTACAAATTGCAGCATGAGCTGATGTAAAAATCTCTCATATCTAGAAAGCAGCTCTCACAATTTAGCCACCTGAAATCTCTGGATTCAGATGAAAACAAAAGCACTTTCCATGATATTTGACATCTACAATAAATTCAAGTGCCATACATCAAACTTTAACAGAGCAGCAAGTCCAAGAGAGCAGCAGACCTGTCAGCATCACTATCAGTGTCTCCATATATTACATAGCCACACCACCACAGCGAATAATAGCCCATGACCCACTCCACACTCAAGTGCTCATTCTGTACAATGAGATGTGTATTCTCTCTCAGATTCAAGCCACCCAAGTGACATTACTCAAGACCCAAAGCAGAGAATTGGGAGATACTGGGCAAATATCATCTAAGAAACTGCTTATGTGCAAGATATCTGCCAGGTGTTTTTCTTTGAGTGCATGCAAGTGCTAATCATTGAACTTATCTAAAAGAGAAACTTGGTAATGCTCCCCTTGTGACCACCAGAGGCAGGAAGTAGACACCAGAGGGTGGCAGGCTTCCCAAGACCCTGTCAGTCAGCAGAGATAAGGAAGAGTATTTAAAGGATATCCAGTCCAACTGCCCTGCAGTGAACAGGCACATCTGCAACTAGATCAGGGTGCTCAGAGCCCCAGTCCAACCTGAGCTGGAATGTTTCCAGGGATGGGGCATCTACCACCTCCCTGTGAAACTCAGACCAGTGTCTCACCACAAAAAATTTCTTCCTTGTCTCTAGTCTAAATCTTCCTCTTTTAGTCTAAAACCATCTCTCCTTGTCCAGTCTCAATAGGCCCTGCTAAAAAGATTGTCCTCATCTTTTTTATAGGCCACCTTTAAGTACTAAAAGGCTAAAATAATGTCTCCCCAGAGACTTCTTCAGGCTACACTACCCCACACCTCTCAGGCTATATCCACATCTGTGTTTCATCCCTCTGATCATTTTTGTGGCCTCCCCTGGACACGTTCCAACAGTTCCATGCTTCATTGTTCTGAGGACTCCAGATCTGGACACAATACATCAGAGTGGAGCAGCAAAATCACCTGCTGGCTACACTTCTTTTGACATCAAATGTTAGTAAGTGGCATACAGGACCCTCAAAGGCAGTCTGAGATTTGCCAAAGTTAGAAGATAGGAAGATATTCACTCAACAACAAGCATGTAAAGAAGATATGCACA
This sequence comes from Dryobates pubescens, assembly GCF_014839835.1. NCBI lineage: Eukaryota > Metazoa > Chordata > Aves > Piciformes > Picidae > Dryobates > Dryobates pubescens. Next base: position 10,250,867 of record NC_071643.1, read on the forward strand.
TATGCTTACTGAAGTTAACATTGCTTTGACTTTGCCCACCAAAGGAATGATACAGAGCTCTTTATTAATTTATGGGTTTTGCTTTGGTTTCTCAAACACATAACATACACCAATTATCAGATTTCACTCTAAAGGGAATAATTCCGTGTGTAATAAATTTCACTGTAAACATATGCATCATAATGAAATTAGATGAATAACAAAGTAGTCATTCATGCTTGCTGTCACCCAACTACCAAGTAAAAACTGACAGTCTGAGAAAGGTCTTCATTGCATTTTGAACAGTTTGCATTTAAGGTGTGAAAGAGCTCAGATAAAAAGCTCCTATTTTTGAAGATCCTGCAAGTATATAGTCCTTGAAAATTGTTCCAATCCTCAGAAATTCTAATTTGAAAACAGTTTTGATGAAGTAAACACCACATTTCTCCCCAACACCCCAAACCAGACCTTAAAGCAACAACTCCCAAACAGTCTGTGAGCCCTAAGTATGCTAAGTGCAAAGGAGAGGTGGGGATTAGTCTGTTCACCCAAGTGATAAGCAATAGGACACAAGGAAGTAGGCTCAAGTTGTCCCAGGGGAGGTTTAGGTAACACATTAGGAAAAGAATAATCTTCACTGAAAGGGTTGTCAAGCCCTGGAACAGGCTGCCCAGGGAAGTGGTAGTGTCACCGTCCTTGGAGGGATTTAAGATGTGTAGATGTGGTGCTGAGGGACATGTTCTAGTGGTGACCTGGGGGTGCTGGGTTAATAGTTGGTGATCTTAAAGGTGTATTACAACAAAACCCATTCTATGATGATATGGTTCTAGTAGTCAGAACCAACAAAGTAGTGAAAACAAAGCAAGCAGCTTGTATCTGGCATATTTCCTCATATCTGGAATTGGAAATGGCACAGCAAGAACTATTCATTCTTGGATGAAAAGTGCATAAATATAACAGACGAGCCCTTTAGTAACTCACTGACAGCAGAAAGCCTACTGACTGGAGTAGATGCAGGAGAAATAAAGCGCTCTAGGATGCTGGGAACATGTGTGAACATCTGGAGCACATACAACCTGTACCTGTAAACTTAACCAAACAAATCAGCTTGCTCTGCTCCTTTTTGGAAACACTTTCCTTTTACAATGCATGGGAAAACCATAGCAATATCTGTTATACCATTTACGATTAAGAAAATCAGGAGGTAGACAGCTCAGATCTATAAAAGTGATTTGATATATTTGGCAATCCAGCTTGGCCTGCCTACAATGAGCTGTTAAATGAAATTTTGCACAGCCATGCTATAAGGCTTTATTCACTTGCCACATTGTATTCTGAAGGGGGAAACTGATGGCTTAGTACTAATCACCCCAATTACAGACAGAATTCTGTCACATTTGGGGATGAGGTTGAATCCTTTATAAATAGCTGAGGGGGAGAGGAGAAGGGGGGTGGGTGTTATTTATAAATAAATAAATCAATCAGAAATTACCTATAAAATTGAAGAGAAAGCAAAAATACCAACAACCTACCCATTCTCAGGGGCACAGTAGATCAGTAGACATTTTGAAAAAGGTAAGGTAAGGCCTTTCAAGGTGGTCTTTAAAAGTAAATTTCAACAAAAATTTAGGATCCTCTCAGTGCTCGATGCCTGAAGGGCAGGTGTCAAGAATATGGGGCCAGGCTCTTTTCAGTGGTGTCCAGTTCCATCTGAATGTGGGGAAAAGCTCCTTTCCTGTGAGGGTGCTCAAGCGCTGGAACAGACTGCCCAGAGAGGTTGTAGAGTCTTCTCTGGAGAGATTCCAAACCCCCCTGGCCATGATTCTAGGCTCTAGCAGAGAGTGTGGACTAGACCATCTCAAGAGTTCCCTTCCAATTCCCACCATCCTTTGATAAATAAAAACAATGTAGGTTTTTGTTGGTTTGGTTTTGTGTTGTTTTTTGTTGTTGTTGTTTCTTCCCTTCAGTATTTGCTTGAACAAAGCTTAATACATTAAAGCAATATCTTTGAATTACAGAAAAATACCATAAAAGGCTCTTCATGTGAACAACTGCAAGGGCACTAAGAGAAGTACTGGATTAGAAGGCATTAAGAGCCTCAAATCTATCACAGGTTAAGCTCATCAGTTTCTGCACTAGGATAACTTGCTGAATTTCTGTCACTTTGGCTTCCCTATTAGTTCAACAGATCATAAATGAACTATGACTCCTCTCCCAATATTTGTGAGAAATAAGCACCAGAGTAATTAATTCCAGCATTTTCAGCTGCAATTGTATAATTTTGTTCCACACAACTGAAGCAAACGTAATGGTGGGATTCCTCAGCACCATGGATATGACCATGTCATTGCCTGTTCTGTGCCCTCAGGCACCAAAACCATAATAAAATACATAAATTACGAGACATTGAAAGGGGAAAGGAGAAGCTATTTCTTCTGAATGCTGCAGGTTTTTCCTTTCACAGAACCCATAAAGGACATCAGTGCCAGAACATGGTCTGGTTCACCCAAACTTCTGGCACTGTTTCAACAATTTATCATTTCTTGTAGCCAGCACTCGGTTGCATTTCTGTTTACATACTCTGCAGGGGCCACCACCCATGGGAAGAAAGATGAGAATGTACTCACATTATGGAACCTGCAAGACTCATTGAGTCTTTAATGACTTTCAAGCACAGTCTTGCTGTGAAAGCGATGCACAAAGTCAACAAAGGTTCCAGGTACAATATTCCTGTAATAAAATTAAAATTGCTAAACTAAGCTTGTAGGAGTATGAGAAAAAAATGAAAAATCCAACATCATATATATAATTTATCAACAGATACCTGACAGAGAACAAGGCTGGACTCAGAGAAAGCAGACTCTAAGCTACAGTAGCAACTAAAACAGAAATTTTTTTCCATTTCCTTTTAAATAGATATTGAGAGATAACACAAAAAAATCACTAAATTACATATACACATACAGTCTAGGCCTGTGGTAAGTACTGAATGCTAAGACACTCTTCAGTGCATATTTGCATATGGATGTTTTCACTTCAGAATAAAACAACCTTTTATTTTAAGATTTGTTGCTTTTACAAGTTTTAGCTGACTTATAAATCAAACCAATACACACATGGATTTATTTCTACACAGTTCAAGGGTTTAAAATCCTAATGATTGTGTTCAGGTCTTGATAAATTTGCTGAAGAAAAAAAAAACACCAAAAAAAACCCAACAACCAACACCACAAACCAACACCACCAAAAATAATTCCACCAGGCTGTATTTGCTTGTATTGGGATGATTTCTATTGCAGTGGTAGTTAAAGAATATCTGTCAATCGGCACCAGATCTATCAACTGGCACCAGAACAGAGGAGGATGAAAGTAAAAATGTTAGGATGAATTCAACTGCTTTATGTCACCAAGAAACAAGCCCTGGAATTTCAATTAGGGATTCCCTTCTCTTGTTCAGCTAAATGTTCTACCAAGTGCATCCATTTCATGGGACTCTCAAAAGGCATTTCCAGATGAGTGAATAGCACTCCACTCTATGTTCTCATTCATTTGCAGTTTTGCTGGACTCTGTGCAGGTAGGAAGCTTCCCTTCATTTCTTTCTCTGCATCTCTGGCAGACAACCCTCAATTTAGCCTCTTCTGCACTATATAGCTGGCAGAGTGTTCTTCCTCAAAGCCACATAAATGTTTTCTTCAATGATTCCATCTCTTTTCCACTCCTCATGTGCAGTTTGAGGTTCTTTTCCTTTTGTGATAGAGCCTGGATCTTTTTAATCTATTGCATATTATTATTTTCCAGTATGACTTTTTACTTTGTCACAGCAAAGTTCAATGATGCCTGACAACTCAACAGTATAAAACTTATTTCTGTGAAGTCAGCAACAAAAATGCAATGGCCTCATGCAGTGTTCAGTGTCAGGAGCACAACATCAAATGGATAGCTCTGTAATTATAAGTGGATGCTGCCAGGGAGAAAGAACTATACTTCTGAACTCTGGCAGAAATGGATCTCGCCCTCCTTTTACATGTTTACCCAGAAATTTCGCCTGTTCCTGTAAATTTACACGAACTGCAACAGAATTGAGGGTATGGGAAATTTTTGGTATGGTAATAGAGGCAAAAATACAATAATAATTGGCATCTCTGTTCTGTTTGTTTCTGAGAATGTTGCTTGTTGGTTTGCCAGTGAATTGGAAGCTGTAATTCATAGAGTCAAACAAAATGAAGCAGAGTGACAAGAATCAATTTCAGCAACACAACCAAGAGCATTCACAATCAGTACCCCAGAATTCACTGGGTTTGATGATTTGCCTAAAATATTAACAATTCAGCATGGGGTATTTTAAAGTGGCATTTTCCATCATGCTGGCTCTAAACCACAAATCTGAACAGAAGTAGATGACAGGGCTTAAAAAGTCAAGGAAGGAGGCGGAATTTTGACTAGTAAAATCAGAGGAACAAACAGAAAGCAACTATAAACATTTCAGTTTCCTAAACACAGCAAAAGAAAAGGTAAGAAAGGTGTATATATGTGTGTGTGTGTGTGTGTATGCATGTGTATATATGTATAAATACAATTGTGTTAAGGCCACAATGTTTCAATATTACTGATGAACTAGGAATTACACATTCACCCAATCTCTTTGTAACAGGGTTAATTATTCCTTCTCCAATATAAACCCCAACATCTTAGAAACCTAAACTGGAACAGCTAAATCTCTACCCTATAGCTGCTGTATTGTGTGAGAAGGTATGGATTTTAGCTGCTATTGGTGGTGTTTTGTTTGTTTGTGGGTGGAGGAGAATGTCTTTCCACTTTGATGATCTCCTTTTCTTCTTTTTTCTCCTGTGTAGTTCTATCAAAACTTGGATTCTTAACATCATCCCACTCATTTTTGTATTCTGTCTTATAGAATAGAATAGAATAGACCAGACCAGACCAGGTTGGAAAAGACCTTTAAGACCATCAAGTCCAACCCATCACCCAACACCATCTAATCAACTACACCATGGCACCAAGTGCCTTATCCAGTCTCTTCTTACACATTTGTCTTTGTTTTTCTGTCCTTAAACCCCAGCTCACCTGACAAACACATTCATTTGTGACCAGATCTGTACTTTCACAAAACAGAAAGGAAAACATATGACACTAATGTAATATTCAGAGAGCAGCACTGTTTGTTTTGTTTGTCTTTTACTATTGATTCCTTTATCCTCAGTCTGATTTGGTTAAGCTCTCCAGGCCTATTGCTAAGCACAGCATAACCCACCTCCTTCCTCTCCCGACCCTGCAGAGAATAATAAGCAGCACATCCTTGAGGAGAGAGAGACTGAAAGTGTCTTTTGCTGCATCTCACTTTTTAAAAAAAGACAGGAAGAAAAATAATCTCTAGGGTGTCACACATACCCATGTGTCTAGTTTTGGAGTCCTCAGCACAGGAGAGATGTGGATCTGTTGGAGCAGGTCAGAGTATGCCACAAAGATGATCATAGGGGCTGGAACCCCTCTGCTGTGAGGACAGGCTGAGAGAGTCAGAGTTGTTCAGCCTGGAGAAGAGAAGCTTACAGGGAAAACCTGTTTTGATCTTTCAGTAAAGGGCTCTACAAGAAAGATGGGGACAGATGTTTAAGAAAGGCCTGCTGCAACAGGACAAGGGTGATGGTTTTAAACTTAAAAAAAACAGAGAGAAATTATATTAGAGATAAGGAAAAAACCTGATTGCACTGAGGGTGGTGAAACACTGGTGCAAGCTGTCCAGAGAGGTGGTAGATGCCCCGTCACTGGAAACATTCCAGGTCAGGGTCAAGGGAGCTCTGAGCTACCTGATCTAATTAAAGCTGTCCCTGCTCACTTCAGGGACATCTGAAAGGTCCCTTCCAACCCAAAACATTCTGTGATTATATATTTATTTCTGATAGTAGTGTTGAGCCGTTTGCCGAATCTGAGGTTTCTGCTAACTTCCAAACCAAGTGTATTCCCACTTGCCAGCTGCAGACTCTGACCTTCCTAGACACAGCATTTTGATGGCCCATGCTCAAAGTCACTTAGTGAATTAAGAAAGAAGGTTAAATTAAATGTATTTAGCTAAAGTGCTAAGGACACATTACTGTATTAAACACCCAAGGATGCATTAAGATGTCTGCTTTTTAAAGGAAAATAGTGACTGATTAAGATAACCAATTTGTGTTTTAAAGGACTGGTACAGGCACTTGCCACATAGAATTGTTTTGGTTGGAAAAGACCCTCCAAGATCATCAAGTGTGTCAACCCAACTCTATCAAGACCATTAAACCATGTCCTGAAGTGCCACATCTACACATTTTTTTAACACCTTCAGGGATGGCGACTCCACCGCTTCCCTGAGCAGCCTCTTCCAGTGCCTGACCACACTTTCGGTAAGGAAATGTTGTGGTATCAGAACATTGGCTGAGTGGGAAGGCAAACATGGAGATGAAAGTTTTCTATAGGGTAGACTGGTCAAGAAGTAAGCCAGGAAATTCAGTTCTGAATTTTGGAAAAAATAATCCAGATTTGGGCATAGCAACATGGGGCTTTGAAAGCTGGTAGGGAACTTCATTTTTATTTGATTTAGTTATATTTAGATTACCTCCATAAAAATGATTGCTTAGTTGTTTAATCTCTGTCTCCCACAACATTTGTCAGAACAAACTGAAAAAAAAAAAAAGAGAGAGAGAGTAACTCAAAAGACATCTATTTGAGGAAGACGATTTTGGCTAAGAACAGCTATAAAAAGTGTATTTAATTGAACAACACAATACAAATTACCTTGGAAAAAAAGGAAGCTTTGACAGAATAAAAAGTGCTCATACTCTTGTGTAAACGCTATCAATCTTACCTACATGAATTCAATTCTCTATGCCTTCAGTCAGTGTCCTTATAGCAATTATTTCACTAAAAGAATCAATACTGATGCAGAGTGCCACTGCATGAACTCCATAAACACGCTTGCTCTCTTATGAATTCCTGTTTCCAAAGAAATAGAGCTATCCCTCAAAGAAATGAAGAATAAACAAGGATTTTGATCAAAACACATGGCAATAGTTTCTTCCTTATGAAAAATAAAAAAATCATAGTAATAACAAGGTAACTCCTAAGAAGCACCCTTAAAATGCAAGAGTTGGTTCAAGTACAGAATGGTTAAAATGAAGAAGAACAGAGGAAGAAACCTGAGAAAAGTGAAGGTGTCAAGGGTAAGGGTTAGGGCTGGGCTGGCCACTAGAGAGTCACTCTCTGTAAATGCCTTCCCCTTCCCAAAGGGAAGGAAAAGTAAATAAGAGAGAGAGACTGATGTGTTTGGGAAAGAAAACTAAACTGGCTTTAATGGAAATAATAATGACAAAATGAAATGGATACAAATAGATATACAAACCCAAGAACCCAAGCCTCTGATGGGAGTCACCACTGAAGCTGTGGGCAGGTATTGAGGAAGTCCTAGACTGGGCTCAGAGGCAGACGGGAAGTGGATTTGGGAGCTGGATTCAAGAAAGTACAGATTGGTATCAAAGGCAAAACAGAGTCCTCCTAGGACATCAGTCACTGAAGAAGAGGCTTGACCCTGGTGATCCCTCAGATTTATACTGATAGGGTACCCATGGAATGGAATCTCTTGTTGATCAGTTTAGGGTCACCTGTCCTGTCTGCTCCTCACAGCAGGTGTCACCTCTTACTTACTGCACCCTCAACTTGGTACACAAGATTTAGTAGTGACCTTGGTCTGCATAGGAGGAGTAAGGAGAAGCGAGAGCCTTCCTGCACCCAACTCTTGGTAGTAACTCTAAACACTGATTGTCATCACTGCTGGAAGCAGCTACTGTCTGTGAAGATATACTGTGAACTTCACAAACTACCATCACTGGAAACTGATTAAGCTGAAAATTCAAATCACTCAGAATTATTTCTGTTCTAACTCAAACCAGGATACAGTGCATTGAGGTTTACAGGATGGCTGTCATATAAAAGTCTGAAAATTTAACTCTAGTTGAAAGCAAGAATTAAAAGGTTCCCAGCCTCAATGGCCATGTTGGCACTGCAAGCTGGCCAGGGATAAAATTCAGCAGGAGTCCAAGGTTTGGTTCTTGGAAATGGGCACACTCTCTCTTCTGTGCTTTTAAAGCATTTCCCCGGTTAGGTCTGTAGTTTATTAGAAACCTCCATTCTTATTCCTCTGGAATACCTGTCATATTTCTAAAGTCAGAATTTAAGCAGTTTTGCCTCTCAAAGGAAGTTTTATGTCCAGCATTAATTCTACTGAATCCATTTCACTAAGAAAATGAGTGATGCAGCTGCCAACTTCCATCAGCAAAAGAATTACTTTTTTTTCATTTGCCTTCTTTAATATAATTTGTGGCAGTCAGTTATAGAGTTATGGGTCTTCAAATACTTAATAGGTATTTTCAGCACATATCTTAAGGATATTTTTCATAGTGTATCTTATCTGAAGTATTTATTCATAAGATGGGAAATTACTTCATTTCCCAGCAACACAGGACATTAGCAATCACACCAAACTAACCCTTCTGTAAGCTTGTTTTGCAGGGAGATAGAAGGGTACAAATTCCTCATTCTATGAATCATAACATTATCATGATGCAGATAAATGGCATTTGGGTTCTTTGAAAGCTATGTTGCCCTTCAGCCTTACACACTGGTATCAGCAGGTGATTTTTTGCAGCACCAACATGAGCTGTGGTTACATTACATTAGAATTCTAGCACTGAAACAGCAACCAACAGAGATGGTTAAAATAAAAACAAAGCCATTATTTGATGCATAATATTTCAAATAGTTTCCCAAGTTCTGTGGTTACCTTTTTTATTTTTTCCAAAAGGGGAAAATGTTGTTTATACCTTAATTTATAAAGATAGCATTTTATTTGTCATTAATTTCATATGAATTGTTCATCGTTGGGTAAAAATATCAAGATCTTTTCTACATAACATATAGAAACTTAACAGAAAATAGTCACCAACTTGGGAAATTGATTTAATCATGTTGGAATATAGTAGTAAAAGCTAAAACATTAGGTGCAATTATAATTGTGATGTGAAAATTGTCAGAAAAGGTTAGTTTTATTTAAAAAAAAAATATTTTATATACCCATCAAAAATGTTATATCTGGCAGCACTTCTGGGCGTATTTGCTACATTCATTTGCCTTGAAAGTCATTACACGTGTTGCTTACATCTGCACTGAAATGCTCTGCTGCTCTACTCAGCCCTTTCATTCCACAATGGCCAATTTCACATCCTCTGTCTTTCAGCAGACCATATTTGCTTTCACTTGCCATTAGCTTTCAAGTAATAGGTTATTTTAGTACCAGTTTGGACATTAAGCTATTATCTAGAATGAACATTTATTTTATGCCTAAATCTTGCTTGCTTTAGAAAAATCATTCTAGCAAGTCTATCCTTATTAGCAGTATTTGTCAGAGCCCAGTATTCACTGACCAGGGTTTTTTTACAGACTCCACATGGGGAGGGTGTCATATTTAATAGCAAATGTATGTATTTGAAGATGGCTGATGTTACACCAGATTTCTGATTTAGTGGAGTGACACAAAATGTATTGCATTACACAATGTAAATATGCTACACTTCAAGAAATATATATGTGTGTATATACATAAATCAATTGTAATACATATTTCAATCACAACCCCAAAGTGATTTTCATTATCATCAGGATGCTGGGCATCTCCAGTCACTGGGAAAGAGCATGTGGGTTGAAGTCAGCTCAAGCCTGTTGCTGTCTTTGGTTTTTATATTCTTACAATAGGCTAAGTTATGCCATCTGTTCAGTCCTGGATAACTCCAAGATGTTCACACTCTCTTCCTGAACTCAGGGAGAAACACTGACATCACCAGTCAATCTGCTCAACTACTGATAGCTGTTTATCTATAATAAGGCCACCCTCCAGATCCCTTTGTGCTTACATAAAGGCAGCTTATTGTAACAGCTGTGCTCAGTCATATCCTGCATTATTCCCTGAGCTTCACATTGCCCTGATCCATCTCTGAGCCATTTTAAAGGTTTATTGGTTAGTCACAGTATCACAGTATGTTAGCTTTTTCTTTTGTATTTTGTCAGTCACAGAACAATTTGGGTTGGGAGGAACCTTTAAAGGACCAACTGCCCTGCAGGGAGCGGGAACATCTGCAACTGGATCAGCTTGCTCTGAACCCTGTCCAGCCTGACCTAGAATGTTTCCAGGGATTGCATACCTACCATCTCTCTGGGTAGCCTGTCCACAATATTTAGATTCTCATGTAAAGGAAGTGAAATCCTTTGTCAATCATTCAAAACCAGAATTCCTTACCCATAGATTTCTGCAATGTCAGCTTGCCAGGGTAGGAACCACAAAGCAACCACAGTAATTTTGATGTCTGACTACTTGAATATAGTTGTCACTTCCAAGAGAAATATCTTCATACATTCATTATACACTGATAATGTGTGCCTAATAAATCATATGAAAGACAGATTGAAACATATAGCAGAGCACATGTTATTTAGCAAAGAAAATGAGTATGTAGCATACAATTTTGGTGTGCAGAAAACTTTAAACTCCTGCGACACCCAGCAGTTTAATTCAGGGAACCAAGAATTTACCTTTTGTTAAGAATATAGTGAGGTGCAACAAAGGACTAGAAAATGTGATGGAAAACAAACAAACCAACCTGTTACTTTAAGAAGTGCCTATTTCCCAGAGTAAAACCACTCCCTCTCTCACACTGCACCCTCCACTCACTTGTGAAATTTGGGTTGGTACCCCAAAGCTAGCATGTGATTAGTGAATTTCAGGGTTCGTATAAAGAATCTGGAGAACAAATTCTAGGGCCTAGTGAAAACAAATCAAGCTGTACAAACGGAAGCGCACGTAGTATTGCAGTCTTTTCTTGAAACACTTATGAAGGTCTCTGCTTCCAATGTAAACACAGCCACCACCAGCCCTAATAACAGCTGAATGTGCTTTGCACTAAGACTAAATTTGTAACAGACAAGTTATGAGCATATTCCTCAACATCGCTGTATTTGCAGATAGCAAAAGAATGGGAATGAAACCTCATACTGCACAACTGAAGGAAGCAAAAGAATTGTTTCTTTTTTTCAGTTGATAAACAAGGAATTGGACTTGAACTTCCCATTGTAAATAAAGCAGCCTGTATCTGTAGCAGCAAAGAACACAGCCTGATCTCAACTAGCCTTAGCCAGCTCACACTGTGTCTCATTTTGACAGGAACTGTGTTCCCTTGGGAACATAAGTGTATTCAATTCGGTGGGACAATTTACATTCAAGTCATTGCAATTTGGTTTAGAATGTTATCTGTACAGCTTTTAAGATCACCTATGGCTCTTTTCTTCCATCCCCTCCCCCATTACCTCCAGTTCGCCACACTACTATCTGAAAAATCACCCCAAAGCATCCCATAAGTACATCCAAAATATCATTTTTAATATTTATTAGTAGGGCTTTCTAGAAGACATGAAACACTTATTAGCTCTTTACCAAGCTTCTTTAGTTCACCCTAGTTCTGTAACTGGTTATTAAATCAAGACCAGATTTCTTTAAACCTGCCTTAGACTCTCTTGCAACACATCTTAGGAAGTTGCTGAGTCTCATCTAAGACAAGTTACCTGTACCAGCCTCCTTCCCAGGTACATTGCAAACACAAAGTACTGTGAGTTGAAGCAAACCACCACTACCACAGAGGGTTAAGGACATATGTTCAGCTTTGGGTTTTCACAGATTCAGAGAATCATAGCAGTGTTTTTGTTGGAAGGGACCTATAAAATCATCAACTCCAAATAAATATCATGAAACAGCTGCCTGAGGTCTTTGCCCATACACATTTTTCTAGACTCAAATGCTGGGTATTCACTTGACATTAAGCTAAGGAAAATATTTTCTGAAGTTGCTTTGTAATTACTTTTCCATTAAAATTGCTATAAAATAATTTCATAGCAGGCAATTCAGAGAGCAACAAAAGATTCACCAAAGTGCTCAAAAGCAATGCACTTAAGGAACATCCCTGCTCTGTGTCACCTTTCAGCAGATCTGAATGTATTGCATCAGGAGAAAAGAAAAAGAAAATTTAATATAGGATGACTTTCTGTATCCAAATATATTGAAATTACTCAATACATTTCTGTGTTTTTCCAATTTATACTGGTCCAACAACTCTACAATTCCATTAACTTATGATATTTTTTTCTGCTTTATTACTTGCATTTATTGTTAAGGGGTGCAAAAGAAAGGAAAATCAAACCTTCATCTCAGGGAAAGAAGGCATCAACATGCTCCATTACACTTGTGATTTAATCATGGAATCATAGAATCAATAAGGCTGGAAAAGACCTCAGAGATCATCAAGTCCAACCTATTACCTAACACCTCATGACTAACTAAACCACGGCTTCAAGTGCCACATCCAATCCTTTTTTGAACATCTCCAGGGACGGTGACTCCACCACCTCCCTGGGCAGCACATTCCAATGGCAAATAACTCCTTCTGTGAAGAACTTTCTCCTCACCTTGAGCCTAAACTTCCCCTAGTGCAGCTTGAGACTCTGTCCTCTTGTTCTGGTGCTGGTTGCCTAGAAGAAGAGACCAACCCCCACCTGTCTACAACCTCCTTTCAGGTAGTTGTAGAAAGCAATTAGGTCTCCCCTGAGGTGCCTCCTCTCCATGCCAAGCAACCCCAACTCCCTCAGCCTCTCCTCATAGGGCTTGTGCTCAAGACCTCTCACCAACTTTGTTGCCTTTCTCTGGACACATTCAAGTATCTCAATGTCCTTCTTAAATTGAGGACCCCATAACTGGACACAGTAATGAAGGTGTGGCCTAACCACTGCTGAGTACAGGGGCAGAATGTACCTTCCCTGCTCCTGCTGGCTGCACTATTTCTGATGCAGGCCAGGATGCCACTGGCCTTCTTGGCCACCTAGGCACCATGATGCCTTTAGTGTGAAAATCACAGAAAGCATAAGGACATCTATAAACTAATTTTTATCCTTGCATCCATATGTCTATTTCATGTTACACAAGCATACATTTTGACATCTCCTGTATGTCCAACATTACCAAAAATTGTTTATTTCTCTTGACTTACAGACAGTCATCTAACAACCAGCCCTTCATATACAGCTATGGAATTGGCACCCACTTCCTCTTGAGGACTTTGCAATTAGATGGTGTCATTACTAGCAATTTTACCCTGTTTAAAAGATATCTTACAGGTAAATCCTAAAAATGCTTGCTCTGCTGCCTTTTTTCCCCACTAATTTTTGTAAACATGCTGATTTCTTTAACCATGCAGATTACAGTGCTAAGGTGATGAATTTCTACCAAACGTTCCTACACCAACTGTGAAACATATTTCCCACAAATGCTCTCTGGTGTCAATTTAAAATGTGCAGTGTCAGTAGCAATTCCTGCCAGCAATTTTCTGCTACTAAATATTCAGAGAGTAAACATCAAACAATTGATCTGTACAAATGAACTGATTGTTTTAATTACCATCAGGAGAAATTCTTATGGCCTTTCCCTAACAGGGAAAAAAAAACAGTGCCGTGACTATGTGTTGTTCCTTATATGACTCTGAATAAATAAAAATCTAGCACACCATTTTGAAGATACAGATTTTGAGCATTAAGAAAAGTCAACAAAGGAGGAAATCCTGGAGTGCATTAACAAGAGCATGAGCAGCAGGTCAAGAGAGGTTCTCCTCTCCTCTCCTCTGTCTTAGTGAGGCCTCATCTGTAGTAATGTGTCCGGTTTGGGGCTCCCCAACTCAAGAGAGAAAGGAAACTATCAGAGAGAGTCCAATGGATGCTAAGGGGAATGGAGCATCTCTCTAAGGAAGAAGGGCTGAGACCTAGGGCTGTTTAGCCTGGAGAAGACAATGTTGAAAGGGGATCTTCTCAATTCTTATCAATAGCTAAAGGACGGGAGGCAACAGGATGAGGCCAGCCTTTTTTCAGGGGTGCCCAGTGACTGGACAGGGGGCAACAGTCATAAACTGGGACACAGGAAGTTCCACCTAAACAGATCTGGACCAGGCTGCCCAAGGAGGGCGTGGAGTCTGCATCTGTGGAGAGATTTCAAAACCACTGGGACACTGCGATCCTGGGCAACCTGCTATGAGTGACCCTGTTTTAGCAGAGGTTTGGTCTAGATGATCTCCATAGGTTACTTCCAATCCCTACTATGCTGGGATTCTGTGAAACGTGGAGGATAGTTCAGGAAGGTGACTAATATGACTTTGTTGAATCTTCTGCTACAAACCAACCTGGAACTTTTGAGGATTACAGTATCTTAACTAAAGTGATTACATGCTTTCTTTGTGTGCTCAAAGAAGCAAAGCAGATATTTCTCACTAAAAATAAAACCAAGAGCTCTGAGCAAAACATTTTTATTTTTTTTTAATATAACATTAGCTTCTCACCCTGAGCCACTGATTGGTATGTTTATCTAACCTTAGCCTTTACACGTACACAAAAGTGCTAGTGACTCTTTTTCCCCTAGAATTAAACACTTTGAACCATATTTTCAAAGAGACCACCAATATTATATTAATAAAATTAATCTTTGATAGTTCAATACTTTATGAATTATTTAGTGACTCCATTAGTCAATCTTTGTTTTTAATTTCACTCTCCTAAAACTTAGCATTAATGTCCAATTGCACACACACAATGTTTTTGAACCAGCAAAACGACAAGAGCGAAAGCAAAAAGTTACTTCTTAAAATCTTCTTTGGTAGCTGATCTAGGCTCTGTGAGCAAATATCCACTTAACAAATTGCAATTCCTAATTATTAGCTTCATTCTCTACTGCTATTCAAGTGATCAAGACCTGAATTAGCATTATCAGCCTAATTATCTGCTGAGCCATATTAATGAACTTCACCCTGCTGCTAACTAGGATGTGCAACTCTGAGAATATCTCCAGAAATCCAGCTCTCTATTCAGTGCCTTTCAGGAAGCATTAAACAATTTGACCCCAAAAAGGGAATCAATGTCAGGAAAAAGGTTTTTAAAAATTTAGATTCTAGTTGTGCTTGACAGCCTGAGGAGGAAATGAGCTTGGTTTCATTCCTTTAGAGATTCCAGTTTTAGAGCAATAAATTTCAGTCCTGGCAGAATTAATAGATGGCTCACTCGTTTGTCAGGATGAATTTTCCATTTCATGTGACTCTGTTGCAACAGCAAGACAAAAAGACCCACATGTGTATATAACTCCCAATACTATTTTGCAGCATCATTTTTCGAGGGCAAAGTACTTAATCAGATACAATGGGGCTTAATGGAGTATCACAACTGTCCAGCTATTCCTAATTGCTAAACCTGAATGGCTATAAATCAAAATTTGCCACTATTTTGAGGCTGTGATCAGGTGCTGCTGTTCAAACCTGTGGCAATTTCAGCCTGTCTGCCCTTGGTCCAACCTACCAAGACAAGGTAGGTTGCATCTCAGCTTGAGAGTTTCAAGGGACAACAATTACCTTTAGGAGAATTACAGCCCATTGCTTTACTACAATGGTTCTTCTACATCCAAATTTATCAGGAGCTTTCCTAAAGAAAAATAGAGAAGTAATTGATCCATTTGGTAATTCACGTCATTACAAATTCTCAGAATAGAATCACTTCAGTTTCGGTGCTTGTTTCAAAGGATTTATTCAATGTTGTATAAAGAGGATACAATCAATTTTATCTCTGACCTTTTATTTCAGATATTTTATATTGTTCACTGAGGATGCAGACAAGAAAACAGTGTATACGTCAAGAGACTGTCACACCTATTGGATACCCAAAATAAATTAAGTTCAGACTGTTCAAACCCAACTGTCTACCTCAGGGTATTGGAGTGCAATTCTCATTGCAATTTGTGACTTTGATATGAAGGACTAACAGGATTTCCATTTTAATAAGGTCATGCTGCACTTGCTAACACAATAACTAAAGAAAAATTACTGTAGATTTAAGCTGTAAGACAAAGAGACTTAATTTTATAATGTAACGGTTAACCTGGAAAAAATACTACAAACCCACTTGCCTTATATGCTTTGCATATCTGTTAAGATTCTCTCAAGATTCTGTCACTCAACCTGTTTCCATGTTACATGCAGATTTTTTTTCCTTAAGTATTAGATTTTAGTGAGTTAATTATAAGTGGAGAGATAAAATCTATTTATAAATACACAACGTGATCATTTATAACCTACTGAGTTTACACAGTACTGAGACCTAAGATTAGCTCCTGTATTTGTCCATCTTCCCTTTTACAAGGAGACAAAGACTTGGTCTTGCAAAGCAGCCTAAAATATTTCACCCCCACAAGTGAAGTGATGTCTAAGACTGTGTATCTTGCTTCAGAGAAAATCATCAAATCAAACCTAATCTAACAAAAGACTTCCCATAGACATGGGAAGTACCTGGAGTACTGTGTCCAGGTCTGGAGCCCTCAATACAAGAAGGACATGGACCTGATGGAGCAGGTCCAGAGAAGGGCCACAAAAATGATCATTGAGTAGGAGCACATGTGCTACAAAGACAGGCTGAGGGAGGTAGGGTTGTTTAGCCTGGAAAAGAGGAGGCTCTGGGGAAACCTAATAGCAGCAATTCATGCATACTGAAGGTTCTACAGAAACCCAGTTCATTCATGTGATAGTGTACAAGAGTTAAGTTGTTAAATAGAACAAAGAGCACTATGGAGAAGCAGAGAAACAAGAACCTCTTCGTACTGCAGAACATTTTGAAGGAACACATGACTGAGCACCACACCATATTGATTTGGAGAAAGTCAGTTTGATCCAGTGCTTAAACATCAAATGTGTGTTTTAATGCCTTGCCCCACATCCACCAACACGGTATCAGCATCTCCATGGCAGATCACCTCACTGAGATGAGGAGTCGGTTAGAGCTGGTTTGTGGTGCACAGATTCACCGAATATTTTCTTCTGGATTTTTGCAAGTGAATTTACAGCTCCAAGTTTTACAACAAAGCCTCAATTTAAAATAAACAAAACAAATAAAGTAACTCCATCAATTATACTGACTTGCTTTGCCTGTTTATACAATGCCAGAGAAGATTCTCGATTTGAACACAAAGCCCTTCAGCCCAGTCACGCTTTGAACTGAGAACGCAAGCTTTACTTCTCTGTGAACACTGATGTACAAAAAAAATAATCCAATTAGTATTGTATGTTTATATCTAGGGGAAATCAGGAAATCAGTTTGTTTTTACATGTCCTCTTATTAAACATACATCCATAAACATACATCCATAAAAAGAGGTGATTTGTGAGTAGTTTGAAAGGACTGAGTAAGAGAGAACAAAAACAATCAGCTCTAAGACTACAAGGACCTTACCCAAGAGAATGAGATGCCTGCCACACTTTTCTCTGGTTGTTCCTAATAGTTATTTTAATTTCTTTCTTTCATGAACTTTCACAATAATTCAGAGAAGTTTCTGTTGTTGTTTTGTTTCCCATCTCACATAAGTGAGAAGGGTCAAATTCTGCATACCAGATTACTATGTGACATCCGCAGCAGATGAAGGGGTGAAATACCTACAACACCAACTTAAGAGAAGCCCTAACCTCACAAAACTGTAAAAATTACAGCAGAAAGTAACTCAGCAAGATCCCACAGAAATTAAACCAGTGTTTCTGCAGGATTCTAGCAATTTTTAGAATTTTTCTAACATTTGTTCAGAACAAAATGAGGTTGGAATGGTTTGATTTCCAAAGTGCTTGCCCTGTATTCCTTGCCTCTTAAGCTGAGCCTGGAAGAGTGTGAAAAATTCCAACAAGACAGAGCAATGTTCAGCTGACCATTTATTGCTGAGACTGCAGATAAAGGGCAGCAGCCTTGCAGAATACAACGGTTTTGTCATCCAGAGCTGAAGTTTCAAGCAAACACATCTGTGCAGTAGTTGTAATGCAAATATTCCCCGGTTCTCTCCAACTGAAGGGCCTATTGGCAATTCTGTGAGTATTCCTCCACAATCTTTTTATACACAGCCTAAGGACTCCGACAAACTCTCTCCTTCCCTTCAAAGGCTTGTTAAGTATGTGATGAATAAATCTGTCACTTCCAATTCTAAACTTACTTTCTGTTTGGATTGCTGCAGGATCTGGTATCCATGGCAACTTTTCACCACTCAGAATCAATTAAATAAGTGATCGGTTTATCTAAATAGCTGTGCTGATGGAGGTGATGTGGGCTTTTTTCTGAAGTAGCAGCCATGGCACGTACTGCAAGTTTCCTTGACCAGGTAGCTTGCCAAAAGAGCAAGTCATGAAAACTCAAAAGAACACATTGTGGCCAGTTGAATGTTCATTTCATTTCTCCTCTTTCAAAAAAGTCTCTAATTAAATATCCCTGTAAATCATTATCTACACACATCTTACTTTTTGTTTTTATGATTATTTTAGGCAGAGCATCATAGTGTGTAGACCTTGCTGAATGTCTGAGATGCATTTATCTCCAAACTTTGGAGCCTGTGACAGATTTACTAAAAGACCAAAGCATCACCTAAGTTTCAGATCATCAAGTCTAACCATTATCCCAACACTGAGAAGTCTGCCACTAAAACATGTCCCTCAGCACCACCCATACACATCTTTTAAGTGCCTCTAGGGATGGTGACCCCCACAACTGCCCTGGGCAACCTGTTGCAGGGCTTGACAACCCTTAGCTGAAGAAATTGTTCCTATTGCCCAATCTAAACCTCCCCTGGTGCAACCTGAGGTGATTTACTCATCTCCTATCACTTGATACTTCTAGAAACCCAGCACATTGAACACGTGTCAAAACCACTGCTACAGGTGGGGGAACACAAACTACTTCACAAAGAGTCTCAAGTCCTGGAAAATATCTTTATTCTGCACTTTTGTCAAACCTTAACGAGTACCTAACTCATGTATTACATCCAAAGACTCTTGGGACCAAACATTGAAGTCCTTAAGTGCAGATTGGAATTTATAGTGATTAATGTGGTAACACATCTTGTAAAGTCTACAAAGGCACACGTTCCAAAGCTAAGGAAATGCTTGAGGGGAGGGAATCAATCCTTAATGCTTACATGCAATAAACAGGCACGGAACAGCTTAGTGGGGTTTAGTTGACAATATATTTAGATGTGAAAATGGCACCCAGAGAAACACTTCAAAGTAAAATATTATGAATTAAAGCACAGAGGAGGACTTCAACTACAATTAATATTATCCTGCTGTGAATATAGAGGGTTAATCTGTGATCACTATTAATTATATTGATATTAGCATGAAATAAGCAGGATGCAAGCTATGTTAGCAACACAGGGACGGTGTAGATCACCTAGGCAAATGCTCAGGATTCCAGAGGCAAGATCATTCACGTTGTGCTGTCTTGCCAGCTTCACCCAGGGAACAAATTAAACAAGCATAAGCATGAAGTAGCTGCAACTGTAACAGGATGCCTGACGCTAAGCCATCTTCATTCAGATGATCCGACAGCCAAACAAAAGGTTAGCAATCCGGTCTGATCACCTCTGCTGCATAGCATTCTTCTATGTTCTGAAGTATAGCAGTATTTATGGAAAGGCTATTTTTGGTCTGAAGAATAGAGAAGTTTTTCCTTTTGTTTCACTTATACAGAGAGCTCTTTTGGGTGATACCACATAAAACACCTCTACAGCCATGTTATAAGCATCAAGCTATTTAGATTATGCTGACAGGGTGGTGAAAATATAAAGCTCCCAACAGTGGGAATTGTGTTTTGAAGGTTTTGAGTCCTCTTTCTGATGTAACAGGAGATGGAGAAAGTGAGAGGGTAGAACAAAAAATATTCAAAGAATGACTGTCAGGCAAAGAACAAATGCTGAAATGGTTCAAATGCCCTTTCCTGTTGCAGGTCTCCCATGGGAGGAGAGGCTGCTCAGAGGAATTCTTTACTTGTATATTGTGCACTACGAGGTTCCTGTGTACCTTATAATGTAAAAAGAGATCATAGATGTCTGTGAATTGCACCACATAGTTGGTTCTGGTTTAACTGTCTCTGCCTGATGGATAAACAGAAGGAGTAAAGAATAGCATCACAAGCATGGTGTTGAAAGATGTTTTGATCATTTTTGCTCCCCCACAGAACTTGTCAGTGGGACTGTTTGGGTTGTCTCACAGTTAAGCAAAATCTGTGTTTTGGTGATGTACCTCCAGGACCAAAAAGTTTTGGAACCCTTTTAGCAGAGAAAGGCTTCAGAACTTAAAGAACTAAATCCACAAAACATTTCACACATTTCTTTGTCATTTGCCTAAACTGTTGTTTTCAGTGGGATTTTATGACAATTTATCAATGTTAACTTCCTCAAAGTTTTTATGCATCTGACTTTTCCTGCCCAGGGCAATCAGAAGGTTCATGTAGGACACTGTGAATTTGTTTCAACAGCCATTTGCTATTACACTAACTTCAAGAGATGGTAGTGAAGAGATTTGTTAGGAATTAAAGCACTTGAGTGCCTTTTGGCTTCTGTCTCACAGTGCTATACCCTCTTAACTTCTTCACTGTATCACTGTTCTTATTGTTAAAAGACCAGTGGATACAAGTTATTTCATTTTCTTTGCTCTTAAGTGCCTGTAACTTAAGTGTCTGTGTGGTCAACTGCCAAACTTTGATTATTCTTTTTCCCCCCAAAAACAGAGCATACATTCAGCTATCAATACCACAAAGTACAGGCCTGATTGAGTGGAAATAGCTGGAGAAAAACAGAAACCTGGGAAGCACAAATAAATACAATTAAAACTGTTAGCCCTAGTATGCATCTTGTTCATAGTGCAAGACACAATTTTAATATCTGCATTAGTCATACAGCTCAATTATGTTTTCCAAATTTAAAATGTGCACTAAAAATGAGGGTCACAAGAGTTCTGAGCCACCTTTTTTATGATCTGTTAACAGACTTCCACTTGACTGCCTGAACTTGAAGCATTATTGTCATATCAGCTGATATGAGGGCAGGACAATTACAGTACTTCAGCAATTAACAGACTTTAGTTCAGAGTGTGAAAGGTTTTCCACTTTCAAAAAGTCAAAGACACTAGAAAGGTAAGGAAAGAAAGTATCAGTAATATGACAATAAAAATATCTATACTAAATTAAACTTTTAGAAAATTAAAGGAAAAATACTGATGCCTGTTGATGCTTCCTGTGATGTTTGTGGTTTAATTTCGTTGTGATAACTAAAAAGTAGTATTTGGATTGTTAGTTTACATTCTTCAACACTTCAGGTCTTTCCACACCTACTTAATATAGCCAAGCAAGCAGCATACGTTTTGTATAGGTTGCTGGAGAAAGAAACAACCTTCTTTGCCAACAGAGGTTTGTCAGGGCAGATGTACACTCCTTTCCCAAACATTTGGCATTGGTCCTCTCTCTGCTTTGAGGTTTTTAGACACAGATGAACCAGGTTCACCTAATTTAAGCATTTGGCACCACTGTGCCTCTTTGGGGGACAGCTACCCTAGGCTCCCTCCACAGTTGTTGCTTAGAGAGGCCCTTCTGAGGACAGAAGGCCCTGGGAGAACACCTAGGGTTTGCAGGACTCAGCAATTTAATTACATGGTGAGCTGGAATTAAGATAAACTGTTGCAGAACATGTTTGTCCTTTAGTCACTCTACCCCTATTGTCTACAACATCAATGATGCTTTGTTCACCCTCATAAGAGAAAGATGACTGTTTCCAGCTTATATTAAAATTCACCTGTGAAAAATACTCTTATCCCTCAGCCTCATAAATCTTGAATGCATGCCAGCTCCATCTGAGTTTAAAATAAGACATTTCCAGCAGCCCCATGTGAAACTTTCCACACATTTTCTTTATCTGCGAACTGTAACATTATATAAAGTTTGGACAACAAACTTTTTCCTCATGACATGAGATGGGACTGTGAAAGAAGAGACCTCATTCTAGTTTTATTTCCTTTGTAATGTTATTTCTTCTGGTCAACACAATCTAAGGTGCCTTCGGGGCTACTGAAGCCATTTTCTGCACTGAGCTGTTCAGAAATCCTGAATGTGCATCAGGGAGCAAAATTTTAAAGCTGTAGCCAGGGCTTAGAGTCTCTCCCTGTAGATCTGAGGTTCCAATAACACAATACAGTGTGGAAACACAGTGCAATTTTTTGACCAAGAAGGCCAGTGGTGTCCTGAAGTGCATTAAGAAGAGTGTGGCCAGAAGGTTGAAGGAGGTTCTCCTACTACTTTATTCTGCCCTAATGATGTTGCATGTGGAGTATTGTGTTTAACTTTGGGCTTCCCACTTCAAGAGAGACAGCAAACTAGTGCAGAGTCCAGTGGAGGGCTGCAAAGAGGATGATGAGACTGGAACACCCCTTGATGAGGAAAGGATGTTTAACCTTGAGAAGAGCAGACAGAGGGGATCTTATCAATGTTCATCAGTATCCTAAGGATGGGAGCCAAGAGGATGGATAGACTCTGCCCACTGATAAGCCAAAAGGACACAAACCAGAACCCAGAATGTTCCATGAGAATGTGAGAAAAAAACTCCTTTCCTTTCAGGGTACTGGATCAGGCTGCCCAGAGAGGTATGGAATTTCCTTCTCTGGAGAAATTCCAAACCTCATTGTAATCCTGGGCTACTTTAACTACCAAAGATACAGAATTGGATCCATAAGGCAACCTGACAAGCTGCCACACAGATGAGCATGTAACACACAAACACCAGTAACATTCTCTGCAAAACATTATACTTCTGATAAATCTCCATTTTCCTTAGACACAAAATCCACTGGCCAAATTATTCAGGATAAGGCCCACCCAGAAGGAGGCAGCAATGCCAATACCCTTCGATGAGTTCATTAAATAAGCCTGCAGGAGAGGATTAAAGAGGTCACAAGATGCCTTTTTCCTGACTTTCCTTTTTGCCTCCTTTTTGTGCCTCAGTAAGACAAGATAACCAAGACAGCATCTGAATTTATTTCCCTTAATCTACAACACAATGGTGAATCCAGTATCAATACAGGAACTGTATACAGTAATTTAGATTACCTATACATGTCTGCACCAAAGAAAAGAGAAACAGGTGTGTGTGTCTGGAAAAGGTTAAAAACAAACCCAAAAACCCCACAACCCACAAACTGACCCAGTTGGCATATGGGTGGTAGAGAAAAGTTGAACTCTAAGACCAAGAACAAAAGCTGCACTACCAAATCCAAATGCTTTCCATATTCCACTACTATTAAGAGGAAGAAAGAGTTAATGGCAGGAAGAAGCAAGAGGAGGAAAATGAGCAACAAGAATCATTTGAATTTATGGGGCAATCGATTCTATTACTTGTAGGTGGGGGAAAAAAAATGTTACTTGGCTTAGCTTGAGTTATTCTAAATTTAGGTCCTTCTCATATTAGCTACAGCCTTCACAGGAAAGGGGAAAAAATAAAAGAAAGAAAAAGAAAAGCAGGCCTTCAACTGTTTAATAGCCTAGGTGTAAAGTAGCTTATTAGTGAAAAAGAACAAAGCCTTTAAGTAATTTGGCTTCCCTGGCTACTATTCACTAACAAAACTATGCCTCTACCTGTAAAAAGGATGCAAGAGCAAATTCTTGATGCACTGGAAATAATCTGCACGTTTAACATACCAAAAGGTTTTGCCAGATATACTACTGGCTTCAGGAAATGAAGGAGTTTTAGTAAATTAAAGACTTCACACATGGAATTTGTTGCAAACTCACAAAAACGTTGTACCTACTTGATGAGTTCAGATGAAATGTGCGGTTAACATCTATCTATACCTGGGTGTTTGTTGTTGTTGTTTTGTGGGTTGGGTTTTCTTGTGTGTTGTTTTGGGGTTGGATTTTTTTTCCTAACTACTTTAAAAGCTACAGTAATGACATTGGGGAAAAAGTAGTATTAAGAGATGTTTGTTGACCTAAGGAAAGGCACAGAGCATTTTACAGGCTACACAAAACCAAATCTGGCCCAGTAGGTTGGGACTGTGTTGATATAACATGAGCTGCAAATATTCAGTTTTAT